>NC_071292.1:50268490-50956823 GCF_943737925.1 Anopheles nili
GGCAAACATCCTGCCACAGGGTATCTCTCTATCGCTCACACGCTCTCACCTTTATCCACACAAGAACTTACCTGCTGTTCAGATATCCGCAGCTCACCGAAGACGAACTTCTGTATCGATTTACCGAGCAGTATCAGGCAACAGTACGCCGTGTTGATTAACGTCTGCTCGCACGTACAGCATAATTCCAGTCGATGAAGCGTGAAAAAAAAAACACAGAAAGCAAAGACAAGATTAGAACGATTAGCTACAGCAACAAACGGGGCCGGAAACTGTGGCCCACACGAAACGCGATGGCGTGCACAGAAAGAAAGTGAAAGCTGTGCGAAAGTTGGGAATCTGTTTCCCTAGGCACCCCCAAAAAAAGGGGAAAAAAATACTCTCCCCACACCCAACCATTGTGATCTTTTCGCCGCCCCTTGGCGCGCTCTACAACCCTTGCTTGTCCCGCTTTCCTGTGAAAGCAATCGTACGGAAAGGCCAAATATGGTTCGCCTTTCACCGGCGAAAACTCAACCCGGGAACGTGGACACATCCAGGGGAGGGGGGAGAGAAGGTAGGGGTGAAAGAAAAGCCCCCACCCAAAAAGGGCTGCAGTGAAGCAACACGATGAGGAGAGCAAAAAGAAAAAGGTTAAAGCTAGAACACGTTCGTTTGGTAATTGAACAGAGCTGCCTCTCATCAGAACACCGACGGTTAGCGAGTGTGAAATTAAATCCATCCCACCTTTACCCCCCGTGGCTTACCGAATATGCCCCCCCCCCCCCTTCTACTCTCCCTGGATCATCACGTAACGCACGAAAAAAACTACAAAAAAATAAATACATCATTTTGCCGGTTGCGTAAGCCGGCTGCTTCTCCCATTCGAGGTTCGATGGCGTCGATGAACTTGGAATGGGATGGGACGACCGGTTGTTGCACGAAACGGGATAATTTAATACACTCATCTCCCCCCCAAAAAAAAAGCGCTCGTCTCGAATATGCTAACGGATTCGCGATTCGGAGCGAAAGCACACAAACCGGGTTTTATTGTGCAGCAGGTTATCTTCCGCCTTGGTGCAGCGCGCATTTGGTTTCGTATTATTTTGCAGAAATTTTCTCCGTTTTGAGAAAATTTCCCACAAGTTGTTTTCTATTGGTTGCTTTTGCATCACCAAAAACAGGGCTACAAAATCGTGATTTTTTTATTAATAGCAATTTATATGTCCTACAGCGCGTGCCCACACATTAAGGATAATCACTATGTGACCTAATAAAGCGAACTGATACCAAAAAAAGCCTTAAAAAAGGCAATATAGCAAACCTCTATCCCGTTACGCTCGACTGCGCCCACTCACTGTGGATAGTAAAGGTGCAGAAAGGTGTTCAATGAGCAGAAGAAAATTCGCACAATTTCCTCTTCAAACACATGTAGCCCATAAATTGCGCCCGCAGGAAAGGTTTTCACCAGAAACACGTGATAAACCTATTCCGGCCTTTTTTTTTCTCGCATCACACGCGTCATTTAGCGGATCGTTTCTGAGAAGCAATAACGTGGTTACTCTTTATTATTTCATACGAATAACAAAGAAAACCCGCTAAGCTAATGCACTATCTCACATAGCGCCCAGAATTGGGCTTTTTGAGCAGGAGCATGTGTTTGCATTATAATCGTAAACGGGGTTGGAAGCAAAAGCGACGAGCTGCAATTGCTTTGGGATGCGATTAGCAACGAGAAAAACCTCGGAAAAGCCCCGTCAACGAAGAGAAAAACATGCATAAAACATTCACCACCGGCCACAGGACGATCTGGCCTCCGGTTTTGCTCCAAAAATCACTAAAACCAGGCCCCCCACATGGTGAATGGTTCGCCAACTGCTGCGTTGCGAACGAGTTAAACCTTGGGAGCTTTCGGTGGTCGCGGAATTTCGCGCCAGTTCCAACAACGCAACCAGGGCTGAAGCGTGAACCGGTGAACTTGACAGTGAAAATTTGTTACCTCGTCGGCAGAAGAAACTGCAGAGAAATGAACCAAAGATGGATCGATCGTCAGCGCACGTCAGTCGACATCTTGTGAAGCTCCAAGCAGGAAGTACTACTCTGGGGTGATCCATTTGAGGGAAAACTATTCATTCCTGATCCCCCACTGGTGGAAAAGCCTGACACATCACCCACAAAGGAGACAATCCAGCCAAAACGCCCGGACCCGACCTTACTTTCGAAAGTACATCTACAGGAAGGACTTCTTTGGCATGTGTTGTTCCCTCTCCTTATCTCGCTCTCTGCGGTTCTGACAGTCAAAAAGAACCTTTCAAGCAGAAACCAACAAACCAACGGATCGAGTTCTGACAGTACCACCGCAAATATATAGATATATAAAAGTTTGTCTGGTTCTCTTCTCCAAAAGTGCCAGTTCCCCCTGCTTCGTCAAGGTCACGCTTCGCCCCGGCTAAAGCTACTTCACGCGGCTTCTTTTCGTTTTCCTTCTGCCGCCACAGTTTGACAACGGTGAACAAAACGAAAGGAACAACGGCAGACAACGGCAGAAAAAACAAACGCAGCAACTCGTTTAACTCGGTGGATTGCGGAAATCGGATTCCACCATATACCGGGGAACCAACACGTTGGGGTCCTCTCTTGTGTGCCAAAGTTAAACAAACCCACCCAGTGACGTGAGGACTCATTCTTCACCGTCCTGTCAGTGAAATCTCCTTTATCTGTTTATCTATCTCTCTATCTCTCTCTCTCTCTCTTCGTGTGTCAAACAAAGCATGAACGTTTAAATGCCCCTAATTCAGTGCTCCAACATTCAGCTCCATTAACGTCCTGGCTGTTGGGACCTCCTCTATCGCTCTTTCACTCTCTCACCTCCCCCCCACCCCTCTCCCACTTCTCACCCACCCCCCATATAAACCCCTCAAAAGGACCCCTGCCTACTTACCCAAATGCAGAACGGTTCCGAGGCCATAAAGGACACCGTATCCTTCAGGTACGCAACGACCGTGCGCGTGTCGTTACCCACCACCGTCTCCTCCCACCCATCATCCGGATCTTCCTCCTCTTCCTCCTCCTTCTCCTGCACTCCCTCCCGGGGTTCCTCATCCGCACCGCGCAGCATCTGCCGCAGATCGGACAAATCGGCCGCGGCCAGTATCTTCTCCTCGAGCGTGTCGATCTCCTTCACCGACAGCAAGGATCCACCGGCGACGGTTGGTGGTGTGCCACCCGCACCCACCACCTCCAGCTTCCCACCGGCACCCTCAACCGCACCCTCAAGGACACCGGGGCCCGGGGACGCACCGGAACCGCCCACCACCGTCGTCACTGTTGTCCCCGGCGATGGGACCGCCGGTGTCGTTGTGTTTGTGTGCTGCCGCCAGTTAGGATCGCTGGTTACGATGAGCGCGTAGTAGAGGCACACGGACATCAGCAACACGGTGACGCTTGTGTAGACGCGCACCGACGGTAGCGGAAGGGAGCCATTTAATGCGACCGGCATTCTACTGCCGTTGTGTGGGTGTGTGTGGGTGCGCCTGTTCGTCCTCCGGCGCCAGCTAATTACCGGACAATGGTTGCACTTTGTTGCTGCTCACGTGCGCTGCCGTCCATTCACTGAAATGTTTGCTGGTCCTTTTTTCCCCTTTTTTCTCAATCAAACGGCTCCGTCCAATGCTGAAAAGAACGAAACGAAAAGCTGTCTTTTAGTAGGTTTAGGTGTTGGGGTCGATTTTTTGTTTTGGGGGGAGAAATTTCGGGAACGGAAAGGAACCGCATCCTTTTGATGGTGTGATCTTTTCCCCGTCTTTTCCGTCGACGATCGACGGCGCCTGAAGGGATTAACAACCGCTGGCGGTAAATGGGGTGCATTAGAAATCCGAGAGCATCGTCTGGTGATTGACAAATCGTTGTCCATCTCGGCCGAACAAGGCCGCGGCCGGAATGCTCACAGGATGACCTCTGAGGAATCGCCTTTGAGGCGAGAAAAAAAAAGAGCAACCGGTTTCGAGGCTTCGTAAAGCCCGCAGCATCCGAACAAACGCGCACGAGCGAGAGAGAGAGAGAGAGAGAGGGTGGTGTGGTTTGTTTAAACAATTTGTCAAAATGTCACCTTTTTTGTTTCTTTTTTCTTCTTTAAAGCTAGACGAAGACGTGGGCAGAAGAATTTTACCGTTCTCGAAGGAGTCGGGTCTTCAACGGGCAGGCAGACGGGCTTTATGAATATTGATTTACGAAACGTAACTCCACCGGGTGATAAGTCCTTCCTCCCTCTCCTAAAACCTGTCTCTTTTGAGGCACCCAACTGGGGGGGGGGGGGTGGCTTTATCTCGCTGTTTTTCAGCTGAAACTGATGTGGTGGGGGGTTTTTTTTGCAATAACAACAAACACACCTAAAACAGACGGAAGGGCACAACCGGGCTAGGCGACGAATGGGGCAAAAAAACACCCCCTTTGGGGTGGGATTTTGAGGCCCAACAATAAAAAACAAAAGACGACCAAACCCACCCTGAAGGTCTTGGTCAGTATGGTGAAGTGTTAGCAAGGAAGGAGTTAAGCGCCCTCCTGTAAACTCCTCCCCCGAAAAAGCGCTGCTAACCCACTTTTTGGTAAGGTTTTGTTTTTTTTTTTTGACCACGACCTTCCCAACCATGAAGTTATTTCGCCTTCTCCCTTTTTAGCGGCCTTGACTGGAGGGTGGGAGAGAGGGGATAGGAGTTACTGGCATATCTCTTATCGCCCTCCCCCATCGACTAATCGACCAAGTAGCTTGCTCCCTACAACGCCACCTATCAGCATCCTGTTGGTTGTTTCTTTTAACACCCTTCTCACGAGCTAAAGCCCACGTTCAGGTGGAAAAGATAACGAAATAAATTGATTTTCACGCCACGAGCACGCCACAAGCAGAAGCGAGAAAAAAGCGAAAAAAAGTAGAAACAAAAGTGTACCAAAATTACCGCTTTGGGACAGGCGTTCAATAATCGGCGGCCCCAAACCAATTTACCCGCCCAGCTGAAGGAACGGCACGGCAGCGCTGAATGATTCCGAGGGTGAAATCATTAGCCTTAATTGGGGGGCGAAATGAAGGTGCCAACGAAGAAAAAAAACGCGAACAAGAGCACACACCACCGGAGGTACAATAAATCGTAAATGTGCTAATCAAACTCCTGCAGGTTTTACAAATAGAGAGAAACAAAAAAAAACATGAAATTATCAAGCCCCATCTGAATGTGCACGTGGGCCAGTAAATGAGACCATCCAAACACACACACACACACACACATATATATATATATATACACACCCGCACAAAAACCTCCACCCCATTTACAACCAGGCCCGGCCATTCCGTTCCCGATTTGTGGGGTTTCGTCGATTACAAAGTAAATATTTTCCTACGACGAAAAACACAACGTGCGCCCGGCTGTTTACTACGCCCAGCTGCCACCCACCCACCACCCCATTACTACGCCTTTAGAGGGGGTGGATGGGTGTCGTAAACGCCCTTAGGAAACCCTAACTGCTCGAAATGCTCGAGCGCGTATTTGTTTACACACACACACGGGGACACCTTCCCGAGTCGAGAGAAAATGCGCACATTTCAATGTTACCTCCTCCCTCCTTCATATCGATTCCGATCGGATCGTGGTGTTGTCCAATACACACATGACACAGGCCATCATTTCCCGCGCAGTTCCTTGATTCTGGCACGTGCTAATTGTTCTGGAATGCGCCTCGGGCGGTTTTTGGGGCGTGAAAGTTGCACTTTAGCCGAGAGCTCTGTGCGAATTTCGAGCCATCTCAAGCTTAAAACGAGGATCAATTGGAAGGAGTTTTTTACCACCCTGCTTCAGGAGGTTCTTTTACCTGTGGTAGGTGACGAACGCAAATCGGGGTCGTAAAAACAATTCAATTGCGTCGTTACAACACAACACGTCAAGCGTGTGGGATGAGAAGTCGCCGCCATTTGTGCGACACACATCGTCGAAGGGAAAAATCACGAAAAAAAAGGACGCGAGCAAATTTTGTCCCCATTTTCCTTCAACCCCACAGGGAGCGTTGGGTGGGTGGCTGATGGTTGCACCGCGCGAGAGAGAGAGATAGAAAAGGTGGAAAGAAATTTGACCGAAAACAAGTTCAACCAACCCATCGACCATCGCAAATGGTAGCTAGAGCTTGCGGCTAAATTTAGCCCCCATCTGTTCGTGACCGGCTGTGGTTCGAGACCTCGTACAATTCGTTTCTGTTTTCTTTATTTTACCTTTCCTCGGGATTTTTTATTTTCGTCAAACCGACGTCAAACAAAAAGAAAGCGTTGTCCCAGGCGCAATGAGAGCTCGTGTGAGGAAACTGGCCGTTTGAAAACCGAACCAACTTGCACAAAAGAAAAGCCCACCGTTTGGCAGCAAATAGCATCCCAAAACCCCCACCATTTTTCCACTGCGGCAAAGCCGGCCGCACCACACACTTTTCCGCAAAACATATTCACATGCCCGCATGGCTCCCGGCAGCTTCGAAGCCTGCAGCTCAAAGTGAAGGTCAGGTTCAGTGACTCGTGACTCGTGGGGTGGTGTTGGGGGGGCAAAAACAAACTACACAAAATTGTGACATAATTATGAGCCGCACAAAACATGAGTGTACATTTTCCGCCACTTTTCAGGTGTTTGCTTACTTACAAAAGAGTGAGGAAACAATTCCGAGACATCACGCATCCCTGCAGCTAAAGTGTCCTTTGAAAACACACAATGCACCTGGGTATCGCACCGTGACGATCGTTCGACTCTCGGAAAACGACGAGTGTGTGTGTGGGGGGGGGGCAACCTTTCCCTACATTTCGTCAAAAACACACTGATGACCCCAAAATGATGACGACACAAATGGAACCATCCAGCAGTAATTGCTAACCCAAAAAAAAGCCACCAACAATAACTCCACCCCGTGAGGTAAAAATCAATTTCGCAATTGGCAAACACATACACACACGCACAAACACATCGCTCTTTCTCTTTCTCTGCATCACGTAACAACATCCGTCCAGGCACCGGGAAAACGGTGGCTCGCTTTCTTCGGGAGGGGAAAAAAACCACGCAGCAAAAAGGGCAGATAATTGTGTGCCCCCACGCGGGCTCCAAACAAGCCCACACACACAACCGGTTTTTGTTGGGCCCGGGTACTTGGCATTTCATGCACGCGGTTGTGTAACGGTTTCTCGAGCCCACTTTTTGAGGCGACCGGCGAGAAAGAGCGAAATCTTTGTGCATTGGGTGATGATGATGCACCGAGACACACGCACACACCCGGCAGAGAGATTTATTCTAATGCATCATGCAAATGGAAAGTGGACACATACATGTCGGCATGTACCGGTGGCAGCCTCCCAAAAGATAGCCTATCCGAGATAAGGCAAAAACGAAGGCCGTTGTTCCCGTGTGCGTGTGTTGTCGACGTCTAACCCAACCCCTCCTCCACCACCCCTTCCGGCAGCTTACAAGAGACTAGGGCGAGAGACCGATTGTAAACAATTCGCTCCTTATCGCACCGATAACGCGGTCGTTTTGTTGCGCATAAAAAAAGCACACGGTCACGTATGGGTCCCGGTGCAGAGTTTGCCTACTTTTTGCCTACGTCATTCCAGTGTAGAGACACCGATAAGAGGAACTAAATTTAAACGCGTCAAGGCTCAACGCGGAACAGGTGCATTGCCACCACCGTGCCGACACGGTTCCGCGCTCAATTGTTCCAGAAGGCTCGCGCGGGACTTCAAACCAAAACGTGCCACAATTGATTGTTGTGCAATTGCGACGTTCCTTTACCGGGGGGGGGGACGTTTGCGAGAAAAAGATTAAGCTTGGCCACGCACGAAGACCTTCTCTTCCTTGATGTACGCAGCTCGAACAATAACATTCTGCGTTGCAGCAACATTGCAAAGGGGAGAGAGCTTAAACGGACTTCAACCCCATTCAGGAAGGGGCCACACTATCAACAGTGCCAGTCAGGAGACTGTTCGAGATTAGGGGTTTGTTTATACTTCCACCTTACACGATCGAGCGCGTTGTTCATCGATTAGGTGACACAGATCGTTCGTTGAACGCGAAAAACATCGATCAGGCAACGGAGTTTTCTTTGCATTTTCACGACTTTCTCACGCCCTACTCGCCCCTGCTGCACTTACCTATCCGTCACGGAAATGTCACGGAGCGAAATCAAAACAAAAACCACAACAACAGCCGACGACGAAAATTTCACTCAACCGGTCGTTTCCACTTTTGCCGGATGCTTTCTGTTGGTGACGAATAACCTAGTTTTCGGGGATCAACTACACACGCAAAATACACGGCGCGCCCACTTTCTCACTTCTCACCCGGGCATAGAAGCGAAGGGAATGAACGAGTAATCGAAAAAAAAGGCCGATACTCGATCACAAAAAACCCCGTTCGATGCGGTAACGCGAAAATAAATGTTTTTTACGCGATTTCCTTCACCGCCGTGTGTGTGTGTGTGTCGTGCTCCGGCGCGCGAGTTCCCGTTTGACAGTTAGTTCCACTCTTCCCACGCGCTCTGGTTCTTTTTTGCCCACTGTCACTGATTTATCCCCCCACCCCGGTAGGCTTCGATGCGCTGTGCGTTTCGCGCTCTCTTTCACACTCGCTCGCACACGCTCTCTTGCTCTCGCTCCGTCGTTCAACTCATTAGCGACGGTGGACAGATTTATCTTCGCTTCGTTTTACTTTTTTGGCACATGGCCTGCTGTGCTTCGCATGAACTGTTTTTTTTCTTGCTTACCGCTTGCTTGACTTACTGCAGCCAAAAGGGCTTTTCTTTCGCTCTCTCCCTCTCTCTCTTCACTGTGTCGAAAACGGTTTGTCACCCGGTACGCGCGATGGGTCGTCTTTTTATTCTGATGATATTATTACCAAACTTTCACTGCACTGCGCACCACACGAGAGGTGACGGAATGATTGCATCAATTTTGAGCCACCGGACCGGTCGAATTAAGCAACAAATTGCACAGGAAGCTGCAACGGAGAAAGGTAACCCAGCACGTCACTTCACTTTTCATTTCACTTCACATTTCTCGCTCGATCTCTCTCTCTCACTCACTCGCCCTCGGTCTAGCACACCGTCGAGAAAACGCTGAAATGGGCAGCTTTGTGATCTTGGAGAACCACAACCTTTTGCTGCCGGGCAACCAATCTTGTTTCCCCCCTTCTTGAAGCTATTCATTATTGATATAGCAGGCTATGGGGCCTTTAACTTTGAGGTTTTGAAACAAACAAATCGATATCCAAACACACCTGCGAGCTGGTGAATTAGGGTGCAAGCGAGAAATAGAACCTGCTTGCACAACTGGGAGAGAAAGATTCACCATTGGGCCAGAAATAGAACCTGAAAAGCAGAACGATGCAGACTCCCACAAGGTGCTGGGATTCGACCCAGCGCTTATCAATCAACCGGGTGGAGCATATTTCTCCACCCACACACAGGGGGGACCAGCAAAGAAAAAAACGCCTCGCTACTAATGGAGCTGAGGCATGCACCACCTACATAATACGGATGGAACAATCCGTATAGATCGTACACTGCGTGTACACCCATGGGAGCACTAATAGCTAGACAGTAGCTTTTAATCTCACATCGACGACGGGAGCGTGATTGCGTTGCATGTTTGTTTGATGGCAATAAAAATAAAGATCATCTGATGCTCGCAGCCTCTTTCTCTCTCTCTCTCTCTCTCTTTCTCACTTAAGCTCACCGTGTTCTATCTCGAATTGCACGCACCACAGCCGTTCACTTCCGGCTGCAAGATTATCGCCCAGAGAAGCAAAATTACCTGTGCAAATATTAGCACCCTCGTTCGACGGACTGATACACCAAGCAAGCCTTTGTACCGTACGCACTAGACGCAGCTCGCTCCGCAGAAACAATCACAATGCATGCCCGAACGCGAACTGAGCTGCTGCGGTTCGCGCACACAGCAACGAACGTTTCTTCTTCTCCTTTTTTTTCTTTTCTTCGTCTACTTGATGGCACCACGGCACAATTGATCACAGCATGGTTTTAACGACGACTGCTTCTTCTACGCGTGTTTCGCACAAAAGCACGAGAGCTTGCGAATTGCTAAGAGTTACGATTAAGTTTTATAATAAAATACTTGCGTAAATTTCGCACTTTGAGAAATACCGACCGAATCCATCGCGCGCACTAACACACTATGAGACAAAACGTCAAATTTGACAATGCCAATGTTTTTGAACACTGCCGTTTTGCAATTCGTAGCCATTATAATCTAGGTGAATTATTGTTATACTTCCAAAAATATGGAAAAATAATGACAAAAACTACCATAAACATGCCAGACGGGTTTAAGATGATAAACTTGAGGAATAAAAACGGGCATGTTAACAATTTTCTTAACGTCGGTTAGTCATCGCTTAGCACGTGATGTTTGACATTTATACCTTTCGTTATAAGAACGTCGTGGGTTACCCCTGCATATTAAATTCAAATCTTTTCGGTGGAATTAAATCATTCGAATTTTATAATATATATCCAACCGCACGTCTAATTGCGCTAAAATCATTGAACAAACTAATAAAGAAGATCGCGTCATCATTTCTTTGAGATAAATGAAATTGTATACACCAGTTTTGATTCGAATGCATTTCTTTCTCATACACATGAATGCATCACCCATGCATGCACCAACGATTTGTTCCTTCTCCTAGTACTCGAATCGAATAAGGTATGTTTTGCTTGTTGCTGGTAATACCATTACATATAATAGTTGTATAATATTGTTCTCTTTCGCCATCCATAACCACACCTCGTTTGAAACTACACTTCTCCCACCTCGCCTCGCTCTGTTATAATAAACTGTTCCATTTTAGTTTTACTTTTCTGTTCCATTTTGAAAATCATCACATGTTTTGCTTGCCATTCTGATTCCACCGCCGCAGTCTGCCATTGTTTCGTCTTCATTGCGCCGTTGCGGACTGTCCGGAGGGAATTTTTGTCGACCTCCTCCACTTGTATATGTTAAGAAACGTTCACATTATAAAACATCTTGCTGCACTTGGCTTTCGCTTTCTTTCTTTAACTAAAGACATTCTCTCCCCCCATCACATCCATCTACCTATTCAACTCTCTTTCAGCTAGCTACACGTGTGGTGTGATGCTGGTTTGCGTTAAAATTCGCAAATCTGCGATTGCACTTGGAAAATTCAAAAACTCAACAAACTTATTCCGTCACATACACGCGACAACAAACAACCCCCGTCCTGTGTCTCTCTCTCTCTCTCTCTCTCTCTGCTCCTATTGCGGTAAACTCGTGAAACCTTCTAATTGTCATTTCCCTTATCATTAGCCTTGACTTTCTTCGATCCTTCGCTTGCTAGCCGCACTAGGTACACCCACTAAATCCCATGACCATTCACATTTCAAGTTAGGCTCTTTCACTACTATTGATACATAAAAAAGAAATAATGAACAATCAGTCAATGAGTTCCTCGGCGTTCTGTTCGACCTGCGCGTTTACTCACAACAATACAACACACGTTACATTTCAAGTTACCTTCTTTCTCTTTTAGTACGGTCGATCGAACGAGTATAGCTTAGTTTCGCCTCACTTGCTTTTGTGTTTTTTTTTGGGTTACTATCAACAAGAAGGACATTTTCGCTAATTGAGTACGCAAGAACTGTCCCAGTCTCAGTCGCTCAAATCCGTAGCCGCTAAGATTAGAGCCGAGTGTGAGTTTTTGTTTATGCTACAGCCACGCGGTGGTAAAATCTTTCAAAACAACAAAACCCAACCCCACCTACTAGTAGTAGCTAGCAATGATAGCTCTAAATTCAACCGTTCAATTGATTAAAATAAACACGAGCCCCTCTTCCATCCTCGTACATCGAAACAGAAGCAAACACACAAACTAACGATTCGTTTAGGCAAAATAAGGCTACGCACAATTATGCTAGAAACAAGAGTAAACACTATCGATCATATGCTAAAAAACACAACTAAGCTATGCTACATAATTTTCACATCACTACACAGAAAACCGCACAAGGGGATAAAACGTGCCGGTTGGCGGGCGCACGTGGTCCTTGTGCTTAAGGGATTTTTTTTCATTTTTACTAACGCTAAATACCTTCCATACAAAACAAGACAAAAAAACAAACAAACAAAATAGAACGAGGAGCCTATATATGCGTTTGAGGTTTGAGCCGCGCCTGAGCGCTTGGTAGGGTGAGTCAAATAAATACATCGCATAACTCGTACCGAACGCGCGGCCCATTCTCTCGACAACCGTCCGTAACCATCCGGACGTTGTGTTCAGTTCTACGATTACTTATTGGTACATGTTGTACACACACGCGTTGCTCGTGCTTAAATAGGACGCTCCTGTTAAATATCTCCCGACGGACGCGTAAGACACACCAGATCTGCTCCTTGCTCATTTGCTACACATACACATTTCCTATTCACACACAGCAGCGGTTGGGGGCGGGAAGTTAGGATACGACGAAAAAACACGTTTTCTTTTTTAAATACTTAAACCCTAAACACTATTTGCCAGCTCTAGCTGCCCTATCATTAACAGAGTGATACGATCACCTCCATATCCGCGTGGTGTGATGAAATACGGCCTATGTGGACCCGGCCATTTTCACTGCACCGTCTTTGAGAGGGATTCGTGATGTGCTTACTGCTTTGTTCGATTGGTTTCAAATTGATCTAGTCCCCACCCCCGGTTCTCGTTTTCCACCTTAAGGCAGCGTAGTGCTCGAAGCCGGCTTTGGGGGGTAGGCTTCGGCTTAGATGCGCGTCATAACGCTCTGAACCTGCAGCAGGTTCTTGACGCTGTCGTTGTACTTCACCAGCACGACTTTCGAGGCGTGAATGTTGAGCTTCTCGCCGGCGCACAGCAGCTGCAGACAGTTGGCCCGTGCCAGAAACTCCTCGATCTTCATCTCCCGTATCAGTTCGCGCTGGCTGTTGGGTGAGTTGTTCGGGCAGATCTGGAAAAAGAACGTACGGGTTGGGTTAATGGATTCGGTCTGCAAGCTGCCATCTGACTGCCCTTAAACTGACCTGTTTAAGTACGGCCTCTTTCGATTTGAACTTGAGAAAGTTGCACAAATCGCTCATCAGCATCCAGCGCTCGTTGTATTCGTCCTTCAGCACGTACAGTGGCGGCAGTGGACGGTCCGCCTCCTCGTACTCGAAGATCATCTCACCATCGTCATCGGGTTCCGCTGTTTCGAGCTGCTCTTGATCAGGCTTCTGATCACCGTCGTCTCCGTTGGTCAGTTTCGTCCGACTCGCAGTCGTTCCGTTCATCGTCACGTGCTCATTCGGCTTAACAGGTTCCCGTTTTACTTTCCCATTTCGCAAACTAGCCGCTGGTTTGTCCTCCGATAGGCCATTTCGCTTCCGGACAGAATCCGCATCATCCGGTGGCGGTTCACTCGGCGGTACGTTGTTGGTGCTACCACCGCCATCCACCTCGTAGTGCATAATGTTGGAGTTCGAGTCACAACGCTTGCTTGAAGCAGACGACACTGTACCGCCGGTGCTGGTGCCACTGCTATTGAGAGACGCAAAGCCTCCGCCATTGGTGTCCTCGCTGGAAAACCCTGGAATGTGCAGAAACACATTGCAGCCGCTTTCCTCTGGATCTACGGAAGGTACAAAAGGATACGTTTTGTGAGTGTAACGGCTCGCGAGCTCCCTGTTCCGTTGAAGCATTCCATACCATGAATCTTCCAGGGCCCGTCAAACTTCCAGCCCGTCTTGTTCGGGGCCAAACTCTGCACATCACTGAGATGGTGCTTCAGGAACATCGTCATGTCGTCGCTTTCAGAAAGCTGCATCGGTGTGAACCCAGCATACGTGGCCAACATCGGATCGGCGCCAAACGCCAGCAGCAACCGTACGATCTCGATGAACGAGTTCTCAACCGCCTCGTGGAGCGGTCGCATCCCGGAAACGGCTGGTTCCGAGTGGCTGGCACCATACTGCAGCAGGTAGTTCGCAATATCTAGATGTCCTTTAGCGCATGCTTCGTGTAGTGGCGTGTATCCGGCATTGTCCTTCAGGTCCGGATCCATGTCCAAGCGTTCCAGGCAGTACACGATAACGTCCTACGGAGAAAACAAGCAGTTATTAGCGAGGAGAGTCTTCTTTTGTGTGCGCGAACCATGCCACAGCAGGACTTACCGTGTAACCGAGCCGAGCTGCCTTATGCAGCAGACTCTCACCGACGCCCTTGTTCAACACCCAGCTGCGGATCTCCTTGTTGATGTGCGTTTCGTCCTTACCCTCGAGGTTCTCGTAAGCGGTCACCTTTCGCATCCCGATTGCTCCGGCCACCCCATTCACAGCCGTCGATGCACCATGCTGCTGCTGTTGGCCACCCTGCCCGTTGTGGTGCTGTTGGGACGGTTTTTTCTTCTTCCGGATGTAGTCAAACCCCGAACTGCCCTTCCGGCGTGATGTACGATGTCCACGACCACGCTTTTTCACCGTCACCGGTGCCACAACCGCCACATCACCTACAGTAGTGGTGGTGACCACCGACGAGGGTTTTCCGATCGATGATGCCGCACCATTGAAGGACATCGGTGTTCCGGTGAGATCACGATCACCGCCTCGCTCCGACGCAACCGAAGGTGTGTCACGTTCGGAATCCTTCAACCGCACGCTGCTGTCCTGCGTTTCGTCATCATCCTCATCATCTTCCGCTCCGTCATCGTCCTCCTCGTCGTCTTCGTCTTCCTCCTCGGGAGGTTCCTGTTTCACGGCAACTGCTGCTCCTGAGACAGCACCACCATCGAGCTCACCGACGATCCGATCGACATTCCGCATCAGCTCGTTATACTTCTCGTCGTACGTCACGTTCTGCAAGCCTTCTTCGAACAGCTCCGGATCAGGTTTCGGTTCTTGGACACACCCAAGTGGAGGCGCCGACTGAGGCCGCTCACCATCCCCACCAAACACCTCCCGGATCATCTCCTTGCTCTGCATCGCCTTCTGTTCGGTGCGTGTGCGTGACTTCAGGATGGCCGTATCAAAGAGAGACTTCTTTTTCTTGCTATTCTTGCTAAACAGCGACTCCGACTCAGCACCCGGTGTTGGCAACAGTTCGTACTCCTGCTTCTGCTTCGCACTAGCCTCGGTGCTGCTGTTGCAGGTGTTGTTGGCACCCGATTTGGTTCCGGAACCCTTGGATGAACCCTTTCCACGACCCGTTCCGGATGAGGATGGTTTGGCAGCCTGCGCAGCGATACACCGGCGATGCAGCAGTTCGATGATGGAGCTAAACTTTGCGTTATCGTCAAGCTTCTTGCGCTCCTGCCGGTTGTGTTCCTCTTCCTTCACCTTCCCTGCGGTCGCCGTGGAGGATCCTCCTGCTGCTGGGACGGAATGTTGCTGCTGCTTGGCGGCTGCTTTCGTTTTAGGGCGTTTCAGCGACATCGCCGTAACGGCATCACGTTGGTTCAGCTTCTTCACGATCTCGGAGAACGTCTCCGAACCGTCGCTGTGGTGCGGTGAGTCTAGATCCGGCAAGGAGGTCGATATCCGGTGCATATACAACCCACCGTCGATCGTGATCAACTCCGGAGGTACCTTCAGTGAGCGCTTGTACTCGTACAGCTCCTTTTCCCATCCGGGATAAAAGTGATCCGCCGGATCTCCCGACGGACCAGCTTCCGTCGACTGGTTGAGCTCTTTCAAGGACTTCCGGACTGTGTGCAACACACCACTGGTGTTGCCGCCGGTGTTGATGGCCTTCTTTCTACCAGAACCACCACCCCCGTCGGTTCCTTTGGCCGAGGTCGTGCTTTCCCGCCGTGATCCGGTTTTCGTGGCGCTGGATGTTGTAGCAGATTGCTTCCGGTTCGCGGGTTCCGATGACTTCTTAGCGACCTTTCGGGATCGCAACCGATCGGAAACCTCCCCACGACCACCGTCGTCACTCGAACTATCGCCCGAGTCCGCCGAACCGGCGGACGAGTTTAGTGCGTTTTTTGACGCCTGCCGTGTCCGTTTCCGGGACGTTCCATTTCCACCGCCTGCTTTCGTAACATCCGAGTCAGATTCCGCCGGTCGGGATTTAGCGCGTTTAGTCGCCGACGTCGGTGGTTGCTCACTGACCGATGGTTTTCGCGTTTTGCCACTCTTTTTCGTTGGTGTCCGCTCGCTATCAGCCCGGGCCCGAGCCTGCCGTTGGCTTGGGACCGGGTTCGGGCAGTTTTCCACAATCTTATCGTTCCGCAGGACTTTGCTGTTCGAACGGCGCCGTTCGGCTTCCCGTTTGCTGCGTGATCGTGTCATCGTTTCGCGGTCTTCTTCCGCTTCCTCCGAGGAGGATGAGGATGATGAGGCCGCGGATGATGAAGAACCGGATGTTCCCGATGCGACGGAGTGTGCCTTCGTACGCGCACCCACCTGTGGCGGTTGCTTTCGAACGTGCTTTCGCACTTTCGCACCAAAACAGCCGTTCTTTTCCCGCTGCTGGACACCGTTATACAGCGTGGCACCATCTTCCGAAGGTTTTCCCTGCTGAGCTTTTCCACCTGACCCACCATTCCCACCAGCGGACGTTCCACCTCCACCACCGGCTTCACGTTTCTTCATCGTGTCCGCGCTTGTCCTGCCAGCGGCGCCACCAGTTCTCGCTTCCTTCTGAGGTGTCCTTAACGCACGTGATTCCTCATCCGAGCTGAGGTCGGTGTTCTCATTCGGTTCCTGCTTGATGCTGGCCGTTTGGCACCGCGTACTCGTCGGTTGCTGACCGCGCTTACTCCCCCCCACACCCGTACCCTTCGGTCGTCCCCGTTTCCGGGGCTTTTCACCCTCCGGTTTCTTCACAACTCGCCCTTCCGACGAGGACGAGGACGAACTCGAAGGTGACCGCGAACCCGGCGCACGTGTACGCTTGCGTTTTGCGCTGGCCACAAACGGAAGTGGCGATCGTTTCCGGCCACCCGATGGTTGCCCCTTGCCGTCCTCCGGTTCGTCCTCAGCCGTTACGTCACCGTCACCATCGGATGATTTGAGATTTGATCGCATCGGAACGACGCTCGAACGATGGCGTAGCTTGCGGACACGGGCTTTAGCGCGCTGGGCAGCCGCCGATGCAACCCGGGCCGTCTCACTATCCGTACTGCTCGAGCGACCAAGTTTCGCTTCGTGTTTCTGCTCCAGCTCGAACCGTTGCTTCTTGCGAGCGACCTTCTCCTGCTGCAGCAAGCGACTGATTTGATCGTCCACTTGGCGTGGGTCTTGTTGCTGATGTTGCTGTTGCTGTTGCTGCTGCTGCTGTTGCTGGGATTGCTGACGAAGCAGCAACAGTGGTTTGTCTTCATCACTCGAGCTCTCACTGCCACTCGCAACACCCGGAGGTTGGGTTTTGGCGCGATGCGGTGATCGAGCGGAATTAAGCACTTCTTTCGGGATCGCTGAAAGATCCGTTGAGTCTTCAGCGAACGCTGAAGCGGGTTCCTTGTTGGTGTCTGCCGCGTTCCAAGTGGTGGTGTTTGTGCGACCTCCCACTGGTGTTCCAACCGCCGGTAGTACCATCGGCCGTTTCCGTCGACCACGCTTTTTGCCCGTCTGCAGCTGTTCCACGAACTCGTTGCAAGCGCTACCCCAATCCAGGATGTCGAGTGGTGCCGCAACCTCAAGATCCGCCGGTGGAATGATCGGTTTTTCCGTGTCCGCATCCGGTTGCTGGTGGTCCTCTTTCGGGTCTTCCTTCTTCAGCGCCATTGGGGCTGGCGACTCGGTGACACTCGACACCGGAAGTGGGGTGTAGCCCTTCAGTTCGCCTTTGGTGCGAAAACGCGACGACGATGAGGGTGTATCGTGCGCTTCCCTGGCGGTTCCAAAGTTGACCGCACCAGCACCAACGCTTGCTTGGGCGCCTTTTGGCGAGTGATCCTCGTCGGCGGCAACCTCCGGTGGTGGTTGTTTACGGAGCTGACTGATGCGCTGCTTCTCGTACTCCTTCAGCTCAAGGCTAGAACGCAGCTTCGAGATCACCGACTGATCAGCTCCCCGGTGGTGTTGCTGCTGGGCCGGCGGATACTGGGCGGTGGTTGGCATCGGTTCCGTTGCGTGTGGCAAAGGCGATGAATGGTGCAGGTGTTGCGCCGAATGTTGCTGCTGAAGGTGCGCTTGATGATGGTAAAGAGGCACACCAATCCTTGGAGCACCACCCGGGGCACCAGCACCGGTGTAGTGAATGTGCGACTGCATCTGATAGACGGATGACTTCTCCGCGGATGACTTCATAGGATCGACAACTCCTCCACCATAGTGAAACGGTGACGGTGGTGGTGGTCCACCAGGGTGATGTTGCGCGTACGGAGCAACCTGCGGATGAGCGGAATGTGGTTCTACCTTCGGGAATCCGTACGTATGCGCGGAATAAACGGTAGCATTTCCACCGCGTAAGTGCGGTTGATGGTACACCGGCACGATGGGTTCCTCACGGGATGGTGGTGGTTTTGCCTGACCTGCCGCTGGAGGTTGATAATAGTGCGTCTCCGGAGCAAAGTGTTGCTGGTGTTGTTGCTGCTGCATGGCCGCTGGTGGATGATGGTGATAGTTGGTTGTGATGACGGATGGATGCACCGTCGGACCTTTGGCAATTTCAGGCACCGGAGGACACTTGTTGGGTGGTGTGTAGCTGTGTCCTAGGGTGTTCACAGGAGGAACAGGTCCATAATGCGGATAGCCACCCTCCGGAGGTGCTCCAGTGGAATGATTTGGGTAGCGTTCTTCGCCTCCTGGAGAAGGTCCTTGTGGGTTGTTTTGAGGATGTCCTGGAAGAACGTGACCACTTGGTGGATGATCTTCATACTTGGCCACTTTCGCTGCGGAAGGAACACCTGCCACAGGTGGCATTCCAGGACCTGCCGGTTTCGATAGAGCCGCTTCGGCTGCGGCTGCTGCAGCAGCTGCTGCTGCGGCGGCTCGTTTTTTCGGAACCAGCCCTTGCGGCAAACGGGTGGGAAACTTCCCAGCCTGCAAGTCGGCCATCACATCGGACGATGGTGAGGTTTGCTTCTTCAGCATACTCTCGACGAACTTGCGATCTTCGATTCGAGGATCATCTTGACGGGGTTGCGAACCACCGCTAACCGGTGGAGCAGATGAGTGTCCAGCGGGTTGAGTAGGCCGTGCGTTTACAACCGCCGATCCAGCGCTGGCTTGTCCCGTCACGATACTTCCAGTCCCGCTGGCTTTACGGGCGTACTCCGCACCCATCGGGGGATAGTAAACGCTTTTGCTGCTCGCCGACGATGCTGCCGTTAAGGATGAAGACGTCGGTGTTGGTGCTGCCGGAGTGTCATACCCGGATCCAGGTGGACCTGATGGTGCAGAACCCGCCGCGGCGTACTGATAGGCGGAAGAAACCATCGGTCCACCAACGGCGCGATAGTTAGCGGACATGTACGCGTCCGTTTTCTTATCGTATCCCGGCGGAATTGCGGGACTAATCACGGACACGTGGCGTGTCATCGCAGGCGCCTGGTGATGTTGATGGTGCGGTTCCGGAGGTCTCGGTGGACCACCACCTGGTGGGGCAACCGGGCCGGAACTTCCCCTCGAGTGAGGAATCGCAGGAATGTGCTTCTGAAAGTTCGGACTAAAGTCCACCTTCGGTACCATTTCACGGGCACGAGCGTTCGTGCCAGCTCCACTACCGCTGCTACTACTGCTGCTGTTGCTACTGCTGCTGATGCTGCTGCTGTGGCCAGCACCCAACGAACCAGCACCATAGTCATCGCATCCCGTCGAGTCGGCTTTCGTTTTGACGGTTTTCACCGACAGATCAAGCGGTGATTCGCGTTTCACGGGTGCGATAATAACCGCCGTAGTACCAGCCGTAGTTGCATTACCATCACGTCCGTGGCCACTGCTGGCTTCTGCCATCGTTCCGGTACTCGCTGGTTGAGCCGGTGTTGCCGTTGAAGAGGATGATTGCCCTACGGGCCGTGGGGATGGTCCCAAAGCACCACCGACAACGGACGGTTGAACGACAGGAACGGCCGCTGGTGGAGCCGTTGCGATGACCCGAACAGGAATGTTTTTGCTTCCCGGCTGCGGTGGATGCATTGCCACCGATTGATCCGGTCCAGCAGCAGGTCCAGAGGGTGGTTTTGAAGCACGAGACTGTTGGTTTGCTCCTGGTGCAGGTTGACCAGGACCTCCGGTGGCATAAGGATGTATGTTTCGATCATACACACCACCACCTATCACAGACTGCGCCCCAACCGGGTTGTGGTGATTCGGATGAACGATCGCACCGGGATGATGAGGTCTACTAGGATATCCTGGGCCACTGGTACCGATCGGGTAGCCTAACGTCGACGGAGAAGCTTGCCGGGGATAGTACGGTGCTGCCGGAACCTGTGGTGTTGCGTTGCCTCCATGTTCCGAAGGTTTTGGAGGTGGCGTGTGCATGTACGCAGGTCCACCAGGTGATGGAACGTGGTACAATGCGTCACTGGAACCGTACCGATACAACTGCTGCGGTGGTTGCTGACCTAGCGGAGAAGGATCCCTCGAAGGAGGTCCACTGTACTTTCTGCTGTGGTGTGGCGAAGGCACTGGCGATGGTGTCGATGTTGGGGAAGGTGTTGCTTGCGGTTGTTGTTGATAGTACGGATGGTACTGCTGGTCGTAACCTCCCACACCATACGGTCCTGGACCACCCTTCCCTTGGACGTTTGGCGTCGAAACGAAGCCGGAACTTCCACCACCGGGTCCGGGAGCTGACGGACGATGTTGTCTTCCCGAGCTGGAAGCAGCTTCTGCTGCTTGCTTTTCCTTCGCGTGATGTGCCTGGTACACCTCTGCGAACTTCTGCTCCATGTTGTAATCCAACCCTTTGTAATACCCCGAGCCAACGCCTCGATCAGGTGTCGCATCGCGTCTTCTTTCGCTGCCAGGTGCAGGCCCCCCTGGGTAAACCTGTGGCGAGGGATATTTTCCTGCTGCTCCTTGCGGTTGACCTGGGGAAGAACTTGAACCGTACGTCGAACCCGACACCGGACTGGGTGAGTTTTTGTACGGTCCTTGAGCGTGGTGCTGGTGAGGGTAGTGATGTTGCGCCATCGGAACCGCTGAAGGTGCTGGTGATGAAACGGGACTCGCTCCATTTCCCGGTGGGCTGCTGTGGGCTGTGTTTGGTCCCATTGGACGTTGCGCTGGGTTGGGAGGAGTATGACCTGGACTCGGCCAGTTCGATGGAGGTGGATGCATAAGACCAATGTTCCCACCTTGCGCCGGAACAACTGGTGGTCCAGGGCGATGATGGTGCATCGATTGCGGGTAGTACGGGGAAGGATCGTACGGTGACCTACGATCAACAGGACTTCCAACCGAGTGTCCTGGTGATGGTCGGGGACCTCCAGGGCCTCCTGCCGGTGGGCTTGGTTTCTTATGCTGCCTGAAGTCACGGTACACGATGTCCTGCGAGTTTTGCAGCATCTGAGCCTCACGCCGCTCCGTGGAGGAAGATCGAGCGGTCGTTTGTGGTGGCATTTGACCACGTCCTGGTGGTCCCGAAAAAGGCACACCCGAGGAGAGATTCGATTGCTTCACCGTCACGATCGTGCCCTCTTGCAGAAGTAGCTGTTCCTTGTTGTGGTCTAACCGGAACTCGGGATCCTTCACCTTCGGTAGTGAGGGATATACCGACGAATGGGATCCGCTTGTTGATCCCGGTGGTACTGGAGAAGGAACGGCCGCTTCTGGATAGTACGTCCGCACGTTGTTCACGACGATCCGTTCCGAACCGGGCACTGGCGTTGATCCCGGGTGTGGAGCTTTACCTCCGTGAGCTGCTGAGGAACCTGCCAGAGGTCCGTAGCCATGATGTGGCGAGGATGATGAGGAAGGCGCTGGTGACGGATCACGAGACGATGGGGAAGTTGATGATGGTCCAGCACCGTTTGGAAGCGCGTTTGTTCGATGGCTCGGATGAGCGGATTGTGTGAAGTGCTTGCTGCTGAACTCGGGAGGATTCCACGTTTTCGGTGCGTGATGAACACCTGCAGGCTGCAGCGAGGATGGCGCAGAAGGACCAGCAGGACCTCCTGCATTTTTGTGTATCACGTGCGCTGTCGGTTCCAGCTCCATTGGTTGCTCCATCATAGATCCTCCCGCTGGTCGGTGGTAGAGATTGTTCGTAGGAACATTTCCGTACGGGACTCCGGCGCTCCCCGAAGAGGTTGTGTCCACTGTGGCCACTCGTGGGGACGACCCTGGGTAATCGCTGTTAGAAGACCCCGTTGTATCCCCGGGAGAAGAACCATCCCGTGAGGAACTGTGATGCGACACAGGTGCTGGGTTCTTTAGCTGCAGATCCGCGATGTAATTCCGCTCCTTGATGAGCTTGCTGAACGTGTCCTGAGACACGTACGGTGACGTACTACCAGGACCAGCATGCTGACCGGCGTCGTGAGGTGACGGATAACTGCCAGGTGCTGACGAACCATAGTGCGGTTGCTGCGAAGCGAACCCTTTCGTGAAGTCTGGATTCGAGATTTTTAGCTCACTCGTAGTGCGCATGTTTGTGGTCGCCATGGTGGAAGAAGTCGTCGTCGTGGAAGACGGCGAAGTTTGGGAGGATGGCGAGGAACCAGACACCAAACGGCTGAAGTCGGGCGTTTTCATGTGCAGCTGAGCAAGACTCTTCGACGTCGCCGTTGTCGAGGTCGGCGTAGTAGATCCGCCAGTGGATGATCTAAACTGTTGCTTCGAGAAGTCTGGAATACTAGCGTAGTACTGCGGTTTGCGCGCTTTCATCGGGAGATGTTCGTTACTACCCGAAGGCTCGTGAGTTGCAGGACCTCCTCTGCTAGAGGTTGCCTCCAAACTGGACGGCACCGTTGAATCCTCGGGAATCTCCGCAGGTCTAGCTTCTTCTTCTCGGAAGTCCAACGAGCTGTTGCTGCTGCTGCGTATTTCTCCATCGAGCTCCCCGGAAGGGCTACTACTGACGGTCGTATCACTCGAGTGCCGTATCCTTCCTCCTTTCTGGGTGTGAGATTGTGACGCATCCGCCAGCTCCTTAGTGCTGCTAGCAAGCTCCTTAACAGCAACCGGTTCTTGGACACCATCGTTACTGCTACTACCCGATGCTACCAACCCATTTGCCACCAGCGCCGGTGGTGTGGTTTTGTGTTCCTCTAACAAACGCAAACCAGCGGCCGCACTCTTAGCTTTGCTCAGTGAAGAAGTCGTCGCAAGGGTTGCCTCACCATTCACGCCTTCACCGGAGTTGGCACTAGCGCCGGATATGATCAGACTACTCTTGGCCAAACGTTTCCCGCTATCCTGTAAACCTTTCAACAGCGACAGCTTTATAACGCGATCGAGTAGGTGACCTCCATCGACCTTCAGCTCGACCTCATCGTTCGCAACCTCGGTGAACTGAAGCGGGTTCCTTGCCGAAACCGGTGGCGGTGGTTGTTGTTGATGGAAGTCAACCCGACCTGCTGCGTTGTTGAGGTTACACATCGTTTTAGGATCACTATCGTTGCCGTTCTCATCCTCACACCGGGATTCGAGAACCACCGAACTTTGAGATGTCCCCAGCTTGGAGGTCTGATGTTGCTCTACCGAGACACCACCATTCGCCGTTTCATCCAACCCAAGACTATTTGGACACGATTTGTCGACACTGCCATCCTTCACAGACTCCTGCACGGGAGGTCCCGGATCAGGATCCGGTGGTACCGTTTCCGAGGCGCTTCTCCCATCCACAGTCATGTTTACCCTGCTATCTTTCTCCTCTGTTGCGTGAGTATTCCCCTGATTCGTGCTACTTGCGACCGGACATTCTGTTGCCTTAGCATCCTCCTTTTGCCTCGTATCTTCCGCCGGTGCGCTTGATCGCTCTATGTGTTCTTCCTCTCGCTTGGATGCGGCGCTTTCACTCGGTACTTTCTCGTTGCGCTCACTCTGCTGCATTGCATTCGATTGCACCGTCGACGGCGATGACTTGCATTGCTGCAGCTCGCTTTTATCTTCCTGCTTCCGTGCTATCACAACCCCAACCGGATCTGGATCACCGTCCATTCGCGGTTGTTCCTTCTCTATCACAGCATTCGATACTACCTCCGGTGCGACGTTTTCGGCAGGTGACGATCGCGTTCGATCGCTCGGATCAGAAGATGTCGCGTTATCTTCCCGGCTCGGTGACCCTCCTTCAGAGGGTGGCTGAGATTCTTCCTTACTGCCGTTACTACTACTGCTGCTGCTGCTGCAGACATTGCTAATACTATTTACACTAATGCTACCGTTACTGCTAGGCCCTTTCACGTTGTCCGCGCTGTTCTCAGTAGGTTCTTCCACTCTACTGCTGCTGTCAACTCTGGTCACTCCATCCGCCATCGGATTTCCCTTCTCCGGTGTTGCCGTAGAAGACTCCACTATTGGTGGTGGAGTACGACTGGAAGAACACCTTCTTGGCGAGGATTGCTCTTCGTTCGTAACGCTGCTACTCGTTGCAGGAGCTTCACCAGGGGAAGATGTCGACGTTGGCGTTGCCTCCGATAACTCCATTTCCTTGCCATCGTTCTGCACTTTGGACGCCTCCGTTTTCGGCAGATGACTCTCGCAAGCTGTGGGTGTTTGTTCGTAGGACGTTGGAGGACTCCCGGAACATCCCTTCGTACCGACACCCAACGGATCTGTGCCGGTATTTTCCGCTGCAACAACCTCCTCCGCACGCTTTCCTTCGCTTGCTTCGGACAACTTTTCCGACTCATCCGAAGTGGTACTTATTTCTGGTGTCTCCTCCGACACGGCTAACGGATCACCGTTCGCATGGATTTCGCCAATTGCCGTTGGCGATGGGCCGCCTGTCTTCTCCATTTCCACCGGAGTGGTCGTGACGTGTTCGATTTTTGGCTCGCATTCCCGACCACTTCCGGTCGGCTTCTCCGAAGGCATCGTCGTGGGTTGCTGCTGCTGCTGCTGTTCCTCCACTAAGCTCACCTTTTCCAGTGAAGGCGCAGAAGACACCGGAACAGCTTGTTCAGGCTGCTGTCCGGTGGACGTGTTGTCCGTCGGCATCGTAGCGAAAGAAGCCGTAGTTGGGTTTGGCACACCCGTGGCTACTGTTTCAGAACCCGGTGCCGGTGCTGGTTGTGATGGTTCCATCATTCATTGGCTTTTTAAACTGCAAATAAACAGAACAAACACCGCGTGTTGTTAGCGTCAATGGTGGCTTTTCACGAAACCAATGTCAAGGTCTGACTCGGTTGCTTTGGCAGTCACAAAAGTGGCTTGTGGGGACGCATTGCGAGCAAAAATAGACTTCAGAGCCTACAAGAGTGTGTGGTTTTTGGTTTAATTCCACTCCGCTAAACCACCAGCTCATGCGATGAGGCTAACGTTATCCGATTCGCTTTACAATAATTGGCATTAAACGTATCATGTACATCGTCAGAGGCAACTAACCGTCTTTTTCCATCGTTTGTGTGTGCATGTGCGCCTAATTGATAACCACCTGCCCACTAAGCCGTTTCACACACACATACACATACAAACGCGTGATATGGAATTAAATTTACTCTCCCGGCTCCGGGCTGCACCACCAGCGGGTGTTGCATTTATGTTAATGCAATTTTGAACCCGCCCAAGTCGTCGAACCGGAATGTGTGCGTGTGTGTGTGTGTGTTCGTGTGCGAATATATGTAGGCCATCCGGACACCGGACACCGGGCCAACCGGTCTCATAGTTCCGGCTTTTCACGCGGCACAGGTGGTTCTCTCTAACGCTCTCGAACGCCAAATTGAATCGCTTCCAATCGATTGCATCTCTTTTCCCTCGAGGAGGATGGATCGAACCAGTTAGACGGGCTCGGCCATAGGTACCACCACCGATCAATTTTCCGACCATCGCGATTGATAGCACGCGTCGTCGGAGGATGGTGGATAGAAAGCGTATCAGTTGGAGGATTGTTGAAGGTTACACCATGGTTTTCCCACCTCCCATTTCGCGTTTAAGGGCACACCATTATTACCCTGACCGTGTGTGTAAGCATACGCGCGCGTGTGTGTGTGTGTGTGTGTGTGTGTGTGCAGTTCAGTTGCAAATGCAAATTTTATGCTACCACCGATGGCTGCTCGTTTTCTGTGCCGAGGAATGTGCCTTCTTTCAAGGGTTGTTTTTTTTCGTGCTCTCTTCTCGTTCGCATTTTTTCCCCGCCACCGTTGTTGTTGCTTTCGCCGCTTTTTTTTGCGTGTGGCCCTTTTCTGTGTCCTCGCGAGGTTCCCCCGCGCGCGCGCGTGTGTGTGCGCCGTTTGCGCTTGTTCGCGGCGCAACGACTTCAATTATTTATGCTCGTATAAACAGAAACACACAGATTACACACCACGCAACGGGAGTGTCTTTAGTGGCGGGGAAAAAGAGGAAGAGAGAGAATGAGAGAGCGAGAGACATCTCGTCGAATTGAGGCAAGCAATAAAATGCGACTCGTACAATGCGCGAAATCGTACAATGTCTCAAAGGCCCGGTGCGTGACACTGATGACAACACAACCGGCGGGTGGCGGCTCAGGGACACATACGGCGAGACAAATGTATGTGCCACCATCCCACCCACCCGTGGCACACACACACACCCACTCTCTTCGTGGTCCTTTAGGTCGAACGTCCAGCGGTTCTTTGACCGTGAGCGTTTTGATGCGTTTTTTTTTCTTCATTCCCGAAACGCCTAAGAACCCAACCCAGACCCATAAACGGTGAGCGAGAGCGAGCGGTGTTGCGATTTTCCTTTTGCGAAATTGAGCGCATCAACAAATTGGTGTGTGTGTGTGTGTGTGTGTGTGTGTGTGTGTAAACACCGACAAGAAAGAAAAAAAAACCCGCAAACGCAAGCAAACCCTCTCCTCCCGCCCCAACCTACCACGGTGGCGCGACGGGACAGCATATTTAGGTCAACGACCTTGACAGTTCGATGGTGCTGCTCGGTGTGCTTTATTATGTCTGACCGCAAGCGAATGAAACGAACGATAAATAAAAAAAATATATACCCAAGCTCGGGGGGCGGGTGGTTTTATTTATTTTTTTGAAGAAGGAAAATAAGATGGATCGTTGGTGAGTTTTTCTTTTTTGTTTTCTCTGCACAAACCCCTTCAAAATGCATCTTTACGAACCACCCTTTTGGTGAGTTATTGCCTAAACTCTTGCTTATGCTCTTAACCTTTTACAATAAACAAGAGTCCTTTCAACGTCCACCCACAATAAGCATGTTAATCGTTTTCAGAACATGATCTTAAATTATGCTAATATTATTACCTTCATTATCGAGCGGCGTCACGCGGAGTTTGGTTTAAAACGATGCAAATGGAGCCATGAAATTTTCCATGAAATTGCACGCTTTTTAGCATAAATTTAATCATAATTCATCGTCCACGACGTGCAAATCTCGCCTGACGGTCCTTCAAATGCGCAATAGAAAAAAAAATGTTAAAAGGTTACAAACCACTACCACAACGGCATAGTGGATTTCGGTCGCGTGTGTGTATAGGGCAAATGCATCGACGAGCTGTGTGATGCCAAACATCGAAGGCCAAACAGCCGGGAGGAGGCTTGCACGCGAATCGGATCGCGCAAAGAAAAAAAAGGTCCCCCCTTGAACTACACCATCCCTTTGTCATTCACCCTCACTGACTGTCCCGCTCTCGTTCTCGCTCGCACAGCATACTGAAACACCCCTCGTACGATTACGAG
Source organism: Anopheles nili (assembly GCF_943737925.1). Taxonomy (NCBI): domain Eukaryota; kingdom Metazoa; phylum Arthropoda; class Insecta; order Diptera; family Culicidae; genus Anopheles; species Anopheles nili. The sequence goes on from NC_071292.1 coordinate 50,296,226, forward strand.
AGCCAAAACCACCCCCAAAGTGTGCAATAAGAGCAGCGGCCAAGGCGCAAGGTCTCCCTCCTCCCGAACACGTATGATTATTTTTATGACTACGCCACACACGCACGCCCCGGCAAAAAAGTGGATGGCAAAAGGGAGGGGTGGGTGAACCAGGTGTGGGTGACGTGCACCGCGAGTGCACCCGCGGGTGTTGTGTGAAAAAATTTGCAATGCAAATGACGGAAACCGATATCGACGACGGGTGGCGTTCAAAACTGGCCGGAACTTTGCCGGAAGCCACCCTCTCTTTGTCGAGCACGATCGATCCTGGGGAAGGGATTTGTGATCGTTTTGACGTTATGTTGTTGCCCCTTCGACTCCACATGGGGATGGGGAGGAAGGAATAACACCAGCACTCTTTTTTTTTGCGCTCTCTCTTGCCGTTATGAAGTCGATCCGGGTTTGAGGCACTAAATTCAAACAACACTTGACCCACAGAGAAGAGCCTCTTTTGAGGAGCAGACGCCTGATCTAGAATGGTTAAGAAACGTTAACAAGGTTTTGGCAGTAGAAATCGAGCAGAATAAACAAGGGCAGCTTAGGAAACTTTAATGGAAAAGCTGCATCAATGAAAGGCAACAAAAACACAACGAGGAAGATTCATTTTTTTGTGGGGAAGCCAGTGGTAAACCTTCAAACACACGATGCACTCGTGTTTTTAGGTACACTGCTACTTCGGAGTGTGTAAAAACTTCCCCCACACTGCTGAGAGCGTTATTTTGCCATCATTTAACAAAACCAATGCAACTTCAAAGCAGCAAGCATAAGGCCAGTCTGTGGACTCGCCCGTCATGCAGCAGTGAAAGCAGGAATTCAGTAACAACAAACCCTAAAAACAATACGCTAAAGGCGGCGTCGCGTTCACAAAAGGCCGCCGCAAGCAATTATGAATCACGACATCCGCAACAAAACGCCGGAGGGAAAAGGGATTCAAAATCGGCACTGCTTGGGACTTTTGGAGTCGGATTCGCATTCAACACCTCCTCGTTCGTGTGTGGGAGGGCAACAGCAACACATACACACACACGCAGGCACTCATAGTCCCCCGCTTTTCCATGACGAGAGAGCACACGCAACCTAAAAATACCTTCAACACCAAACGGCCACATCTCGAGAAGGAAACGGCCTTTTCTTCGCCACTTCTGGTGCAGAGTGAAGTAACGGAACGGAACAAAAACCGAGGGTGGTTCGACCACTACACACACACACAAAGGCTATAGGACCTTCGCCTCGCCAGCTGGTGTGATGTTGTGATTTTCAGATGCTGCGTCAAAGGCGAGTTTTCCACGGCACAAACGGCGCGGCGCACTCTTTTTCCAGCCTTGCTCGAGAAAACTTCCCATTTTCTCCGGCCTCCCCACGATGATCTGGATTCACCTGTTGCGCATGGTTGGCAACCCACGGTTCTCTCTGTCGGTTCTTCTCCAAACGGGCCGCTCATTAAAACAACGCCGGCTTTTCTTTCCGTTCGTTCTTTTTTTCTGCGGTTTTTAAGGTTCCGTCTTTTTCATTATATTTATTTCATTTCGCTCTCTCCCCCAGTGTGTGCCTGATGATCTCCCGCATGACACGCAAGTTCTCACTGGCTGGGAAAGCCCTCCAAAACACGCCCTTCAACCCAACAGCGTCTGTTGGGGCGAGAAAACGGGAGTAAAAGAAACCTGCTGGGGGGTGAAAGAACAGAAACAAAAAACGAACGGTACATTTTTTTTTTCGTCAAACGTTACAGTTTCTCCACAAGTGCGTTTTGCAGGTGGGTGGGTGAGTAGACGGGTGGGTATGAGGTGCGTGATGTAAAAAAAAAAAAAACAAAAAAAGAAACAACAACAACCGTTTCTTTGACTTTTCTTACGTCGAGTTTTGTGGCGATGGTTTTGTAAACGCAGGGCTCTTTGGCGCTGGCGCTGGCCCTGAGTGGCGTTTACACGTCGTAATCTCGTCTTCGACGTGGTTGAGGCCGTTGTGGCAAGGATGTCAAATGGACCGCTGTTTATAAGACCTTTATCAGAGAGCATAATATGCTCAAAAAGATTTTGTAGGTTAAACATAAATCATTAAACATCCAATGGGTATTTTACCCTCCAAAAAGGTGATCAACAAAATATTGCACACTTGTTAAACATACTTGAGACACGTTCAGTGATATTGAATGTTTTTTTTCTCACAAAACCATTTCACATCCTTTCCCATACATAGATTCCAACCGTCCTCTGTTGCATTGAGTCATTCTGAATACACTGTTGAAGTCGTAGAAAGCAAAAAACGAGCGCTCCTTCAACTCGAATGGAATGGAACGCAATTGCTGTTCATGCGTGTTCACAAAAAGGCCCTCCAAAAAAAAGCACCCCCACGGCCATCAAAAACAAGTGGCGTGTGTCTCGTCGTTTTCCTCCAAAGACGACACAACAGCGCGAACGGAACGTGCTGCCATCTGGTGGCAAGTAACTGTACTGTTTCCTTTCGCGATCTTCGCGTATCTCCCGACGCCAAAACACCAACACGTGGTCGTCGTCCATTCCATGGAGGGCCCATGTGGCGTTGGACATTTTGGAACCGACATTTAAACGACCGCTCGCGTTCGATGTTGGCTGAAAAGTGTCCTCCCCAGGCTCACCCCGCTTGTGTGTTTGCGAAAGTCAAAAATAAACGAACGAACGCACATTAATTGGTTTTCATACAGCGTGTCGCGGGACAGCCCCCCCCCCCCGGACGGGATCGGAATTATGATCAGATTTTGATGAGCACAAACGATGGGAAGAAGAGGGTTTCTGACGATTGGGAAGGATGTGAGCGAGCGAACGTGTGTTGGTAACAACTCGAAGCGCCATTCGTACCACGTGATAGCGTTATTCGCGCGAAATTACAGCCCACGATTGTCGGTTAAAAAGGTAAGAATGGCTGCTTCTTTTATCACTTGCTCTATCTCACTCCCTCTCTCTGTTTCTCTCGAATAAGAGCGAATTTCTCGCTTCTTCGCATCAGCATAAACACACCAAGCACCAAGCAAACCGAACAGATGTTCTCTGCTCTTTGCCAGATAAAAAAAGGGGCAAAAAAGGGCCTCCCAACAATGAGTCGGTTTCGTGTTCCGCGCTCAATTACACGGTTCCACTCCCTCTCCTCGGCCCTAAGAGGTTCCCAGGGTCTGGTTTTTCTTTCACCCCAAACGTCCCCCCCTTCGTGCCGCACGCATTTTCCAACCGGCTTTTCTTCGGCCAACGACCGACCGAGCGGCGTTTTGTGTGTGCGTGTGTGGCTGATTGTATGCTAATGCGAAACGGGCGCAGCATAATGTGATCCATCTTCCGACAGCGTCGTCGTTGCCAGCAGTTGTTGGGTGCGTTAGGTGTTGTTGGTTGGAGGTATAGAAACCTCGGTGTATGCTGGCGAGAAAAAAAAAAGATGTTGCCCACTTCAAGCCACCCGGCGGTTCCCGTTCCTGGCTCAAGAAGGAACCATGCTTTTTCTCGTCTGCACCCGCCGGTTTGACCTCATTTCGGTGAAGTCGGAGGGGAGGCTTTTTCGGGGAAAAGGTTTCAGGAAATGGTTTCAGCATCCACACGAGCGTACAACACAGAGAGACAGGAAAATGATAAATCGAGCGGCAGAGAAGCAGAAAAAAAGGCATCTAGAAAACGGCCACGGTGGGGGCACGTTTCAGCACACGTTTCGCTTTGCTCCCACGCCTTTTCGATGGATTGAAATGGCCTAAATAATTCCACACAGCCCATTACGATGATGCCGGCTCGCTGCTCGCTCGTTGTTGGGGAGTGGAAGCATTTCGCAAAATAAATAGATCATGAAAGTCCGTTCGGTAACGTTATTGTTGTTGCCGGCTTTCGGTTTTCTTCATCGAAACGAAATATTATGATCTCGAAGGGCGCCACGACGATCCGTCTCGTGATCCATCGTTGCGTAACTGAGCGATGAATAAAAAAAGAAGACGATATAATAATGGGGGTGGATGATAATTTTCATCCCTTTACGGGGGGTGGTGAATAAAATAATCGACACAGGGTGCTGGGGCGTAAGAAATAGCGAATCAACAAATCCTCACGACATCCGACGGTGAATTCTATCGCAATTTCGACCCACGTGATTAATCGTTTCGTGGAAATTCAAATGTCGATCCTTTTGCGGTAATCCTTTGTCGTGTGATTTTATTATTTTCTCCCAGCAACACAGCTTCAATAAACGTTCCAATTAAACAATTCCACGAGTTGCCGGGTCGGGAGAATAGCGACTTCCAAAAATCGATGCACCCAAAGTAGGTCACCAGGCCTCTCGCACGAAGACAGCTGATAACAATTGCCACCTACCTCCCACCCCCCTCCCCCCCGCTCTTCTCCTATGCTCCCTCACCAACGTCGTAACACCGAAATCGAATCGAATTCGCGTGTTTTCGCGGTTTCCAAGCCCCAAGGGAACGAACGAGTGAGGTGAATGCGGGCGGTGGTAAGTTTCAAAGTTTACTAATTCCTTCCGTGGAACACCGTCACGGGAAAAACTTCCCAAAAAAGAGCGAGAGAGAGAGAGAGAAACCGAGCGAGAACAACGAAACGATAATAACCCACACAGTCACGATTAATAATGAATCGCAGACACGCGATAACATGAGGCATTGTCGGGTGGTTGGAGAGGGGTTGTGAACTTTTATTTTACCACCCTAAGGAAAAGCCGAATCTCTTTGGCCGTTGGAGGCGGGCAAACTTTTTGGACGCAGCAGCAAGAATGAAACAATTTCATTATCTTTTGGGCACGCTGCGACGTGGCGCGTTTGCTTTTTTTTTTCTCCATTGTAAGCAAGCCAGTTGCCAGTGGAAATGAGATTTGAATCTCCTTGTGATCTAATCCACGGAGCCAAAGCGGAACTGCTAATGCTAAGGACGTTCAAACAGCTACAGCATATCCGAACGTCTTTGTTCGTCTCGAAGGAGGCGGCGGCTTGTAGGTTGTTTAAGCGAGTTAACAACCGGTAAAGAGCGGCGTGTGGCATTGGAGCATGAAGAGCGTGAAAAACCCTCCCGTCCATATCATGCTCCGTGTGCGTGTGTGTGTGTGTGTGTGCGAGATGCAGCGAAGCTTGAAAAGCTCATCAACCACGACAACGGGAAAAGAAGATGATTCCTCAGGATGAAACATCGGAAGGATTTCCGCAGAATGGTTTCGATTTCACCCCAAAATCGACCTTTTCTGACACCACCCACCTGCCCCATCAACTTTCGGACGGCCTTGACTCTCCATCCCCACCCTTGACCCTTGCAGGCCCCGTCTTCATGCTCTTCCTGCCAGATAGCACCCCAGTGGGTGGTTCGTAAAACGCCCAATCGCCCTTACCGGCCCGAGAGGAGGAGGGCTTTTTGTGTCAATTTATTCCAACGAAGCAGAACAGGCTGCTGCTGCTGCTGCTGCTGCAAGAAAGAGACGAAGAAGACCTTACTGGGCAGACAGACAGACAGACAGACAGACGAACATAAACAACGACACAACACGATTGCACCAGCCGGTGGTGTTTACCGCAGAAGAAATGAATAAAAGGGCTTCTTTTTCTGCGTTTTTTTGTTGGCCTCCCGTTTTCGCCACGCAAAAGGAACGGCAACACAAATAGGACACTGGCTTGTAAAGCGAGGGAAAGATAACGGAGCCGGCTAATTGAGGGAGAGAAGAAGGTGAAAACCATTGCGTTTGTCTCGCTTTCGCAGGCTGGAGTGAGTTTTGGCGTTAGAGAAGTTAGAGATTTCTTCGAAAAGTCATGCGGCCTTTCGATGGAGAAAATGAAGGTCGAAGAAATATTCCTTTGTCAGTCAAGACAGAAGGCGGATATTTTAGCATTAAATTGTGTTTTTACAATTCTTAGATGCCTCATAGCTGTTTCTCAGTGTTTAGACGCATCAACATATGATCGTTATTTGCTTATAATACTCCTTTAAATACAAGAAATAAGACCGCAATAGAAAGCTATGCAAATGGTGAAAGTTTTAACTACCCTTTTTAGATGTTTGCCGAACCTTTTTTCTGTCTCCCCAACATCCGGTGCTTCGTTCCAAAAACAAGCAACTGAGACCAGCTCACTGGAGACATTTTGATAGCAATCAGATGTTCACAACACACAACCGACCGGTCCGAATCAAACACCCTTCTCAGAATCACACACATTTCGCTTGCACACGGGCGTCGACTTCTTGCCCGATTTCGGCTGGCGTTTCGAGACCGAATTCACACAGTGAATAAAAAAAATAAATAGCTATCTTAATCGAGTGCGAATTTCCGCGCCTTCTGCCAGACGTGCGAATAAATCATGCACCAGAAAAGTCACGAAAAAAGAGGATCCCTACCACGATCGTAGCGTGCGGGAGGTCGTCGACCCACCCGTGGCTTTTGAATTGGAATTCTCGACGCAAAAAAGAAGCCACCGTAGCACAAACTCGGTGGGTCCTCTAAGCCAGGGTTCTACTCGGCGTACTCTTCTCAGTGGAAGAGAAAAAAAAACCCACGAGCCAACGAACGCCAAGACGCGGAAAATGGCCCAACTGACACATCTGTGCGCGCGTCGATTTGGGGTTTTCGAGTGTCTTTTTTTTCTTTTGCCCCCCAAAAAAAACCCGGACGACAAAATCAACCCACCACCAGTAGGGCTTTTGTTCACTTTAATCTCGCTCCACCAGCTCTTTGACGCAACAACGCCGAGCTGAAAGTGTAGCAAAGATGGATCCATCGTCCGTGTCTTATGTGCACACGAGTGTGTGTGTGTGTGTGTGTGTGTGTGTGTGTGTGTGTGTGTATGCGTATGTGTGAAGTGCATTCTTCAAGGCGAAGAAAAACACGCTCAAACGACGAAAAGTCGCCACCGCCGCGCGCGCGCGTCTGTCTGGCAGCTTCTTTCTTCTCGCTCTCACGCACATCGATTGCAATTTTCCTGCGGTTCCTCTTTTGATTACTTAATTTCTTGAAGTTCAAACCGATCGCGCGCTGCCCCGCACGGTGCACTCGAGCCACCAACACACACACGCGCCTATGCTGAAGAAATCGCGAGTGCTCCGGATTTGGAGCTATTTTTACGCACACACACTCTACTCTACTCTCTCTCTCTCTCTCTCTCTGGCGTCATCTTGTTTGCAACAGGCCAAACAGGGGGACACAGCATTACACAACCTGCGAGTTTGAGCCTGTAAGGGCGCATTTCTAATCACAAGAAGAAGTGGAATTCGTTCGAGAGGACGCGCAAAACATCTCAACACAAAAAGTCGTGCGAATTCCGCTCGAGAAAGCTAAACACAACACACGCACGCAGCCACAAATGCAACGGCCCATTACACAAACGTCAGAACGCAGCCACTGGATGGATGGAGCCACACCGGGGAACAGCACGGCAAAAGACGCTTCAAGTGGGGTTGATAAACGAAGCGCAATTCGTTGCGTTGCATCGCAAAATGCTTCAAATGGGTGATGATTAGCCGTGTGATGACGCCATCGCGTAGAGGATTGGTGTTTACTGGTGACATCTCCCGACCGAATGTCGCTATGCGATCGAGCAGGAGAGGATCGTGTGTTCTGTGCGCGCGTGCGCGAGGTTCGCGTGCCATATTTACTCACATTCGAAGCGAAAACGTCAACGGGAGGGCCCCACAGCACGCTGCGTCAAACGTCACACACGATGGGGCAATTATCGCACCCTCGGTGGGGTCAACCGCAACGCACACACACACGCCACCGCCGTTTGTGATCAACAGCATCGCCGTCAGCCTTGACATGATGGCGGTGTGTCCGAGTGTGTTTCGCTTACGAATTACGACGGATAAGTAGTACTTCTTCAAGGAGTTAGTAGTGGGTGCTTGATCAGCGTTTGCTTTCGAGGAGGAAAGAGCACACACTTGTGACATCGATCTGGGCGACAAAGAAGCAACGTTTCTAAATGGTAAACAACCAAATGTCAAATCTTCGCATGATTCTCTATATTCTAGCTCCAAAATCCATTGACATTGTTCATGCACAACTTCTTGTTCTGTACCGGTTTCATATCACAAGCCTGTATTACGCTAAGCAAAGCCAGAAGGAGCACACAAACACGTACATTGTTTTTGTCTCTTTTGCTCGACCAAAGACCGCTAACTTATCAACGCTGAAACGCTGCTGCTCGTCCGCGGTGGTTTAGCCATTCTCGTAAGCACACCCAACAAAATCCCGTCAAATGATAACCGAAGACCACCCCGCATCTCTTCCTCCTCGAATGCCTACCTCCTCACCTCTCTCACCCCCCCTGCCCAAAAGGACCAGCACGGTTGGAAATGTAAACAAATGCCCCCCGACTGATTCAGCACAACGCTCTCTGTCTCTCTGTCGTTTTCCACCGAATCAGCGTAATCTTATCAGACGTTGTCGATGTTGTGCTTGCACACAGACAGAATTGCTGTAAAATCTGCTCTATCTCGTCGAGGCAGGCAACAGGCATTTAGCGACGTGCGAAATGAAACGCAGGACCTGCTTCATTATCATCATTCCCGCGGGCTAGGGTTCCCTTTCACGCTTCCTGCTCGCTCTACTGCTGCTGCTGCTGCTGCTGCTCCTCACGCACACGGAAGTGACGCTATCATCACCCTAAAGACGGGTTTCCATCCCTCCCCCATTTGGGTGGAGAAAACACGCCAATGTCGCGATCCCTTCGACAAAAGGCTAAACCATCGTGCTCGTGTGCCAGGACAAAATAACAGCAGCTTGGGGAAAGATGCTGCCTTCATTACCGACACCGACGGGGATGAGAAACTTTCCATCCCAAATGGTGGGAAAAAGCACCCAACACCCTCCTATCGCGTAAACAATGCTCGTTCGCGGTGTGCTTGAAGTGAAACGAAACATCAATCTTATCTAAAAGAGACAGCGCGCACAAAAAAAAACTCCGTATATGTATGCCTGATGTAACGCCGATGGGGTGCTCTGTTAACGCTGAAGATTGTGCTTCATTTCATCTCCTCTTATTGCTGCGTCTTTTGCGAATATAAAAAAAGTAACCCCCTCAATGCAAACATGTTGCCAGTTCACGGTGGCGGTTACACAAATTTACACGAACCAAAGGGCCCCCGAGCATTAATCCAGCATTTGGGCGCGGTTGCCCTTTGGGAGGGTGGTGCGTGCTTTTCTCTGTTCGATCATTTACGCGGAAACCGCTTCACGCTAAGAACGTGTGCCCCGTATTCGTGTGGTCGACTCGTTTTGCTAACTACTTCCGGTTGAGGAGGTTTAAAAAAAAGGGCAATTTAGCGAACCTCACAAGCTATGGCTCAAGCAGGAAGCTGAAGGAATAGCCCTTGGGTGGCCCTTTTTTTGATAGCGATTTCACTGCGCTTTCTCGCTCTTCCTTGCTCTATCTCTGTCTCTCTCTCTCTCTTTACCACGATTTGACCGGAAGATGAAACTTGGAGGATGTGATCTTCCGAGGGATGGGATTTTGTAAATAAATTCCCTCCCCTTTCATTTAACGCAGACTCACAGGGGATGAGATAGAGAAGGCCGGACCACCCCTTCTTCTCCTCGGTAACCACCCCCTACCATCCCTCTTTTGGTTGTGCGGAATTTGCATGGAACAAATTTTGCGTTCCAAACGCGCCATTAATCTTCATTTGCGCCACGACGATTTCGCCGCCCGACCAACGAGGCAAACGGTGGGCGAGTTTTTTTCCCACACGTTTGGAGAAATTCGATTCGTTTTCTCTGTCTCTTTCTCTCTCTTTAAGATAGGTTAAGGGAAAACTTCAGCAACACGCGGTACGGGCAAGAGCCCTGGGGTTGATTTACAACTTTTCAACGTCCGTCAGTGCCACAAAATGCGGCACAATCCTATCGTTGGTTGAAGGTTACACAAACCGTCCTACCCCTTTAATGGTAAAAGCTGATGCGTTGCTCGAAAAGGGAAGCATAACTAGCGCTTTCCCTTTCAAATTAAGAAACCACTTTGTGTGTTGTTTCGAACGCGATCAAGAGCATCCTCCGATAGGAAGAGAAAGACACCACCTACCCTGTGAAGGACTATCAAAAGGGACTATTTTACGGGACTGGTTTAGCTGGCAGGGATGTAGCGGGAAAATTTACGACCAGCGGATACAAGGTGGCCCAGTTTTCCCCCCTTCAAGTAGTCCTAGACAAGCTAAAGTACCTAGAGGAAAAGGTGTACGAAGACGAGAATTTGTAGGCAGAAAATGGTGGCTTTCAGCTAAAAGGAAGTAACACCCGAGCTCCCCAACAATGCACACACCACACCGAGTTGTTTGGACGGAAATCAGTCCACAAAAACCCGCCTGCACTGCCCTTCCAGTTGCGAGTTAATATGTGTCTCCTTCGTCAACGATTCCTAACCAAAGGATGACCTCCGACGGACGACCTTCCAGCGAAACGCGAACCTCCGGGCGACATTGTATCGATCAATCATTGGCTTTTTTCCTGTGCGAATGCGCTCGTGGGAAGCCAACCACGATGATGTAATCTCGGAGGGTCATGTCACGCGGGAGTTGAATGACTCACACAAAATCGAGCACGAAGTCAAAGCGGAGAAACCCCACGGAGTCGTTGGTGTGTGTCTTGAAAAATTCAAGAACCCATCCGCTCTCTGCTGAGGTCCCTAAGTAGGCCCCCCTTAAGCCCTATACTTGTTAGCCAGTGGCAGGAGGAAAATTCGTCCTGCTACAAACGGTAGGCTGCTGAAGCGCAAAAATCAATACCGCCGTTGTACCGAATTCTGCACTTGACCTACGGGAAAACACGCCGTTTCTCAAGCACCTACAGTAGGGTGAAGGCAAAAGGAAGGAGAGAGGGAGAGAGTAAGAGAGAGAGAAAAAATAACCCCAACTGAAAAAGGTGACGGAGGCTCACATCACCCTGTGAACGCGAACGTGACTAGACAGCCTTGTGTAGGCGTAAAAGCTACTCTCACAAGCCCACACACACACAAACGCTAGCCAACAAACGAAAGGAATATGCTCGCGTGTGGCTGCGATTATGCACTAATCCAGTTTTGTTCGCGTTACGCGCGATAGCCTACCGAAGGATAATGTCAACGTGTTTTTTTTTCGCGCGTCCGACGCTCGTGAGGATATGCATTTTTATTGGCCCATCGGGGGGAATCGAGCGGAAAACGCTACCAATTTCCACTGTGTGGCACGTGTATTGATGAAAGGGCTCGTACGCTGCTTGTCCATTCCAGAATATCGCGCCCAAAAGGTGAATAACACCTCCGCGGGAGTGCGCTTTTCCGGCACCCACCTAGTTGGGCGATCATGTACACTACATCCTGCCTGCTCTCACTCACTCTCTCTCTCTCTGTTACCGGTGACTGACCTCACCCCTTTTTTCCGCGGGAGATTTAGTGGGATGAGACGGGGCCTTGCGTGAAACGCCAACAGCCAGGTGCATTGCACGAAACATTGCACTGCCGCGAATGAACGCGCGCTTGTGTGTGAGGAAATGTTTGTGATTTCCACACACACACACAGACACGCAGACACCACCATAGGCAGCGTTTTGTGTTGAAAATTACCTCACACACCAGCAGCACTCGTGGGGGACGATGGGAAAATGGGCGGTGAAAATCGTCAACCCGAGCCGGCGGATCGATAGCATAAGCATAAACCGCGTGAGCAGCATAAACCGGCGGTACAATCGCAAATCCTCTCCCCCAGCGTGAAGGGGAAAACTCACATCTGACGCGCCCTCTGAAGCGTGATGTTTGAAGAAATCAAACAAAATCGACCGGTCATTCCTCCCGTGTGCTTGCACAAAATGCACCCGGGTAACATCAATCTGCTTCGCTTTACGCGCTTCGAGCACGTTGTATATTGTTGCGTACTCTCACGCTTCAACAGCATCAACCAACTACCTGAGGTGGGCAAAATACCAACTGGCCCCCGTGGGGGGGTTCATGGTCGTCGTGCTCAATATTACGAGAAAGGGAAAATCGAATCAAACGCACTATAGGGGGGTTGTTGCACACCCGAAAAGGCACGCAAATTTCGCCAACACACATCATCGCGCTTCTGCCGGGGTTACGCCCCCACGTTTTATCTCCTCGGCCGGCAGAGCACGTGTTGGAAAATCGAAACGACGCACGAATGGGGAGACTTTTTATTTTTATCACGATGCAGTGAAACGCCCTGCATTCTGGGCTGGCCATTTCCAGCCCACGGTGGGCTCTATAAATAGGTGGCTCCATTATGGTGTGCCTGCGTTAATGCATATGCACGCCCCGGGGAAGGCGAACAACGGATGCAAATTGCAAAACTGCACCGAGTCGTGCGCGCTGGCAGACGGGTCTATTATGGAAGGACCGCCGCCGCTAATGGATTGTGGTTTGAAAAGTAAAAAAAAAGGATCTCGTATAGTTCCACCTTTGATGAAGGTATCTATTAGTGGCTGATAGTGAACTAGAAACAAAGGCAGCCTCTCCTGCAACACAAAGATACAGCGGCGAGCTCCAGGAAGTTCGATGTTTGCACACGCTGGAGAGATCGACCATTTCCGGCTCGAAAAAAAAAAGTCAACAAACTGGGCGTCCTCCATCTTGTCAGCAGGTTTCTTCACTCTCTCGCTCTCTTTCTCTCTCTCTCACACACATCTGCGCCTGTCCCACATTTCCACTTTCCACCGTACGCAGCGAAATGGCGATGTGTGAATTCGGATCATTCTTACATCAACTTGTGCTCGGGCGACGTGAACAGCGCGAAGAACAAGCCCTTGTTTACGCTTCTAAAAATAACCTCGACTGGCTCCACACACCAGTGTTTGGCTGCATCTGGTGGGGGCGAAAAAAAGCGTGTCGCGATTTTTCATTTCAACAACAGAGCAGTGGGGAAATGGCTTCAGGGTGTGCATAGCTCAAGAAGGCTGAAATAACACCCAAGCGTAGGGTTTTTCTAGAAATCATCGTTTTTCCGACAACATTGACATGGGCGAGTTGCAATTTCTGATGGAGTTTTATTTTCACAAAACAAAAGCCACTCCGTTACAAAGGGATAAAATAATGACACACACACGCTTCAAAGATTGGATTGTCCCTGGAAGGAACGCCTGGGAAATCTGTACGAAAAACAGACACATTTCTATCCATCACAGATACAGCGCGAATTAGTCATCTTCACGCCAGAGCTCACTGTTTGTATAAAATGCACCCAAATGCATCCCATCTGCTGCATCCGAAACACATCACAGAACGCTCTATAATTTCGTTCTGCTGAGTGCAGATCGAAAAAACACAGAACCACTCGACGAGATGCTTTCGCAGCACCAGAACATGAGCAACAGCTCATGTGTGCCCGCGTTTTGCTCGGTGTGTTAATGAAAATAAACGCTTTCGAGCGGCATGCTTCCGGAAAAAAGGGCACCCAGCAGCCGAGTCGATGCGCAAAGCGACCAAAGGCCACAATGGTGTTTCGCAACGGCAACGGAGAAAGGGTGTAGCGTGGGCAGGCGGAAGCAAAACACAACCAGATGTTGGCCATTCGCCGAGAAAGACAGCCGAGAGAACGATCGAACGAGAGTCATGCTAGCGCGAGCCCTTTTTGCCGATTGCCGCGACTTGACAACACACGTGCAGAGAAAAGTTGGTTTTATTTTTAACCAAATTTCGCTCCACGCGGATCATTTTGGAAAAAAAGACGCTTAGAATCTGGCAATGAAAGCAAAAAAAACGGGTTCTAATCCGTAAGTTTTCCCTCATAAGATGGAAAATTACACTTGCGCTCGAGTGCAGGCGTTGGAAAGGGGGAAGAAGGATCCTTTTTGATCCAGCTGCTAATGACGATGGTAACGATGGCAACCACCAGCCTGCTTTTCCCTCCAGGTTATTCCCGAAATTTCCCTCCCGGTTATAGTTCTGAATCGAGTACTTCCCGGGTTGCCATTTTCCTCAACTCACACCGTACACGACCACGAAGAAGAATGGCGATGAGGAAAACCCGAAAGGGTGGACGGACGGGATGGAAATTCGAGCCAACTTTTCCGACCCCCGCTGCACCACCTATCCCCCCCCCCCCCACCACGAGCGTCGGCAGCATCTCAAGACGACGGAGGCCTCCTTTTTGCGCTTCGTTTCCGTCCACAAACCAATCACCCTCTCTTTCTGGCTCCCGTTCGCACGTCCGGATGCAATTTACGAGCACCACCGAAGGGTGAGCTCCACGAGACCGATTATCTTCCGCTTCGCCGCCACTTCCGGAACACACATGCGTAAAACATCGCAACGCAGACTGCGAAAGCCCGCCGCAGCCGTTTTAACAGAGCAAACACGCGCGAACGCAACAACCACCGTTTTCCTCACCACCCGAGGGAGCATTATATGCTGATTGCGTTAGATAAACCGGTTTTTCCGAGCAGGTGCTGGTGCTCTCTGCTCTCGTTGCATCGCGCGCATTAACCCGCTGGAAAAAGGGAGCCTACGGGGCGTCTTCCATCTTGCGATAATAATCACCCGCGTCGAGTTTTCATCTCCCTTAAGGAACGATGAGAGGTGAAGGAAGGGGGGATGTGGTTTGATTGTGCGATCGCTTTTCTTTCCCTCGTTTGTGTCTCCTTGCACACTTTCTTTTCAGCCCTTCACAGTCCCTTCATGTGATCGAGAAAACCCATCGAGAGAAGCCAACTCCCAGCGCGCGCGTGATCGGGGAGGGCATTTAAAACAAAAACCAGGAAGCAACACGCCACTCAACCGACCGAACAAAATGGCCCCAGGGGGGAAGGAGAGCGAAGCCCTTTGGTCGGGAAATGGGAAAATGGTTGCGGCCACTGGGCGAGCGCGAGAAAGAGAACGTGTTCTGAGGTAAGGTCGCGCGTTCCGTTAGGATAGTGAAACCGGATGGTGGTGTGTGTCGGCGTAATGAAGATGATGCGGGAAATGGAAAATAACACCATCAAACGGGTTGATTTTCCGAGCGGCGAGGCTAACGGGAGGGAAGCAAAAATAAAGTGTACCCATCAGGAAAAAAAAGGAGCGCAGCTAAATGCATTCAACCTTTAGTAGATGAGCTCTTGTCTGGTCCTTCTTTGCCATCTGACACAGAAAGGGAATCGGTGGTCACGCGGGTTTATGAGCACCGCCTAATTGTGATTCAACATGCACAAAAGTTGCTTGACCGATCAGTGAGAAGCACTCTGGGAGAGGATCATGTAGAAAAAATCCCCATATCCTTTTTTAAAAGCCCCTATTCGTATCGCTTGACGGCTTGCTGAGGCCATATATATATACGCAACCACGAGGCTTTGGTTTCGCCCCAAGAGAGAGAGAGAGAGAGAGACAGTGCAAGGCCATTAATCCCTGACTCGCAGCAGAAATGATCCGCGCGTGGTGCATCCTGCAGCTCACCCCACCAACACACACGCACGCACGCATGCAAAACGAAATCTGAAAGAGTGCAAAGACGGCATATGTATTCCGTTTTCTGAAAGCCATTGATGGGGGATTCCACCACCGGCGAGAACGGTGCTCTCTGGTGGAACGGAAACACCGACGCGGCCCTGAAAAAGGTTTTTGACAGCTGAAGCGCAGCTGACTAACTGGTTTGGCACGTTTCCTTTGCCGTTTTCCCAACCTTCCCGTGTCTGGGAGACGTCACCATCGGCTTCGACTCCACGAGATTCCGTCACGCTGAGAATAGAACATCATCATCATCATCATAATCATCATCAACAGCAGCAGCCTCAGTAATCTTAGCAGTGAGAACGTTGACCATCCTCCTATTCGCGCCCACGGAGCAATCGGACACGCACGCACGCACACGAACACCAGAACACCAACATTATCAAGTGTGTTGTCCTCCCCACCGGGGGGATACAGCAGTCGTGGCCGAGAAATGATGAGTTTTTAAAGATCAGTGGCTGGTCTCTACCGACGGTTGTTCTGGTTTGCATCCAGTTCCTGCAACTCAGCGCGTAGCGTTTAAAGAGATGAATCCCTTCGAGATGGGAAATCATATCTTACAGATATTTTGCATCTTTTGGGCGCTATCGCATAAATTGAGTTCAAACAAATAGAACAGATTACACTTACTACTTATAACCCTAATAGGGTTAGCATCCTACAATAAGTATGAAGGTGAAATGTTCTCATAATTCTTTTATAAGCTGATTAATAGTCTGCAAGACTGTTAAGCCATTATAGATGGACAGAAAGGATTCATTTTAAATGATGAAATAAATAAATAATTACGTTCGATCAGGCGAGATCAAAATTACTAGTTAAAAGTAGATAATTAATTGAAGGTTATAGAGTATATCCATCAAATGGTTATTATTATTTATTTAAGAACGGTCAGGCCGTATTGAAATTTGAGCAATTGTTTCTGCACTGAAAGGCATTTCCTCCCAACAGTCGCTGTAAGCCTTATCCCGGGCTGACTCGGTAAAAAACAAACAGTTAAATATGTTGAGACCATGGGATGTGAAGCATAAGTTTAAAATTAGTATCATATATTGCAACGATGTTTTTAAATATGATTACCTTCGAAGATTTTTGTTTTATGTTCCTGTGTATCATCATACCTTTTAAGTTCATTTACGTGAAAAACAGGACCTACTATAAATCGATCCCATTCCGTACCTCATTTTAATGGCATTTGCCCATCTTTAGTACGTCACTGTAAATGCTCACACACACACACACACAGACACACCCACAGTCCGATGTTGAGGTGCGTTGTTCGTTGACAGCCTCAATCGCATGATAAGCGCCACGCATGAACTCTCTCGCAAGCCCTTATCGTACATTCATTCGCTCTCCGTCGCACTTTAAAAGGGAGCCAGCAGCCGTTTGTGTGCATATGTGTGTGTGTGGGTGCACTTGGGCACGAGCAGTGAAAGGGAAAAGTCTACATCCCCAGCACCCTTGGCAGGTGGCTTAACAGCGAGCACATCACTCTCTCGGGGGCACGATGACCCTTTCCCATCATCATCATCATCATCATCATCATGCCGCCGGTCGGCATTTTGCATGAGAGCATTTATCACAGGAAGGAAACCCGGATCAACAATGCACTTGTTGCACTTGCGCGCCCTTTCCGGGAGGCACAGAAGCGATTGTATCATGGCACTGGTCGCTCTCGAACGCAGCAGGATCGAGACGGGTTGAGAGTAAGAACGAAGCACCTGGGCTAGGATGTGGTTTGTTGGTGTGCAATTTTTTAATTTTCACATTTTACAGCTCGTTGCTTCGTTGATTTTCGCGAAAACATGGTACGAGGCGATAAAGCGATTATTTGAATCGGTCAGGATTCAGAGAACGACAACAGGAGCTCCTAGGAAGTCTCGACTGCAATCAATAGATCCTAGTGCAACTACCAAGCGGGCACATATACGCCACACACACACACACATGCTTCGAGGAAAAACCGCTGACGACGATTACTTTGCAAAGTGAGCTGGCGGCACACGACGGTTGGGGGTTGGTTGTGAACCTAATTTTAGCCGGACAAGGGCACGTGTTTTTCCGCCATGAGCGCGCGAACGCGTTATGGTTTTTTTTTGGTTCCACCGTTTGCGTGCGTGCGAGTGAGCGAGACAGCGAATGGCGCACTTTTTGACAGAACAAAACCCGTGGGGCTCTGGCTCTGACGCACAACGCGACGAAGTCCCAACTCTGCACGGTGGGATTGCTTCTTTCACCGATCAGAGACACACCATTAGCGCCCACATACATGTACACATGCGCCAACGAGAGCCTTGCTTCGAGTGGCACGTGGACACGCGGCATTATTGGGATTCGAGCGGGTATTGATAGAGTCCATTTCTACATTCCGATACTGTGAACGCTAAACAATATACAAACACACAGCTACACAAAATCATGAGCTCATAAACACGTCTTTGTGTGTGATTTGTATGTGCCTGCATGCATCTGAATGTGTCGGTATGTATCTAAATGTATTTGTGCATGTCTTTATGTGTTTGTAAGTGTCTGGATGTATCTGTATGTGCCTGTATATGGCTGCATATCTCTGTAGTGCCTCTATGTGTTTGTATGCATCAGTGTGTGCCGGTATGTGTCTCTATGTGCCTGTATGTGCCTCTACTTCTGTCACTGTATGCATTTGTATGTGTTTATATGCATCTGTTTGTGCCTGTATGTTCTTTTAAATGTCTGTATGTGTCTGTATGACTCAGTATGAGTTAGTATGAGTCTGTATATATCTGCTTGCTTATGTACGTATATGTATGGATTTATAAGTGTGTATGCATCTGTATATGTCTGCATGTGTGTGTTTTTATATGTGTTTGTATCTGTTTTTATAAATTTGTATGACTATGTATTTGAACATGTGTTTGTATGCGTTTGAGTGTGTTTGGATGTGTACATATTCGTTTATATACGATTGTAAATCTGTGAATGTGTTCGTATGTGTTTATATATGTGTTTGGAGATGCGTGCATGTGTTTGAATATTTATTTGTATGGGTTTGTATGTGTCTGTATGTGTTCCTGTCTTTGACACACATAGAAAATCCTGACATACAAACATAGCCACCCCAGAGCCCAAAAGATTGAACATATTTCAGCATGTACGCTAAAGCACGCCCATGTTCGTTGACGTAATGAATTTTCCACTGACGGATGCGCTTTGTTTTACGTTGTTAAACCCTCTAATGCTGGTGCTGAGTAGTGCTGTGGACTTAACCCGTTTAACGAAGTTCCAGCTTTAGCACGTGGACGTGAGGAAAGGCGAATATTTAGCACCATCCACTTGAGTCAACGAAGCGCGCATATATGACTTCCGCACATTAATTGACTTTGGCGTTTGCCTTACAGTGAACCAGAAAGAACCGTCTTTCGCCAGCCTCACGCACTGAACACATGATCTCATGCCAGTGCAGGAAGTGCTCTTTGCTTAGATGAAGCACTTTCTGGACGTAATCTTAGCATAGTGGTTCTGAATTGTGAAGGAGCTCATGGTTCAGGGTATGGTTGTCAAAGTACAACAAGACTTACTACAAAATACCTGCTTCTTGCTGTCGAAAGGAAATCTGCCCAGCAAAGCCCAGAAAAAGACGCTAATTCTGCTCTAGTCCTGTGCGCTGTTTTAGCAGCATAACCAGCAAACATAAACCATTACGCGCGCATATACCCCAGGGACGCAAGGAAAGTTCAATCGACGATAAGTCGCCCCAGGCTGACACCTCGCAAGAAACCGCCAGCAGAACGCAGACACAAAAGCTCCCATTTTTTTTTTTCCTTTTGATCCCGCGTCTCACGATTCATTCCACGGCGGCGTCGGCGGCGTTTGTTTCCTTTCCAGGCGTCTTGCCGAAGAAGAAAAAAAAACCCAAACCACTCTCCCACAGGACCTCTCTTTCGGGGAGGTTTTCGTTTCGTTCGAAATAGGTTTGTTTGCTTCTCATTTTAGTTTCTTGCACTTATTCCCCGAACGAATCGTATGAAAACGCGTACCAAAAAAACCGCGGGTCATACGGGGTTTTTTTTTTCTTCTCAAACCGGCACGGACGGCAGCCCCTATAAAGAGCCCAAAAAAAACGCCAAACGAACGCGATGAAACAACGAAAAAAAACGGGGGAAAAAACGCAGGTAAAAAATCGAACCTCCACACAGCGTCTTCTCGTGGCGGAGAAGCAAAAAAAAAGAAACCGGTTTCGGGCGCCTCGATCGAGAGCCTTTGAATCTTGCGATCCCCTTTGCTTGATCATGCGCTGTCCCTTTCTGGCACAAAACCGCGTTTGCTGAGGGTAACCACAACCAGTTCGTTTCTTCACAAAATTTGCTCGTTCATGAACTCCAACATCGCGTCCTCCACATCGGCACCCGTTGGCGTTGGTGTTCGCGATCGTACCAAACTACGGTTTCTCACTACTCTTTCCGGGCGGAGGAGATTTTTGTTTCCCCCCCCACAAAAACCCTCTTCTGGGTGAGGATTTGTGACCGGTTTCTTCCCCCGGCACCGGCCATACCCCCGCACAAGCTCTTACGATCAACCTCGCGTTCAACAAATAGAAGAACCTTTCCGGTGCATTCTTTGATGAATCAGAACCAACTCGCGACACAATCCAATCGAGGTTTCCACGCCAGGATGGCCCACTTATTCAGGGCCACCCACGAAAGATGACTCCACGAGGTGTCTCCTCCCGGCATTATTTCTCGACAACTCAAGGCCTTCCATAACTCACCCCCTTCTTCCGGCGATCCATTCTAATAATACCCTAACCTCAACGGAACGGAACTGGTTTTAGGCTTTTTTCATCGCGCTCGATGTTCGGCTGCTTAGGCAGCTATCGAAATATATCAACAACAAAAAAAAACTTATCATAATTCGTAGAGTTTAGTGCTTAAAAGGCCCGCTTTAAAGCGGTTATCGGGCGTGCTCGCATATTTTTGCATTTCCCAACACGAAAGCCCCGGGTTGCCGACCGGCTGTGGGGGATGAAAAAAAAAACGGAAAAACCCCAAGCAACCCCTTTTAAGCGGCGTCTGAGCGCGCTTCTGGCATTCGTCAACCCCCGGGGGTTGAGAGCGCGTGTTTTTCGATGGGAGCGCGCGAGAGGGGTGTTTAAAAATAGTCCTTTCTGTAACGGCGATAGAGAAGGAAATAGATGCAACTCGCTGTATGCACAAACAAATCGGACTCGGCGAGCTAGCGAGGAAAAACCCTTCGAAATTGAGACCCAGGTTCGGTGGGGGGATATTAGGAAAAAGCAACAGAGGTGGAGGGGATTTTCCACCCATTTTATTCACACGCCACATTCCTTCGTTTTGCACCAACGTATGTTTTTAACACGTTGTCTCATAAACAACGTCCTTTACGGTGTGCGAATTTTGTCTAAATAACCCATAAGGGATGATTTGCATTGCGAGTATTTAGGTATTAGGTGTACAATCCGCATACCTTCGTCCTTTATGATGTTGCCTGACCATTCTTTGGGTGGTTAGTATCCCAATCCAACCCATACGGGCTCTGCTAATTGCGGCAATCGATTGTAAAATCAGGAAAAATATGATCAATTGTAAAAACCTCCTCACACATGGGCTTATTTTGCTTCGCCGACCCGCAACGTTCGTTTATGACCCGCAACAACGACATTGGTCATAATTCAACGACCAATAGACGGTGTACAGTGTGGTCCACCCGAACAGTTCACTAGGCGGAAGTAATACAGCGGCGCAATTTTTATAAATATTCATAACGACCAAAGTGCAGACAGAAACGGACCGACCGGCAGCAAGACGCGTTCGAAAACGGTGGCGGCATTCAACCAGCACCGTTCGAAGCAACGAATCATTGACCGCACTCAATCGGGAGGGTGAGATAGGTTGGTGGGTGAGGGAGGTTCACGTTCACACTAAACAACCCCTGGAACAAGAGCAGGGAAAGGAGAGAAAAAAAAGGTCTCGCTTCCGTGGTACCTAACCCAAGGAGGGGTTAAAGGGAAATCGTTTGAAAACTTTTCTCCAGCGTGTAAAGAACTTTTTCTTTTGTGGTTGGATTTTTTTTCCACAACACCCCACAATCGGCTGATGCGTTTGGGAAAATCGCAGCTTCTTCGCAGGCTAAGGTTTGGGACGTTTAGGAGAGGAAAACCACAGCCAGGAGGTGAACAGATAACAACGTAAAGGACGACGACGACGACGACGCAAACGAACCAAGAGCCACATATGTGACGCAGCAACGTCCTTGACATTTACATACTGGAAATATGCCCTTCATTCGCATATCCGGCAGCAGCTCCGGGCAACGAAAGCTTGGATGGATGAGGTACTTAAGGGACGGTTAAATGTAAGCCGTCTTAAAGCACGAGGCAACGCGCGTTCGTTGTGTGGGAAGGATGTTGTGAAAGTGATACATTATTCAAACAAGACTTACTCCCAATTTACGACAGCTTTTACCCTGCTTGATTCGACAGGATGCAAAGGGAAGCACGCGATTAATAGTGGAAAATTCACAATAAATACCCCACAGCAACTGAAAATATAAAAAATATATAATCACAATCCGGCGCTCACTTGGAGCTGATTCTGTTCTTCACCATTGAACCTGGACGGCCTTGAAAATGCCCACGTTCGCGTGGAAAGCCGCTCTAGTTTTGTTACGCCAACTGCACCGAGTTGCGTTTGTGATTAATGACACCCCACCCGTGGACGTGGTTGTTTTTCCCCAACACAAAACGCACAGAAACTGGTTAAACCACCGACACCAGAGCACGTCATCGTCATCATCATCATTCGGGGACGGGGGAGTCAGTGTTCTTGAACTCACCCGCCGGCTAGACAACCGCTCAAACACACGCAGACACACACACTCTCGCATAAATTCCTCCCGGCATTTCGATCCTTGCCTTCCCAATTCGAAGTCCTCGTAGTCGACGTGCCAGACACTAAACCACACCAAATCAAACCTCACGAAACAATGTAACCGTCGTGTGCGTCATTAACCCGCAAGTGTCACTCACCTTAAGAGGGTTTTTCTTTTTGTTTTTCCGCGTTTTCTTCCACGCGGCAGTTTTATGCGAACGTGCAATTCAGCGGAATTGCGGCCCCCCTTTTTTTCCTTTAATGTCCCCCCAGTAACGAATTGACTCACGAAGTAAAATAGAAAGTACAAAAGAAGCAGCTTTTTCTTGCATTTTTTTCGAGGTGCTCGAAATCGCTCATATCACCAAATCCGTAGTAACTTGATCCTCTGGATCTCTCGGATCAATCCCGTGACAAATGCCCCCTCTCTAAAGCATCGCAGTTTGAAATAGCTTCGTCCTCCCGAGGCGATCGCAGCCACTAATTTCCGCATGCACATCGTCTTGGTTGTGAGAGAGAGAGAGAGAAAACCCCTCCTCGTCGCTTTTCATTTAGCACCGTTTCTGGGGAGGGTGCGACGTTTTGAAAAGGGGCGTGTAATTTTCGTCTCACCCCAAAATAGCACAACTCTGCCGCGGGGTTTTATTTGGTTTTGATCGCAGGACGTGGGATGCCGCCCAGAAGTACACACCAGCTTGCATCGGGGGAGGGCTTAGGTCACACGCAAAAGAAAAAGAAAAAAACAAAACTTCACACCACAGAGTTGGTCAGTAAGAAGCAGAAAATAAAGAGCGCATTTAAAGGCGTAGGTTTTTTCCATCACGAGGAAGGAGTTTGGCGCGGACACATTTCTCGGACCTATTCGAGCGTCTAATTATGACTCATTTAAGCGCTTATTTCACCACCGTCCATCAATCGCAACAATTCTTCGGATTTTTTCAACTTCCGATCGCAACAACGAAAAGAAAAAACACACATAACCCCCCCCCTCCCCTGCTGTTAGCGACACACAACCGGGAGGGTGGTGAAAACTTTCTCCTCGGCAATTTGCCATTAAAAAATCCGCTCACGCACACAAACTCGCGCTCGGCTATGGGACGTACAGCAGACACAGAGACACGAGTCAGCGATTTACCACTGCGCAAACAAGATGAAAGGGGGTTTGATGAAGAAAATGCATCACGAGGCTGCGAGGGGTTAAGAAAGTGCATTCGCTAGTGGGGTTTTTATTTTCTTCTCACAAACACACACGCCGCTGCCACTCGACCAGAGTATAACGAGAGCTCGAGCTAGAGAGTGTGTATGGGTGTCGGATGACGGTGGTAGCAAAAAGAAAAAGGAAAAAAAGAAGCCCCCCATTACTCGAGCAGCCCCTCGAGGGGCCAGTTTTCCAAGCCATTTTCCGAGCCAATAGACGATCGAGAGTAGGCGCCGAAATGATCGCTCTATGGCTCAAACCACCCCAAAAAGAAAACACTCACACACGCACACACACCCCAGCGAACGTTGGACGAGTTTGACACGCGCCCGTCATATTGCAACATATTTCTGCCTGCCGCTTTCCGTGGCGTCATCACGAAATCTTTTCTCGGGACGATTAAGTAAAATAAAACGAGAAAAAAAACCACACAAAAAAGCGCAGCCAAAGGCAAGAATGGGTACCGGTGGAAAGCGTGCGAGAGAGGGAGAGAGAAACAGACCCATTACACCCCAAGTGTGTGTATGCAAGAAAATGAGAGAGAGAGAGAGACGAGGAAAAGAAAAATGGAAAGTGAAACCGAAACGAAAACGTGTGTCGCACAAAATCGTGGCGTCGTCATCTCGAAGTCCCGGAATTCGAGCTCAAACGAAGCACACGCTCGCGAATGTTGGCCTCCCAAACGATGTGTTTTTTTTTTCTATTTCCAAACCCCTATTTTGGGGATCCATTTGCTTGCGAGCATATGAGATAGAATGAATTAAAACGATAATGGTTCATTTCTTTTGGTTGTCACGTAAAAATGGGAGACGTGATGCCCTGAGGCGATCAATTTTGGTTGATATTCCACGCCAAATGGTGCCTTGCGCTCATCGATTAATTGGGGCTTTAGGCCCTAAGCAGATAACATAACTTCAGGACGATTCCATCCCCCAAAATCTGCTGGTTTTGGATTAAACATCGACTTCTCTTCAAAAGCACCAAGCTCACCAAACGAAAAAGGTACAAATACTGCCACGAACTTGACAGTGAATGCGAATAAAGCGCTCCAAACCGAGAACTTCCAGCTTTTCTATTTCCCAGCCCTTTAGAAGACGGGGAGAATGATAAGGATGCGCCTCCTAAAGGTTCCGAGAGCCTGAGAAATGTTCCCGCTTTTACCCAACAGCGACAAACAGACAGATGAACGACTCACGAGCAAGTTGAGAGATATTTCCCAAAGTTAAAGTCGAAGAAAACCGTTCCTTTCGATGGTAACAGAGACGAGGCTGGCCAAGCGTGTGGGTTTTGCTGCTGAAGGGGGACAGCACTTTCACTCGGTGGTGCCTCAACCGCAACGTGCGCAACAATCGAAGCCATTCAAGCGAGAGAAAATGAACGGGGAAAGAAAAAAAAAGCAAATTTCGCTTAGGGCGGTTTGAAGACCAAGCGAAAGAGTCTCGTGGGTTCGAAGCAGCTTGTGGTTTATGAGCCATCTCCCTCCGCGGGAGCTTGGTTCTGATTTAAAGCTTAAATATAAACGCACGTTTTAGCTTATAAACCGATTCCCAATTCTCAAAAGTATTCAACAAAACGGGGGTTTTCCGAGCAAACGTGTAGCCGCTCTCAGGACGAACCTAATGGAGAACCTTCCGCTTAGTTTTTCCTCAACCTACATGGAAATCGGAAGTAATGAAGCTATGCAAACGGTTCGATTCACCGAAACGAAGGCAATCGAAGGGAAAGAGAGAGAGAAAAAAAACCCCTAACCAAATTTAGGCTCCATCATGTAAGCGCTTTCACTTCGCCGCGTTGCGGAAAAACCTTCATGGAAGCTTCGGATAAAAAACCATCTTTTTTCTCTCGGTTTCGCACGAAAACAAGCCAATGCAGGATCGTTACGACGGATCCGCTAGACGTGGCCTAACAACGGGGAGAGAGTCCTTTGAGCAAGAAGGAAAATAAAGCAACAAACAATAACAAAAAGCCGTCTCCGAATTGCACGTTCGATCGGATAAATGGAGCACACAAACCGGGCGCCACAATCACACGAACAAAGCACACACATACAGCGTGTGTTCGTCCTTCGCATCCTTTCAGGGCCACGAGGCATGGCCTCGTACGATATAGTCTCTCAATGCCGCCCTTCGCCGGCACCGGTTGATTGATGATGAAAATTGTCCCCATGCGGGGGATGAGTTTTTCCAGGCACTGTTGCGCTGGCATTGGCAAAATTACAAGAAAACGCTGTTTGGTGCAACAACAGCAACAACAAAAAAACACGTCCCGGATGTTGCAATTGGGGTTGGTGCTTTGTTCGTTTCCGGGAGCTTAAAATGAGCACACGATCTCGCCCCGGAAAAACCAGCGAACCATTCGCCCACACGCTGTGAAGTTTGTCTTTTTGTTTGAGTTTCCACATAAGGATACAGACGAAAAATGAGTCAGCGAAGGATGCACCAAAAATTGCATTCTACCGCTCGCTGCTCGAACACTCAAAAAAAAACCACCCTCAAGGGGGATCCAAACACCGAGATAAGGCACCGTTTTACCGTGGTGTGCGTTCGTTCGACAGGGGAAAAATCGAAAACAGGTCAGGAAGGAATTGATGCAGGAGTAAACGTTCGCTCCCTGAAGTAGTCGTTTCGTGGAGCATTTAAAAAAAACCAAAACCACCCCAGCGTCATGTTGTCTCCCTTATCTTTCACTCCACGGGCGAAAGAGAAAGAGAGAGAGAGGGAGATACACTCTCCAGACACTCTTGAAGCGCCAGCAGCAGCGCGCACCGGAGTGGCATATCGCATCGGCAAACAATTGGGTCAATTACTTTGGCATTGAAAACGGTCCCTCCCGAAAAAGAAGAAAAGGGGGGAAAAAAAACGCCAACAACCCTCATCCCCAACCCCATTGCGTTGATTCTCAGGTTTACACGGGCCACCACCAGTCCACCTTATGCAACGCACAAATAAAGAGCAAATAAAACAAAACTCCCTCCCCCATTTTCAAGGGGCAAACACGGCGAGTGTGCGAGTTGGAAGGGGGAGGATTTTTTTTTTTTTGCAAACATCTCACATTCGCAATCTGGCCCCTGCTGGGTTGGGTGGTGGCGTTTGTTTGCGTAGCTCAATGTTCTGTGTGTCATGACTGGGGGCCGCTGGGTGGAAATGAAAATCCACCAGCCCCAACCAGATCGCAGGTGTGCTATAAGGCTCACGTACTTTGCTGAGCTGCGACTACTTTGCTGGTTTCGTCACTTTGAAATCGCTCAAATTGTCGCTCGAAACACGCAATTTGACGCCAGGCGTTATCAGTTGAGCGTGTGAAACACAACGCGAGAAGGTATAATGCCACAACACAGAGCGAGCCGCTTATCAGGTGCAGGAAGGCTGGTTGTATACATGTGTACTAGAAGAGCGTAACTAGTGTGCCCGTAAAGTGGTGATATGTAATGGCCTGAACAACTGCACACGATGCATGGTCGATAGTGCATACATGGGAGCGTTATCTCAACGAGTAAATGCACCTGATACTACTCGTTTTTCTTACGCACCGTACGGAATAGTGTAAGGAATATAATTCCACGTTTAAAATCCATTTTACCGTGCTATTCTTGGGCTGGGATCTACCTGTTCTCTCGTGCTGTTTCCCTTTTACTTCCCTGCGCAATCAATTCACTTAATAAGAAAGACACCGCATGCAGAAGCATAAAGATTCCTCACAATTCCCCCGGTGCTCATATTATTTTCTCACCCCAACGTGCCGCTGTCTCTTGCATCGATTTCATGTGCCAAACACAGCCACAAATGCTCGCAAAAGCATATAAATAAAAGCCCATTTCGAAGCAAGTTTCGGGTGACAAAAAAAAATAAAGCGCCCGAAATTTGGGTCACTGGCTTCTAGCACCAAAAGCGGGGTTGCTCTGCTGAGCTGGCTCTGGCTGGTTGGCGGAAAGCAAGCACAAAAAGGCAAAAATGTGGCACGCAACAATACGCAACACAACGACACAAAATCGGCGGGCGCGTTGGTCAAGCGCACAAGGGAAGGCGGCAACAAAAATGAAGGCACACAAAAGCGAAGGCATGAAGAGCGAGCGAAGGCTCGACGCAATGGCGATAAGTCGAAAGAGGCCGGAGCATCAGGACACCGGAGGACGAGCGACACCGGACATGAACCGGTCTCGGCGAAGGTTAAGGAAAAGCAATCGCCAGGGAGGAGGGGACACCAAACAGGGATGCTGTACCAACGCGACTTGAAA
The DNA here is from genome assembly GCF_943737925.1 of Anopheles nili. NCBI lineage: Eukaryota > Metazoa > Arthropoda > Insecta > Diptera > Culicidae > Anopheles > Anopheles nili. Next base: position 50,323,960 of record NC_071292.1, read on the forward strand.
AGCGACGTAATATTGGCAACAAAATATTAACCCCGGTCATTTGATTTACCTTCTCGGGAAAATTATACTTTAAATCGACATCCACTGGACGAAAAATGTTCGTTAGATTCGATAGATTGCTGACGCTTTGCTGCTTCTTTCGCTCGACGTTGTTGTTTTCTCGCCGTTTGGCAACATTTTGAATCACAGGAAATGGGCTCTCTCGTTGAAGATGAAACACATCCGGAACGGTTCACAATCGCGCGAAGTCACACACAATCGAAAACGATAACGCCACGGTGATGATGCAACCGGTGGTCATTGGGGTACGTGAGAAAAAAACGTCGTGAACGCGAAATCGAACGCCAAGAACTCTACGCCAACACGACAGGAACAGGTCAACCCCCGGAACGTGAGTTGCCCTCGAAAATCCGTCACACGAAAAATGGGGACATTCGCGTTTCGCTTGCGCGTTACAAACACGTTGAGCTTTTGGCGTGGCACGTGGGGGAACTAGAAGCATTAACCGATTCGCACACGGTGGCCTCATTCTGTGTTTAAACCGTTTAACCCGACCAGTCGATGGGCTTGGGGTGGGGAAATGTTTGCCAAACGAGAAAAGGAAAATAACAAAAATCACACGCCAGCGGGAAGTGTGACATTGAACAGGCGGTCAGGAAAGGTTTCCATTTTCCCTGGGTAAGGTTTCTTTTTTTTTGCTCGTTTGCGCCAGCTTCCTTCAACACCATACACACACACACACACACAAAGTGGGTCATCCCCGGGCTAGCACAGACAAAGCACCACCCACCGCGTGCGCGAGCTAGCCCTTTTCTGAAAGACCAAACTTGCAACCCCCGGAGTGAGGCTGGAAAGCGCATCTGCTTCATAGCGTTGCCGTGTGGAAAACCTGCCAGGGTGTGGAAGCTTGTGAACAAAAGTCACAAAAAACCACACACACACACACACACGCGCGCAGCATCCACATCAGCTTAACTGATGGCAACACACGGCAGGATGGAACGGAGCGCATGAAAGAAGACACCTTCATTCAAACGCTTTCTCATTTCCTGAGAAACTCACCAGCTCACCTACACACACACACACACGTGCACAGCCACGACAGGACGATGGTTTCCATGGTGATGGAGCGATAACGCCCCACCAAGCGAAAGAGAGCATGTCGGGCGCTTTTCAGGCGCACTTTTCCGGCACGCTTTTCCTCAGTCAGGCTTGCAACCAGTAATCGATCCTTCACCATCATCATGCAGGTTTCGTATCCCATGGCAACGCAATGCTGGCACACACACACACACAAAATAGCTCCCGAACAACAAACCAACCGGCGGCGGTGTCTGGAAACAAACAAATGAAAAACTAATTTTGCGCGAATGGGGAAAACCCCCGGTTGGCAGGGAAGCTCACACAACACGCAAAAAATGGGATCTGTGAGCTGTGTGTGTGTGTGTGTGTCCTGTACACGCGCCTGTTGAAGGTTACGGATGGAAATCTGATGGAAAACCCGCAGCATCGGGTGATTTGTTGGCGAATTTGCTAACAACACACACGATAGCGTGGATGGCAATGAAGGTGACGCGATGAAATTGGTGGAAAGAGGAATAATTAATTCCTCCCCCTAGGGTGAATGCAAAAATAAAACCCGCTCGTGTGACTGATGTTGGATATTGGAAAGGGAAAACCACAACTTGCAAATCGATAACAGGCTTCAGGAAAAGCATATTAACTAGCCGTAACTAATAGTGACTTTTGAAGCCTGTGGTTATTGTTAAAAAAAAATATGAGTTTCAATATAAGTGATTTTGATTTCCCCAGAGAACGGAAACCTTTTAACGATTTTGAAAGCGTATAATATCGTTTTGTTCCAACTGCATATGCATGCACTGAGTAAGGGTAGGGAAACCCATAAAATTACATACATTATTCTGCTTGCAATCAAATCATTCATGTATGATAATAATAAATTCCACCAGCCACATTATCTAACTGGTAATAAGTATTTCAGTAATTGATTTAATTTATTTACTATTTTAATGCATTTTTAAATTACTCTGCAGTAATTTGTAGAAAACAACGCAAAACAGACGATGGAACCTTTTACAGCACCAGCCATTTGAGCTGAAGGTTTAAATTGCATTGCATAACGATGGATTGAAGTGAGTTTGTCTCAGCAACGTTTCAACTTCACCAGCGTTCCTCATAATGGGTTTTTGTTAGTTGACCGCATAATACACCCTTTCACTGCCGTCTTTGTCCAAATGTGTTTTTAGAGGTTGTCTAAATATACATCTTTCTTGAGCTGTTTCGTCTGCAGTATCATTGCGGTCATAAACCTCGCTAGATGCTTTAACCATGATTGGAGTTTAAAACGAAACAACTCACGCAGTAGTTATTCGAGGATAGTACACTTTACAGCAATGATTCCAACAAATCAATCAGTTACGGATTTTATACGAACGTTTATTTTGGATTCTACAAACAGTCATTCGAATGAAGCAGTCATTTATTCACTGTTTCTTTAATACTTTCATGTCCCTACAGATAGGACCCTTGATGGGATTGTTACGAATGATACTTTTAACGCTTTTGGTGTGTAATTAAGAAGCTAACCCATTTGAATTAAAAAACGCAGCGAATATGATCACCAGCTGTGGTAAATTAAAGATATAAAAGGACTGGAATACGAGTCATGAAACCCATTCCCTACTTTCATGAAATTTTCCACAATAAAAGACAACTTGACTCCTCTTTTATAGCGTTCAATAAACTCATTTTAAACGTAAGATTCAGAAAAGTGTGGGTGATCGAAGTAAGATTCAGAAAAGTGTTAAATTGTAATCGTTTTGCCAGCGAAAAGCTGCATTCACAACACGGACTCTTCCACCAAACCGATAAAAACAACCACCCCAAAGAAAACAGCTTCCCTCGCTTTGCTCACCTTAATCTACTGATGATTGAATGAAGAGCACGCTTCGTGTGCACAATGTTTTTAATCTGAAACGAGAAGAAACAAAAAAATTAACAATCAACAAACACGCACATTATGACACGCACTGTAAAACAGCACATAAACAGTGTGGGGTGCTGCAAATAGCATAACAAGCTGTGGCGCTAATAAAACGCTTCCATACCGCGCTTTTGTTTGCTTATTTACCAAAACCGAAAGAAGGCACGAAAGAGGGCAGCATGATGAGGGGGCTGGTTATGAGTGGAGCGCAGGTTCGCGAAATCAACCCCCAACATCCAGTGGACCTTTCGAGCTGGGACCACGTGACAGAAGAGCCACCAAAAAGGGTTGTATTCCTTCAAACACTCACACCCAATCGAAGCCGGTGACGGGGTGGTTTGTTGCCAATGGAAACTCACCCGTGTCTTTCGCCCTTTTTTCTTTTTTCAGTACCCCCAAATCTATCCACCCAAAAAGCGCTCTCGCCTTTCATCAGCTTAACGAACCACCGACAACACAGCTTCCCAAATCGGTTGCCGTTCGATCAGTTCTTCTCTCGCTGGTGCAAAGTTTTTTACAATAGAATTCCACCACCCTTAAACCTAGGGTGCCGAATTTTCCAGAAACCGATCCCATAGAGACCTTCCACGAAGAAAACGTGAGAGAAGACGGACGCGTCATTATCGCGCAGCACCCCAAAAAAGGGAAGCGAACCCTTATTATGTGTGTGTGTGAGGAGGGCGGAGGGTAGCCCACCCCCTCGACCACCCATCGCCCCTCGCAAAGGGCCACAAGCACGTGCAAAATTTATCACAATTTCAAGGGCACGAACATCCAGAGCTCGGGGATTCCTAAACCTAAACGACACCCTTAGTCTCTGGTTAGGGCCGGCGGCACGTTCGTGTGCAGTTGGAGCGAAATTGACACGACATTTAGACGTTGCCTTACCAACCACGCGTCCAGCTAGGAATGGTTCGAAGTAAAATGTCGAGGGTGGATCGTTTTTCGCTGGAACCGTACACAGCAATGATTCACCAAGGACCTTGGTCCGAAACAAACGCCAAATCCTATCAATCTACTGTCTCATCCGCAACAGGAAGTGCTTCAAATTTCATACACCTCACACAAAAACACACACACACACATACACGCGGGACGGAATTTTGTGGTTCAACCAGGACAAGGAATCCTCGGCAAGGTACAGCGCGCGAACGCTTTTTTCCCTCGCGCAGAATGTACAGCAATTTCAGAACGGTGTGCGAACGTTACTGTGTTTAAAAATAGCTAAGCTGCGAAACGGAACGAACGGAGGTAAACTAGAGACAAAATAAATAACAAGAAGCCTCTGCTGGTGTAGCTAGCACAAGTGTTGTGCCTAGGTCAGCATAAAATGGCTGGTTCGCTGGTGTAAAGCCAGCAGCAACAGCAGCAGCAGCAGTAAGAGGACGGACCGACGAGCTCTCTAACCGGGACACGTTTTGTTTTGTGAATGGAGAACGAAGAGCCAGCGGGTGAGGCGGTTGATGGAACGGACAACAGCTCAGCCTCAAGCACACACACAGCCACACGCACAAGTCGAGAGTTCCAAGGTCTGCACCGTCGTGAGGTCGACCGGGAGACTGGATTGTGTGTAAGAGCAGCACGAGACGAACTGTGACAACCTTAAACTTTATCGCACAGGAAAATGGTCGAGTGATGAAACTTATGGGACTGGAAGAAGGGGGCATTTTAAGCAACAGTGAAGAGTGCTTACCGAAGAAGGGAGTGATGTGGGGATTGGGGGTACAATTTGGTTTCAATTTTGCGAGAGACAAAAATGGGCCCCTTTGATGTGACATTCCCAATCGAGAGTTCGAAGGAATCCTTCGATCAGGTCCTAAGATCTTAGCTCTAGGGATTTCCTAGGTACTAGAGCATTTACGAGTTTATGACAAAAAGTTTAAGGCCCTGTATGCTCTTCTGCACGAGGTACATTCAACGCGGTTGAGAGCCTAATAAGCCTTAATTTTTCTGCAACAAAATACGCTCTCCTCAAACAGGTCACAAAATGTTATTGTTCACCAGCAAAATTTCGATCACAAACGCGCACCAAAAAATCGCCTCAACAACAGCCTTCGACAACCTACCTCAACGGAAAAGGCTCGAGTCAGGCGAAATTTGCAACCCACGGTGAACAAACAAACAAATCATACGAACATATTTGCGAGCAAAAGCGCGCAAGGTTCATTTGGTTTGGCGGCGGCGGTGGCAAAAACGTTTGAGTCAGCAAAACATTGTGCGACAACCCCCTCTCAAAGGGCGAAAGGGACGCACGGGTGAGGGCTAAAAACACACACATAAAACAAAAAGAGTGCACACGTAAGAAAAACGGGGGAAACCGGGAGCAAGATGGAATTACGTTTCGGTGTTACATAACGAAAGAAAAGAAGAAAAAAAAAACATGCTAACTCAGCGGGCGGAAGCAAATGGATGCAAATTTACGTACATGAAACAACTTAGCGTCGGTGGCGTTGTAGGAAGGCAGATTGGTTGGCTGGGGGAGGGAAAAATCTCCCATTAGCTCCTATAATCAACACGGGTTCGGTTACGTAAGCACGCTGCTAAGTAGCGAGTTGAAAAAAAAATCTAATCATATCTAAGCAAGGCCACCGCTCATTCCGAATGAAACGTTCCATAAAACTGTCCCCTCTCAGTTAGTTGGATAATTAAATTGCAACCCGTTAGAACACGCGCCCCGAAGCGTGAAGTGCTCACGGTGGGATCATAAACGATCGTCCACTATCTCGAAAATGCATCAGCGTGACTGCACGTTGAGCAAAATCAATATTGGATCGGCTCCAGCATGTTCGCTAGAATCGGAGACTATTTTCCAACTGGCGCTCCTTTTGTATGCGCAAATAAAGCAAAACGACAATCTCGCTGAAACGCTTTTCCGGGAGGTCGTTTGCGTTTAGCTTGCCTCGGGAAAGCACTAAAACCAACGGCGGCATCGTAAAAGTGTGGTGTATCCGTGTGTCATACCTGCTGGGGATCGTGCATCTAATTAATTTTCTCGGTCGGAAAAGTGCACCATCCACTTGCCACAATTGTGCATTCGTCGGGTGCTTCGTCTTTCCTTTTGCCACTGATGTGTGAAAAGTGATTCGTTTTCGCATCTAACCAACCAACCAACCCCATTCCAGAGCAGTTGTCCTCGAGGCCAAGCGCTTGCCGACTATAAACATCGGTTTTTCATGATGCCTGGGTATGGAAATGTTTTTTATGATGCACACAAAAAAGTGCATAGAAAACCTGCACACCATCGCATGAGGTATGGGGAGCAAGGATCGGAGAAAGATAAAATAAATAAAAAAAAAATAAAATAGTTCCTCTTAATGCAACCGACTGGGCAGAAAAGACGACAACGAAGCAAGCTGAAGCGGAAAACCATTTCCATTCTTCAGCATAATGGAAAGTTTCCGTGGAAATAATGACAAACAGTCTCTCTCGTGTTGGGATGCAGTTAAACAAGGGATTTAGAGGAACATTTTCCCGCGAATCCCCCCCCCTAGAGTTTGGTGCGGAAAAATTCCTTCAAATTCCGCACAATTGAACCGTTGAGTGATGGACTCGCCCGAACGAACAAAAAGCCACCGAAAATGCCACCAATCGTTTACATAAAACGAGGTGTGCTTATTACGCGCCAATCGCAAAAAATTATCCCCGGCTAGTGAGTGGTCTAATCTGTGGAAATTATGTTGACACATTTACAAATCGAGCACCCGGCTCGCTTAGCGCAATAAGCGATAAGTGGAACCCTTGGCATTGATCGCGAGAGAGTCCGCGATAGCGGTGCTGTTTGGGGAACTCCCGAAACACACAAAAAAATCAGCCAACCCACGGTGGTTAATAAAGACCGATTATATACAGCCTAATGACGGGCACCGTGTGGCGGGGAATTTATCAACCGAAAAAAATGGGAGCATTTATAAGCGATGCAATCTGATCGCGAAGCTAATGCAGCGTTTATTGTGGGGGTGATTTTAATTGCACAAAAAGACGGATACGTGAAAATTAATCCCATTTTCCCTGAGCGTGTTAGCAGCTTCCCAAAAATCCCATTTTCATTTCCTAAAAACATAAGGGCTTATTTACCTCTGATTCCCGCACGTTCCAAACGCACCGAAAATGCGTTACAAATCGCGAATTATTAGATGTAGTGTGGCTGTTTGATTGCCGCGCGTGCGAAGAACAACGTCACGTCGTCCGACGCGGGCAGTTGTAGTAGGTGACGGCGGTTTGTAGTGCTGGTGCTGCTACTGCTGCTGCTGTGTGGCCTTCGCTCGTCGGTGGCATCACCATTGCGATTGTACTGGTATTAGCCCACGTGCCGACGAGCTGCCGTGTATGACGTGTTATCGATATTGCTGCTGCTGCTGCTGCTGCTTCTGCTGCTACTGCTGCCGATGGATGCAATTCCATCATCGCTCTCCGGGCGATCGACACACACACACACGCTCACACACGCAACACACAATGTGGGGAGGGATATTTTTACTTTAACACACCACTCTCCCGCCGATGTCACTGACACGGAGGAATGCAAGCGCGATTAGACGCGCGCCACGGAACAGGCTCGGAAAATGCGATCAACCAGTGAAACTTGCATATTGCACCGCACCATCTCATTATTCGCACAAACACGCGCACACATATAGACACACAAGCCCCCGCGGGGGGGGGGGGGGGTACGTACACTAAACAATGATGCACTTGCCCTCTTCCCTCAAACACACACGCACGCACGCACACAAACAGCACACTAGTGTGGGCTTTTGCTTCACTTAAAACACAACACGAAGCACACCGCTGAGACGCTGCTGCTGTTGCTCTTGGCGCTCGCACACTTTCAAAAGAAAAGCCTTTTTCCTCGACGCCACCCGTCGTACGATGATCAACACTTGCATCCGTGCGGGAGTGCAGAATGATGCAGGAGGGGGCGGGGGGTGGGTTTGGAAAGGAAAGACCACCCCCTTTACACGATCACACGCGTTCACGCACCGCGCACACACAAACACAACGAAATCTGGCTGCCCCTGCCGAGACGATCTACTTTCGTTCCGTGGAAAACTCGTCCCCCTTTTAGGAGGCTCGCTTGTGGGCACACTGACGGTGAATTATCGAATGCGCCTCATACACACACGCACACACACATACACACACAGACCGATCGGACTGATCCTCGCGATGAAGGCGCGATTTCACGGTGTTGCTACCATCGCACACGCGCGCGATTACAAGAAGCCTTCACACACAACCAACGGCGCCGCGTGGATAGGTGAAATTCTCGATCGATCACTGCCGGTGATGCACGCACACTAATTGCCGGTTGCGATCGGTTGGATCGCTAAGATCGACCATCATCATCATCATCATCATCTTGACCGTTACTTCTCTCGCGGATGCGCTCGAACGGGCGCACACTGGCGGTGGGGTGGTTTAGCTCACTCGCTCACTCTTTCACACCAATTGGAACGATGGACGGACGCACAGCAAGATGGAGCAGTGCCGCCGCGGGCATGTAACCCCATTTATTCTCCCCCCCGTTCCCCTTCCCCACCCCACGCAGACGAGACGGTACGTGGGGACGCAATGGAGAGGCCGGTGTGGGTTGCGGAGAATCGGTAACAAAGAAATCGTCGTTCGTCTGTCTCGCTCGCACGCACGCGCGCACTGAGAAAACACACCGGAAATTACCGGACGGGTGTTCTATTGGTTCGCTTACAGAACACACGCGCAACGTTTCTTAGCGACACTTTACAAACCCTAGTAGACACACATACATAAACACACACACACACACAGGGCCGTGTAAGTGCGTGCAAAGCGGAACGGGAATCGAGGGTTCGACAATTGAGCATCAATTAGGGAAGAGCGTCGAATGGAAAAAGACGTCAAACGGCGATAGATCGGCAATTTCTTTCGATCGACAAACACACATACACAGACACCTACACACACACACACACTGTGGGTTTTTGGGAGCCTGCCCGGTGCAGCCGTTTGCAACAGAAACGCACACACGATCGCCGCAACCACAACCGTAACCGGAGCAAAGCCTTCTTCTCCTTAGCAACTTCTCGAGCAGACTGCGTGCGTCGTTTGTACGTGTGTGTTCCCGTGTGTGTGCATACTCGTTTGCGTTGTACACTTCTTTGCGATTGCTTTCTCTTCAAAGCCGCGAATTATTCGTTGCGGTTATTATTCTGGAAAATAAAACCCAACCGAATCTCGTCCAACTGTTGTTCGCCTTTTCCGTAGCCTTCAGTTGCCTTCCATTGTCTCTGCCTCGCGTGGTGCCTCTCGCTCGCTCGCTCGCACTAGCCCGTGTGCCCTCACTCTCTCTCTCTCTCTCGCTCACTCTTGTACGAACGGAGCGTGTGTTTCCTAACTGTACTTTACATTCGGCGGCGCTGCTGCTGCTGCTGCCCATTCGAACGAGAGTGCGCTTCTTGCTCTTCTTTCTCCGACCGGGCGGCTGCGGCTAATGGTGTGGTCCGTTCACTACCACGATTATTCACTTGCTGTTGCGAGCCCGCCTTGCCCTTCGAGGGCGTTTCGATCACCAGCGCCGCACTTGCACAGAGCTTGAGTGTGTGACAAACACGCACGACGGCACCCGCGTGCCCACAATTGTTTTACTGCACACTGCCGTTGCTTCTTCTTCTTCTTCTTGTTCTTCTTCTTCTGTCCACCTTCACGGGCAGCAAATTCCACCGGAATTTAGCTGGGATGCGCTCGATGCTCGTGAAGCAAACGAAGCAGCGACTGACAGCGACGACGACCTATCGCGACCGCGGCTGAACGGAGAAAACCGCACGCTCCGAGCGGTTGGGTTGCTTCGAGCCTCAAAACCCTCTGCACTGACAGCTTCACACACGGTGGCGTGAGCGAGACCGCTAGTGTGTGGTCGCTCTCTGGCTGAGGTGAATGTTACGAGCGGTTCTCTCCGCCGATAGCCGGAGCATGAAGTGTGTGCGCTCTCTCTCTGGCGGACTGGTATCGCTAGCGCTCTCTCGCTTAGACGTTACTCACGAGCATTTGTGATATCATGCTACTCGCTCTGACACACAGCCGACGGTGCGCTGTCTCTGTTTCGCACGATCTCACGTACTCTCGCTCTCCGGGGGTGAGCACGACGCATCGAAACACCTTGCCGCTCTTTCTGGCACGTGAACAGGTGTTTCCCTACTCATTTTAGCGCGATCGTCAATTCTCTCACCGTCCAGCCGTTTGGTGTCTCTTTCTAGCACACGGCAGCCCGCCGTCCACTCTCTGTCTGGGACTCACTCTCTTTCTTTCACTCCCGTGCGTTTCTTCGCGAAGAGTCAAACCATCTCGCTTCTCGCTCTGGCACGTGGTCCAACCACGTGTCACTGCGTCTCGCTTTTGCACGATCGTCACCGCTGTTCCAATCGTTCGCTTTCTTGCAATGTTATTGTTTATGCGATTGCTTTGCCAGTGCCAGAGGTCGGTAGCGTAGCATGTTTCTTATTCTTTTTTTCGAATTTTGCGTGGAACATTGTTGGAACCCTCTTGCATAGAACTAATGAAACGATTTAGCTAGCGCTGGCTTTCGGTGAATCAGCCACGGGGATTAGATTACCGACCTCTGAAACCTGGCCACAGGTTGTGTATCATAAATACTTGATAAAAGGCATGTTGTGCCAACATCGGCTCACATACACGGTTACAACTAATCCAACGCTACGCTAATTTCGCTACGCCATGAATCATCGCAACGCAAATGGTAACGAAGCATACGAGAACCATTTCCCAGGGCATAAGAAGTAGAGTGTAGCGTTCTGATTGGAATATTCGTAGTAAACGCTTCTCACGGGCTCAGGAGGCGATGTAACGCAACGTTAGCTCGGTACTCTCGCAGGCTTTTAGCGCCGTTTTCCCATACAAAAACCTTTGTTTGCTGGTTGAACAAACCCGCACCCAAACTTTCACTTCTTGTTCGAACCACTCGAGCGCGAGTCCAGTAAAATTCGCATCGAGCACGAGCATGAAAAATGGAACGACGATAAAAAAAACCAACCCAAACCAACGAAGCGGACGTTGGTTACTTGAAAGAAAAAAAGCAAAAAAGAATTTCGATTAGAGCCCGTATTAGCTGCGCCACTATTTTTGTCGTTTTCAATGTGTCACTCAAATGCGATTGGAGGGTTATTCGCATGCATGGATAGCCATTTGTTCCGCTTCTGCAGCATCTGGTGTCGGCGGCAATTAGCGCTGCATCGTGCTCGCTTTGCGTTCTATTTCTCTCGTTCTAAATCACACCCACCGACGTCTATAAAAGCAATGTTTTGGCGTTCGATGCCTACGATAGCTGCGACTAGAAACGCGTCATTGGAGAGCAAAAACAAAGCCCCAACCGCGCGTCAATCGACCACGTGAGTGTGAGAGAGAGAGAGAGCGCGCGCGAGGGCAAGAATACACGCGAAGGAGTTCACGACAAACAAAACCGTGATGAGAAGTAGGCCACTTGAAGTATTTCGTGAAGAAAAAACAAAAAAAAAAAGCACTAACAGATCGCGAAAGGCCGGAACCGGCTTGGTGGAACACTGGCGTGCGTGCCCACGTGTGTGTGTTTCAACAAACTTATATTTTGTTCAGCATTGTTGTTCCACCCCCCACCACCCCCACTGCGGTGCATTCGATCTCACTCGTTCTCTCTCTCTCTCTCTCACTCGCTCTCTCGCTTACTCACTCGCAAGTCGGCCGCCAGACCGCCGTCTTACAACGTAGCAGTAGCAGTGACCTCAATTCGCTTCGGCGCCCTCCCGTGTGCGAGAGGGAGAGAGTAAATATGAGAGCGAGAAAAAAAAGAACCACCAGAACCGGGTGTAATAGCTCGCCGTGGGTCCACCGCAAGAGTGAGAGAATGGGGCCGAGGTTTTGGGGTCGGGGAAAGCCAAAAACGAGAATTATTTACAGCGCTCGCATTCACCAGGGCGGGACGTGGAAAAGTGGTGTTAGACGAGGGAAGACACACAAAAAAAACATCAATCTCCCAACACACACACACCCCCCCCGCTGCCGCCTGTCCTGCAGGAGTATTGATCCAGAAGAGGCGACGGCTAAATGGCTTATGACATGGGTGGTATGAATGCATCGTCAAGGTCAGGGGGTTTGGTTTTCTTTTTTTGTACTGTTTTAATGTTCTTACACATCACAAAAAAACCCCACCATCTTTTTCGTTAAATTACCCTTTTCCCTCAAACAGGTTCTCGGCTCGGTTCCCGCAACACGCCGCAAGACAAAAGGATAACGAAAGAATGTTTGATTGCACGAATCCAAGCAGCCCGGGAAAATAAAATCATCCACCCCTCGCCCGCACCGTGAGCAGGCTCAAACCCCCCTTCCCCACTTCATCCTTGCGAAGGGTCGTGCACCCTTGAAGAAAGAAGACCAGTACAGGAGAACAAAAATCACCCTCCAAAAATCGGCTGCTGCTTGAGAAACAAAAAGAGAACGCACACGCTTAGGAATTAAAGCACTGCGTTCGGGAAACTGGTGTAACGAAGAAGAAGAAAAAAAAAACCCTCCCCTTGCCATTAAAGGATTCGACAAAGGAACGGGTTTTCTTTTTGTCTCGCCTTCCCCATCCCGGCGGGCCGAAGGGTTTTAGTGGAATTTCGTCGCCCAAGGGGAACCGGGAAGGTGAAACGCGTGATGTCGCGACCGTGGGTCGGTGAAAAAGAGAAAGCTCCAGCCCACTTTCCTGGGGGCGCCTCCCGAAGGGGGGACGACGAAGGGATCGAAAAGCCATTTCTAGGTCAATTACGAGGAGACAAGAATGGGACGGCATGGGAGAGTATTGCGTGAGAGAGAGAGAGAGAGAGAGAGAGAGAGAGAGAGAGAGAGAGAGATAGTGAGTGAGAGAGAGAATAGCAGTCGACTGCAACTGGCTCGGATGCGCCCGAAGGTTAGCCAACGTCATCGTCAGATGATGTTGGAGGAAAAGTTTATTCGATTGCCTGCAAACAAACCAGTGGAGGGGCGGGGTGAGGGTTTGTGGTGGGGAGAGAGGGGAGGGGGACCTCAGCATGAATTATGCGCGTTATGATACGTAAGCGTATACGTTAATGAGATGGAAGTGGAGGAGAAAAAAAACACCTTCTAATCATATTCAGGTAAGACTATGCACGTGGTTGTGGACATTTGTAATTACTCAAAGAGGCTTCAATATTTTTCCAAACAAATTTATAAATACTCTCAGAACAACACTTATCGATCATCGAACATGTTTTGCTCGAAGAAAATATTCAACTTTTGTTCGGTGCTGCAGCGAAGTGACAGAAAGCGCTTGAAGGACGAAACAAAGATGAACAAACCGGTCAAGGATACCCGGCTTATGCGGTGTAAAAATTGCATTCCTCAATCATCTCATAAAGCAGGGACACCAGCGAAGGTCAGCAATCGTGTTAATAGTTGTTGGTGGAAGAATTAAACCTGATTCGAAAGTAATTTAATTTTAAGTCCGACGAAAACTTATTTGGACAATATTCACGAGACCATTAAGCTGGGAGAGAATTAAAATAGTAAAATACCGTTCCAGTGAAAACCAAAAGAAAACAGTTGTTAATTTCCTTTTTTTTACACACACACCTCACAGTGTGTTTCTTTCCTTAGCTCTATTCTAGGAAATTCGTGCTGAAGCGGAAGTAGGCCACAGTAATTTAGGCCAAGCTAACAGCTCTTTCCATGGCATCCTTTTCGTCCTATGCTTCGCAGCGAGAGTACGATAACATGCGTGATATCCGAGTGTCCTGCCAAGGACGATACAGGCAAATGGAAACGGAACTGACACAACATCGATTACATGCTAAATCTAATTTCGAGTTTCGGTGTGATTTATCCGCGCAAAAAAAAACCCCGATTAGCCGATCAAGGACACCAAGCATTAGGTGTGTGCACAAATCAAAGCTGACAAACGCAGGTCAAGATCAAGATGCCAACATAGATTCCCGGACTCTTACTTTCGGCGGATCAGCAAACCTTGTAGGGGGCACAAAAAGTGGGTTTCCTCAGCTTTATCAGCTGAAATTCGAAACCCAAACCCAAATGTCGTACGTAAGGTGATCTGATGCTTTCTCTCTCTCTAACTCTCTGTTCACTGAGAGTTGAGACACCTGCAGGCAGGGCACAGGGAGCTCGATCGGCAGCGCAGGGAGAGAAAAGAAAAAGTTTTGCATCATCTAACGCGCGTTTCATAACCCCGCGTTCAAAATCTTCATCAAACGCCACGGCTCAGCAGCTAGAGGCGGAAAAGCAAAACCTTCCACGATGAAGCAGAAGGAAGAATGAGAGTGAGAAAGAGGAGGGAAAAACAACCCCTCCCTCCCAAAGGGGTGGGATTGAGGCGAACCGGAGCGCAGCATAAAGCAAACCGGAACAAGAAACGGGAAAGTTGTTAAACCACTTCTCATCTCGGCGGCCGGTTTCGCCAGCGTGACATCGAAAAAAAAGGGGGGGCTGTTCGAGCCTGAGCAAAAATGGCTATATTGTCTTAGCACAATTGGGTGAAGATCGCGAAAGTTACCGTTATCGAAAGGACACACGCCGTTTTAGTAGCCCGGTCACATTTATTCCCCCGGTTTGATTTTTGACGTGCTAGCTTTTCCCAATCAATGTAAGCCATGCGATCGAAGGTGTTAAAAATGACTTTTTTTTTGCAACTAATAGTACGTCAGCGCTCGGTTTCAATATTTACATTTGTTTGTGTACATTTCCTAAGACACCCTTTTACCTGCTTCCGGGGCTCATTTACCACACACGCAAGCCGGCTCGTTTCCGCCGATGAGCATGATTTTAAAAGCACCGGTTTTGACCTCATAATACCGTCGAAAAAAAGGGAAAGCCCACCCCTGAGGGAATGGAAAGTGAATCCGCACGGTCCGAAAGATGGCGAATTTTCGGCTAATTTAAGGTTCCCCCTAACGGAGGGTTACGCGCTAAAGGGCGCGTCACCCCAAAACCACATACCTATAAAGGGCGCAAATGTGTGTTGCTTTATTTATGGCTTTTCTTCTAGCGGACTAGAACACGCGCGCGCGCGCGAATGGTTTCAAGCGAACTTTCACCAATCCCCCGACGGAAGTGGAATCCAAGGCCACCAAGGCGTGTTTTAAAACTGGATGCGATATTTGTTCTCAACCCGCGCCAAACTACTGCCCCTTCGCTGCTGGTGGCCACCGGTGGTCGATGCATTCGATGCATTACCGACCATTTTGTCCAACATGGACGGTTTCGGTGGCAGGGATGCCGTCGACGTTTGACCGATTGCGGACGTAGCTGAAGAGCTAGCAGCGGCATGGAGAATACTGGAGCTGGGCAGCGAGGAGGACGTCTTGGCGGGTGGTGGTGTGGCCACGTGGTGCACCGTCCGGACGGGTGACCCCGACGGGAACTTTGCGAAGAACCCGTGGTGGAACTGTTGCGTGCCTTGCGGTGACACGTTGTGGTAGTTTTGCGACTTATTCGACTCCACCGAGGTCGAGGGTTGGTGATGGTGGTGTGGCAGGAAGCGTGGAGGTGTGCGGGATGGCAGCTGGTGTGAATGGTAGACCGGGTTGGCCACGGCGTGGTGGCCGGAAGGTTGCGGGCTCGAACGTGGTCCCACGTTCGAGTGGTTCGATCCGGAAGAGGCCGAATTGAGGGAATCACGCGAACCGCTTCCTTTGGGTGTTGCACCACCCGACAGGACGTTTGGTTTGCGACCCCCGTTGGGCAGGAGCGAGCGTTTTAGTGTTCCGGAATCACCGGAACTTTTGCGCGATTGCGACGATTGTGAGGAGCTGGTGTTGTGCAGGTGTCCAGCTGACGTTCCTGTGGCGCTTTTTGGGGTTGGATCCTCGAGACGCTGGTAGTTCTTGGTGGAAGGATAATCACCGGACGAACCGGGTCCACTTGAGCCGGATTTTGACGAACCGAAACCGAACTTCGTCCCTGTAGGACCGGTTACACCACCACCGGTTCCGACGGTCGTCATCGAACCGTACGATTTGTGTTTCATCGTGCCCGCACCCGGGAAATTCTTCGTCAGCTGTAGCGTGTCCTTCATCTCGATGTAGCCCCCCTTGGCCAGCGAAAACTCACGACCCGTCCGCTTGAGGCTGCCCCCATTCTGACTCGCACCGGAAGATGACGCCGGTGACGGTGGTGTCGCAGCGCGCGACTTCTTTCCATCCGTTCCACCGTCACTCAACCGACCGTACTCGATCTTCCGCGGTGGTTTAAGGCTTCTCGGTGGCCGTGGCAATGCACTCGGTGGCAGTGACGATCCACGGTGGGCTGCGACCTGTTGCGCCACTCCGGACAGCATTTTGGGCACCTTTTTGTGGGAGAAACAAAACACACCCATGGTTTAGTTTGCTTTTTGGTGGGTTTAAATCGCACGAAAGACAAAATACCTTGCTGCCCGATCCGGATGTTCCTTGGCCTCCACCTGGTTCATCCGCACCACCACCAGAGGGCGCACCGATGTTACTGATGTCGGTCATGTTTTGTCCCACGGTCTGCGACACGTGCGCAAGGTTCCCGAGGGTGCCACTGGATGAACTGCTCCCTCCGCGTTGTTTCTGTGAACATCGGCCCTGTTTTTCCAGCAGGACCATATCTTCCGCTTTCTGGCCACCTCCGCCTCCGGGTTGGTCACGATCGGGCGGTTGTTCCGAGCGTCGGTCCGATCCGAGGTGCGTTAGATTCTGATGGAACACAATTGCGACGGTTGGTTAATGAAAATTCCGTGGATATTTCTCACCACTCCACACCTCGTACCTGAAGAAAAGTTTCGCTGTTATTCGTCGAAAGGACGGACACTTCGTCCGCCAGCAGGGATTGGATGGGTTTTTTCGTCGTCAGGCTCGGGAAGCAGCATAGACCGCGCTACAAACGGGAAAAACGTGACGAAGAAATGGAAACATTAAAACAATGCAACCGTGGAAACGGATCGATGAAAATGAAGCCCAAAAGAGGACCTTAAAAATTGTAAAAATTGTTGCCAAAGGCTACCCAAAAGTAGCTGCAGCTTTCCTTACCTCGATTGGTCCTTACAGCATGGCAGGCAAGAATGTAAGTAAAGGGAGCGGGCGGGGGGAAGGGCACAAAAATCGTCCAGCAGCGTGCATACGCGTTACACACGCAAAGGCACACGCAAACACACACCGGGTAACCTACGGTGGCAATAGCTGGCTGTGGATCGTCCTGGGATGTCCTGGGAGCTCCATCATTAGAGTTGTCGAAGCGACCAAGCGCTTGCTAGTGATGTCAAAGCCGCTATTGCTAATCGATTGCTTTGTAGCAGAAGCAAAAAAAAACACACACACGAAAAAAAAGGGAAAACATAACCTCAACGTCTCGAGGACGTTAAAGGACGAGCTGAAACACATTCGGCATGATGGGGGTATGGGAGTTCGTTTTCGTGAATGTATGCTGCAAGAGCAAAGTAAGCTGTGCAAAAATTGGGAAGAAAAGGAACAGGAATTCAAACAAACAAACAAAAAAGGACAAAAACAACACAAAAAACTGCCACAAGGATGGTGTACATCGGTTTCGAAAAATGCATTGGTTCGACTTTATTTTCGTACGTTTATGTGTGCCTAGCCCCTAGGAGAGTCCTTCTCATCGCCCAAGCTCCTTTGTCATGCTGCGGACACCCTGATATAGGTGTGTGTGTGTGTCTACATCTTTGTTATAGGCCTAATCTCCGTATTCAATCTATCTCATCCTAGCTACGTACGTAAGCTTAATAACATGCTGAAGACTCGCTCGCTGAAAGCCAAAAAGGATCTCACTGTTCCCTAAATGTGCCTAAACTAATGCTAGCTAGTTGCGCGGTGTTTCCTACACGTATCCTTTCCAGAACCCGGGCGATAGATACTATACTGTTACTGTCATGCGTTGAGACATGCGGTTTTCCAGCGGTAGAAAACCCTCGCACACAAAAAAAGCCAAAACCAAACACCTAAACGCAGAAAGGAGGGCACACACACACAACACGAAGCTCGAGGTGTGCCTGCATACTTACTCGAGGGGAGGGTGTGATCCGCCTTCCTGCCGCTGGAGGATCGAGTTTTGATTTGAAGCGAAATGGAGAGCGCGTTTTAAATAAATTAGTGACAAATTCTTACATGGCTAGCGATTTTAACGGACACATAATATATATAAAAGAAACCCCTCCCCCACCCCCACGGACACAAACAAACACGCAGGACATAAACCATTACAAATGGGTGGAAAAGGTCTTTCTATCTCTTTTTCGCTCGCTGTTCACGGACACCCACTGCAGGCATGCATAATTCTTCCCTCATTTTGCTCCTGTACGATCAGCAGGATCACTTCCGGTTCAGTGTTCCGTTTCATCATCGATCTACGGGGAGGGCTTGTTTCTCTCTCACACCACACATAATTGGTGCCGGCGAACATGTGCGAAAGTCATCACCCATTCTCACCCAACCCGGAGGCGGTAATAAATATAAAGTACAAAAAGGGATTGCGCACCCTCGCACAAAGGGACGAAAGGGTTGGGCTTATGTTGCCCGGTTGGAGCACTCCCATACGAAAGCACAGTGTGTCGGCGCCGCCGGCAGCAGTCTCGCGGTTTTTTTTGTTGCGATTTCGTTCACTCTTCAACATCTTTGGTTTTTCCACGACATGCATGCGCGCGGCGGCGGTGGCGGCGGAATGAAATCGCAGAGGAAAAGAGGCGGGATTGCGTGGGTGCGTGCGTGGGTGAATGGAAGCAGGATGCTGTCCCGCATCGGACCACTTCAGTAGAATGTTTCCGGTTCCGAGGATGAAGATGACGCGGATGACGATGACGCCGACGATGACAGCAGCGAGTCCGTGGCCGATGTGGACACATTCTTACACGAAACCGTCAGTTGCGGTTGCCCAGCTTCCGTCGGTCCGCTAGAGGGCGTGTTTGTGCCCACGGACACGGTGGTCGCGTGACCAGCCGTCTTCCGGCTCGCGATGGCCGGTGTGGAGGTGGTTTTGGCCATCATACTATGATGGTGCTTTTTGGCCACCCCACCATTACCAGACGCCGACACACGGTGGGGTTTCTGCTGTTGGGTCTTCCCGCCACCCCCGCCACTGGTGGACACACCGGGCGAAGAGGAGGCGGACACGATGCTTTGGCGGGTGGCGATGAGCTTGGAGGGGTTGGTGTTAGTAGCGACCGCATGCAGCAAGTTACCGTTGCCGTTCGCATCCGCGCTGGAACCCGCCGACGAGGTGTCACTAGCGGTGCCGAGTCCGGATGATCCGGCACGGCCACCACCATTGGCTTTCAGCTTCGCCAGTGCACGCGCCCGCTGGTTTAGCTGGTGTTGCTTTTCCGCCAGCGACCGTTCACTCACCTTGCTCAGCAGCTGCTCGTCGAGCTGCTTCAGCTGGTCATCGATGGATTTTCGCTGCGCGTCGTAGCTTTTGCTGTCGTAGATGGTGTGCTCACTCCCGGCACCGAAATTGGCCGTGCTGCTGTAGTTCGAGGTGGTACTGCTACTACCAGGGGATGAGTAAGCGCCACTTCCAACACCCGGACCTCCAGGGACACCACTTCCGGTGCTACTTCCACCACCACCGGCACCGGTGGGCAGGTTGAGCGAGCTTTGCGCAAACGAGGTCGAATTGGCGACCGAAGGACCGTAAGAGGATGCGTAACTGGACACGACGGTGGCCGCCGTCGTAGGACCGTACGGTCCGACAACAACGGAGGAAGGATCCAGCAACGAACCACCGGCACCGGTGGTCACATCGTACGCACCGCTCGACACATCCACGTACGATGCCTGTGAGTTGTAAGCTCCTAGTGGATTCAATGCGAAGCTATCTGTCGATAGGTTGTACGATCCGTAGGAGTTTGTCGAGCTGCCGTAAACTACGATATAACGATTGAAAAAAAAATCCCGCCCAAATGTTACTAACTGTGTCCTCACATCGACGAAAGTATGCTTACTCACTTTTTTGACCCTGGTACGCCCGAATCATTGCGTCTTTCTCGGCGAGCCGGTTCTCCACCAGCTTCAGGCGCGTCTGCAACTCCGTCACCTTCCGGTTGGCCGCGTGCACTTCGTCGAGGTAGCGGATTTTCTCCTGCTTCGCTTCGGCTAGGATGCGTTCCGTTTCCTGCGAATTTCGCTCCATCGCAAGCTTGGCAACGTTACGCACGTTCGATTCCTCCAGATTGCGTTGCTCCAGTTGAGCGCATTCGGCTTCTAGCCTGTAAAGAAAGTAAGCATATTTTGGAGTTTAACATTTATAATCGTCAAAAAGGTTATCCCCAGGCTATATGCAGGTGAACCCGGACCGGGGCGTACCGAAGTATTTGGGCATCCTTTTCCCGCAGCTGCCACTTGAGATTGTCGGTTTCGCTGTTCGTGCTGCTGCCACTCCGGTTCGGCAGATCATTGTCATACTCAATGCGTAGCTTCCGTTCAGCTTGCTCACGCCGTTCGCTTGCATTTTGCAACGACTGCAGGGCGTGCTGCAGCTGGGCGCATCGCTCAACGTACACTTGTTTCTGGCGGCACTGAAAACAAACAAAAAACATGATTGTGACCGGTTCTGATCGATAGGCTGGACGGCCTCTGAATGCTAACCTCTTCCTCGAGACGCTTCAGCGCGGTGTCGAGTACGTTGATGTGAATCCGCTGTTCCTCGAGTGTGGCGTTCTGAGCCTGCAGCTCGATGCACTGCCGGCGGTTCGCGTCGATCAGCGATTTGTCTGCAATGAGGGAATTTCGAAATGTCAGAAGGAAACCCTAAACGGTTGCAAGATTGTTCATGCAAGGCTTACTTTGATTTACTAGCTGCGAGATAAGCACGTCCTGTTGCGTACGACCGAGCTGATGATCGGACGAGGCGTGTAGCTGGCTTTGGTACACCTCAACCTGATCGCGGAACGCTCGGTTTAGCTCCTGCAGTCGTCGGCAGTCCTGTTGCAGGCGCGTGCGAGCCGCACGCTCTAGTCGCTCCCGTCGATCGCAGGATTGCACCAGTTCCTCATGCACGCGGTATATGTTGGCTATTTCCTGTTCGAGCTGAACAAGACAAAAACACACAATTATTAAGCTAATCACATCCTTCCCTAAACTGCAATTAACATGCGGATAATGCACACCTACCTTTTGGCTTTTAGCAACCTTCAGGTAGCAGTTGCTGAGCTGCTGCTTAAGCAACGAGTTCTCCTTCAGCATCGCTTCCACCTCCTCCGGGTCGATATCGTACAATCGCGTCAAATCCGGCTGACTTTTGCTCTTCAGCTTCCCATTAGCGGTTCCTCCACCACCGGCCGTTGTTTCGCTACCACGCCGACCTTGCCCCTGACCAACCTTACCCCCCACCTTCTGTTCTCCATCGGCCGTAGACGCCGAAGAGCCCCCGCTCGATTGCTGCCGGCTGGTCCGGGCAGTAGCCCTCGACAACTTCACCTCCTTAGCGAGATGCTTCAGCACGTGGCTCTGGTTGATGTACTCCTCGTTGATCTCCGAAATGTCCTGCATCGGACCGGCCGGTGCCGATTCACCGTACGACCGCGGACGCTCCTTCTTCATGTAAGGCGGCGGACTGGAAGCATACTCCCGGCCCGAGGACGCCACCGAGCTGTAGATGTCGTCATGAATGATGAGCGTGTTGTAGGACGACTGCGACACGTCCATCGACGAGCGGTTCGAGTTCGGTTCCTTAAGCGAGTTTCGATTCGAGCCCGCCATCGAGCTACGGTTCGAAGGAGCTTCCGGTGCGCCAGTGCCGTTGGAGTACAACCCCCCACCGCCACGTGTCTCGGACATGCTCCGGCTGCTGCTACCACCGGATGGTGTGGCGTAGCGTGTCGAATCCGAGGAAGTGTTGGATGAAAACTTATCTCCAATGTACCGTGCTGAAAAGGGTGAAACAGAACGTTACTGTTTAACGTACATTGTGTTCTAGAGGTACATTGAGGGAGGTGGGGGGCCGAGGAGGCCACTTACCTTGCATTTCGTTCACCGGTGTGACACTTCCTTGCAGATTCTCTTCACCCTGCGGTTCGACCCGGGCATGACTCAGCACGTAGCGCTCCTCGCGCGAAAGGTTCTCGTTTGAGGTGGACACATCCGTATCGGAACCGGACAGGCTGCCGATCGGTGAGCCAGGATACTTCGGAAGCCCTCCACCGGTACCTTGGCCGGGTGCGGTTTGTGGGCTTGGCGGTGGTGGCAACATTGACGCACCGGAAGACGTCACCAGCATGGGGGGCCGCATGAAGGGTAGCGACGGTATTTGGGGTTGCTGTTGGGACACCTGCGATGACACTTGAGCTGTCACTTTGCCGGTACCGTTTGGCTGCTTCTGCTGAGGTCCTGGACCACCGGACACGTACTGGGAGTAGCGCGTTGCTCCTCCATTAGACATCGTAGTACGCCGGATGTGGATGTAACACAGGTTAGCGTGTTTTTGTTTTGTTTTGTACACGTGTTGCGTTTTGCTTTGAGCTGCACACTTCACATTCGTCCTTGCGCAACCAGCTCAAGTCGGGCGCTGCCGGAAAGGATCACTGATGCGCCTGCGTTTCGATGTCGAGATGTTTCGTTAACCAAACCTTCATGGCATGGAGTTGTGTAAGTAGCTATCTGTTAACGCTCTACCGCTATTTCCACAATTTATGAAGGAAATTATGCGGGGATTTGGGTGCGCTTTTATCGAACAAAAAATTAAACGTTTTTCGAACACTTCACTACACGGTTTCCATTCTAGGGAAAGAATAATAAGAGGGGAAATAATCATGAAACTATGCTGATATATGGGCGTATGGAACTTCGTATGAAATAGAACTAGAAAACAATCCTATTATGCTGCTTCAAATTAGTTCATATAGACATTTCACGATCAGTACATGCGATCGATTTGGGGCGAAAAAGAGGAACGACGAAACAGTGATCTGGAATGCGCAATGATTCATCGTCTGCGCGTGATCGATTCCTTCATCATCAGAGTACGTTTTTGTTGGATTATACGCATTCCATTCGCCCGAACACGATCCGCGGTAAGGATGAGGCCGCAACAAAATAAACGAAAACAATTAAACCAACACTCCTCAACTCCAGATCACTATGCCAGCGAAACCTGGCCGTTTGATTGCTTCACCAAGCCCAGTGTCTGCTAGTTGTTCGTTTCTCTCGCTCTAGCGTGGCGTCTGCTCTCGTTCTACAATCCGATCGTAAGCTTAATTTCCGAAGCGCACGTCTCACGCACACAGCCGCATGCACTTTTTTTCTCTCGAATGGAATGGAATTTTTCCCCGCACCACCCTGACGTTTTCTACCAACTCCCCTTTACACCGTTTCACCTACTCACTGGAGGACTTTGCCAAAACCTAATTATTCGCACGGCACACGTTCAAGGCGGGATTTTCGATGCATCGATCTCGATCAAACTGTGTCGTTTTGCTGATCGCACCAGCTTAAACAGAGCCGCGATCGCGGTTTAGCCGAAATTTCACCGACGGCGTTCATGCACAGCGCATGCTGCGTACTTTTTATTACGCACAATCCAATGATCGCACGCAGTCGTCTGCGCATAGATTCTAACTGTTAGCACTTTTAGCTGCTGCTGGCTAACGTACGATCCGCACAACTTAAGAACCGTTTGTTCGTTATAATTTCGCACAGTATCCCAGCACTTACATTCGTTGCGTAGAGTACGATGGATTTTTGTGAACTCCCTCTGCGTTGCCCTTACAGCAGCCCTGATGAGAAACTGTCAAAATATGTATGACAGGTGTGAAACCACTGTGAGTTATTTCTGGACATATTGTCACTTACAATCTAAAACAAATTGATGGTTAATGTAATTAATATTTTAGAAAATATTGCCGATTAATGTGTAACATTTTGGATTTTATCTTCAATTTTATAATCTGGTTTAAGGCCTCGGAATGATGTTTTTTTTGAATATCTATGACCACTTTTAACACGGCCTCTTCTTTGTCCACGAATTGAAACGTCATGCTGAATGTGACACTTGCGCCAAAGTCGATAAGCGCGCTCGTTTCGACCGGTATTCTTGATAGCATTGTTTGGTTTTACAGTTCAAATTTGATTTAAAGCCCTATAAGATTATTACAAGGAGTAGAAGAAGAAGCCTGCATTAAGCTAGATGAACATCTTACATTCCTGTTAAAAGCAGCGATATTACGTAAGTTTCACTGTCAAATGTGGGGTATAATGCAAATAGTAAACAAACAGTTCGCTAGTGTTTGCATTACTCGTAAAGTTGTAATATATTAACTCGCAAAAATGTTGTTAAGATCTAGTGCCATATTAGCTCGGTCCATGAGCTTAGAAGTCCGTCACCTTCTACTCGAAAGCAAAATAGTTATCTCTCCGAGAAACA
Organism: Anopheles nili; assembly: GCF_943737925.1. Classification (NCBI taxonomy): domain Eukaryota; kingdom Metazoa; phylum Arthropoda; class Insecta; order Diptera; family Culicidae; genus Anopheles; species Anopheles nili. Next base: position 50,348,330 of record NC_071292.1, read on the forward strand.
CGCGAGGAATTTGTAGTGTTATTATGAATTCCTACCATGCCCACAAACAGCATGTTCAACCTGCTATTGCTTTCATTCAATACCTTAGCACCACCGGTAAGATTGAAGGCGCCTAGTTTCGAGAAGATCATGACAGAAATTCCTCCATTTTGCGGGGATCATTTATCTGTCCGTCAATCATTCGAAGCCTCGTATATAATTGATAACGCTTCCGTTTGGAATACGATGTTTTTACTCTCGGTTTCCCATACTTTGCATGCCGTTTGTTGCTGTTGCCTTACGCATTGCTTGGTGTCATTGGCCACGGACACGTGAAACCGGTTTTGTGGCGTATCATTGCTTAAAGCATAGTACGCAGTTTGCAAAATGTGTTCTAGCGAAACCAACTCATTTCCAAGCTGATCGTTCATCGAGCATCACTGATGGCGAACATTGTCTGGTTGTTTTCCATGTGCACCTGTACCCTGCTGCTGTTGATAGCAAGTGTATCTGGTGCGGCCGTGAACGGTAGCAGCGATTGTGGCGGGAATCGGTTCGCTCCGGCATGTATCGAACCGCAGCTGGTGGCTAAAATCGCTGATATCGAGGATCTGCCCAACCATCCCGAGAAACTGCTCATCGATGTGCGTGAACCGGCGGAACTGGCTGCAACGGGACAGATCCCCACCAGTATTAACATTCCGCGTGAGTTATCGCTCAAGATATGCACAATACTCTTTACATTAGCAAGCATGTATCGTTAAATTATGTTTGCAGTAAAAACCCTTCGCACTGAGCTCGGGATCAGCTCGCAGGACTTTGAAGCGAAGTATGGGCGCAAGAAACCTTCCACCGATGATCCGATCATTTTCAGCTGCCGTTCCGGTGTTCGATCCGGCCAAGCGGCAATGGAAGCAGATCAGTTGGGCTTTCGAAAGTAAGATTGCGGTCATTTATGGGCGCTTTTGAGTATAGTTTGACACGCTCTGGTACTCTTGTTTAACTTTTAGCGTAAAAAATTACGTCGGATCCTGGTTGGAGTACGCCGCCAAGCATGATTTACCAGTATAAACGCTCACACGTGCTTTTGCCAGATTATGAGAAATTGTATTTCCAACGCATCTATGAGAAAAGTTGCCACAAGCTAATTAAGTAAAACTAGCTAGAGCTTGCGATGTAATGTAGACACTTTGTTTGTGAATAAAGATGTGACTGGAGAAACCTCACAAATATCAGAAAACGACTAGCGTGCGTCTTATCTACTGACAATGATAAGGCATTATCTACAACATTTGCTCGACAAGTCGCATTTAAGAGCTATCCAAAATCATAACGTTATTTTCAGAGACAATCCCAAACTTACCTTGTGACCTTTCGAAACCCTGCATACCGCATACCATGTCGATCGCAACGTACGAAGAAGTGCTGGAGTTACCTAACCACCCGGAGAAGTTACTCATTGATGTGCGCAATCCGGATGAGTTGGCAGAAACTGGCAAAATTCCGACAAGTATCAACATTCCACGTAAGTCACAATTACTTTACTTGCAACAAACATCTAGCAAGGTATCACGTAGATTGTGAAATGTGAATTCCTTGCGATTTCTGCTCGAATTGATTACCCAAAACCCAAACCCCATGTAGTGGATGAGGTGAAGCAAGCCTTCGGACCTGAAACCAGCAGTGCGGATTTTGAGAAGCAGTACGGAGTCGCCAAGCCGGCTGTGGATCGTTATCTTATTCTATCCTGTCGTACAGGTCGTCGAAGCCAGCTAGCTCTCGAAACGATTGCTGAGCTGGGATACCGAAAGTAAGCTTTTCTACATCGACGCCCTTACGTAGCATGATCGCATTAACCCATTCTCGATAACAGCTACTAATAAGCGTATGTGCTTTCATTGGGAATTGCTTGATAACCATTGGTAGTAGTAGCAGTCTATATATATGTACTGAAGAGCAGAAAAGATTGGCATAGGCTTCACATTTAGCAATCGAGTGGCAATTGTCGGTACGCATTCGTCCTTCCGCATCTTATATTGTTTTTTTACAGTGCCCCTTCTTGAGGATGGCCTAAAGCTAGCAGCTGATGAGTTCAAAGAGAAATACGGACGAGACAAACCGGATGCCGGAACGGAAGTAATTTTCCACTGCAAGATGGGTGGACGAGCGCAAAAGGCAGCCGATCTTGCAACAAGTTTAGGATTTACCAAGTACGTAGTGTGTTGGGGCTGCCTAGTTTAATTGCTTGTCTAACACGTTATCATTAATTTTCATGCATCTCTGCGTTTCTAATCATTGCATGCATGGTTGAATATATCGACACCACTTCATACCCATTCTTCCTTTAACTTACAATTTACCTTACATGATTTACCTGCCTTCGGTTGTGTATTGCTTTTCGATTAATGTTTGCGTATTGACGACATCGGTGGATGTTTTATCGTTTCATTTTAGCGCTCGCAACTATAAGGGCTCCTGGACTGAGTGGGCTGCAAAGCAGGGAAAATAATGGCCAAACGAGCTAGAATTTTGTTGTCGATTGGTAAATAAATCCAACGTCCAGCATGGCACAAACCGACTTTCATTGAGATTACATTGCGGCATCAGTATGGTTTATCAAAGCCAAAATCAAGCTGCTTTAGGCGAAAATGAGAGGCTCCGTAGGAGTCATTCAATGTTCTAGTGATATAAGTCGTTCAACATTGAGTTTATGTTTATTTCCCTTTTGTTGATTTTGTAACAAAGTAATGTTATCGTGACGTCGTTGGGTCATCTTACTGGAGGCAGTTATAGCATAAGCAATTTTTGACTTACACTTTCGTTAAAGGTTTACAAGGTTATGGCAATTCATTACTAGCCTTAGCTAATGTCAGCTTTGTTTGTTAAGGTTTGTGCCTTCAGCAGAAATGATTCGCTTCAGCGGCAATTATGAGGAAATTAATATTGTACATGATTTTTAAGAGACTATGATTCTCTGAGTAGATTGTGCTATGCTGAAGAGCCATAAATTCTGAACCAACACAGGTTGAGGAAAACAGGTGTCTCGCAGAACAAACATTTCATACCGATATTTCTAAGTCTTCCGGAAAAGTTTCGGACCAGGATATATTACGAGACAAATTTGATTACTTTTAGGGTAACATTCTATGCAAGAACGTGCCTATGTCTCCATTAGCTAGATGGACACTTTATTATTTCTTCGCGGACTGTATAGCGTTACGAACTGCTTCTGCGCGTTGCTCTTCGGTGGCGTTTTTTGGAAGATGTTGGACCGCATCGTAGATCTTCTCGCCCTTTGCTGCTTCCATTTGTTGAGCTGTTCTTTTCTCCATCTTTGTTGAAGGCTTCCACGATGATAGATACTTTCCGTGAGTGTTATGCAGTACAGCGTCTGCTAAGATCGCTTTCCAGCTGGGTTGTGATGCTGGAACTTACTCGCGATAGGCATTTATAGTGGCGAAAATAACGAAACGATTGTTTGCTTCACACGCTCGTAATAAGTTGCTGCAGCATGCACATTAGAATGTTTGAAAACTAACTCAATCGGTGATGCCAAATTGTGCTGCCAACACCAAAATGCGTATGTAACGATTCTTTTCATCGTCAGCGGATGTGCAAAGAGACGATTCTGGCGATCGTCATCAGATTTTTATTGACGATCGCCGATCGATATTGTTTGAATATTAAAAATCTGAGGCCTAAACAATGCCACGTGCACTCATCGGCATATCAACGAAGTAAAGTAAATATTAGCATTTCGCGAGTGTATGCACCGATTTTGTGTTCCAAAAGTATTGCCTATCCACACGAGAGTTCCCGCATGGAACCCCAGCTAGCACCGGCTTTCAACTTTACCCGATCGATATTGTTTGAATATTAAAAATCTAAGGCCTAAACAATGCCACGTGCACTCATCGGCATATCAACGAAGTAAAGTAAATATTAGCATTTCGCGAGTGTATGTACCGATTTTGTGTTCCAAAAGTATTGCCTATCCACACGAGAGTTCCTGCATGGAACCCCAGCTAGCACCGGCTTTCAACTTTACCCGTAGCGGCACACTTAGCTTGGCGCAATTTTCCATGCTAGACTGCAATATTTTCGCCACCTTGGACAACTGCGCACGTGGCACCTCGTAAATCAGCTCGTCGTGCAAATGCAACACCAGCCGGATCGCACCCAGCTCCAGAATGTCCCGATATTTGAGCAAATTGCGGCGCATGCGCGCGATCGCGTTCTTCAGAATGTCCGCCGCCGATCCTTGGATCGTGGTGCATACAGCTTGCCGTTCGGCTTCGGCACGTTTGCGGGTGTCGTCGCTGAAAATGGCGGGAAGGTAGCGTCGTCTTCCGGTTAGCGTTTCAATGTAGCCCAGCTGCCGGGTGAGCCGGATGACGTGCTCCGTGTAGCGCCGGATGTCGGGATAGCTGGCGTGGAACTGCTCCATCAGCGTGCGTGCGGCATCCTCGTCAAGCTGCAGCTCATCAGCCATTGTTCGCGTTCCCATGCCATAGATGACACCGTACACGACCACTTTCGTGCGATTGCGAAGGTCCTCGCTTACGTCTGATTCCCGGTCCAGCTGGTTCCAGCGAGCCGCTAGCACCCGGAAGATATCCCTGTGATCTCGCGCGTACCCATCACCCCCTAATGCCGCCAGCAATCGACGATCCTGCGAGAGATGCGTCAGGATACACAACTCAAGCTGGCAAAAATCAGCCGACAGAAGCACCGTTTCCGGATCAGCGCATGCAAACGTACTGCGGCAGCTGAAAACGCGCTCGTCATCAGTTTCGAACCCCAAACCGAGTGGTACGGAGAAATCCTTCACTATCGTTTGTAGGTTAGGTTCGTGCATCGTGATGCGCCCGGTCGCGGTGAAACAAAAGCTCCTTCCATGCGCTCGATTGTCCCCTGGTCGGATGGTGCGATAGAGCGGTTCAATTGTGCGGGCCAGATTACTTTCGATCTTGCGGTGTGCAATCACCAGCGCCGCCAACGGACTTTCGAGACGTTCCAATACCTGGCGCGCCGTGCGACAGTGCTTACGGTTGCCATCGGTTAGCCTCAGAGCGGCCGCAACCGCACGAGATGAGCCGAAATCGAGCCGCCGGTTGCCGTTGAGTTTGCGTGCTTCATCCGCTATCCGGTCGCGGCATGTTTTAAGACGAACGATCAGCGCTTCCAGACGATCGCGGTGAACCGGAAAGCCCACCACTTCGGATCGTGCCAGTGCCAACTGGACGGGCATTTCGCGGGATCTAAAGCAGACCGGCAGGGAATTTCCGCTTGCCTCGAGACGCTGATGGACGTGCGTCATTAGCTGGCTAACAAGAAGGCACTCCACGGTGCAGCTGCAAACAATACAAATCACCTTTAGGTTAGCTTAATGTAGGGGGGCTCGATAGCTGAAGCGTTAGCTTGCGGCACAATCACACGGGTTAAAATCTCGACTGACCTTCCCTCGAAACGAAAAAATAAGAATAGATATAAGGGAGAGCCTGCCAAAAAAAAGCAAACTTACCGTTGTTTTGCTTCAATCGGGCTCCGGTAATTAAGACCATGACCGGTCCACTTTGGCGTGTGCCATCGCTGACCTGTCCACGCACATTCGGCCTGCTTGAGCGCGGGGCAATGTCGCTCGATCATCGCTTCCATCGTTAGCGTTTCCGGTTCCGCCTGCAGCAACCAACAGGCGACGCGCGGATCCTGCACAGACGCCATCAGCATGCTGTCACTTTCCGCGACCGGGATCAAACCGGCACGGTAGATAATTTTTAGCTGATCCTTCGCATCCAGCAGGGTGATGGTGAGCTGTTCCTTACCAAACAACCAGCGCACGAAGCGTTCTTTTTCGGTACCATCCACCGAGGTCTCGTTTTGCAAGTCGACGTAGTACGCGGTGGATGTACTGCTAGGAATCGCTATGGCCAATCCGGCAAGATACAAGCTTTCTTGGAACGTGTATAACCGACGACGTTTCAAGGAGCGTGTTTCGCTGGGCGGGTGGCCAGATTGCAGGTGGCCTCCAATTTGAAACTCCGACAAGGAGCTCAAATCATCCTGTTCTACCCCGAACGATATCGTTATCGAGTCCTGGTCCGCCATGAGTTGCCGGAACTGGTCGAACGTGGTGGCGTTTTCACAAGCATCTATAATCGTTATGCGACTCGTGCTGTCGTTTCGTTCTTGTTCGGGATTGTCCCTCCGGTTACCGGCCATCAGGAGCGAGTTGTGGAAATTTGTCACCAAACCGTTAGAGGAATTTATAGACGCTCCAAGTCTACCGGATGATTGTTCCATCGGCGCATTTGAGGAGCTGAGAGATTCACTAGCATCAGCTACATTCGTTGTGCCTTCCACAGGGACTCCTTCTTCCGTTTTCCTTTCAACCGATATCGTCTCGGACCAGTTAGGATTTGCCAACCCGTGTTCTAGCTGAAGGAAGGTGCGCGCCTCCTGAACGATCAACTTTGCGGCCTCTTCCACCGTCACACCAGCGCGTCCTGTGAGGTAGAGATTTCGCAAGCGCTTCCTGCGAGCCGCTTCGTACTCGTTCTCATCCTCCCGTGCCCTTTCCGCCTCGAAACTGGCCCGATTGTGAAGGATGTTTTCCACGGCAAGCCGATCGGCATTCGCAAGTTGAACCAGTCCAGTTATCCCACCGTCATAGAGCAACCGGGCACGCTGTCCATTGAGCGACGGAATGCGCATCAAATCGAGCAGTTCGTGTGCAACACCGAAAAACAGACGCTCTCGAAACTGAGCTACGATCAGCCGCAGTAGCGTCCAGTTAAGTGAAGCACAAAACGTGGCCACGATGCCGGCAAAGGTGGACGAAATCTGTTGCAGACTTTGCAGCAGTCCACGGCAGCATTTGAATGTTCGCGCTACGTCACACAGTGGCACTTCCCGGACAAGCTCGAGCAGTGCCAGCGCAGTGTAGAACCGTTTATGCACCTGCAGAGCGCGATAATCCAGATTGCTGGCTCCACGCATCGCACGCACGAGGAACGATTCCTTCACCCCGACCAACTCGCCAACGCGCTTGGACGCTTCCGGAAGCTTCTCCCACATGTCGAGGAAGTCCATCCAATCGATTTGCTGCCACTGATACGCGACCGAGTAGGGCGTCACAAGGTACACCGCGTGGAGTTCCGATTCTAACACGAAACACTGGCGTGCCCGCTGCAGCTCACTGAACAGGAGAAACCCATCCTTCGGGGGAAGCGAAGCGGCTAAACAAGCGTGTCCTAGTCGCGTGGCTGTTAGCACGGTTAGCTTTCCTGTCGGTGCAGTGCCATCGTCTGCTTTCACGTCGCTTTGGTGTACACGGATGAATTCGTATTCGAGCAGAAAGGATATGCACGCTGCTATTGGATCTGAATCGCCTCGATCGGTGGCCTCATCGACGTTCACCTCCGAAATGACCTGCTGGGCTTGGATGGGCTTCGTTAGCAGTAGCTTATCATCGATATGGAAACGGTACGATTTTTCACAACTATACAGCGTTGCGTTCACAAACGATTCCAGCTCCTGTGCGGTGCTCGCACTACCGGAAGCTATAATTTCCAACACCGCACGCTTAAGGTGTGTCTGAAACAAACGAACGAACGATATGAGCCACGTGATGCAAATGCTTTGAACGTGCATACCTACGTAATGCTCGCTGTCCAGGCACGAGTTCAACGACGGAAGTTCTGCTCCGATCAACTCTCGACCGATCTTTTCTTCCGCCGGGCTGCAGATCAACACCGACTCGCCCAGTGTGTCCTGCCCAGTGCGTCCTGCGCGTCCTATCATCTGTCGGTAGGTAAGCGAGCTCATCGGGCGGCCCCCAAATTTCGGTGTCCGGACGATAACACGCCTGGCAGGAAGGTTCACACCGCTACTGAGCGTACTCGTGGCAACAATGATTCGCAGGGTACCGTCCCGGAACGAACTCTCGACGATGTCTCGTTCGTCTGTCGTTAGTCCTGCGTGATGGAATGCGACACCATATCGGATGGTTTTAGCGAGTACGTTATCCAACCCCGCTGGGCAGTTGCGAAGCTGAAGCAACACCTCTTGCTGCCGTTCACTGTCCACCTGGTCGCGCAATCGTTCCCGAAGCGCACCATGGGGATGATTTTCCTTCAGCATCGAATGCAACGTGCTGGCAAGGGTGATAGCGAGCTGTTCGCACCAGTCCTTTGAAGGACAGAACACTATGGCGGAGCATTTTTCGAGGACTGTTTCCACACACAGCAGGGCCACGTGATCGGGATCCTTTGGTATGGAATAGCCGAGCAGTGTTCCCTTGAGAAAGCGTATAGGTTCGCCTGTCGCTCCGTAAATGGTGCTACCGATTTTCATCATCTCCTTCAATGCAATTGGCCTAAAGTCTGTGCAGAAGAGGTCCGCATCCAGCCACCGAGCGAGCAGCTCTATGTTCGGTAGTGTAGCGGACATGCAAATAATCTGAATCCGGTGGCCACTCCGGGCGGACACGTATCGAATTTTTGTCAGCAGCAATTCTAGAATATAGCCTCGCGCAGGATCGGAAATGAGGTGCACTTCATCCACCACAACCAAGCCCAACGTATCGAGTGTGGACTGTTCGAGCAGCCGGTTCACAATCGAATTAGCCTTCTCTATCGTGCAGACGGCCAGATCGACCGACTCGAAGCCACCTGGCGGGTGGTAACCTCCGTAAAAACCCTCCACACGCATTCCGCCGGGTGCCAGAAGATCCCTGAGGTAGAGCATTTTTTCACGCGCCACGGCTACGAATGGCAGAATCAACAGAGCTTTCAGTTTACGCTCCGCGATGGTTTTTGCGAGAAGAAACTCACTCACCAGCGTTTTGCCAGCTGATGTTGGTGCGCTGTAGACGAGATTTTTCCCCTCCAGAAGGACCTGTAATGTTTGCAGTACGATTTTAATAATAGCTTGCGAAATATAGAATGTCCTTGATTACCTCTCTGCGGGATAAACATTCCACCTGCCATGGGAAAAGTTCGACGATCCCTTTCTTGGTGTATTCTTTCGCAACCGAGCTAGGTAGGCCCCAATTAGAGAGCAGCCGTAGGTCCTTAGATTGATCGAGGCTCATCCCCAAAGGTGGAAACCGTCTTTCACATTCCCCTGCTTCAATCAATTTGTTAACTTCGCTGGGTTTGTGCCCTAAGCTAGTAGTCAATAGACCGCTATCATGAGCGGAGTCGACGTTGTGTGGCATCAATGATTCGTTTGATAAATGCAGGAAGCTTGCGATTTCGGACTCTACAAATTCATGCAGTGCCGTTTTCTCAGCTTGTTCTTGCAGCTCATCGTGTGCGTCGTTCTTCAGTACAATATTTGCCGGCACAAGAGGTTGAGAGAACGTGACGTTCTCTATGTCCAGGGGAAAGTCCTCAACCGTTTCGTTGACCGAATCTTCAACGCGCAGCGATTCTGCTAGTAGCGAACTAGCTTCTAGAAGATCGTCCAAAAGTGGTTCGCTGGAAATGGCACGATCGAACAGGGTCTCGCTGAAGATTTCCAATTCACTCTCCGTTGCCACTGGAATGGCCTGTTGCGTTTGTTTGGGAAGCTGGACGTTCGAGGCTGTTCCGTTTGCAGCGTTGAGTGTGAAATCACTCTGGTCGAAAAGCGTTTGATAATTATCATCTTTTAGCACATTCTGTGACGAAGGCTTAGTTTTTTCGCTAAAATGACTCAACGAAAAGTTACTGTTTTGGAATATTTCATCAAATTCATCACTCCTGCGTAAGGACATCTGTTTTTCCAACGTGCACCCATCGCCATTTCCATTCGGACTGGCTGGTCTTTTAACTCCACCTTTCTGGCGTTCTTGCTTTTGATCAACATTATCACGATTTTCCTTGATGTAGTCTTGGAAGACACTGCTGTCGAAGTGAGCTTCATTAATACTATCCTTCTTCAGAAGCGAGTCGCTGGTGAATTTTTTGTTTGGCTTCCGGTCAGGAGTGCACAATTTTTGTGGTTCGATTCCGCGACAGGAACGAGTTCTATTTTTATTTTTTTTACTGTGATTGGGAAACGTTTGAAATCGAGCTCGTACGCTGCGATGTCGCGATGATTCAGCCGTACATTTTACGTTTGTTGGAGATTCTTCGATTACATCCTCGGTACTGCTCGATGGGTTCAGTGCTTTGTTTCTCCGCGAAATAGATGCGCGTAGTGTCGACGCTGAAGGAGGCGTGTATGGTTTATCGAGTTGTTTTTCCAGTGCCTCTAAGGTGTTATCACCCATCAGCAGTGACTGGGAAAAATCTGTCATACTTTTCAGTCAACTTTTCGGCATCGAAGTTTTTCACAAATTGCACCATATAAACTTCTTCTTCTTCTGCGAAGTGGGATGTAGCCGGCTGTATTGAATACCCCTAGGGGCCACTTCAAGTATATTCAAAGGTTGACCACTTCTTTGTAGGCTCGACTAGCTAGAGTCATATGCCTTTGGATAGGTTGGGTTGTAATTGTTATTCTATGGTTTGTTTTGTATGTTTGTTTTATTTTGATTAGTTTTGTTATGTTGTTAGGTTTGTTTGGTTGATATGGTTGATTTGTTTGGCTCGGAGATATGAAGTTTCTATTTTGGTTGGTTTGTGTTTATACTTGCTTCTTCATTAATGAGGGTTCCTCTAGTCTGTTTGTAATTTTTTTAACCTTATGTTGGGGTTTTTTCTTCTGGTTTTATGATATTTCCTGCAGAAAATTTTTTTATGGAACCCCGTTTCGAGTACTTTGCATATATCACAATCTCCACTTGTTTCTATTTTCATAACACTTGGCCAATATCTGGGGTAGTCATGCCCTATATTATATTATAGGAGATATTAATATTCAGTCATTATACGAGAACGATTGAATGCTAATCGAATTTAATACACTGTGATAAATAAACACACCAGTGATATTTATTAAAACCTGATCATCTTTCGAGAAATATGCCATGCCAATTCGGATTTGAATTTCGTTTTAGAAACCTGTTCAGCATAGCTAGCCAGTTTTTACGCCTCTTTGGCTTGATCGACATTAGACTGTGGCTCGGCTGCAGGATGCCTGCGATTCGGATCGTCCGGCTTCATAGCTGGGAAAAACAATACCTCTTTGATGTTGTTCGTATCGGTCATGAACATGGTCAAGCGGTCGATACCCATGCCCCAGCCGCCAGTCGGTGGCAGACCGTACTCGAGAGCCGTGCAAAAGTTCTCGTCCACCAGCTGAGCCTCGTCGTCACCGGCTGCCTTATCCGCGGCTTGCTGCTCAAACCGTTCACGCTGTACCACTGGATCGTTCAGTTCTGTGTACGCGTTACAAATTTCCTTCTTCATCACGAACAGCTCGAATCTCTCGGTCAGACCAGTCATGCTGCGGTGATACTTTGCGAGCGGGCTCATGATCTGCGGATGGTCGCAGATGAACGTCGGGTTGATGCAAGTTTCCTCTAGGTACTCGCCAACCAGCTTGTCTAACAGGCGAGTTGCCGTGCGTGGCGGCGTACATTCGACCTCGTGTTTGCGACAAAGCGCATCTAGGAACTGCAACGCCTCTGGAGTATGCAGCGTGTCAGCAGGCGGGAACTTTACCTTCAGTATTTCCTCCAGCGAGCTTATCATGGAAATGCGCTTAAAAGGCGGCGTGAAGTCAATTTCATACTCTTGGCCGTCCGGCCCGTCGGGATGGTACTTAATCTTGTGTGTACCGTGGATTTCGTACACCATCCCCGACAGCAGCTTTTCCGTAATCTCTATATTGTCGTTGTAGTCCGCGTATGCCATGTAGTACTCGCAAGTCGTGAATTCCGGATTGTGGGTAAGATCGATGCCCTCGTTACGAAACTGCCGTCCGATTTCGTACACCCGGTCCAAGCCGCCAACGGTAAGCATCTTCAAGTACAGCTCGGGGGCAATACGCAGAAAGAGGTCCATGTTCAGGTCATTGTGGTGCGTGATAAACGGCTTGGCCGTTGCACCGCCCGCGATCATGTTCATCATGGGCGTTTCGACCTCAAGAAATCCAAGGCTATCGAAGAACCGGCGCACATAGCTGATGATCTTCGCTCGGGTCACGAAAATATTGCGTACGTTGTTGTTCAACATCAGATCCAGATATCGCTGCCGGAACCTTGTCTCCTTGTCCTTCAGACCATAGTGAAGGTGTGGCAGCATATGCAAGCACGGTGCGAGCAGCTTAATTCGCTTCGCCATCACGGACAGCTCGCCCTTTTTGGTCTTGCCTGGTTCTCCAGTCACTCCAATGATGTCGCCACGCCTCAAGCGTTCCATTTCGGTGAAGAACAGCGGCTGGCTCTCATACGTACTAGCGTTGGCCATCACCTGCACCTTGGTGCCCTCACCTCGGAGATCCAGGAAAGCCAGCTTCCCACTCGATTCGCGGATCGCGTGCACTCGCCCTGCCACATGGACCACTACGCCAGCCAGAGTGTGACCGTCCTGCACGTCGTGGTATTTCTCGGTAAACTCGGTCAATGAGATCGACACGTGGAACTTGTGAGGGTACGGATGCGTTTCGGGTGATTTTTTCAGCTCCTCCACCGTCGAGGTACGCAGCGTGAAGAATTCCTTCGCAGATACTTCCTCATTCACCTTGACCATCAATTTCAATTGAGCAGCCCCTTCGGCTTGAGGCTGCAGGGCCTTTTTCTCCAACTTCTCCTTTTCTTTGGCCTCAGCCTTCAAGCGCCTCTTCATCTCATTCTTGGACAACTTTTTATCGGTTTCGCTAACATCGGCCATTTCCAAGAGACAAATATTAACCTTGCGATGGTAGAAATTCGGTCGACAAGACTCAGATAAGTGTTTGCCAGTGAAGATACTCAAATGCAGTTTATGTGTAAAACAAATTGCGTAAATAATTATTCGCTGAACACATGGAACAAAAGATTTTCCAGCTTAACTTCACTTTGCAGCTTTACCGAAACACAAGCGTTTCTCTCTTCTTATACTTCCTTTTCAGAGGAGAATATAAACTGATCCTGCAAGACAATTCAACGCATTCAGTGCCTTGCCAGCGGTACGGGACTACCAGTATATGTACTAACCTGAAAACACCGGTAAACCACTTGAGAGGAAAACCTTCATGCTAAATCTAACATTAAAAGTCACGAAATCGTCGCAAACAAATTTGCACCATATAAACAACAGTTGACAACAACAAAACAGTTGGCCAATTTTTAAAAACATAAATTTTGACATTTTGAAGTCGATGTTGAATGACGACAATATGTGATATAGCGTTCTTATAGTTCATACTTAAAGCTACTAATTTTAGTCAAATATCACTATTACTCATTTTACATTTACGTGTTGGTAAAACGCGACCTGTTATGTAGAGTAAAATCTCTTCCACAATCCTAGTTTAATCGTCCATCTGCATTTCTCTGGAAAGATTTGAAGAGTTGAGTTTTTAATTATAAACACAACAGTCAAATGTGGAAGTATAGCTGTTTACCATATGACTGTCAAAACAAGTTTTTTTTATCCAAGTAATTCAACGCTGCATTAGTTAAGCAATTATGTTTAGCTACAGCATAGCACAAAACTCTAAAGCTGCATTTTAAGACCACATAAGAGAGAGCGAAAAAAGTGTTCAAAGTATTCCGGTTGCGAACGGAATTGTGGAAAACGATTGTGTTTAAATAATACAATAGAGCAGCAACCGCGTGCAACCCCGTAGCATTTGAAACCCCTCTGCCACACGGGTATTTTGTCGTTCTCAGCCTCTCCGCTTTAGTGTTTCTTAAAACCTTTCGCGTACTGCTTGTGTTTTCTTGCAGAGTGTGTGCCGCGAGTATATTGTGTTGTGTAAAAATTGTGCAGACGAGAATATTCTCAATCATACAAACGCCCATAAAAGGTAATCTGTCACGCGCGTTTGCGTTGGGGATTCACGGATCGTCCCAAAAGTTAAAAAAATAATGTTTCTTTAGAAATACACCGAAGCACCGAATGCTGGTTGGAGAAAGAAGATTGCTGAGAAAGACGGTGATTCAGTCTGCCAAGAGAACCGTGGCACTTATACCGCGAAGAACATGCTCTCAGAATGCATGTGCTGATCTCGCATATGCCTTAGCTCGGGTGCACTTTTTCCGCGGAGAGAAGTTAAACCTCTGCTCTCGTGGGCGAATGATCTCATCTCATCTGCGAACCACACCGAGCTGAGCCGTAGTCACATTTCAATCCGTGCGGTAGCTTGGCCGGGGTTTCTTCTCGCTCGCTGCAGTGCTCTAGTGGTTGTTGTTCGATCGTGGAAGCCGTGTAAGGATGCAAATTCTGGAATTGGATTATTTACTGACGAGGAATGCAAGTTGCGGTTCGCGAGTATGGGGTGCAACGGGGAAGTGCAATCAAACCGCGAATCGGTGTGTGTGTTCGTGATGTGATTTTTTTTCATTGACCACAACGAAAGCTTGTGGAGATCGCGATCGTCCAATTGAATATCAGTTCAACCCACATGCGATGACTACATTATTGCTGTGCTTTTCTTGAGTTTTTTTCTGGTTGCGAAAAGAGTTTTAGTGCAAACATCTGAATGCGCTTCCTCGGAGTGTATTATTATCGATGACCCAATGTGTTGTGAATGTGTGAAGGCAGCAATTGACCGCAATTGTTTACCGTTTGCCCTCCCAAATGTGCCTGGTAAAAAAGGGCAGGATCTCAGCGGAAGCATGGTTTTTTATGCGTGTTGCTACAGTTGAATCTATACGCGACACCTTCCGCGGACCGACGCACACAGCAGGAGCCTCAAGGATGTGCAGGATTTCCGCAACACGATTTGCGATTCGAGCGTTATTTATGTAACCCATTGGAAGCTATCCAAAACGAACGGTTTGATTTTTAAATGTAACATGTTTGAAGGTTTTTCGAAATAAGTTTTTCTCACTGCTAAATGGAAGCATGACACATGCTCTTCGTACGAACCGATGTTTGTTAATCATACACGTGATAAGCGAAGTGGCACCCTGCACCTTTGCTGTTTGGTTTGTAGAACGGCTGATAACAGAAATCTTAGCCCTAGGTGCTGTTTGTACGGAAATACAGTGCAATATGTGTGTTTGCACGAAATGATATCATGCATTGTGCAATAGCGATCAGAAAAAAAGACCCTTTTATGTTGTTTGGACAGAGGTCAGAGCGCTCTTATGCGCTTCCATGCTGCAGAGAGCATAGTACTTTTGCTGGCCTTGTGTGCGTGTATGTTTTTTGGTTTTCCCACCGGCAATGAATCATGTTTGTGCCAAGTGTGGCGAACTGACTTTTCTCTCCTGTTCCTTTTCCTTTTCCTTATCTGCAATCCCCGCACGTCTTCTAATAATAACCGGTAGTTTCGTTCATTCTGCTCAGTACTGGATCCAATTAGAACCCGTTTCGAATGCGATTTGCACGAGTATCGCACCAACTTTGCTTTCTAAGAGGCGATATATCGATTTTTACGTGCGCTCAATCAACTTTTTTGTAGCTCGAACGTTCTGCTATTCCCCGTCACGTATGTAACTGATTTAATCTGATGGACGATTGCCTTGTAATAGAACCTACAAAGATTGGCCAACTTCAAGCTAAACCACTGGTTATAAATCGTGGGGAATCTGACGCTGAATATTGTTGTAAGATAATGTACGCTAGACGTGCGAAGTGGAAACATATGAAAACTTTATAAAATATAAATTCCTTCAAAGCTAAGAACAATATAACGGCAAATAATGAAGCGGGTGGAAAATAGAGCAAAACTCGCCCGAAAAATACTAGAACCATTTTTCGCATGTGGGCGGCTGATGGAAGCAAAATGGGGGGCGGGAAAAAAACAAGAAATCTTAACTCAAAAATAAGCAACCTTGAAAAATATTACCGAAACAAAAACGCCTTAGCAAAAACAACGCGTGGTACGCCCCACATAAACAACAGTGGGCCAGTATTTATGCTCAACCGACGGCTACACGGGACGAAGAGATGCAAAACGCCCCTCCCATCCCACCCAAAGGCCATATTCCGCCTTCGCAAACGTTTGTGTGGGTTCGCGCGCGCTTTTTTTTTCTCACACGAGACACATTCTGCCGACACTTTTCCTGCCCGAGCGGGTATTTATTTTCCCCCATGCGGTGGATTGGCGCGCGCTCGTCAGCTTCTACTTCTTTTCCTATTAATAAACACCAGCTCCGCTCGAAGGCTTCCACCGAGAACGCGTCCAACATCACACTGTCACCTGTGCGCGATCGCGGCCTACGCCACGGTGTGTCCACTTTAAATCCGACCGGTACCAATGAAGCGCGCACCTTTTCGCGCGGGTCCCGCTGACAATGGGTGATGGTGACGGTGCGGTGTCTGCTGCGCGCGCGTCCTCCAAGGTCCAGTTCGGGGACGACCGTTGGCAACCCACGCGTCAAGTGTGGTAGATGGGGCTGCTGCTGTTGCTGCAAACACGCCATTTTGTCCCCAAATTCAAGGTTTTTGCTTCGTGTTCTGGAGGGTTTGGTTTTAGATCGCAAGATCTCCGTATGATAATCAAATTGCACCCGTTCGCGATGCTGCGGTTTGGCAGTTGAACCCGCGAAGGTCACTGATCTTGTCTAACGCCCCATGGTGATCTATTCGATCGTGGCGATCGACTTACCGATGACATCCGAAGACAATTACGTCAGTACGCAGCCATCCGACGGCGGACGGACGGAGCCAGACCAGCTGGTTACGCTCACCAACAAACGGCTCATTTTCATTGCGTTTTGGGTGACGTCGCGAAAAAAAACCCTCGCGGGGCCAAACAGGGCCCGACGTAGCATGTGGTCATGTGTGTCGGAAGGTGACGCATAAATTTAAAGCAACTACTGCACGTTCACCGACCCACCCAGGGGACCAGACGGGGTTGGTTGTATAAAATAGCAAACTCGTTTTTATTAGCCCTTTTTGTCTGGCCTCCCTGGCTCGTATTGACTCCACCCACCACAAAAGGAGTTGCTGGCGTCGGTGGGGGGTTGAAGAGAGGAGGTAAAGGCCCCGTGCTTCGTCAATGTCAAGTGCATGGCGGTTGAGACCAACCACCTCATGGCCATAGAAGTTTTGTTTAAACCCACGTTTTTGTGCCCTACAACTGGCTGCGTTCTGGCAGGTTCAAAAGCTAGCTGCAGCCAGATTGGGATGTTGTGTCAACCAGTTAGGTTTTACCGTCCTTACGTGGGCGGGAAAGTGCTGATAGGCCTGTTTTCGCTTCATTTTCAAGCACCCTTAGCATGCGTGCAGATGGGACTTAAATTTGGTTAAAAGAAAAACAATCCCTCCTTCCCTCTATTATCAACACAACGTATGCGTGTCCCACGTGTGCGTCGGCGTTGTCGGTTGCTAGGCATTTTGCCTGACTATCTGTGTTTCCCCTTTTTAGGTGCGTGAAACAATTTCCCCTCGTGGCGTGTGCCATGTGGGAAGGAGCGCCACACGCGCAAGGCGTGAAACGCGGGAAATAGAGCGAATCGAAAAGATCAATCAAAGATCAGCGCCACCCCGCTGGGTACTTGGCCTTCGGAAGATTCTTTCCCCTCTCCCCATCGTCCCATCGCGTCTCGCCTTTGGTTCCGTTGTTGGACAAAGTGCCACAGACCAAAGGAGAGGGGCTCACATTCATTCGATTATCGCCAACGTTTTTGGTATTTCCTCTCACTGTCTTATTTTTTTGTTTCAGATAAGTTCTTCCGGTTGAATGGTTCCGCCCTGGAACGACGCAGCAGCATAAGCACAGAGTGCCCGTCAAATCAACGCAACAAACGCCAACGCGCGGTTCGATCCAACGCGAGGAAATCCAATCTAGCAAAACCCCAAGCGGTCCTATTGCATCATCACTAACCACCTAAACCGCAGCCGCCAGCATGCCTGTGTTTCACACGAAAACCATCGAGAGCATCTTGGAGCCAGTGGCCCAACAGGTACGAAGAGTTTCGATTCACGGAAGGACACCCATACCGGGAGGGGCCACAAGTTTCGTGTTGCCCGTGCGTGCCCTTACAACACGCACTCGTTGCTGCTAGACTTTTATTTTTATTTACAAAACCCCACCGGAAGGCGGCGTTGTTGAATGCAATGTGTAGCGTTTCCACATCCGGTGGAGCGGTTCTCGGGGTTTTTTTTTTTGTAAAGAGGCAAGCTGAGAAACTGCCCACCCTATGCTGTGAGGGAGAGCATTATGTGTGGAATTTAATTTTAGCACAGCATGATGGACAGACATATGGATGGTTGATGGAAATGCAGCGCGATCGCGAGATCTCCATCGCATCAACCACCGCATCGGAGTCAGCATAAACGTAGTAAGACGACCCGGCCCTTAACGGCCCCTGCCTGCAGCTGAAAGGATGAAAAAGGCAACCAAAACCGTCAAGTCGGGCAAGTCGATGGCCCTCCCTTCTTCTTGGCCGTGTCCCAGACGCGAAGGGTCCTATTTCACGCGTGGTAGTTCACCCGGCGACGCACCCGGGTGGTGTATTTTCCTCCTCTGTTTGCCAAAAATAAACTATGAATCATTCGGAAAAAGCAGCGAGCGAACGCTAGCGCCGAGAACATGCGCGATTTGAGGCACTCGAACTCGGAGTTTTCAGCGCCGTACATTGTTTTCCCTGCTAGGGTTTTCCATGGCGGGAGGAGAGAAAAAAAAGCACACGAAAAAGATGTTTAAGAGCACAGCTGAAGACGGTTTCGATGATTGCATTCGATGCGGTTACATGAAGGTTGAAATATGTGTTGTTTTTTAATTTTCTAACCCATTTGTTTCAAACCTCGTGCTGGTCGTTTGATCGTATTATGATTAATGGCAAGCAAATTGGTATTATCGATTCCACACTAACGATGACACATTTTGGGGCGAGTCTATGCATAAATATTTAATTCAATGATTGGTAAAACAAATCGATCCTGAAGAGCTCTTAATATAACGAGGGCGAATATCGATCGAAACTCAACGGGATGGCATTATTTGGCATCTGAACAAAGGAGATCGATATCGGGGTTGCCTGGGAAGTCAATCAATCATCGTTCTGCTTGGCGATTGTCCAGCATGGTAGGAGAAAGATGTGTGCTCTTGTTTCTCAACGAAAACCCACTAGGATAAATTACACAACCCTTCGCCGATTGTTTGAAGCTAACCTTTAAAGTTCCGTTAAAAATGCTGCTTGTGGTTTTGCAAAAGACAGCAAAAGCAAAACGTGTTTGGCACAGCTATCTCGCTTGGCTGTACCTACAAAAACGATGTTGTGAGAAAATCCGCCACTCAAACAACGTTTGGAAAAACGCGCCAGACATTAACGTTGGTGTTGTGACACAACGGAACGAATCTGGACAACGCAATCTGATAAGCTTGTGGATGGTTTACGCTCAACTACCGGTGTTTAAATACTCTCTTTCCTTCACGCTTTTGCCAATTAACAGGTTTCCCGGCTGGTCATACTGCACGAGGAAGCTGAAGATGGCAACGCAATGCCAGATCTCGGCCGGCCAGTCCAAGCCGTATCGCTGGCCGTAACGAACCTGGTACGGGTCGGGCGTGAAACCATACAAAACTCCGACGACGACATCCTGAAGCAGGACATGCCTTCCTCGCTAACGCGCGTCGAAACAGCGGCCCAGCTGCTCGAGGAAGCATCGCTTATGCTGCGCTCCGATCCATTCTCCGGTCCGGCACGCAAAAAGCTCATCGAAGGATCGCGAGGCATCCTGCAAGGGACGTCCTCGCTGCTGCTGTGCTTCGACGAGTCGGAGGTGCGCAAAATCGTGCGCGAATGTAAGCGCGTGCTTGACTACCTGGCCGTGTCGGAGGTGATCGACTCGATGGAGGACCTGGTGCAGTTCCTGAAGGACCTTTCGCCTTGCTTGAGCAAGGTGACACATCAAGTGGGTGCGCGCGAGAAGGAACTAACGCACCAGGTGCACAGCGAGATTTTGGTGCGTTGTCTCGAGCAGCTGAAGATCCTTGCTCCCATCCTGATCTGCAGCATGAAGGTGTACATCCTGATCGCCGAGCAGAGCGGGAAAGGTTCCGAGGAGGCGGCTGAGAATCGGAACTATCTGGCTTCGCGCATGAGCGAAGAATTGCAGGAGATCATACGCGTGTTGCAGCTGACCACGTACGATGAGGATCAGAGCGAGCTGGACAACTTGACGGTGTTGAAGAAGATCCACAACGCCATCAACAACAAGCTTGAAGCGGCCAACGAGTGGCTGCGCAATCCGTACGCACTTCGTGGAGGCGTCGGGGAGAAAGCACTCCGGCAGATTGTGGAGAATGGGTTGAAGGTGGCGGATCGTTGTCTACCGCAGGACTCGCACATCCTGCGCAAGCTAGGTGGGGATATAACGGCGATGGCGAATACGCTGTGTGATTTGCGCCAGGATGGCAAAGGCACGACACCGCATGCGGACAATATCGCGCGGGATATCCGTGACAAGCTGGGCAACCTGGAGCAGTCGGTGTTGAACGCGATCATGGGTGTGGATAAGGCGGGTCTGCAGCAAACCGCCCACACGGTACAGGGTCGACTGGAGCAAGCATGCCGTTGGTTGCAGAATCCAACCCGGGATGATCGTGGGTTGGGAGTGCGAGCCATTGCGTTGATCGTGGATGAGGGTCGGCGGGTAGCGGACGGGCTCGGGGGTCACCAGAAGGCCGAGATGGGTCAGCTGTGTGATGAAGTCGAGCAGTTGGCGCACGATTTCTCGCAGATGTGCTCGAACGGGTTGGGTCATACGCCACAGGCGCAGGAGCTGGCACGCCGGTTGAACGAGAAGCTGCACGGGTTGAAGAAGCAAATTCAGGATGCGGTGGTCAACCGGGTGGTGGAGGATTTCATCGATATCTCGACGCCGTTGAAGCAGTTTATGGAGGCGGTCGCGCAACCGGAAGGCACTCCCGGGAGGGAGCAGAATTTTAATCAAAAATCAACCCGGTTGCAGGCGTTTAGTGATCGAGCGTCAAAAACGAGCCGTATGGTGGCGGCTGGAGGGTCGGGTGGCAATAAGAAGCTGGCGGAGGGTTTGCTCTCTTCGGCGAACCAGATTGACAGCCTTACGCCGCAGCTGGTGTCGGCTGGACGAATCCGTATGAATTACCCGACGAGTAAGGCCGCTGAGGAGCACTTGAATAACCTGAAGCAGCAGTACGCGGACACGATCCTGCGTATGCGTACGCTTTGCGATCAAGCGACTGATCCGGCTGATTTCATCGAAGCCTCGGAGAAGCAGATGCAGAAACATTCGTTCCTTTGCGACGATGCGATCCGGACACGCCAGCCGCAGAAGATGGTGGACAACACGTCGAGTGAGGCACGTCTCGCCAATCGTGTGCTGCTCGTGGCCAAGCAGGAAGCGGACAACTCCGAGGATCCGGAGTACATCGGACGGTTGAACGGCGCTTCCGATCAGCTGCAAGCGTCCATCTCGCCGATGGTGCAGGAAGCGAAGAACGTGTCCTCTAACATTAGCGATCCGGTGGCCGGTTCGAACTGGCGTGAAGCGAATCGGGCACTGCTTCAGAGTGTGCGTAATGTGCGTGGGGCCGTAACACATGCTCCGGTGGTTCCGGAAATGCCCAACATGGCACAGTTGCACTTGAACGAAGCCGTACCTCCACCGAGGCCACCGTTGCCACGAGAAAACATGCCACCAATGCGGCCACCACCTCCACCGGAGACGGATGATGAGGACGATGTGTTCCAGACCGGCAGCATGCCACACGCTAACCAACCCATCCTGATGGCTGCTCATGGGCTTCATCAGGAGGTACGCCAGTGGTCCTCGAAGGATAACGAAATCATCGCTGCAGCCAAGCGTATGGCGGTCCTGATGGCCCGCCTTTCTGAGCTGGTGCGTGCCGACTCGAAGGGCAGCAAGCGGGAGCTGATTGCGACCGCCAAGCAGATTGCCGAGGCGTCTGAGGATGTGACACGGCTCGCGAAGCAGCTGGCACGCCAGTGTACGGACAAGCGCATTCGCACCAACCTGCTGCAGGTGTGCGAGCGCATCCCGACGATCGGTACGCAGCTGAAGATTTTGTCCACGGTTAAGGCGACCATGCTGGGGGCTCAGGGTTCGGAGGAAGACCGTGAAGCGACCGAGATGCTCGTCGGTAACGCGCAGAATCTGATGCAGAGTGTAAGTGTATCCACAAGCGTCAAAGGACCCTGTACGTGGGATGTAGGATATTAAAACCTTTCTTTTTTTCACATCCGACAGGTGAAGGAAACGGTACGAGCGGCAGAAGGAGCTAGCATCAAGATCCGATCGGATCAGACAAACCAACGACTACGCTGGGTACGTCGACAGCCGTGGTATCAGTACTAAAGCCCGCTTCCTGGAAGCCTGGTTCTCGAGCCAACACTCGCACATCGATGTCCTGTTCTGTTTTCTGACACTTGCTCGTCGTTTCCTGCTTCCTGTTTCCTGTTGAACAATTTTTGCTGTTAATTATGTCTTCCAATTTGTTTTTTTGACTACGTTTCCCACATTGTGTCGTTTGTTACCTGTTTTTCTAACGCCCAAATGAGCTCGTAACCGACATCCCATGTGTTGGGAACGTGAGCTGAACAACCATCACGGTAAATGTATCTTCCCATAAGGTAAGAAATGTATGCTGGCGTGAGGAAAGATCAAACTGAGGAAGGAGAGTACGCGAGCGACGGTATTGGTTTAAACTAAACAACAACAAACACGAGCAAAGATCACTGAAAAGTTGCCAAATACGATAAGACGAACAGAAAGAATGTACTCAAAATATGATATCCGATAACTGATATGAGCGTTGATGATGATTTTATAACACGTTACTGATAGTTGGTATTTTAACACGTTTTTATTAACTCGTTCCATGAGTGTTACGCAAGCGGCGTGTCAGGGGCAGATACAAAAAGCATGAATTTGTTCGAAAAAAAAGGATGGGATAGTTTACCGTAGCCAGCTTTAATACAAACACGTGTTGAATCGATGGAATGAAAACGACAACGATATAAACAAAGGCCAAGATATTTAAAACGAATCAGTAGAGGAAGAGGTTTTTAACATTGCGTGTGAGAGTTCGCGGGAATGGATTTTAAATGAAATGTGTCTAACTATTGTTAATCTTTATGTAATGTCTATCGGCCGATTAAGATGGTGAAAAACAAACAGGCAGCTAAAAATTATGCGCACTCTACGAATATCAACCGAAGTGCATGGTTAGCTGTGCGCCAAATCGTTATTAAATATTGTGCTAAATTATTAATTACTTATGTAGGCTGGTACAGCAATAGAAACGCACAGCTAACAGGCGCAACCAATATGCTTGATACTACCGACTAGTGCAATGAACCCGTAAGTGTTATCCGTTGACAAATCAATTAGCAGATTTTTTGGAACGTGTACCTCCGTTTAAGTATGATTGTCTAACTAATCATTGTACCCGTTTCGATAAGTCTGCGGTTCCGTGTAAGTAGTGCAATAATTTGATAATAAGACGTTGCTAAAACCAACCGTTCGAACAACTAAAATTCACCGGAGTGATCGCAAATAACAATCGATATATTAAGATAACATTTCTTCAGCAGTTAATAACGCTAGTTGTACAATGGAGGAGAGTGTTGATCGAGTCGCCTCTTGCTGCCGGTCCCATTTACCTCGTGTAGTTTGTAACATGAGATTTACTCGTAATACTAAGTGTTCCGAATTGCGCGTTCCATGTGTTGATTTGAAATAATGTTCCCTCATCGAAACGTTGTTCCCGCTAATGAGCATTCTTATGAACTACACTAACGGACACTTACGACCAACCGCCTACCAATCGCAATCAGTATGATAGAAACCAATTTGCAAAACGAAAACCTCATTACAATCGACGCATTTTTGTAGATGAACTTAAGCCCCACCCACCCGATGCAATAGCGCTTGTGTTTGGAGGACTCTTAAAAGGATGTACCGTAGGGCAGGGCGTCAACAACCAAGGAAGAAGAAGGAAAGGCTGACCGCCGACAACACCGTTGATCCCTATTGTCATCAAACGAGTTATCTGAGAGAAAATGGTGCAATACAAAACGAATGTATTACAGTATGGTGGGGTGGGAAGAGAATTGCAACCTTTCTTAACAGCGCGAAAACTGAGTAGAATTAAAACTATTAACAAGTGCCTATTTATTGTTGTAACACTGACGCAACACACACTCTCAGAATGTGTTTCTGTTTTTTCTACCATTGTTTTTTTCTTTGAAGTACATTCAGAAAAATATATTTAAAAGTAACTAAGTCATCGTTCCGTTTATGGTAGATCCGATATAGTAGAAGAGCTAGAATTCAGGGCACGATGGTTCTCACGTAGAATGAAAGACTTGGTTGGAAAATGTTTCATAGAAAGACGTTTATAAGGCACGAAAGTTTTGCTTTGCATGTAACACAGCTCACGTAGGTATTGAACCTGGTATTGTTCGACCCATTACGCAAGAAGGTTAAATCGATGGTTGCGCCGTAGGTTCGTCGTTAATAAATGCATTCGTTGCGCGAAGTTGTTGGTTCTTAACCAGCAGCTATTTGGAATGAGGTGAGCACGCATATAATTGCGTCCAATTTTGACTTAAAGAGAAGGCCTTCGTGTATCGGGTGTCCTAGGGTCCGCAAAAAACACCACACGCTTAGTATTCGATGAGCTTACGAACGCCAGCTAGGCACCGGTGCTTGTCGGGAATGTAGAAAGGCTCGAACACGTGTGGGAACGGTGTATCCCAGCCAGTGACTCTCATCACAGGAGATTCCAGATGCAGGAAACATTCTTCCTGTATGGTGGCAGCCAGCTCGGCCCCAAATCCACTGGTTAAGGGAGCTTCGTGGGCAATCAGAACGCGTCCGGTTTTCTTGGCCGACTGTAGGAAAACAAAAAATCAATCAATATGCATTTGTGAATCATATGCACCTAGTGAGGGTGGAATGGAGAATAAAGCGAGCTTACATTGCATATTGTTTCCTTGTCCCAGGGCAAAATTGAGACCAGATCGATCACCTCACAGCTCACGTCCAGCTGAGCTTTGGCCATGTCGGCTACCTCTTGCAAGACATGAATTTGTGTACCCCAACCAATCAGTGTAACGTCGGTTCCGGTGCGCAAAACGTCAGCCTTGCCAATCGGAGACTCGAAGGCTGCAACGGGCACTTCCTCTACGGCCGCACGGTACAGCGTTTTTGGTTCGAATACGATACACGGATCATTGTCCTTCACGCAAGCCAGAAGCAGTCCCTTCGCCTTATTTGGACCCCTCGGTACCACCACTTTTAGTCCTGGTGTGTGCGCGAAGTAAGCTTCGGGACTTTGCGAGTGGTAGCATGCGCCGTGGCCAACGGCACTACACGGGGCGCGAAATGTGAGCGACCCGCAATCGTAGAGGTTACCACTGCGGTACCGATACTTGGCCGCCTCGTTAATGATCTGATCGAATGCCGGAAAGATGTAGTCAGCAAACTGCATCTCCGCGATCGCCGTCGCACCCGTATTGGCCACACCGATGGCAAACCCAGCAATGCCCTGCTCGCATAGTGGCGTGTTGAACACGCGTTGTTTGCCGTACTTCTGCTGCAGACCCATCGAACAGCGGAAAACACCCCCAAAAGCGACATCTTCGCCGAACACCAGCGCCGACTCGTTCTGCTCCAGTGCAATATCCATCGCCTGGTTAATGGCTTGGAACATGTTCATCTTTTTAGTTGGGCCTTCGACTGGTGGACTTGCGTCTGGTTGGTACACGAAATGGGACGAATGCCGCAGAAGTCCATTTCGGGGAATCGTTTTTAACCCCACGGAGGCTGCTTTCTGCAGAATATTCATCTAAAAGGATCACACGGAAACATGATTGAACCGCGCAACATTATGTAATCGTGGCAGATCGTTGCTAGGCGCATTACGTCGATCGGCTTTTAGTGGTTATATGTTAAGTGGCCCTTTCGATACTTACTATTTTATTAGCGTTCTAATTTCGTTCTGAAAGATTATTAAGGTTTAAAACGTGTCGACTGTTAGATATCCGGCAAACAGGAGGATCGTAGGTTTTCGTAGTTTTTGTAAACAAGTTGTTGACGTTTTGGATGGAAGAAGTATGTGTACGGTATGCACCCAGAGAGGTGATGAGGTGTACCCGCTACCTCATGCTCCAAGTACTGCCGATGCATGGATGAACATATGCTTGACAGCGATAGTGGTACATCTTTTTACAACAATCCTGGGTTTGGGTTGGTGAATTCCCTTTACTATTTCCATGCTTTGTAGCTGTTATTCCCTTCAAAAGGACAGAAATGCAAGCATAGGGAATATGGATATCTAAAGAGTAGTTAAACAACACTACTTCTTACTAAACTATGCAAGTCTAATAAACTTCATGTTTACCTGTGGTTTTTGTATTGAAAATTTATTATGATTAACTCGACATATCAGGGTAGGTATATTTGATTGGAATAGGGGTTCGAAATATGTTAAATTTTAAAATAAAACAGTATATTTTATAACGACAATCGCCTGACATACGAGTGAATTCGTAGTCAACTGACGTAACTTCCCTGTGGTCGAACGTTTGTCAAATGATGTGTGAACGTTTGGATCAGTGCGTGCGTATCTGATTGTTTCGAATGGTATTGTTGTGAGTGAAAAATCCATTAATTTGTGTGTTAAAATCAACTTTAATCCCATGTTTCGTTGCAAATGCATAGCTAAATGTGTTAAGAATAGTTTAGTACTGTTTGCACCTTAGAAACAAGCGCGATACACCGTTGTGGTGGGCGAAAATATCGTGCTGCTCAAAGCTAAGAAGAACACGAAGCAGCGAGTGAAAATTTTTATCCGCAAATATGTTCCAGAAACAAAGAGACGGTGCCCTATTGCTTCGCTAGCGAGTGTGTATTAGAAGATTGTAAATTATAACCACATCATCGCGCGTTCGTGGGTGTGTAACGAAACCCGTCCAAGATCTTCAGTTACGGAGACATAATGCAATTCCGTGTTCCGTGTGGTGTGATGAACCAAAAATTTTGAAGATTTTTCTGACCAGCAAACTCTGCGTACTGCTGCACTCTGGTCCTGTTGCAAGACGTCGTATTGCGTGTTAAATTTCGGAGGGCTTTGGACATAAGTCAACATTTCACTATCGATGCGTTGACGAACCGTCGGTTGGGCAGCTTGATTGAGTATCGCGGTGTTGTTCAGCTGGCGCAGACTGGGTGGTGGTTCGTGTAGAGGGGAAGGGTAGTGTTTTGTTTACGTTTCACCGTATGATTAAACCGAACCGTAAGCACATTACCATCAACCTCCTGCGCCGCCATGCCCCACGTTTCTCGTTCGTCCTTTGACGTTTTATCTTTCAGTGCACCACCACCCAGGAACTGTTTCGTTTTTATTTAGCCCGTCGCTCGCGTCGCGTTCGTCGCTGGGGGAAATGTGTTGGTGAATTGTTTGCCCGACCGGGAAAAGTTACCAATTGGCGTCAGGATTTGGCTTTCGTTTTCCTTGCGCTGAATGTTTTTCTCTCCATTTCACCTTCTCCTCCCCCTAGCTGGTAGCGTGCGGGTTAGTTGAGCGGAGTAGGCGAGCGTGAACAACAGAAGCATATCCCGAGCAGGCCGATGCAGTAACGCAGCGCTCTAGCAGAGCTGTCCCACGGTGTTTGCAAACGGATACGAAATTCGCTGTCGGAAAAATCGAATAGTGTTTTTTTTTGTGCGCAGCATGAGCATCGAGTGAAAGTTGCGTGTGCAAAGCCATACGATGATGGTCGATAACTTCCAGTGCGCGGGCTACACGTTCTACTCCAAGTTCGACTCCGGCAACCTCGGAAAGGTTGAGCTGGTGCGATGTTGTGAAGGTAATTATAACGCCAACCCCAAATTTGCATGATTTCATCTTGTTTACACCACCGCGAGAGTAGTGCCCCACGGATCACGGAAGAGAAATGCATGCGGGCTGTTCGGGTTGCAGCCGCATTGCTTTCGATTTTCTACGCCTGCTCATCTGGTTGGCTTGGTTTCGCTTATTTCGACCCCTACTGCCCCGTGATTAGAATTAGAATAGCCTACTTGTCGAAGCGTCGTCCATCGTCGGCTGAGGGAGTAAGGTTAAGGTGTACCGTCGGTTGCTAAATCTTCTCAGGTCAACTGGGTCGGTGGGTTTGGTATTTTTTCCTGGCTCCCCCGTGCCCGCCTGTCCACAGTTGGCGTTAGCGGTTACATAAACGAAACACGAGCCGAATTTCCCTGCTGTTCAGTGCACCGCTTTTATTAAAACAACCTCCCTTACGATTGCCACGACGGGGGATGTATTAATTTATTTTAAGATTCGCTATAATGTCCTCTTGGCTTGTTTGCACAGCCAATCTTGGCCCCAGCACCAATCGATGCGCCATGTGGGTTGATTTCGCTTTTTGGCTTCCAAATGAAAGGGTAAACCCCCTTGCCTCCATGGGGCCAAACCCCTCCCACTCCCTCCCCGCCCCACGTGCTATAGGGTCGCTCGGGTTTAGGTTCGCGTGTGATTCGAAGCTTTCAGCACACCCAAGATAAGCCCTACATTCCTCGTGGCGCGAACGCCAAACAAACACCGGGACACGAAGAAAAAATGCCACAGAGCACCTTGTACGACAGTTAAATCGATCAAATCGTAGCCTAAAATCAACAAAACACCACCCCCGCGACGGCTTCCAGACACAGGAACGCGGCATTCCAGCGCCGTGACGTGGGTGTAAAAGTAGGGGCTGGGGTGGGGAACATTTCAAATAAATAACCTAATTTTTATCAATCTAGTACCGTGCGATAAATTTGAATCGTCAGGCGTGTACGTGCGATAATGTTTTTTTTTGTATTTGTAGGTCTTGGCATCGTCGGGAGCACGGTTTCGAATGTTACAAGTGGCACAGGAGGACCGGCGACCGGAACCGGTGGCACGGGTGTTCCCATTATTGGCCCATCTAGCAATATCATCCCAACCACGGCCAGTACCAGTGCTTCATCGATAGTTGCGGCCACGTTGGGTGTTGGGTTGCAACAGCAACATCATGGGCTACTTTCGGCCACTGGACCACCGGCTGGGCCTGGGGCCAACACCCTTGGCATGCGGATTCCTTCACCGACGCCGCATGCGACGGAAAATCCCCTAATAGAAGTGGAGTTTAATCTATGGACGCGGCCGGATTGCGCGGGCACACCGTACGAGAATCAGAATCGCACCTGGTTCCACTTTGCCGTCACCGGTGGGCGACCAAATCAGATTGTAAAGTTCAACGTGATGAACCTGAACAAGCAAGCGAAGCTTTTCAGCCAGGGTATGCACCCGGTTACGAAGGTTGGCCCGAATGGTCGGTGGGAAAGGATCAAAGATAAACCCTCGTATTCGGTGAGTGGCAATTCCTACCTTTCGGAATGTAACTGACAAAACTAACGAGAAATTGTGTTTTTTCTGCCCCCTTTCGCGACCTATTTTTCAGATCACGAACGATGTGTTTTTTATATCCTTTCTTCACAAGGTGCCGGAAGTGGGTGGAGATCAAACGCGGATCTACTACGCGTTTACGTTTCCCTTCACCTACAGCGAGCTGATGGATCAGCTCGCTACGTTCGATCGAAAGTTTGGGCGGCATCCGTTCGAGCTGAACAAGATGGCGTACGAGATATCACAGAAGTACGATTCGCTTCCCAACACTGCCGTGGAGGAAACGAAAAGTATCTCCAACCTTGCGCCCCACCGCCGGAAAGGCAAGCTGGCTAAGATGGAGCGCGTGGATCGCGCCAGCCCGGAGTCCTTCGATGAGACGGCTCGCGATGGCACGAGCAGCGGAGGTGAAGGTGTTGTCGGACGTAAACAGGCGTCGGTTGCTGCACCATCGAAAGAGGTCCTGTCGGAGGCAACTAAAACCCTGCAGGGTGCCCTGGGAGCGAGCGCCGGTGGGATGGTGATTGATGAAAACACGTCGGAATCGATGCAGCAGATCACTAACCTTGTGAATAAGGTGAAAATAGAGTTACCACAGAGTGAGACGAAAGTGCAGTTACCTACTGCGAGCTCTTCCTTGTCGTCGACGAAGCTTAAGTTGCCTTCGTTTCAT
This sequence comes from Anopheles nili, assembly GCF_943737925.1. Taxonomy (NCBI): domain Eukaryota; kingdom Metazoa; phylum Arthropoda; class Insecta; order Diptera; family Culicidae; genus Anopheles; species Anopheles nili. The sequence continues at coordinate 50,378,394 of NC_071292.1, forward strand.
CAACATCTAAGTGCGGCGGCGTCGAGCGGATCTACGACGAACGTCGTGACCGAGGAGGACGTGAAGGTGGACCCGAGAGATGAAATCTACTACTGCCGAGAGCTGCTGACGCATTCCGTCGAACGACGGCGCATCGAGCTGCTCACCATTAGCTCCTTTCACGGGATTCAGACGGCGCGGGAAGTGCGCCTTCGCAATCTCTTCCCGGATGAGGACATACAGCGCTGCCATACGTTTAAGGATAAGAAGGTCGTCTTCATTTCGTCCCGGGTGCACCCGGGCGAAACGCCTGCCAGCTTTGTGCTGAACGGGTTTCTCAGCACGCTGCTCGACCGCAAGAGCGTCGTCTCGCAGACGCTCCGGCGGATGTACGTGTTTAAGATTATTCCGTTTCTCAATCCGGATGGTGTGTACAATGGGCTGTACCGGTCGGACACGCGTGGTCACAATCTCAACCGGGTGTACATAAGTCCGTGTCACGAGACACAACCAGCTATTTATGCAGCTAGGAAGTTAATCAGGTGAGTCAGCAGAAAAAGGAGCTTTCTATTTGATTGAACAAATTCATATGGGTTCTTCGATATGTCCAACATCTACAGGTATTACCATCTTGGCGTGGATGAAGTGGAAACGTACGAGCTGGAGAAGGAAAATCCCACCGCCGGGGTAGATGTGAAGGAAGGTACGCCCGAGAATAACACCTCGGAATCGAATGTCATCGGAGGAACCACACCGACGGCTACATCCGGTGACAATGTTAAATTGGTGCTCAAAAAAGGTACAACCTCCAACAACAACCCGACGCCGATAGTCAGACGTAACAGCACTAACGATCAGACCCTAGTTAACACTCCCTGCGCTGCTGCCACTAACACAACACATAAACAGAAAATGAAACTACCCAAACTAGCTGCTCCTGCCGACTCGACGAGACCGGTTCCCAGCGGTCCGGTATTTCCACCGTCCGCTTCGACTCAAGCCATCAAACGGTTGTCTTCAACCTTGTCATTTCCGTTGGACGGCAATCGGAAGCGTCGCACGGTATCGCTACCCGGTCCAACAACGACGGCTTCGGTCTCCGGTGAGCGTAAATCCGTCATTGCTTTCGTAACGCCGACGCCCTTGCAACCATCATCCAATGTCGCTTTGGAATCGAACGGTCGGCACAGGTTTGCTGCTGCAGTCTCCTCGTCCTCGTGGTCGGATAAGTTGCTTAGCAAAATTCTTCGCCGTCGCCGCTCGAAGGCATTGCCCGTGGAATCTGCGACCGACGGTGGAAAATTGTCTCCAATAGCGCAAGCCCTTCCCAAGCCGATTTTTCTATTGCCTGCGGTTGAAGAGGAGGAACCGGCAGCCTCCCGCCTGCCGGTGGAAGAAACCGTACCAGACTTGCCTGGCCGTGACTCGTCCTCGCTGGCGCATACAGACACTAACACTTCCACCGCTCCCAATACATTGTCGTCACCGATGACCGACGGTATGTGTATGACAAACTTCGAAAATTTTTCTCCATCCGTCGGAAGGGATGATTTTCTCCTGGAGCATCATCCATCCGCTGCATCAGCGCCATCTCTCACGCATGTTACGCTAACGTTTTACATTGGAAAAGCGAGTGGAATGGAACCACCATTCGAAGCCATTTTGCACAATTTCTCGTCTGACACGTGCATGCCACGAAAGCCACACTTAATGCACGCGTTAGGGGGTAAAATTGGAAAATTGAGAAAATTTCTCACAGCCCTCCCATTGAACTGCTTGTGCCGTTCAGTGGACAAAAAAAACATCTTCCACCCCATGGAAGGTCATTCATTAGACATCGACACGAAACTCTCATTTGAGCATGTTCGCTTTTTGTTCCCCGTACAGCAGTACTTTGCATGGTATCGATTTTTCAGGCGCTCCTTCACCCCTTTGAAGCATGTTTGATGGTTTCGGTATAACGTTTTTCCTTTCCTTTGCAACGTGCCTCGTTTCAGAGTCAGATTCAGTCGAGCAGGACACACCAGTGGCGTCCGATTCCGGGTTTAGCGAAGCTAGTTCCGTTTCCTCGACCCTGACGTCGACCACGGGAACTCAGCAGGACAAACAGTCATCGCCCGAGTGCGGCACCCCACCGACAGATACACCCGTGGCCCCCATGGCCCCAAACCAGGAATCAAATGTAACCCCCGCAACGATGACACAACCCCCGTCCCTCGTCATGGCAGCCACGGTGGCAGCGCAGGTCTTTACCGAGCAGCTTATACCGGAACTGAATCCGATTGTGGGTGAAAGCATCCCCAACGTTGCGTCACCTCCGGTGCGTCCCGTTACCGGTCGTAGTGCTTCGAGCTTAGGGTTGAGTGGAGGCGTTGGGTCAAAGAAATCCTCCCACTCCGTGACGGCCAAGGTGGACACGGGAAAAGGCAGCACCGGCAGCAAGGGCACGTTTCATAAGCAACACGCTCTGAACAAAGCGCAATATATCGGCGCCCCGGCAGGTTCGCTCAAGTTCAAGGAGTTTCTGGTGCATCCACATCAGCATCATCATCACCACCATCATCACCATCATCATCACCATCACCACCACCATCATCAGCTAGGTGGGGGGGTGGCTGCGGGAGGCCCGGCACAGGGCCAGACCGTGCTGCATGGTGGCAAAATGTCGCTTGCTTCGTTTAAAAAGGCGCCCGGAAGCGCCAAACAGCAACCACCGGTTTCCTCATCGTCATCGTTGATGGGCGTCGGTGGAACCGGAAACCGAACGTCCGGTAGTGGAAGCATACTGGGGGAGGCGGGCGTGCAGGGTGGCAAAAATCGTCCCCAAACACCGCAAACTGCCGCCACGCAGTTCAGCCACTATCGGTCGCACCGGAACGAGTACCTTAATCCGGCCATCGGTGGTGGTGTTGGTGGTGTGCCGAGGAATCTCAACATTAGTTTGGAGTTTTTGGCGCAACAGGACGAACGGTGCGAACGGGGTCAGCTGCAGGATCGCACGGTGGTGTACGAGGATCGAAGCAACCTGTTCATGTACATCGATCTGCACGGACATGCCTCGAAGAAGGGTGTCTTTATGTACGGAAATCACCTGCCCAGCACGATCGAGGCCGTGGAGTGCATGCTGTTGCCGCGGTTGATGAGCCTGAATTCGCAGCATTTTCACTTTGATGCGTGCAATTTTAGCGAGCGCAACATGTACTACAAGTTAGTAGCGAGAGTCCTGCCTTGCGGTGGCGATTTTCTCTCTCTCAAATTTGTCATCTCTCGCTGACGTACTGTTTGCGTATCCTTGCAGGGGAAAACGAGACGGTCTGTCTAAGGAAGGATCGGGCCGTGTGGCCGTGTACAAGAGCACCGGGCTGATCAAGAGCTACACGCTGGAGTGCAACTACAACACCGGCAAGTGCGTGAACATCCTGCCGCCCCGTGGCAAGGAGATCGTCAGCAAAACGACACATTCGCTCGTACCACCGAAGTACACGCCGGCAGTGTTTGAGGAGGTTAGTTGGACGGGCAAGTGTGCGCCTGATTGCCTGATTTACTCACATGTTACATCCTTTTTTAGGTCGGCAAAGCTCTCGGACCATCGATCCTTGATCTAACCAACTCCAACCCACTGTCACGGCTGTCGAACTGCGAGTTCCGCACGTTGCAGGGTCTGCGTAATGCCCTGCGGATCGAAATCGAACGCGGTTCGTCGAAGGCGCGCGTCACCAATAAGGTAATATGTTGTCCGCGGGCAGCCCTCCTTTTTGCCGAAGCCTTTCAACAGCATCATCCGCCGCAGGCGCAGCATCAGGTTGCCTGAAGAGTGACATCTTTTTGGCTGGTGCTTGGTCGCTACCGGGCATCCGTTATGGATTTCTGTTTTGTGATTGTTAACTCCTTCTTCCTTCTTCTTCACGTTTCACAATTTCGATCCATTGTTCGATTTTTCGTTTTACCCTTCCCCGATCTTCGTTCACGTTGAGTCACGCTTTTCCTTGGCCAGCTTTGTATCAGGTGTATAGTTTCGTAATTTGTTTATTTTTCTTTCTTCGCGACGCTTTTTCATTCCGTGGTTTATGTTTTCCTTGCTTTTCTTTTTTTTCTCCTCCTCCTTTATAGTATGGTGATATCATAAGTTACGACTGGCTTTGAATAGTCAATCAAAATCAATTCGGCACGTTACTGTTAACTGTCGTTTTCCTTCGCAAAAGCGCACATCTAGCAGAGGACTGTTGTAGCATTGTCACTACATTAGTTTATGCGACTAACAAGAACAAAATGGGAGGTCGGTCGGTGTCGTCCCTCGTCTGGTGTGGACCACAGTAGAGACCGCAATAGATGTTGCTTTACTACGCTACCCAGCTGCCAGTAGAACGACTAATCCATGCACAAGTAATCAAAACGACAATTGTTTCTTAACCGACCTTCTGTTACGGCTTTAGCTAGCTCACCACGCACTGGGCAACGACGTTTCTCTCGCGGTTCAAAAAAAAAAAAAAAGAAACGTACAACGATCAACCGATAGATGAAACGATGTTTCAAAAATTGTGTTCTAAGGTCCAATCTGATGAGGAAGATACTATGCTATTCCAAGCTGTAAATGGTTTAGTAGTCTCTGAAACTGAAACTGGTTAAATATATATCTATGTTACTTTCGTTGTTTTCTCTTTGTTTCGTTCGTCAGTTTTCGTCAGTTCGTCGTGCAAGCATAGATAACTTCGCAAAGGGGGGTGCAGCATAATAATGATAGCTGATAAAATAAAGTTATGTCGGTGATTGTGTTTTCTGTTGCTTTCTTTATCCTTTCGGTTGGTGGTGGCTTTAACCGTTTTCCGTTTCCGCGTTAACTTTTCTTTCTGTCACAGTATGCTCTAACCGCCGTAGTTTGGTTTTAAATTTTGAATAATTTCGCCCGTCTTCCTTTTTTGTCTAATTTTCCGTCGTACTTCAGGTGGGTTGTTCGGGTGGAATGGTGGCTTCTGGTTTTATGGTGTGAAAAGACTCGGCGTCGTGTGGTAAATTAAGGAGAACGAGTATGTGTAGAACGAGCTATAGATAGCTGCTACTATTCTTTGTGGCGTTTACAAGCTCTTATAGTGCTCGCAAAGTAGGACTAATCGAAAGCTCCGTAACGTATTTAAATAGGTCATTAGCACGATGCCCTTTAGACACCTGTCGCTTGGTTCCAACGAGCAGAAGGAGGGCACTATTATGTCATTTTTGGCAACTCAAACATTGAGGAAGGCACGGACATGTTCGACTATATTCCACCTCATTTTCAAATAATTTCCTAATAATATTTCTTCTTGTGTTTCATGTTTGATTTTTGGCTCCTGCCTTTGCTCCATCGACGTCACCATCCCGGGCCCATTATTGCGCACGCTCACACGCAGACCCAGAAATCGCACACCAAGCGGCTCGCAAACCAGCTGTCCTGTTCGATAGAAATCGCAAAAGAAAATGCCATCCAGTGGGATGCCTCGTTGGTGGCCTCCGGCGGACTTGGTGCCGGAACAGTACCCGGTACGGTTGGACCGCACGTGGTGACCGCCAAAATCGTCAGTGACCCATCGGATACGATTCTACTGACGGCAGGCAGCACCAGTGTCGGCAGCAACACATCCGGTGTCGGCATCGTAGCGAACCTAACAAGTAACAGTGCCACCGGACCGCCGGTAGGATGTCGGCAGGTCCTGAAATCGACGGGAGCGGCCATGACTCTCAAAACAGCCCACGGTGGCGGTGCAGTGACGAAAATCTCCCGCAAAGGTGGCGGCTTTGGAAAAGCGAAAAAACCCAAGGTCCTGTGCGATGTGGCCGGATCGGGTGGGGCGGCCAGTTTGGTCGGTACCAGCGGCAAGAAGCTCCAGGAGCTGATGCTCCGCAGCACGAAGGAACAAGTGCCTCGCAAAAAGATCAAAGTTTCAGCTCAACACGCGGGAACCGGAGGTACTTCCGGTGGTGTCGATCGAGCGGCGACCCTGGAGTTGTGCTTTAAGAGTTCCAGCTCACTGCCCAACTTTCTGACCGCCGTACCGACTGGTCTCGTTGATCTACCGGCACTGACCGGTGGCAAGAAGGTGAAATCGGAAAGCAAACTGCTGGAAGCGAACGACATGCAGTGCGATGACAGCTTCGATGCGGCACCATGTTGTTCGTACACTGCGACCGGTTCACTTCCGGCACGTGCGATCGTCACCACAACCGGTGGCATTTCGAAGCTGATCTCGACACTGACGCAGGTGGCCGCAGATCACCACACCGGGACGACGGTGTTGAGTGCGGCAGATGAGTTGATAACGCTCGCGTGCAGTGACGTCGTGGCATCGCCCGTTGGCTCCGGATCGTCCCTTGAGGCTGTTGGACCCGCAGGTGGGATGGCAAGCGGAAGCGGAAGTAGCGGTGGCGAGGCGAAGGGTGGCAAGTTTGGAAAGCAACTGTCGGGGAAACCGAAGCAAGCGAAGCTGGCCAAATCGACGAAATCAGGCAACGACGCCAGCAAGAAGCTGCTGAAGAAGAAACGATCGCTCAAGACGGACTCGAGCCTGAAGCGGAAGAAGACCCGTGTCAAGCCGGCATTGACATAGCGTTGAAGCTGAACAGCAGCAGGGTGGTTGGTTGGTTGGTGGTCTTCCTAGGGTTGGATGTGGAAGGAGTTATATGCGTAATATAGAGACAGATAGGAATTTTCGAGTCGAACGATTCGACATATTTCCCTCGCGTCAGCGCACCGGAAGTGGTGGTGTTGTTATCTTTTTAATTTTTTCGTTCTTCTTATGCTTACCTGATTAGCCTCTTGGAGGTGATAGATGGACCGAGATGGTGCTTATATTTTTCTGAATCTAAAAACACCACCAAGCTTGCACGTTGGCGCAGGTTTTCGCAGCCTGCATCGTATAATACGTGCGTGCGTGTGTGATGTTTTATTCTCATTTTGATACTGTTACTGTTTGTTTTTAAAATATTTGTTTTCCCTTTTTTTTGCATATATTTGTTGCTTTTTTCCCCCGCCATTTGGGTTTGATGCTATTTTAAGCTTATTTCTACTCTAAGCCAAACTAATTTGGGCTCTCTCCGCTAGCTAGGTATTCGAAGTTTGGTGACACACGTGTCGTGATATGTTTTGCATCGTAAGATTTCGCGTTATTCATTTTATTACTACCAACTTATCCCATCAGCTCATTTAGGTTAGGTTTACGTTAACAACAGGCGCACCAATAACTATAACTTGCTGTGCGAAACCGGAAAGGGGGCGACAGTTTGTGTGAAGAAAAAGCGCGCTTTTCACCGAGAGGATCACACGCGTAGACTAGAGACACGTTGCTGGACGTGCCAGCAAACGTTGCAAGCATTTAACAACCGGCAAATAAACCCACTACAGCTAGTTCCCCGTTCTGTCGGCGTAGTAGCAACGGTTGTAGTAACGATGAATCCCACAAGAAAATGGCAGCACAAAGTACAGGCAGAAACACACGCATTTCAGTATCACCATCAGTATAGGACGTCCGTAGTGTACGTACACTGCATGGGACATATCTGCCCGGGCAGGGCGAGGTGTTTTGGGGTGAATGTGATATCGGAACAGGACGGATTGATTGACGGACGATGGACGACACACACGCATGGTATGAATAAACTAGAGGGCCGCAATAAAAGAGTACACGTTGCTTCGAACGGCCATTTATAGGGCGGCATTTATCGTGGGCGTCTGTTGGGAGCGTTTCTATCGGGACCCTTGCATGAAAGAAAGCATAATGTTGCACGCAACCGTACTGTGCAATCCACGTGGAGGAGCAGTTTTTTTTTCCTTCTTTTTGTCTAGAAAAACATTGTCCCTTCCAGAACACGATAAGGCGCAGGTTGCAGGAGAATCACCGTTGGTCACGCAATCGTTAAAGGTGTGGTGGCAGGAATGAAATACAATAAGTAAAATGTGAATACACTAAACCAACGAAAACACACCTTTCTTTAAGCGATACATTGCCAACTGTGGCACCGAACACCATTCACTTCACTCGCTCTCGCAACAGTAAATTCGCTAGTATGTTTTTCCTCTTCGTGTCGCTTAGCATCGCCCACGTGCGAAACGTGCTCGATCTCTTTCGCCCACCCGATGATAGCGTTCCTCACGCTACTAGGCAGGCATTAAATCCAACTCCTCTTCGCATGGTAGCCTGTTACTCGGAGGAGCAAAGGTGAGCCAGCGGATGAAGATTTTCGGCACGCCGTCGACGAGATTTTTGTGTGGATCGATCGGACACATCTGCTTCTCTTCGCATGGGACCCTGTTACTTGGTGCAGCAACATTGAGCCGGTGGGAGAGAACTTTGCGGGTCGCGTTTTTTGTTTTTTGATCGCTTCAGTGCGGGGAGATTTGTTTTGATCGCGTGTCTGTAAAAAAACACACGAACGCTTCGAAGTGTTTGTGTATTGTTGTGGTATGATTTTATGTATTCAATAAAACACGTGCATTTATGTAATATAAGAAGAACTAAAGACGAAAAGATTACTGTGCGTAATGAGGGTTCGAAAAACAAGGTTGTTTATACAATTATACTGTAGTTTTGAGCAAACATTTGATTGGTTTCGCGATGATATTAATATCACAAATAAAATATACGTGCAATATTATTGTACGCTTGTTTTGTACATTAGAAAACAACGGCGTTTTTGTCCATCGTTTCGAAAGAAATATCCCCGTTTTGCGTCCGTTTAATCACCACGAAAACTCTCCACATTTATTTACATCAATTTTTAAATAATTCATCTCATTAGACGATGAAATACAATTGATTCATTTGCAAATGAAAGTAACTACAACTCGGCGGCCATCGAGCGACATTTTGTGCCGGTGGGAGGAGATTCTGTCTCCAAACCCCGTTGGCTGCGAGCGAGAAAGGATCAATCTTCCATCGCTGATAACTAACTCCCCAATACACCGGGCGGTGTGCGTCGGCGGCCACCTCGTGCGAGAGAGCGGGAAAGCAATCGATACCGGCTGGGCGATCAGGCGCTACCTCTGCGAAGCATGATCTCCTGTTACTTGAAGCAGCAAAACTGAGCTCGCGCAGAACAAATTTTTGACGCCGAAAAAGAGAATTTTAGGGGATCGCGGTCCGAACCGACAACTCGGTTTCGCATGGAACCATACTATTTGATGCAGCCAAATTGAGCGGGCGCGAATGAGCAACGTTTTAACGTCTTCGACGGGAATATGTTTTTTTTTTAAATTGGAAATAAAAAAAAACATTATATTTTCTTTTCGGATCTCGCATAAGTAAAATATATTCTCTTTATTTTTACAGTTTTGAAGTCTTTTCTCGTAAAAATTTATTTAAAATGCCATTCATGAAAAAATTTAACAATCGAGAAGGTTTCAACGTTCATTTTTACGTAAAACCGCTTGCATCGCTCATCGATTTGTCGTTTTAGTTTCTTTCCTTGAGAAAATTTATTTGAAATGCAATTTAGAAAAATAAAACGCACTTTCTATTTGTTTGTAGGTGCTTGTCATATTTATTTATTCAATTTAAAATATTCGTAGCTTAATAATACGAAATAATAATTCAAAAATCACTGCATTCAGATTAGAAACGTTTGCTGTGAAATAAAAGACGATCGCAAACAATCGAGGTTTAGTTGAACCATAAGATAGGGTGGATGATGTCACAGAGCACGTTAGCGAATGGTTCATCTGCGAACCAGCAACATAGGCTACATAACGAACATAAGCATATCATATCGTGGGCATACAGTCCTGCTCGATCCTTTATCAGCAAAGGGTGATGGCAAAAATACCACAATCGTTCTTCTTATCCTTGTGGAGTTGCACGTATAGATGTAGCTAGTGTAGCACGCTTCAATGTAGAGTCCTTTAGGCCTGCTAACGTATTTTCCTTGCTGCGCGCTGAACACCACGAGACCAGGACCCACAACCGTTCGGATCATTTGTCGACTAGCACCAACAGTGGATCTATTTCCCCTAACGCGGATGAAAACTAACATACGACCCGCAATTGTTGGTCATGCGCACGGGAAGGATTTTTCCGCTCGTGTCTACCAGTCGGTTGTAAATCAGGCAGTCGTTGAATTTGCTTCGCCGCGTTTGGTTCGTCTTCCAAAACGCTCTTACACGAAACGGATACACCTGGAACATGTGTAACGTACTTTCGTTCTCTTTTGAATAACTACAATCCGGAAAATCGCTACACGCACGAGGGTTGCTTTCTATGTGAAGGAAAAAAATTTGCGCCTTTACGCTTCGCCCGATCGTGCTGCTGTCAAACGTGACAGATCGTGATCGTATGGACTGCAGTAACTGCAATAAGTGATCAACATAACGATCGGTTTCACACAGGTAAACACATCTGCAACGAAACGTAACCAAAGCGCACAACAGAAGTGAACGTGAAAATTGTTTTCCCGCATGCTTTGTGTCCACGATTGCAGGTTACCTTGGCAACGGTAGCTAACGAATGTGACTGTCCAACGTACACCACAGGAAATCGAATCAAACACATAGCCACATCGTTCGTTAGTCCACCCCTAATTAAAAGGGCGTAAACATCAGCAACATTCTCGCCCCCTCCTGTAGCCAAAAAGGGTGCCATCAATTGTGATAACATGAAGCAGTTGGCGTTGGGCGTTGTTTTTCTGTTGGCAGCCGTGGAAAGTGGTAAGTTTTTGAGTGTATTAAAGCGAAAAAAAGGTGCAGCAGAAAAGGTCCCTGATGAGAACGATGAGAGTGAGAAGGTGAGGCTCGCCCAGTGAGAAATGATCGCTGGCCAGGGTTGTCACTATGCTGCTGCTGCTCGGATCATAACGGTGGTGACCGTTGCTGAACATTATGAGCATACGTTTGAGCATAAAAAAATGTCCAACAAACCATCGAGAATCCTGTAAGTGAACGGTTAAAGATGAACATGCGATGCGACGAAACCTCATCCCCATGGTGAAATGATTCAACTATCCTCTCGACGGCTATCTCACAAAAGGACTATGATTCATTTAGCAACAATTTCCGCTCCCCGAGCAGCCTGAACATCCTTCATCCTGCCACTGGGAGGTACACTCTTATCATCGGTCTTCCACCTCAACGGTCAATCGGAACGGCGTGGGTATCGATTGTCTGACGAGAGAGCCGGAAAAGCCGGGAAAATGACGAACAAAGCGGAACAATCTCCATCCACGGCATCAAGTTTCTTCCCAATTTCGTCTACTACTGGTTCTGATTACGCCTGGTAGGCTAAAACTCGGTTTTCTGCAACGCCGCAGGGTACTTTTTGTTGGTATTGCCCAGAATTCTCGTCTATTTGACTTTGACTTACTTCGAGCCGAACGTTCGGGGCTTTTATTTGCTCTTTGCCAAACATGCGAACGAGGGTTTGGTATGCACTTACTCCTTTTTTCACGCTCAGCCTTACAGAGCCAACGAGAACGGAAATGGAAATCTGCGGGAAATCTTTCCCGCATCATTGTTGAATGAGGCTTTCAATGAGCTCTACTTCCTGAAGTACGTTGCAATTGCTGATGCTTGGGATAGTTGGCATACACCGAACCGGCTTCTCGCTCTCCATTTGAAGCATTTTCGGGGAAACCCTTCAAATGCGATAAAGGATTCCATGTGTTTCAAATTCACCCCCATTTCTACATCGAGTGCTGGGAAAAGAAGCGTTAGCAAACGCATTAAGCTGGTTAAATCTGCAATTATTCTCGCTTCCACGTGTTCTAGGCAACACTCAAACGCACAAGTGGTTAAATTATCTTCGCTTAATTCCATCCTACATGGCTTCTTGTGGTAATCACACTCAACACAACAATTAAAGTAATTACCGTCTAGCACAGCGGGAATTTGGTGAATTCAGCTTGTCCATATAAAAAAATGGCTGTTGTAATTCAAGCTTACGAGAAAATTGCGGGATATAAGCAAATCCTTTTTGCGTGACATCTTCAATATATCCTCCGAGGGGTGTCTTTCACAGCTTTCCATTTTTATCAGCTGGCCTCACCATTCCATCCAATACCGGTGTTAATCCTTTCTCTCTTTCTCCGCACGACCGGTCCCCCCCTCCACTCACTGATCCAGCCACTGCCATCAGCTGCTACGTGTGCAATACAACCGACTCGACGAATCCTTTCCAGTGCAGCGAATGGTTCGAGCGATTCGACGAGCCCGATCTCAAGCCCGTCGACTGCTCCAACGTGTACGGTGCTAAGTTTTGCATCAAGCACATTGGCCGTTTCGAAGGTAGCCTTCCGTTCGTCGTTATTCGGGTGGTGGTGAAGGTTAAAAAAAAAATACGCGCAATTAACAACTAATGCCAATGCACGCAAGCATCGGGAGTGAAGGATAATAGGGCACCGTGGCATGTACACGCTAGCAACCAGTAGAGCCACTCGTCCTGTGCCGGAAAACGCTTCAATAGTCGCTGCAATAACTCGCTAATCCTGTACTTTAACACTAACTCTCTCGTGTGGGAACAATATGGGTGTAGCATTGCGCGGGACTGCATGTACTGTTGTAACCGTCTAACACGTCTGCATCTAACAACCCCCGTTTCAGTGAACTGTATCCTTTGCTACCAGTGCTCGTCCGCACACTCCATGTACTGCTCGGACATGCTGGTCGCGGACGAGGCATCTCCCTTCAAACCGGAACCCTGCGATCACGTATTCGAGGCCGAGTACTGCATCAAATCGACGGCAATGCATGGTTTGGTTTCGGTTTTTGCTTTGGTGTGCTCCTTCTGTTTGTCGTTTGTGTATGTGTGGTTGTCGGTGTGCGTGTGTAGTATATCCTTTCGTTGCATATCCTTTATTTTCTCACACATTAACACTCGTATGATAATTGCACGTCACCGTACGGGATTTTCCCGCTTGCATGCATGTTGCTTTTTGCTTAAGTCATACCATCAATGATCGTTGATTAATCCTGAAAAATTTTCATCCACTCAGACGGCATCGGTGCCAAGCGGTACTGTTCGTCCCGTGACCTCGGAAACTACTGCAACTACGTGCGAAATCCTGGCGACCAGATCGAGTATCGATCGTGCATTTACACCTGCGACACCGATGGATGTAACGCTGCTCCACGTTCCCGGATCGTGTCGGGTGCAATCGTGACTGCTTTAGCACTGCTGGTCCTCAGCAGGTTTGGACTAAGCCTCAGGCAGCTTTAGGCGGCCAACAAGGCACGCATTGCAATCCTTCCGTCCTTATGCGAAGCTTTCGTTCAGAAGAACGCGACTTTTTCATTCCATCTAGCAATAAAATTCTCAGGCGCGTGCATTTTTATTGTCGAAGCTTCCCCCTGTCATGTTCGAAGGTTCTAGTATTAACGTAGGTTTAGCACGATATTTCCAATAAACATGACAATTTTCCAAAAGCCTTAAAACAACGTGTTGTATCCTTTCACTTTGGGAACTAAAAGCAAATTCTTTCATAAAACATCAACGTAACAGAGAAAAATCTTATCATTACGGTACTCTGTTTTCATCATCTTATAGCTTTTGTTAATGCAGCCACATGTTTCAGCGTTTCACGTCCATCATTTAGCGGTTTACGTTTAAATTATGCATTTCTCCACACTAGCGTTTAGCTGTCTTACCGATACGACCTCGACACGACGTAATGTTGAGTATATCACTCAATAAAATTCTACATTAAATATATATATGTATATAGCATAGCTTCATATCGAAGGGGAAAAAATGCCTGTTCGTTTCGTGTTTTGTGTAAACTGAAACACTGCGCCTTAGCGATGGGCAAATGTTTTCAATTTGTCATTTGTTGATCCAAAATCCGCCAGCTTTCCTGCCATGTTAAGAACAGCAGAGCCCTTATGCGGGAAATTAATTACTCCATAAAAACCAAAAGGGACACAGTGTTTGCAATATTATTTGCAATACCATCAGCACAATGTCTAGTCGTCTCTCGCCGTTGTGAGCGGTACGGAAAATGGATTCATGGTGGTAAAAAGTTCTATCGGTTACACACAAATCATAGTTAGATAATACTTGTATATCGTTATTTGTATATATGTGGCGCGAAGCATAATAGCTATTGTAATTCCATCGTTCTGTGTACGATCCATTGTGCAAGCGATTAGTGCTATTACTGTTGCTTTCATTCGAAGCAATATTTTATGCGCATATCGGCGAATTAAAAGCGAATTTTGTCACGCAAATTCTTGTCAGCAGCTTTTTGTGTAGTGTAAGCAATACATAAAAGCTTTACCATACCGTCCGATCGTCGGTATAAGCTTTTGGCAGAGAAAAACGCGAACGAGAAATGGTGCTTTTCCCCCCATTTTCCAACATAGCCATAGTTCATGATGCCCTCTTCAACTACCAGAGTCGTGGGGGTAGGTTGGTGCTTGTGCTGGTTGTATGTTTGCGTTAAAGTTTACTGTTCCCGCCTGCTGCAGGACGACAGTGATAGTAGTTCAGAAACGGGGAATTGGTAACTACTTTCGCTAGTACTCTGTCTTTCAATGCTTCCTTCCAGCTGCGTCCTATTTAATATACACGATCACTCAAGCACACATACGCCTTTTCGTCTTCCTTTCGCAAACATCGCCATATAGCGTGGCAGCATCCTGCTTCCTGCTTTTTACGCGCGGATGTGTTCGACAGCACAGACATACACGAACATACACACACGTACACACAGCTCGTTATCCCTTATATAATATTAGACGGCGCGAAAAACGGATAAAACCCCCTTCGTAATCACAATACCAATCACAATGTATCAAAAGCGACACCAAATTGCTAATGGTTGTTTGCCTTGTCTGACTGCCCCTCGTTAGAAGGAGAGACATAATTTTGGCGTCTGGGTGCACTACTGATACTGCTTCAGCTGCAGTTGCAGCCGCTTCACTTCGGCCTCCAGCTCGCGTACACGCTTCTCCGAACCGTTGAGCGATTTACGTAGACTCTTGATTTCGTCCGCTTGCTTATTGAAGGCCTTCCGAAGCTGAAACGAATCGATAGATGAACATCCAACATTTGGTGATGGTGTGCCATTCACGAATTACCTCATTTTCTGAGTTCAGTAGGTTGATATTTTCCAGCGAGCTGTTCCGAGAGCTGTTGCGCGAGTTGCTGAGCAAATTGTTCTGCAGATTAGCGATGTCCTTGTGGTTCGTGGTCTGCTGCCCAAAAATTGCCTGCAGCTGTTGAATTTTTGTACTCTGGTTGGTGGACGTTTTCTGACTCTTTTCGATAATCTGTAAGATACAATGGAAAGACCACGTGTTACATGCTTCCTGCACTTCTTAACCTAACCCCTGGCCCTGGGGGTGTCAATCGCGTACCGTTTGTGGTCGATAATCGGGAATGGTAGGCTGCGAGAGAAAGGCAAACTTTTTCGTATTATTGTCCAGCTTGCGGTTGTCGAGTACTTCATTCTCCTTGTTGGTGGTGTGTTGTTGCTTCGCGCTCATCGTGTGATTATTCCCGTTGCTCAGGTTAGATCCGAAGGTTCCGTTCTGCTGGTGGGAGCGATCCGTACCACACAACCCATTCGAAGCAGGTGTAACGGCGGACCCATTGGTGGTGTTGTTGTTCACATTTGTCTGGTTTCCGTTCAGCAGGTGAATTGATTGTGTCCTTTGAACCTTCGTTTCCACCATGCTGTTTCGGTTCGGTTTGCCATTGGATGTTTCGAGGATCGATTCACCTACAAGAACGGATACAACTGTGATTTAAGTCGTTCTCCCTCGAATAGGACTATCTCGACTACTCACCTGTCTTAAGTGACATCAAGATCGGGGACACGTTACGTCCCTGGAACCACTCCTTCGCCCCAATCGCCGGTACGTTGGCAAGCGTATCCGGATACAAATCGCTCTGGAAAAGGGTCGATTTACGCGGCACAATCATCGAGATGGGTTCACAGACGTTGCCAGCCGCGTGCAGCTTATAGAAACGGAACACTTCACACTGGTGCACATTAAGACCACGCTTCGGCATGAACCCGAGCGCCTTCTGCGGCTGGCCTGACAGAAACTGGTTCAGATAGTGCACGTACGGTAGCTCATCCACCACCTCGTAGTACCGGATGTTGCCATCTCCCTTGCCCGCTAGGTACACCATACGCGTGTCGTAATCGTAGTACGGCGTAACGATGCCACTCGAGCTGTCGATCACCTCCTGCGTCAGTGGCTTCCGCAAATCGTGCTGATCCCAGACGGCGTACTGACGATCGGAGTGACGCGAGAAACCCGTCGTTAGGATACGGCCATTGTCCAGAAAGACCGCCTTCGAACACTTGGTGCCCATGTGACAGACTCCCTCCTGGATATAAAACGAGCGAGCAATTAGAAATAATATTAGGTTTGATCACACTCCAAACGCATCTGAGGGGGGGCTATTACCGAGACGACGATGCCACTGCGTGGCTCTATTACGCGCAGCTTCTTGTCCTTCGACGTGGTAGCAATCATCGAACCGTCCCGGTTAATCGCGAGACTGTAAATCATGTCGACGTGGCAATCGATCACGTTCAGTAGTGGCCTTTCGGTGTTTGCCGTGTCCCACACACACACGGTGTGATCGAAACCTGCACTCAGCAACACATTGGCCGCAGTTGGATGCCACTCGATGTGCAACACCTTGCGTTTGTGACCCACCAGTTCGATCGTGAAGCTTGTCAGGTTACTGGCTAGTCCACCCTCGGGGATGTTCCAAATTTTGACCTAAAACAGAACTCCCAGATTATGATCCGGAATCATCAAACAAACGTCCGAAACCTCGCGGTACTCACCGTACAGTCGTCCGAGGCAGACGCGATGGTGTGATCATCAAAAGGGTTCCACTTTAGGTCGAGTATCTGCCCGGCGTGTCCGATCACCTTGCAGCACTGGAAATCGATGCGCCCGGTCGTGGCAATCGGAATGACGACGAACGTAGTGTCGGCGACGATGGCCAGGAAGGTTGGGTTGACGGCACAGAAATTGCCATCGTTGCCACTTCGCACCACGCTGATGTCGGTGTAGCAGCATTCCTTGCGCGTTGGCAGGCCATAGACGTGCCGGAACTTTGATGGCCGAACGCCACGGAACCAGAGCTGAAATGAACCGGAAAAGGCGTGAGGTTAGTAGGGTTAAATGCACCAGGATCTTAACCAGAAGGTGCAGCGTTATCAGTCAGTCAGTGAATGTTAGTTGGCAGAACTGCCGCTGAGTTATAGGGGAGTCAACAGAAATTGGATCGTAGTCTTGTTAGCTTAGCTCGCATCCACAGCAAGGGTTAGGGCCAGTTGAAGGTTAACTTCAGAGATCCGATCGTGAAGATCCCGGATTATGTAACAGCAGATGTTAGATGTGGCAGGTGTTGCAGACTTGCCGGGATTACCTGTGTGTTGGTCATATCGCGCTCTTCGCTGTCCGCGATGTCGTCGGTGCTTTTGCTGATGCGCTTTTCCTCGATGCCTCCTCCTCCTCCTCCGCCTCTTCCACCACTACCACCACTGCCTGCTCCTCCTCCACTACCGGCGAGGCCCGTTACACCGCCCGCTTCACAGAGGGCTCGCAGTTTGCCGACGAACTCGCTGCGAGTTCCGCCGAACTGTGTTGGGTTGGAGGATTCGCGAGTGTAACGTTGTGGCAAATGTTGTAAATCGAACCATTGAACGAGTGAAGCACAGGATTTTTCGTTTCAAGAAGATCACAAGGAGAAGGAAGAAATCAAAGTGTGAAAAATGATGGACAACTGTAAGGCATTCCCACCAAATGAGGTGGAAATTTTGGCTATCGATTCAAAAGCAGCAGGATGCAAGGAGAAGACGGAGAACATGAAATACGACAGGAAGTGGAAGGATATCTTGGACTTGTCAATAAGAGAGAGAGATAGTACGAACGGGAAAGATGTCAGCAAAACTCAGCAAGAGGCACTAATTCGACCAGGTTCTGTGACTCGAAAGCCATTTTCCATGCGCTCAGAAGTTAGTAGCTTCCTTTCTCTCAAAAACTGTGAACACCAAAATTGGGTCGAGTTACAAATTGGCCGCCGAAAAGATTTCACGTCACATTAGATGATCATGTCACGTTAATGACCGATGGTTCCATTGTTTGTTTTTTGGGGTTTTCCTTCTGGTTCCCCCTTAACTCCTTCAGCATCTGCTGATGTTGCACAAGATACGGATCTCAACCCTCGACTCTCGACCGATTGTGTTGCTGATGATGACGATGATGATATGATGAACATCACGACCCGGTGAAGATGAGCACATCAGCCTGGAGGTACTGTTTTAAGGCTGGAAAACTGACGAATGAGCGTGAGCAGAGGCTCACCGGAAGATAAGTTCCTTCCCACCCTTTCGTTTTCCATCAACCTGTTCCCGTTAATCAGGTGGTTTGCTTTCCTCCTGCTCGTGTAGCCTCTCTCCGGTTGCAGATGGGTTTAGGGCTTTCATCAGTAGCTTCGCCGCATCTCCACAATCCGATACGCCAGTGAGTTTTCTATGCAATGTTGCGAACACGTACTATGTGTGCTACTGATTAATGGCCAGCCCCCCCCCCCAAAAACCGTTCCCCACAATCCGGCTCATGGAACGCGGAGGAAGGTGAAATAACACGAAACCGACTCTTCACCTCTGAAATCTAGCCCCCGGGCAACAAAACGGAGAGTTTTGCTGCTGGAAGAACCATAGCCTAATAGCTTTCGGTCGCAAGCGAACCGGAGTGGTTTGTGGACGTTTTTTTTGTACTGTAAGCTACCTCCTGCCAACCCCAGCAAACCCTATCCACGGCCTGAGGGTTGATTAAGGGAGGCGCCGAGTGTTGCAAAGTCGCCAAGCAACATGATCAATCGATCAAAGCGGCGCTCCAAACACCGGAAGGTATCCGCACAACATGGGTCGGAAGAGCAAAAAGAGGCAAACGATGCGAAAGAAGAAAAAAAAACGAAATAAAAACAGAAAACACACACACGCGCGCGCAAAAAAAAAAAGAAAAAGAAAAAAGGCACAATTTCCGAACCGCGAACAACAACCCCTCTGAAGCTGGCCCGAGCCAAACGAGATGAAATTAAGACAATCTGTGGAAGAAAAAAGAGAAAACGAAAGAAGAAAAAAAAGAAAGAAAAAAAAAACAAAATAAAATGAAATGTACAACCAACAACAGCAAACACGGAAGAAACGCATGCAACGAGGAGGGCTCTCTAAGGCACGAAATTAAGAGTAAAATTTAAAACACAAAAATTGCGAAACCACAAGCGTGAGAGAGAGAATAAGCGAGTGTCAATTAGACGTCACTCCACGTGGTGTTTGGTGGCTCATCTAGGTTTCAGGTCACACCATCCCTTTTTCCACAAGGCTCTCCCTGAGTGGAGTTTTTTTTTTGCTCGCGATCGAATTGGTAAAGGGATATGGAAGTGATGGCTGCACCGGAACCGACCCGGTGGCCACGTATTGGGAGCGATCCATCACGGGGAGTTGTTGAGGGTAAAAGAAAAAAAAATCAACTCACCACAACCTCTCGCTTTCTTTCAGGTGAGAACCGTGATTAAAAGTAGGCCCATCAGCGGTCTACGGAGGAGCTGATCTCTAGGGCCAAGGGTTCACGCGATCACCCCGAAAATGAGCCACCATATGTGCCTCCCTTCCCCCGTCACCATCCCACACTCTCTCCCCTTTTTCCTCTGCTCGGAAACGAGCATACATGCTGCGAGGATGGAAGCGAGGCGCAGGTTTTTAGAAAGCACCATCATTATGGGCGCCAGGTCGGAAGCGGGCTCGCGGCCAACCCCGAAATAATCATATGAATGTCGGTTGGCGGATTGTGTGGAGCATGGGGAAGCCCCCGGTCTGGTGGTTCCCTGGTTCGTTGGAAACAAAAGTTGTGTGGTATAAAATAGAGGATAGAGAGGATAGGCAGCAAGCGAGGAAGCTTAGCGAAAATAAAAAACGCTCCCCAAATCAGGGCCTTAGTAGTTTATTTCATTTTGATTTCGCGTTGTTTTGTTTGCCTTTGAAGGCTTTTGATTTTACCCAAAGAGAGTGAGACAGAGAGAAAAAGAAAAAAAAGAAGCAATTGAGGATTTAGGAAATGAGAGAGAAACCTCATTTCGAACGGAACACGATGCATGATCGAACGTCGATCGAGGGGGTGGGAAGGGTGGCTAGGGGTGCAATGTAAAGCAGCATAAAGCACCCTCTCATCATGCACCCCTCCTCTGCGTTAAGGGATCTTTTTTTTGTACAAGCTCAAGAAGCTGTGAGTTGTGTTACTTTTTAGCTCGGAATACTTCGATTTTTTTCCCATTAAACTTTTGTATTGAAAATGAGCCGCACTTGGATTGTTTTCCCCAGCTCTACGTTTGGGTAAAGGTTCACCGGAGGTTGCAACGAACAGTCTGAGCTGTCTATAGCTTACAATCAACAACGAGTCAACGAGTCCACGATGGAGCTAACGTCCACAAGATCAAGATTGCACACGATAATGGGGCTCATTCACTCGAAAGGAAAGAAGCCGACAGAAAAAAAAACCTACCCCGACGATGAAAGTGAAACAGTGACCAACACCCGACCAGATGGGGGGGTTTTTCTTTTATGCAACCGGGCCTCGATGGCCGGGTGTATGCGGTGTTTTTCCCTCCCCAATACCAATGCACAGGGCGATCGATAGCGCGATGATCGCGATCATGATTCATCGCTGATTCGGGATGATACCCGCTCGAGGAGACGGTTGATAACACGAGAAACAGCCCCAACTACAAAAAAGAAAAACAAACGAAGTCAAGATAAGTCAAGTCGGTACACGGGAGATGAAAGAAAGCAAAAAAGATCAACAGTAATTTGATGTGCAGAAGAAACAAAAAAGCGGAAGAAACAGATTACATAAAGCCGATGACGACCGGTTGACTTATCTGCTTTTTTTTCCGGAACGCAATGTTTCTCATTACAGATATGCGCTTATTACAGTAGAGGAAAGTAAAGCTTGAAAGTTTGTGGACCACACTTCAGGTAGAGCGCATTTTCTTGTGACATATCAGCTTCCGTTCGTGCGAGATATTTTATCATTTTCATCAACCGATTACAGCTTGTAATGCTGCTTTGCTTATCTGCTTGATACTGCTTATTCAAACCCGCTCGAATTCCAGTTTTAAACGATGCACAAACTCACCAAACGATATCTCTTCGTGCTTCATGATTCCAAATATATATACATTTTAGAAACTCGCCCTACTACTAGGCTTTCCCATTCTCTCCAAAATAAAAACAGGTGTTCCACGCCAACTTTTAGTCTAAACAACCGACCGGTCTCCGGGCCAGTTTTTAAATCACCAACGGCCGCGAGACTTCGCCTAAACACCTCGCGTACACAAAACAGAGCTTTTGACGGCCTAAGGTGTGTGTGTGTGTGCGCGCACGTTTGTCAACACAACATCGCCGACAGGCGCGCTGTGGAAAATGTGAAATTTTACGCCTCGATTCGCGCACTAATGGTGTGCTGTGTGCAGCCGCTAGATGTAACCGAGCTAGCTGCTGGTGAACTAGACGACCAATTGAAGCCTCTGGAAGCATGTTATCTCAATTTTAACCCCCGCCCGAGATCGTGTGCCTCGGAAATGATTAGTTCCGGCGGAAGTAAGCCACCAACCGGTGCCGGGCGCCGGTTCTTGCGTCAACTATCGAAGGCCCATGGAGGGCCCACGGAGGACCCAAAGGGGGCTCATCGGCCACATTACACAGCGTGTTCGGTCGGTCAAAGAGAGCTAAAGGCAACCGATCGATTAGGGTGGTGAAAGTCGTCCGCCGAGGGCGCCACGAAGAAAAAATGGCCACCACCAGCACCGCCGATGTACACAAAAATGGGAACCGCGCACGGGGGAACGAGCCATTGTGGACAGGGAGGGTTCAGGGGAGGCTGCAACTAAGCGCACATGGACAGGTTTGGATCGATAATAAAAAAAAGGACGGGATGATGGCAAAACCCTATCGAAAGCTGTTCGCGGCATCAAACGGAGCTTCTAAGCTCGTGTGAACGTGAACTCGCATATCAAGGGATAACGCCACTTATTTCAGAGGGACCCTCGTCCTTTTGAGGGAAATTTATGCTCTATTAGAATACCGCACCTGGTGCTGCAGTGCGATAACCGATACTTGGGGGTTTACTGCAGTGTAGAAAATGACTCCCAGAAAAACAATCACCCACCCACGAAAGAGCCGCAGTTTCGCTTAAGGACCGGAAAATGTGCCCTACGTCCTTGACATGGAAACTTTGGCATGCTTATGCGATGTTCTTCTCTCTCTCTCTCTCTCTCTCTCTCTTTCTCTCTGGTTATGATTACTTCCCCACCATGTCACCTACCCGAGTCTGGCTGCATCATGCTCACAAACTCCATCCTGCAACTAAACTCCTTTTAGATTCTGGTGATGATTCGTTTTTTTTTGTTTTCCTCTCACCCAAGCGCGATGCTTTGGCTCGTGCCTCGTTTTGCGCATTTGCTTGGGCATTATTTTTGGCAAACGTTGTGTGTTTTGCAACAGCATCAACCCATCCTTTGGCTTCCTGTTTTCGGAGGCAGGAGCCATCTCTGGATCGATTGGCCTTGAAGTTTTGCTGACGTCAAAGGAGGGTGTGGAAATGTGCCACATATTCGGGGAAGAATATAAATTGGAAGAAAGTGTGGGAAGAGGGGGGGGGGGGGTTCATGGAAACCGAAATTAAGGAAACCGGAAAACATGATTTTAAATTCTACCAAAAATAGCACACATTAGGGTGACGATGTTGAGGAAAGGAATGAAAAAGAAAAGAGTTAAAAAGGATCTTGCTCGGGAGGTTGCTTACGGTTCACACCATGTTGTTTGTAATTAATATTTAATGCTTTGGGTCGCTTCGAAAATGAACAAACTATATTCGACAGGTTTTACAGAGTTGTTAAAATTGTCATACTAGATAAGCATGTAACTGAGACAGCGCTCTTGAGGATATTAATCCTTTCGACTCGAAGTCAATATGTGCAATCGGAAACGTTACCTACTTCCTTCTCAATGCAGAGTTTTCGCATTATTGTGCAACGACCGGGGGTTTTGTCTTGCAAAAAATCGATCATGAAATGATCCGCCGAAAAATAAAAACGTGCCCACAAAAGCAGCGCAGCAATAATCGCATTTTCCTCTTCGTCCGCGGCCACGTGCTGTTCGGTATTGACGGTGAACCGAAAGTCGAATGAAAAAAGACCCACAAAATATCCGCAATGTTAAGCAACACAGCCCTCCTTCCAACGAAAAGGTGCTATTTTTGTTTGTGCTCGACGCATCTTCAGAAACGCGAACGACGGAACTGGAAAATGGGCGTCTGCAGCCGGCGTTGTGAGAGGACAAACGTTAAAATAAATTCAATAAATCATGTAACATTTGGGGGCTTCTTCTCCCCTTCGTTGGGGCGCAGCAGCTGGTGGAATCGAATCAGATCCCGCAATAATCGCAGCTCGAAAGCATCGTTTAGCAAGCCCATATAATTTATTCCGTTAGCGAAATGGGAAAACGGGTGGGCGCAATCGTTGGAAAATGCTTCCAAATGGTAGAAGGAGCGACAACAACAACAACAAAAAAACGGCCACTGGCCAAACTGGCGCAACTGGTGTGAAAATGGAACCCCCCGAAACAACCCCCTCCTGGTTGATCCTTTCAACTCACACACACTCTGCTGGGGGGTTTTTGGGAAGGGAAACAGCAAGGATCTCACTAAAATGGATGGACGGAAATGCAACCGGAAATGCGGCGATTGCGCAAGCGATGCTGCGGGAAAGGAAAATGCAATAAATTTACATTGAACGTCGACGAACGCGTGCAAACACTGCTCATTGTGGCGCCGCGTATCGATGATGGGCTGCTTTTTTGTTTTCTCTCCCCCCCGAACGACACACAGGTGTGCCTGTAAGAAGATAAAAAGGACACACTCTAGCTGCGGCCGTAAGTGGCACACTAAAAAAAGGACGCTTGCTGTTGAAGACACGGGTGGTGTTGTGTGTGTTTGGATGGATGCGATTTTGCGGCACTTGTGATTATTTGTTTTATTTTTCGTGGCGTTGCTTCACTACAGCTGCATTAGCGCTTTTCGCAAGAAGAATTTCTTAAACATTCACAATCGATGCATCACACTGCTTGTTGTGCGTTTGTAAAAAATATATGAACACACACACACGGACGCCTATAAGAACAAAAACACACACAAAAGCACATTGAACCTCGTGAAAATATGGCAGCAATAATTTCAACCGTTCTGCCGACTGCAGCAGCAGAAACGGTGAATCACCAGGAGAATACAAGTGCGTAAGTGGTTCTACTGTTTTCCAGCCATCGTAAAACGACAGATTGCACGTTCACCCGTTGGGTCGATTTTCCTTCAGCCAATTGTCAGTACCCTAGCCACCCGACACACTCGCGTCTGAATAGATCAGAATGTAGTAGTAGAACGAACGAAAAAAAAAAAACAAGGAGTATGAGTCACTGCACCACCGCACTCACGCCGGGTAAATTCCGATGTACGAAGCGCGAGTGTATCCTTTTTCACGCCGTACTCCTTACGAGCACTTGCACGAGGGTGTATAAATGGCAAAGTGTTCGCCCTATGTTACGCCACCACGGTGGTGGGTGTAGTTTTTTGTCGTACGCGCGAATAGAACCACCCTCGCACGCGATGATAACACAGACACACACAGAAACGGGATGCGTCGACAAGGACGACGACTGTGAGCTGGAGGAGGACGAGAGTTTCCTAGACGCGGTTGCTAATGGAAAAGAGCGTGCGTACACTTGAAGGCCTGTGTTTTTTTGAAGATTTGGAGAAATACGCTCGATAGTCGCATTATCTATCAAACAAGCAAAGGTTTCTGCGAGTTTCAGCTGTTCCAGGAACTACGTTGACGATTGTTTGCTTTCACTTTTAACAGAAGGCACATCCTGACATTATGCAGGACACTTGGTTCTGGTTCGATTTGTCTGGAAAAGACAATTGGTCCTTGATGTTGTAAGCACCGACACCTCCGACGGATCAGGCGAGTTTTCCACCCAAAGCACACACGGGTGGGAAAGGATAATTATTTACGGTCAGTTAAATCCTTAAAGATCAAAACTTCGCACCACACCACACCTTCACTTTACACCTGCACCGGAAAGCCCCTTCTGAGTGGGGACGCGACTAAAACCGAACCGAACGTATCTAACGCTGCACGTAAAATAATACGTTGCGAAAGCGTGCCTATGTTGGAGCATTTCCAGTGGAAATCTCTCACCACTAGCGGTTGACTCACAGCTCTCTCTTAGTTTCAGTCTCACCCTCTCTCTCTCTCATCAGCGTTTTTGTCTCACCAATCGACCGGCAAAAAACCCGCACTCACGCACAGCTTGAACGAGAGTGAAATGATTTGTTGTTGGAGCCGGACTTTTCTTTTCTCTCACCCCTCTGGGGGGCGGGGGGGGGGTTGATAAAGAAAAAAGCACTCTCAGGCAAGCTTTTTTCCCCACCTCGACCGGAGCACGATAAGCAAAACCCCAAACAGTGATCCACAGCGTTGCGTTGATACTGCCTAGTTCAAGCTGGCTTCGAACAATTGACAGCTGGCAAAAAAGGCTTTCTTTGATTCGCCCGTGCCCGTGGGTTTTTGGGATTTAAACGAGTTTACGTTGTTTGATTTCCGACGCACTGAAACGGGCGTTTCGAGCATCAAATTAATTATGCCATCATCCCTTAAACTAGAGCCCCCGGATCGGTTGTAGCGCGCGGCTGGCTGGCCAAACGTTTCTCTGACGTGCGAGCGCACGGACAGATGATATCCAAATTGGATTTCCATCCGAGGGGCTTGGCAACGCCTCGAAGCACCACACCAGCTGTTTTTTTTTCTTCTCTCCAATCCATTTATTGGCCTACGCGGAAGACAGGAAACAAATAATCAAACGAAATGTTCCGACCAACAAAACGGGACCGGATCTCGTTTCGATGAGAGGGAAATCAAACAAGCAAGGCGTGATGATGTTAAACAAGCAAACTTGAGAGTGGCTGACCAGCAATGAAGCTGCATAAAAAGCCACTTCAAACCTTCGTAAGGCAAGCAAATGGAAAGGGTGCGTGTGTGTGCTTTTTTGTGGACGCGATGATCGAATTTACCAGACGATCATATCAGTGTTAAATGAGGCATCGTTTTGCTTTTGTTCGCGAAGCAAAAAAAAACGAAAAAAACACAAAATTAAACGGTTAACCGCTTTGCAACCATTTATAGTTACCATAATAAATCGGTACCATAGCAGATACGCGCGCCATAGCGGAAGTTTGAGATGTAGGAACGAATAAGGCAGTAAAGGGGGAAAAAAGCGAGAATGATAAGTGATACTAATTTTGACATACACAAACGCCCAAACAACATATGGTTCATTGTGCGGCAAAAGCACTTATCAGCGATCTATAGCTGCCGGTTATTTGATTTTCCTACACAGGAAGCAAATGGGAAGAGAACCATTCTTGCCTTTTTCTTGCACTTTCTCGTTCATTCCATGCGTCGGGGAATTTGGAATGGAACGGAATTTTTCTCGGTTCTGCAACAATTGATTATTTTTCCCTTAAGAACAAAAAAGCTGCAACATAGTTTCCCATGGGATTACAACGATTCGTGGCAGCATGGCCATGGAAATTCCCACCGGTCAGCAGATAATCAGCATTCGTTTTGCGCATTACGGATACCAGGTCTAATATTTTCTGATCGTATCTATTCGCCTTTTAAGCTTTCTGTTTGAATAACTTCACGCAGATCGGTTAGCCCGATTCTTTCTAAAGCCTTAATTGCCCATTGTTGCCGCTAACCACACGTGATGATATTTCGCGTGTCCTTCTTCCTGACCATAAACAGGTGGCGAGATACAAAGCGACATGCGTGTCATGTAAACTTCGCACATGTTCAAGGACGCAAACGGTCATTTTCCAGGGCCCCAGAACCATTAGATCCTTATCGCATAAACCACCGAAGCTCGTCACACTGCCCTTTTTGATGTATCATAAATTCACAAACCCCAAGCCTCAAACGATCAAAGGGGTGCAAATTGCGGGCAAGGTGAACATTTCACCCAAATGTGTCAACGGGAACCTTCGAGAGGGTTTGCTGGGTTTTGCTCTTAAAAAAAACAACCATGTGACGCGAGCCCTCGATCGTGGGAGAGCGATTTCCGGGAGATTTGTTTTCCTGCTTGTTTGTAGAGCTCGTTGTGCCGTCGACAAAAACCGTGGGCCCGAAAGTTGCAGAAGTGTTAGAGAATTACCCCTGAATAATGCACCTGTCAGGCTGTTTTCTTTACCACCAGCCCTTCATCGTGTGCCCTTTTAGACACGCTTAGTGTGGCTCGAAACCCGCTAACAAGAAAGTGGGCATCGATTGGCGACGATTCATGCTTCAATTATGTCATTAGCACGCGGGCGCTAAAGATGGAGGTGGTTTTTTCTTCCCCTGCTTTTTTCGCAAATAGCCCCCCGGCCCCTGTACCCCTACACACGCCCCACAGAGGACCTTCCCGCCTTCCCTCTGCCAGCCGGGTTGGCCTGCTAACCCATTTTTTTTGTGATGATTTGTTCCACCTTGACACCGGGAGTGGTTCAGTTACTGCAGTGAGTGGAAAATATAAGCCAAGGTATGTGGCGCCATTTCAGTTTTACCTTCGATTTGATAGTGACGATCGAACACAGGCGGCGAGACACATCGTTGTGGCGTTCCAATAAATGCAATCACTCAATGTCGAGACGACGACAGGGAAATGAAGGTAAGGCGACAAAACAAACCCATCCATTTCCCAGATAGGTTGCCCTTTTTTTAAGGACGTTTATGATTTGTTTTTGAATGCTTACAGTTGCGGGGTAAATAAACTCACGCGAAATCGATTTTACCTCGTTCTGGCGTCGCATTTTATCTTACCTGAAAATAAATAGAGAAAAAAAACATTTTGTTAGGATGAAATTTATTTTTTTTACACTGGCTAAAACGTAGTCCCATCAATTAAGCATTGATTTATTACCAACATACAGGCAGCATTTTTTAGTATAATATTCCAAAGCACATAACACGTGCAAGCTAATGTCGCTGGTGAAAAGCTTGCTTTATCCGAACCAAAAGACCCTGGTGTTGCAGGTTCATCCTTGCAGCAATTAATCAATTCCGTGCACGGCCAGACATCAGCACAAGGGCTGGAGATGCGGCCGGAAGTAAGAGCGTGTTGTCCCACTCCACACCACCGTGCTCCCTTTCTCCCCTTCACTCCATGGGCAACGGGAGAGTAAATAATGTACGCCCCATTGTAATGGGCACGAATGGGGAAGTGGGATAGGGATGTGAGATGAGGGAAGACCGGCGATGAGTCATCGCTCAAGGGTACGATCTGCGCAGAATCCAACCAGCACCAGACACAAGACTACTCCCCCCAGCCCCCTTCGCCTGCCTCTAAAAGGAGTGTTCTTCCCTCCGTCTTTTGAAGATGTTGGAAAAAGCAATGGAAAAGCGCGGCATGCGTTAAAGAGAGATAGAGAGAGAGAGAGCCAGCTTAAGGACCTCTTTTGGCGGGTGTACAAACGAAGCCGGCAACGGGGGTTGGGTGGAGGTACTACCAAAACAAATAATAACAACCGTCTCGGTGGCATTGAGAAGAGACGCTCCTGGCTCTTAGATTTTTCTTGTGTAACTCTCCCACAGGAAACATAAAAGAAAGCCCCCGGCCCGGAAAATGCGATACACAATTGGGTGTTTTATGTGTGAGTGTGCCCTTCCCTTCCTGTGTCCTTCCCATCCCCATTGCCGCCATTAAATCTCCATTTCCGAAGCGAGTTTCACGACCACCACCATCACAAAAGGCACAGTGAACCCACCGTTGATCCTTTCTGTCCTTTCACCGACAAAGCGGCCGTTCCGTTCGGGCGGCATTGCAACGTCACAGCGCCGACAGCATCGCTGATCGATCGATGCAACATGTACATATATGTAAAACGAGACAGCCCACACACAAGTCCTAGAGCCCGGCGGGGGGGGGGGGGGGGGGAAGGGACACGAGAGAAAGCTGTCATACAGACTTCTTCTGATCCCTCCCGGAGGGTGCCCTTGTGCTTCCTGTTTGCGTGTGTGTGTTTTTTTTTGCTCTCTCACCCCATTCGCTTTATAGCTCACCCTCCATCGTTGTAATGATGCGCATGATACGCTTGTTGACACTGACGATGATGGTTCGCGAATTGGGTGGGAAACGAATGACCCCGGGGGTGGGTGGGAATGTGTGGTTTCGAACACACAAAAATTGCATCATCGCGTGTAGTGATGACAAAACAAAATGTAAAAAAACACACCGAAAGAGTAAGCGATGCTCGAACAAGCGGAATGAGTTAAATAATTCATCCGAAGCTCGCCCATTAGCTAGGAAAGCCCCGAGCTGGCTCTGGGACATGGGAAGCGAAAGGTCGATGGTCGATGGAATTATCTGTTTTCCCTTGAAAGGTTGCTCCGTACAAGGGCGTCCGGTGACTGCACCGTACCAGGCAGGCGCGCGCACACGCCGGCGAATTATGATTCCTTTTTTATTTTCATTGAAAGGAGACGATCACAAATTTGTTGGGGCGATTCTCAGGCTGATATCAAAATTTACCTCCCCACGGCAATGAGAAAAGTAAAATAAAATACTCAAGTCAAAGAAGACGCTAATCGGATTGCAATCGGATTCACGTTTATCAATTATAAAAGGATTTTACAGAGTAGATAAAGAAATCTTTTCCGAAAGTTGGGTATAGGCAATATATTGCTTCGGAACAATGCTAACGTTGAAGCGGAGGAATATTTACTTTAATCTAAAATATGTTTTGCAACAGATGTTTTCCATAATGTGCAGCGGTTCTAATCCAGTACAGAAAATTTTCTTAGTACTTTCGGTTGTCAAGCGAATTATTTTTATGCTCAGTAGTATTACCATTTTTTTTTGCTCTGCAGTATTAGCATGAAATAATCCTTATCGAGTGGTATAAAAAAACCATAAACATTTGTACGTATTTTGATAGAGAGCAAAAAAGGCATTTTCCCATACCGGGAATCGAACCCGGGCCTTCCGGGTGAGAGCCGGATATCCTAACCACTAGACAATATGGGACACATGTTTGTGGGCTGACTAATACATTATTTAAACGCATGCTTTTCACTTTTAATGCCTCTTTCAAATTCTGTAGCATAAGGAGGCTAATAGGAACTGCATTTAAGAAATTTGATGCATAGAAATCGTTCCCTCTAATAAAACCATGCAACATAAAAAAAACGGTTACAACCAACTTATGCTCAGTATATGAATTGACTTTGGAACACACCACTTCATCTCCCATATGGTCTAGTGGCTAGGATATCTGGCTTTCACCCAGAAGGCCCGGGTTCGATTCCCGGTATGGGAAAATACTTTTTTATTGTTGATCTGTTCGCAGAAAAGGGCTAACATATTTTAGTCATGAAGTTTTTTGAATAACCAACAGTATTTTTTTCTGTGAAACTGCCATGAATTTAAAGTAATGATATTATGGTTGCTTAAGAAAACAGTAATCAATGTGACCCAGGAAATAAACTTGCCACAACCAACAGAGTGAACGATGACATACTTCGTCGTCTCCTCGATCAGAACATTAACCCCTTTTCCAACAATCTTATGACAAGTGTCCGAGGCGATAGAGAACGGCATGACTGAGTAGAAAACATGTGGTAAACATCATTTGTTCACAAGAATCAAACGCACTGAAATGACTCCCAACACACACGAGCGTACATAACACACAATATGATCGTTTCATTCGTTCTCATTCTCGATGGGGGAATTTTTTCACTTCAAAAGTAGATCAGGATTTCAGGAGATCAGCCAGCTACTTTTGCGTTTTGAAAGAGGAAAAAAAAAACAAAACTACATCAGCGGGAGTCTTTTAGCAATTTCTAGTGCCTTGCTCGATTTTAGCTCGCTAGCTAAATTTTTTCCCGTACCGCACTGCGAAAGAGAGTTGGCAGAAACGAAGCAATAGAAGAAACATAACGAAACAAAACCAACGTGAAGGAGATGAGTTTGTGTTGCTTTGCTTAATGATTCGCTCGCGACCCGCTGGATTGTTCCAAAGTAAGCAGCAGCTAGCGGGACAACCGCAGAACAGCAGCCGGTTGATGAAAACGAACGAATATCCACGTTCCGTTGCGCACATTTTGCTCGAGACAGAGAAAATAAAGCGCAACGGCGAGACGCTGCCGCGATAGCGAAAAGTGGATTTAATTACGTCTAATTAAGCAAAAAGCCGTTGCCCTGCGGATTTACGATTCGTCGCGTTTTTTTTTGTGCGTCATCGGCCGGGAGAACATATCAAAGAACGCTCGTTTGAATGCGTTGGAATGTTTCCGGGTTTAGAAGTCAAACGGCAACTGGAAACGATCACGATCATTGTCGAAATCAACATCAGCAGCAGTAGTTCTAGCGGCGCAAGAACACTGACAAACGATTTTCCGAGTTCGAATGATACTCGTGTTGCGAACACCTAACCTTCAAGCGGCAATTTGTCATTCATCAAAATTGTCCCGTAAGAAGACGCTTAATGCTGAAACGACACCGAACGGACCCCTAAGCAACCAAATTCGGCATGGTCATCACAATGAGCCTTCCATTTCCTTTTTGCAATCGGTCGCTTTTCGTCTGCCCTGCCGTGCCGTGGATTTCCACAGCTCCAAATTCTCTTTACGTCGCCAAACCATGGCGCAATAGCCGCTAGAAAAAAAAATAAAAGAAAACACTCACACCAACACCACAACACTCCAATTTATGCAACTTGCAACATGGACCACCGGGTGCAACCGGCACGTGTGGCAACAAAACGAATTTAAATACGAATGAGAATCAACACAAAAAGTCTATAAAGGTGTGGAGTGGTTTTTGTTTAATCGAAAACAGTCAGCGACCGCTCGGTGGGCTTTTCATTGACATTGGAATACATCAACAAACACGCCACACACTCGGGGGGAACATCTCCGTTTCGGACAGCACGAAACCTTGACACAGAGCAGCAGTTTAGAATGCAACCAGCACTAGCGCAAAAGCTTCCTTTCTTCCTTTGGGAAAACGAAAAAAAGCTATTTTTCCTTTAACACTTAACGTTCCCTTTTTTCCCTTACCACAACTCAGGAAAAGCGCAGGTTTTTTCTTTCTCCACAAACTAGGCCATTAAAAGTGGTCTCTCTTTCTCTACAAGCTCGTGGCCAGTTCTCATTAGCAAATCCGTTCTGCTAGGGCTCCTGGCCCCCCTTGAGATGCAAATGAGCGTACGTGTGCCGTGGAAAAGAGGCAAGAAAAACAAATGCAAATGGCGGGGAGGGAAAATTCGTGCAGCTCGTCAGCGCGTCAGAAAAAAGGGGCCACGAGAGTGAAAAGGCAACGCGAGACAGGCGTGATTTTGTTTTAATCAAATTCCCAACAATTCGCACGCATCTGCGCTGCTCCATCAGTCCAGTCCAGCGGACTTATTATGGTGGTTTATTGTTTTGACGTATGCTGCGATAAACAAAGATCCGTTGGGATTTGGTACCGTTATCGGTACTTCGTTTTCTCTTTCTCTCTCTCTCTCGTTCTGCACCCTGATATTGTGAACATCCTCTTTCCACTGGGAGTGCTCAAACAAGCGCATCATTTTGCAGATAAAATCAATAACCGGCGGCACCATTCGGAGCGTTCATTTGATTATTGCTTTCAAAAATTGCTTTAAAAGCCCCGCCGGGAGAAAGACTAAACGGCCTTCAGGGTCTCGATTAGGAGGCCCAAGGGACCCAATCATGGTAGCCAATAAATCCTGACAAACCATGTCCTCGACGGTGTCGTGTTCGCAGCCGTAAAACAATTGCACGGACGTCCGACACGACAAGAAACCGTTTTAAGGGGTGAGCGATTCAGGTAAGAGCAAGAAAGGTTCAGAACGGAGCACGCTTGATCGGTGGGTTCAAGGAGCAGGCTCAAGAAATGCATTTTCAGATGACAATGGCCATAATTCGCAGCTTATTATCCGTCTCAAGTAAATCCATACGGGCAAGGAGCTCCGTATTTGGAAGCTGCTAGCCGTATACGGGGTCGAGGTCCACCAGGTCTTTGGGTAATCTTTGGGGAACCTCTCTCGCTGTCGCAGAAGCTGTGGCTCAAAATGACCATAAGCTAAAGTTCTTTTTTTTTCAGTCATCTCCGTAGATCCGGTACCTGTACCAGACATGCCTAATCTACCGCTCAAAATCTACAAACCCGATAAATGTGGCAAAATGAGTCGCGTTCGCAGTGTTTAAGACCTACCTGAGGCTATCTGACACCCAAAACTACCTGAGAGCGGTCTATCTGCCGGCATCTTCGGTGGAATGGCAACCTTATTGACCCATTCCAATGTCGGATCGGATCCAAAAGCCGCCGCCTTTCTCAGAGCCACGAGTAATTGCCCGTTGGTGTCGTTATTCTGTATTATTATATTCCGAAACACCGAAACCCCCAAACCAAGGGGGGGATGATCCCTTCCAATGTTCGTGACCATTCACTTCGCCATCCTCCCCTAGACGTGCAATTTTGTGCTTCTTTTGTCTTGTTCCCTCACCTCACCACGGCACCAGACTGATTGATGAGAAGTCGAAGCAATGCCGGTTGGAGCTACGAGTTCGTCGAACCTTCAAAGTCACGGTTCACCAGTCACCGGAGCGAACTGGCCAAGGTCTGGGGACCTTCTGGAAGATCGGGTAATTCCTACGTACCCGTTATAATCGCGAACCTATCAGACAGGACCTATCGAACGCTTGGGCGACGACGACGACGAGATCTCATCATTATCGCCACCATCAATCTCGCCAGTCCGGAAGACCTTCCGAAAAGCGGGCCATTGCCACATTGGCCTGGAGCTTTCCGTCGATTTCTGAGCTTCTGCTGTTGAGTTGTAAGCAGGAGCAATAGGAGGGACGTGTGGTACCCAATTTTGTTTCCTTCGTCTGTCAGTCTATCGGTTTCTCGATGGTCGTCTTCAACGGCTAAAAAAACAGCGATTCCTTGACACAGTTTCCCCAGGGTTCTGTTGACTCTTTGCAACCTTGGTGATTTGGTTTGTGAGCAATCCTTGCGCAAATTTGCTTCCGTCTCCATGTACCGCAAAAGCACGGTGACTTTCTTTAGATAGATTCGTTTGTTTTGGTGAAGAAAATAATCCCTCAACCACGGCGCGTAACAACGTAGAAGACGGCCGTTTTGGTGTTGAATCAATAAGGAATAAGGAATCCAAGGAGAAGGATTTTGGGAAATGTCCAATCGGAAAATCGACGCTTCCGGTATCGGTTGGCATGATATCATCCAAAGAGCCAACAATTTTGCGGCCAGAAAATAAGGTAACAGCGAAACGAGCCGTGAAATACGAAATTAATCCCCGCCAGGAACTTCCAAGCCCTAGATGCCACTCTTCCCCAATGTCGCTCATATTTTCGAGTGTAGTTTTCAATCATTTGGCAGTTTGAGAAGCAACCACAAATAGCGCAAAAAAATCGTGCTCAGACAGCCGGAAAATCATGACATATTTTCAGTGGAGTAAAGAAGCGAACGAAAATCGTTTTGACACATCGAACGGATCGGCGAATCGGGCTGTCGAGGCACTTATAATGGGCAGCAGGAAATACCCTTGCGGGCATACAGCCATCAACTGCAGAAGAATAGATAGGAAAGAAAATCGGCTTCTTCTGGCTTTTTGCAGTTTTTCCCGCCCATTCCATTTGCAAGCGAACGGAAAAAAACGAAAACCGAACAATTAAAACAGATCCAACAAAACAAACTAACGCTATTAAAGCATAATTGCGCACAAAATCAAAACCCAGATTGTGGGCGCGAGGTTAAAAGCAAAGAACACAGAACTTTGAACAAACTCTGCAAGTAAAAAAACGTCGATAAAAATCAATTGCACCGGCGTGGCAGAAAATAGACCTGTACAAGGGCGAAATACATTGCTTAGAGTGTTGTCACGCCATTCGAGATAGCGTTTTAACGAGGGAGAGTGAGGGAGAGTGAAAAAAAAAACCGACCGACTCAAAAGTGTTCACGTTCTGGAAAGCGTGAAGCGAAACCTGACTCTCCGTAGACCCTCAAGTCGCAGGTGACGATGGGAAAGGTCTAATCAACCACTTAGAAATTGATTGGGCCACTTCAAACGGCGAGTTTTTTTTGCTGCTCACCTGCACCGATAAAGCACCAATTTCCTTCCACGATGGGAGGTACACGAAACAGCAGATGTTTGCTGATATGATAAGATAAAAAAACCCCTCCAAAGTAAGCGGAAAGGAACAAAAAATCGCATCACTTACAAGCGAGAGCAAAACGCGCGCAATGAACAACGAGGAGTTGGTTCAAGTTCAACCCTTTGCGGTCGAAATGTGCTCCAAAAGTCAAATTGGTTTTGTGGGGTTATGTCATTTGCATTAACCAACGGAACAACGGATGTCCAGCTTTGGGGAACCTCACTAATTAACCTCTCGGGAGTCCAGAGCAGAGCATTCATTAGGTTACATTTGAATAAATCAACTCAACGGTCTCAGCATACAAGTTGGGGGCTCATCACGTGCAATCAAACAGTACACGAGAACACTGTTTAGCATGCTTAATTTTGGGAACACGCCCAGCACGCCTAAACGTTCATCATTCCACAAATCCCGTGTGATGTCAAACGCAACATTCATCATAACCTAAAAATTCCAGAAAATCACCATTGAGCCTCAAGCATGCAGCCTTTAACTGTGCCAGCACATACGTTGGGCCCAATTCACCAGTGCAGGGTTTTGTGTGCATGATTTATGTGTGGAAAATTGAAAAATACAAACAAGAATTCCCTCCAATGGTGGACCCTAGATTTTAGGTCGGGAAAGGGGTTCATGAAACGACGAAACTCTTCCATTGACCTCTCGCGGACATTGCACAACGAAACTTGCCTGTCCCCTTCATTAGAGTAGAATATTAGACGCATGGTAGGTGCACTGTTCTAGATGGGGACTTTGAGCCGGAGCACATTGCTGGAACGAACCGATGTTGCCTGCTGGTCCATTCCTTATTCATTATGTGCACTTACCAACAACCACACACACACACACACACACACACACACACACACACACACACACACATGTACATGAAATGCAGACCGAGTGTCGCCCGGGAAGAGAACATTTAGTGGCACGCGGAGCCTTGCAGTAGAGTTAGCAAAAGGCAGCAAAACATATACGCCCTCTCTAAAAGGAGGCTCAGCACTATATTTTCCAGCAATCGCACAACGGGAAAAAAGGGTTGCAGACAGGAGAACGAGAGGTTATTTCCAGTGGTGGGGTTTGGAAAACCACCCGACGAAGGCAAATTGACGGTTGGCGCCACATGATGATGATGATGCTCTTGCATTCTCTTCGGTGCAGATGCACTTGCACCAAACCACGCACTGTTGCATACTCTGGGTGGGGGGTTTTGTGCTGTTGCGCATGGCCACAGGAAACCTACACAACATGGGTTTGTGGAACAGGAAAGGGCACAAAGAAAGGCATAGGTTCTTGGCCCTTCGTCAGCGATTAGTTCCCGGTCTAGCGGTCTATGACGGATTTGCATCTTTTGGTACGCGTTTGTCACGCCTTATGTTACTCTCTGTTGGGTCTCTGTTAGAACCCAATGGAATGGTTTGATTTTTTCTAACAAGCAACAAAAACCCCGTTAAGATATTAGCCTGGTCTGAGCCCGCTATCTGGTCTCGAAACCAAATGGCAGAATTTAACCGGATCTGACATACATCGAAAAGCACGAAAAAGACACCGGGTGGTGCCAAAAACCTGCCAATGGTTGAAAGATCTACTTTTCACTTTGAAATGATGGATGAATATCGAAGGTGTCAAGTCTCCGGCCCGCGTGGGAGGACTTACAGCCCGTAGCTAATACGTAGGTGGGCCCTCAAAATAGTCCAAGAAGCCAAGCAAAACCCTAGGCGGCTAGGTTAGGAACTCGCAAAATCCGCTTCTACCACTCCAGCAAATCAAACTCGCGTTTGCAAAACAACTCCATCCCGGGGGAGAATCGTTCGATTTGTGAGAACAATCATTCATCAGCACGTTCGACGCCGTCTTGGTTGATGATGACGATTCGTCAGAGACCTCCAAAGCCTTCGACGCTAACCATCGATCGAATGGCGTAGTAAAGCCACAGCCGCTATCGTGGCGAGAATCGTGCAGCTCGGAAATGATTACAATAAACCACGCCATGTGCTCGTGGAGGAACATCCAGTTGTCGACCGAGAGAAAGAGTGACTCTGACCGGTTCCACACGTCGAGTGTTCCATCCATGGTCAGTCGTCCGTAACCGACAACTTGGGAACGTGTTACACGTGTTTTTTTGCCCTTGCGCTTACATCATTCTTTTTGAAGAGGATTTCAAACCGATCGTCGTGGCGTGTGCGCGACTACTGGACGTTGGTTGGATGCCTTCCGCGTGTTCTGGAGGTCAATTGCATTGCAGTTAATATTGCCAACACGCTGCACCTAAAGGAGATGAGTCTCGAATGTGATCACCTTTCAACGAAGCCCTCGGAAAACGTGTGCATGCACATGAGAATGCAACAGGCGCACACGGCACATCGTTTGTTTTTATTCACTTTCCTCTCCGTTCCATTAAAATCTCGCTAATTTTCTGTTTTTATCAGCCAGCCCCCCCCTTCCATGCGGATTTTCCCACCTCACGACCATTTTCCCATATCTGCACATTAACGGCTTTCCGATCGAGCGGGTTTGCACCTCGTGAGCTTTTAGCCTGCGATCACGCTCTCGTGTGCTGGTTGCGCATATCGTCAGCCACAGAGAAGAAGGCAGATGATTTCCCCCCACCGATGGCACCGATTTTCCCAACACACGCATCCCCCCTTCCAACCGGGCGTGAAAATGACGTTCACACTCGGAAATGGCAAATGGTAGGTGAATGAAAAGAAAAGCGATGCCGAACGAAGCCAAAATAAAAACTGGAGCTCACAGTTTGGTTTCGATTTTTTTGCCTTTCAGTCTCCCCCATCTACACCCCCCCCTTCCCTCACCCTCGCCCCCACCAGTGGGCATCGTGGGCACTTTCTCGAGGCTGCAACAGCATCAATTTGCTCGCAATTTTACAGAAGCAATCTGCAATCGGCGTGGGAGCAGAGGTGGGTGTGCCAGTTGAACATCAGGGGGAGAGGAAGGGGGATGTGTGAGAGAACGCAGTAATTGCAGTTCCGAAGGCAACATCCGCCCTGGAGCCCGCGGATTTCGCCTCCCAAGAAAGATGCTCTCGAAATTGGCGAAATCCGCGCGAATGGTAAGGAGGGTTGCAAAGAGGTTAGGGGGCGGGGAATTTCCATCCCAAAACCGCCGGATCGACTACCGGATGAGGGTGTTTCTGGTTTCGAAGAAGCAAGGGAAAGCCCGTCACAGCGAACCGTCTCAAGAACGTGTCTGTCCCAGAAATGCCCCAGAAAAAAGAAGGAACTATAGGTT
Source organism: Anopheles nili (assembly GCF_943737925.1). Taxonomy (NCBI): domain Eukaryota; kingdom Metazoa; phylum Arthropoda; class Insecta; order Diptera; family Culicidae; genus Anopheles; species Anopheles nili. Next base: position 50,416,880 of record NC_071292.1, read on the forward strand.
TGTGGGCTTTTAATTTCTGTACCTGATGACATGAGAGGCACATGAAAGTGAGCCGAGCGAGTGTGCAGTAAAGCGGAAATGCGAAAAACCAAGGGACAGGGTTTTACTTCATTACAGAGCCCCAGAAACGGAGGCAAAATCGCAACATTTGAAAGGTCGTGGAAGGACGAAAAATACCTGTTTTTTCCACTTCAGCGTTGGATAAAGATTTCGGCACATTTCGAGTGCACTTCCATTGGCAAAATCAAGCCCCTCACAAAATGGCTCTCCCTTCAGGATTTTCACAAGCTCAAGGACACACACCAACACCACGGCCTTTTCGCCTGCAGCTGCAACCCGAGATGCGTTCTTACGCTTTGCCGCGTTGTATGCAACGATTGGCATTACTGTTGTGAAAAAAAACCCGCGCTTCTATTCGCGGGAATCACTCTCAAAACTCGCACAAAACTTGGCTAGCTCCTCGTCGGACACCCAGGATATGAGCAATAGCATCTTTGCCTGTTTTGGAAAATTCATCCACCACCGGGTTCTCTGCCTGCGTTTCGCATCTGCAGCCAACCAACACAAAAACCGGTTCCTATCGGCGTGCTCGCTTTTAACATTCGCATTTTTTTTTGTTTGCGTTGTTGCTCTCTTATGTTGTTTCATTTCAGATTCCCATGAACCTTGGCCCCCCCCCCTACCCACCCCTGTGCACTTCCTGCAGCTGGATAAAGCGTGTGTTTGGTAAGGAAGGATGAAAAAAAAAAACGGCACAAAAAGAACGACAAACGGAACCGAATTTTCCGCGCCCAACATTCGCCTTCCCAAAGAAGCCCGCTAGAGAGTGTGTGAATGTGTATACCGTTGGCCAACGAACGGAAAACCGATAAGATAAGCAATAGCCCTTGCTAGATACGCAATGTGTGTGTGCGGTATTCGGGAAAAATTGAAGTAAAATAAAAACAAAACTCACCTTTTTCGCTGGTTTGGCGCACCCACGGGAATCAATCAGACCGACGGCCGATGGAGGCTTCACTGCCGGCGGATCGGTCCCGTCCGGTGTCACGGAACCGATCGGCGCCGGAAGTGATGCTTTGTCTTCCTTGTTCCGTTCCAGCAGCAGCAGTTTGTCGCTTTTGGTGGCGGTGGCGGCCGAAAGCTCAAACTTTTTCTTTATTGCCTCCAGCGCGGACCGGGTCGTGGCCGCGGTTGGTGTGCGATGAAGATGCACTTCGCCACCGTCCGGATGCAGCTCGAGCATGACAAGTGGCGTTTGTTTACCGGGTGTTTACGATGTGTGTGTGTGGGTGGGTGTGTAGACACACAGAAAGGTCAAGGTTTGTTGCGTTTTGCGCTTTTCGATTGCACTTGATCGGAAAAAGTGTGGCTCGCGTTTTTTTCCTCTTTTAGGTATACCTTTTTCCGGGATTGTAGCTTGCACCGTTCCCAACACTCGCGCACACACACAGCCACACGCGTGCGCTCACACCCACGAACGCGTTCGCGCGATTCTGGAGCAGCGTGCGGGAAGAAATAACAGCACCGAAATGACCTCGGTGCAGGTGGTCAACACAACAGCGAAAGCTTACATGGGTGAAACGGCCCTAAACAGCATTTGGAACCGCTGCACCACGGCAAATACACCCACACTCACACCAAACTATGTTGGATGCAATTTTCTGCGTCTAAATTCTGCACCCTTCGGAAGGTTCGGTTTTCTTTCCTCGGTTCACTCTTGCTGACCCGTGGCGAGAACGACGCTGTGCCGCTGGAGCGGCGTCACACACTACCAAGCGCCCGGAGAGCTTTCACAACCGCAAGCAAAAGGGTGATCTTTCTGTACCCGCGTTTGGGGAGCTTCCGTACCTGGGTCCACCGAAATATAAGAACTCAACGGTACTTTGAAGCACGAGGCTATTGTACTGCACGATTAACCGAATTGTGAACTATTCAGAGCACATGGCCTGCTGCAAACATTTACGTGAAGGAATTTTGTGAACACAATTCAATTGTATGTTTGAAAGATCGACTATCACGGCGTGGTAAGCGCAAACATAGATTTCTTTTCTAAGCAATCAAAACTGCGTTACACAAACTATAGCAGAAGCACAAGAGACACATAAATTTGTTGTTTTCTGATCGCTTTCGTATGCTTACACTTCGACACGATGCGTTCTAACGATAAACGATGTTTCCCAGGGAGATGCTGAGATGCGGCACAACGTATCCGTTCGCGTTCAAGTTCAAAAATGAAATACAAACACAACTACACTGACATACAACTTTATACCCACCTCTAAACAGCTGACTTGACGCGCATGGCAGCGGCCAGCGCGTTTATGCTACCTTCATGAAAGATACGAGGTTATATTAGGCTGAGCTCTATTTATTTCTTATTGCTTTGCGAAATGCTAACCGTTAATGACTAGACTAGATAATGAAAATCTCAAAATATCGTGTGAATATTATTTACAGTTAAAATAAGGCCGAAATCCGAGTTTCTAAATGTAAGATACATACGATGCCACTATTCCACAAGCTAAAGAACAAAAGCATAGCGCAAACCTTGAAAAGGCATGATATTATATCCGAATTGAGGTTATATTCTCCTTCTTCTATCTTATATCTCATGGACAGGTTTCTATTTTCAGCAAAAAACGTTTACAATGTTCCTGTTAAATAAAATCAACTATACAAAGCGTATCAAGCTCCAAAACTGCGAGTGTAACCGGTACGCAAAGAATATAGCTCGCGCACTGAAACGTAAACAAAGCCGCCGTTGACGTTTCCGTCCGTGCGAAAACTTTGCATTGGTGCTGGAGTTTCGTTTCAGCAGAGATTAATTTCGGGCTTTTATTCGTGCTGTTTCGTGTTTCCGTTTGTGCTGTGGCTACCTTCGATTGTCCTTAAGTGTTGTGTCTTCCTACGCGGAAGGATGTGGGATTCATCGGTGTTTCTCAGCACACGTAAGTTAGATGGCCGGGCTTGACTGAAGCTGAGCAGCGGCTGATTCCGACCGGATGCTAATAATTTCTCTGTTTTTGGCTCTACGCGTGCTGCAGTGACCCCAAAATTTTATGTTGCTCTTACCGGCACGTCTAGTCTCATTTCCGGGCTGATTCTCATATTCGAATGGTGGTACTTCCGGAAGTACGGAACATCGTTCATTGGTAAGCTGAAACGCCGACAGGGTAAGTTGATAATTCCCCTGTCTCTGTACTGACGGTTGTTCTTGTTTTTCAGAGCAAGTCTCCATCAATCACATCAGCCCGTGGATCAGCGGAAACGATAATGGCACCGATTCCACGACACCCGCTACCGTCAACAGTGGCGGTGGCGGTAGCAGTGGAAACACACAGAGCATGCCCGAATGTAAAGTATGGCGTAATCCGTTGAATCTGTTCCGTGGTGCTGAATACCAGCGGTTTTACTGGCGGACACAAAAAGAGCCGCTTACTTTCTACGACATGAATTTGTCCGCACAGGACCACCAGACTTTCTTTACCTGCGAGGGAGACGCAGGAAAAGCGGAGTACGAGATCATGCAAACCGCCTGGCGAGAGCGCAATCCGGTGGTGCGGATCAAGGCAGCGAAAAGCGCGCTAGAACTTAATCCGGATTGCGCCCCGGCGTACATTCTGCTTGCGGAGGAAGAAGCTACCACGATCCTGGAAGCGGAGAAGATCCTTCGCACGGCCCTGAAGGTGGCAGAAGGAAACTACAAACGATCACAAACCTTCCAGCACCAAGGTGCAGTGGCCGAAGGCATTCATCGGCGCGATACGAACGTGTTAATCTACATCAAGCGCCGGTTAGCCATGTGCGCCCGTAAGCTGGGCAAGCTCAAGGAGGCGGTCAAGATGTTTCGCGATCTTACCAAGGAAATCCCTCCGATCATGAACGTGCTCAACATCCACGAAAACCTGCTCGAGGCGCTGCTAGAGATGCAAGCGTACGCCGATTGCCAGGCAGTGCTGGCCAAGTACGACGACATCTCGTTGCCGAAATCCGCTACCATCTGCTACACGGCGGCGCTGCTGAAAGCGCGCGTTGTCGCGGAAAAATTCTCACCCGACGTCGCGTCCAAACGAGGCCTAAGTCCGGCTGAGATGAGCGCGGTCGAGGCGATCCATCGGGCGGTCGAATTCAACCCGCACGTACCGAAGTATTTGCTCGAGATGAAGCAACTCATTCTGCCACCGGAGCACATCCTCAAGCGGGGTGATTCGGAGGCACTGGCATACGCGTTCTTCCATCTCAGCCACTGGAAGAACGTCGAAGGTGCGCTAAATCTGCTCCACTGCACCTGGGAGGGCACGTTTCGCATGCTGCCATACCCGCTGGAACGCGGCCACTTGTTCTATCCATACCCCACGTGCACGGAGTGTGCCGATCGCGAGCTTCTGCCATCCTTCCACGAGGTGTCCGTCTACCCGAAGAAGGAGCTTCCGTTCTTCATCCTCTTCACGGCTGGACTGTGCTCCATCACGGCTCTGTTGGCGTTGCTCACGCACCAGTACCCGGAGTCGATGGGTATCTTTGCCAGCACCACGCTGAGCTGGTTTTCGCTGCCCTTCCACTTCGTAAAGGAGCGCATCGAGGCGATTTGGCCGTGCAACCTGCTGCAACAGCTATCGCGCATTTAAACCAACTTTAAATTAGTTCAAGCTGATTCAACAGGCTTTTTTTTGCGTGTTTGCCATCTCCTGGAGGAAGTCACGCGTCCAGTATTTTCCCGCCTGGGAAAGGTTTATTACCCTGTACCCCCTGCTTTTGGGTTGTCCTGTTCCGTGGCTTTCGTTTCGACCCCTAATACCACTGCCCAACCGTTGCAGCATGGACGGAAGTAGGATGCATATGTAAAGGAATGATTTAGCATTAATGTCTGAAGCACAACACGTGGTTATGATCCATGGAAGGTCCATCGTGAGTCTCCCGATCGAGCCTGATCTCGGCGATCGTCATTGTAATAAGTCTATGTGGATGAATGTAATTTAAGCGACTGTGTATGTGAAAGCGTCTCCCCGTGGAGTACGTGTGCTCGAGTTTGATCTACGTTTTATGTCGTTTTTTGTTCTATGTGTGCGACCGTATGAGTAACTACTGGATAAAAATAAAATTATAAATTATTTAATATAAATAACACAAGCAAACCCTGTACCAATCGAAGTCATATCAATTGATTCCCGAATCGAGCATCGAGCGTATCTCTTTACACGCATGTTCTTGATTGGTCCTGGAGACGTGATAACCAATTAGCGATCGAGCTATGAGTGACCTCATCTCGTCCTTGTCTTATTCGCGTGCCACCAGTGGCGGTGTGATTCTTTCTCACGTGGTCTTCTGTTTAGCGCGGCATCTCACTCTGTTCTCCGCGTCAGGCGCAGCACTAACGGTACTATCTCTTTGCAGCATGCGACCAGCTTACTAGCGTTTGTCTGCGGAACTGGTGCCAGGCGCAGCAAATACGGTTACCTCCTCAAAGCATGCGATCCGGGTACTAGTACTCGCTGCGCGGCTGATTTCGAGGCAAATTTCGAGCGCGTCCCGAAAGCGTTTTTAGGAGATTGAAAAATGACGCTCTTGACTGGCGCGTGGTCGCTATGTTTTTTCAATTTATTGTGAACTTTTTAATGGACATATGTTTCATTTTCATTTAATATGCGATGAATTTCAATTGAATCTTTGAATTACTTTATTTGAAAGCTATTTAATTTTTATTTTGATGAGTTTATTGATTAAATACTACTACTTTAACTGAAAATTGATCGCGATTGTATATAGTTTCTTTCATATAATCATCAATCATTAAATTACTTTACTAATGACTACTTGATTTTTATTTTGAATAATTCATGGTTTAAATACTACTACTTTAACTGAAAATTGATCGCCATTGTATATATTTTCTTTCATTTAACCATAAATCATTTAATTACTTAAGTTAATGACTATTTGATTTTCATGTTGATTAATTCATGGATTAAGTACTATTTTACCAAAAAAAAACGATAGCGATTATTCATAATTTCTTGCATTTGATCAACAATCATTTAATTACTTTATTTATTGTCTATTTAATATTCAGTTAGATGAAAGCATCTTAAATCATACCTATTATGTTGTGAATTGAAACATCTACATTGTGGGAAACCATTTGTTCGATTTACAGACCCTTGCGTTCTGCGATTGCAAGTTGCATTTATGATGCACATGCGTGCATCAAATCGAAAGAATTCCAAAACATGACATGACGAAATTTATTTTAGATTTTAACGCTTTACTGTTTATTTATCAAAGCATTTCTTGCCATAGCAAGTTTCCATAGCATTTTCTTTCAAACCAAACAATAAAACGGCGCCGTTTTTAATTTTTTCAATATTTAAACGATATTTTATTATCAATTTTAATCGTTTGCTGCTTTCGCTGCTGGTCTACTCAATTGATCTTGTCCTATTAAAAAGTACATGGGGCTTATTCAATGTATGTAACAGCGGGAGGGAGTAGTGGCGATGGCGAATGAGGCTGGCGGAGGCCGAAAGTGTTATTTTGAGTTTGTTTTTCCTATTGTGCCACTTCCGAAAGAATGGAGTAGAAAAATGGAGTGCTTCATAAAAGTGACGATGACCGCGGGCGAAAGGGTTTTGTTGCGGAAATGCGTGTTCTGGTTGGCCGCCCTTCCTTTGTCACCGCTGCCACCCGCCCCTCCCCTCTCTCTATCCTTACACGCTCCGGGAATTCGATTTTTGATCAAGGCATACGTTTGCGCGACGGCTGGCTTACTTTAAAGTAATAGTGGTTATAATCATAATAATAATAGTAATAATACACAGTTAAATAAAGGACGAAAATATAAAAAAAAATCATTAAATAATAATCAAAATCAGAAAAAAGAGAATAAAATAACCCAAAAATCCTACAGATTCGGCCATTTTTCTTGCTTCACATGCTTTTCTTTACGTCAACATATACGCGCCTAGCCAAACAACGATCCATTTGATTTTTTTTCTAGCGCAACTTTTCTACTCGCGTTTCTTTTGCGTGTATCTCATGCCTTCCATGCGCATCTCAACATTAAATGCGACTGGTGTTTGAAATGAAACAATGGCCGCGATCGGTTAACCATTGAACGATTGAGCTTACTTTTCTCTCTGCTGTCACATTCATTTGCTACATTCTGATTCGATCTCTAAGAGGGTTGAAACACAGATCCGGGACAGTAAGTAACCCTTTAAAAAAAAGCAACACAATAACACTAGCGAACAACCAGAGACAACGTTACATTCGTGATAGTATGATCGAATGAGGCAACCGGACCTTGGATCTCGAAGGGTAAATGTCAAATACTCCTTTGATTCTTCGTAGCCACCGATTGAGGCAATTGGCATCCTCTACCAGACCACCACCCTCGTTCTCTTCACTTCATTCTCACATTCTGCACAACACATGCAAACACATTCATACACACAACACGTACACACGTCCAAACATTCGCATGCACGTGCATTGTTTTCTTCTCCTTTAATGGCTCAACATCCGATGTTTGGTCAGAACCTGTCTATGACTGGAAATGTCCACGTAGCTGGATAGTCCTGCGTTCTGGGAAGGCTCAGTCGAAATTTGAGCCCGAAACCATCCTGTGTATGTGCCGCAAGTTCGACTATCGACCTCCCCAACGTAAATGCACGTGCATTTACCGAATAAAATGCGGCTCCTGCTGGTGTGCCACCACTTGGCGAAATTCTCCTCCCTTTATGCTTTTTTTCTTCCCCGTCTATCTAGATTTGATTGTTATAAAACATGGCACTTTGCTAACGGTACACTGACTACATACGTTTATCATTTTATCGTTGTTGTTCTGCATTGCATTCCCTTCCTGAGGTCTCCGTCCGTCGTATTGCTGCTGATCAGCTTCAGTCGGTCTTACAAAAAAAAACATAAGACGCTTTTCTAGCAGTTGTTGCCCGGGACAGATGCTTCTACGTATTGCCACATTCACATCCGAACAAGAACATGGAGCCTGTATCTCCTCCTTGTCCATATCGCGACCAAACGTTTTATGGTGTGGTTAAGCGATTGTTAAAACAAAACACAAAGACAATTCTTTACAATCGATAACAAAAAGGGTGACGACGGTGTTAACAACAAAAAAGGGCGATTCAATAAAAATCCACCTGCTCCCGGTGGGATACCGTAGAAAACACATTTATGTCCATCGTTTCTTACAAAGTAACAGGAATGTGAACTGATGGGCCCCGATTAAACAAAACTTATTCCAAATTCTCGCACATGTACGCTAGTGCATTGAAGGACATCGTATCTCAATAGGCTTTCTGTAGCAATGATAGAAAGAAAAAGCTAGTACGCGTTTCCCCCAACCTGTTAAATGCGTGCTTTTCCGCCCCGGAAAATTGTCAGATCAAGGTTAACACATCTCGTATCAGTACCTTCTCTCTTATGGTTCGAAAATCAACGTGGCCACAAACACCCACACGCCCCAAGTTTACCCCGTTTGCTAGATCGTCCTTGCAATCGTCCCATCGTTTCTGGTTAACCTACTAATCATTATTATTGCCAGCGATATTCGTTGCGCGCGCTTTCAATGGTTCGCTCAGTAATGGTTGCCGGAATGGTCGAAGAGCTGTTGGTTTTGTGATCGATACTGCTGTTGCTGCTGTTGCTGCTGCTACTGCCTGCCATTGGAAGACGTCTTTCGTCAGTTACTGTTATCCTCACCATCGAGCGATTCATCCTGCACCGATATGGAATCATTCTCACGCTTCGGTGTCAATCGAGTCGAACTCAAACTGCCCATTGCTCCACCTCGTCTGTTAGGAAACGTAACGGAAAAAATGAATCATTATGTTAGTATGTGCTTAATGGGCATAAACAGCTAAAAATAAAAAAGTTTGGATCACAAGCAGTTCTGCTTTCCAAACTCGCTATATATCACTCTTAAACTATAACAACGTCATAAGTCGTGCAACAACGCCACACAATTAACATATTAGTGGGCCACATGGAACATGTTCTCAGCGGTAGTTAGTGCGGAAAATAATAACTGCCATTGGCTATATTAGTTGCTGAATCAATAATTCGATCCCAAAAAAAAACGATGGCTACAAAAAACAACAAATAAAACGACGAGGCATTTTGGTGTATATACTTTGCCCAGAGGAGACAGCATTAAACGTGGTAGCATGCAAAGGAACCGTGCCATGGTGGCGGCTATAAGATGTCTAAAGGTAGTAATAATTCAGTAGAAAATGCTTTCCATCTTGCAGGAAACATGAGCTTAATTCCATGCTATTGAGCTATCTTGGGAGTATAGACAGTAAATGATTAGACTATATCAGGAACAAGGGAATTTAGTTCAACAAAACTGCAACAGAACAACGCACAACAATAAAAACCACGAACGGGTGAAAAGGGGAACAACATTATTAACGTTACCTTACGCATAAATTGCAACAGTCAGTAAACGAGGAAATCTTCCACGTTTATCTTTTGCCTAAGGCGTACACATTTGCCCTCCTTTTTGCGCAATAGCGGTAAAGAATTATGGAACAGAAATTCAAATAATCTTGCTATTGTACTAATGTATTTCACTACTGTACAATAAGCAATAACCCTAACGATCAACGCACTATCGAATCCATACAACACCACGCGCCTGCCAAGCGAATCTCGGTCCTCGAATGCAAACTTATTTACTTTTTAGACTCTTTGTGCACACTATCAGAGCATTTCGTTGGATCATCGACAAGAAAGTAAAGAAAAGAAATCATCAGTGACGGATCATCCTGCAACCCACCGAATAGAAGCCCACCACCCATGCCGACTGGCCAGTACAAAAGACGGAAACCTTCGAAAATCGATTCAGTAAAACCTACCTTAGTTTCGATTTGAGGGCATTTACTTCCCGTGACAACGCTTCATGGCTTTCGAGCATATCCTCGCACTCGCGCTGAGCTTTTCTCTTTAGCGTTTTCTCCTTCTGAACTTCTTCTTCCGCCTCGTCCAGCTTACGCTTCAGTGTCTTCATGCGGTTGTTCGCCTGGAAATCGAGAACATTGCAGCTATAATACAACGCCGGTAAAACTTCAAACTGCCACCATCTTACCATCTCAATTTGCTCCTTATACTGATCAGCGTGTCGTCGTTCGTCCTCGATGTTCATAGTAAGCTCCTTGATGCGCTTTTCGAGCTTACGGTTCGCCTTCTGCACGGCCAACCGCTCCTTCGTTTCGTTTTCGAGCTGCTTCTCAAGGTTGGCGTTCTTCGCCTCGGACGCGGCTGTCGCGGCCTTCAGCTTCGTCCGCAGAGCAGTCTCCTGTTCCGACAACTTAGCCTTCAGCTCTTTGTTCAACCGCTCCAAGCCGCACTTGAGGGCTTCGTTGTTCTGAGCGTTTGACTTTTCCGTTGCCAGCTCGGTCGTCAGCTGCTCGATCGTCAGCTGTGCTTTGCGGTTTCGGTCGACCATGAGTTCGAGGTTTGATTGTTCTTCCTCGAGTTCCTCCTCGAGCGTGGTGATTCGTGCCTCCAGGCGACGCTTTTCGTCGATCATTAGCGAACCCTTGCTGGAGTTGGAGTTGATTTCCTCCAGAAGCTCGTCGCGTTCACCCTCGGCGGCCCGGCGTGCCCGTTCCGAGCTGGAAAGGTCCTCCGAGAGCTGCATCACGTCCGCCTCGAGGGTCTTCACCTTTCGCTCGGCTTCCTTACTAACAGCGGCTAACTCCTCCTTAGCTGCCTTAGCTTCCTCGGCGTCGCGGATGGCGTCCTTGATTTGTGCCTGCAGTTTCTTCGCCTGTTTCAGAGCGTCCTCCTTCACCTTGTTGTTCATCTCGAGCGTCGCCTCCATGTCCTTAATGTCGCCCTCGAGCTTTTTCTTGGCAGCAACGGCAGCCACACGCTGTTTGCGTTCCTCGTCGAGCTCTGCTTCAAGATCCCGCAAAGCCTTTACCAGTCCGCGTCGCTTTTCTTCAGACTGTTCCTCCTTCGCCTGGATGTCACGTTCGAATTGTGCGCGAAGGGCTTGCATGTTCACCTCCAACCGCAACTTCGCATCCTCCGTCAGCTGCAAATCATCTTCCAGTTCTTCGTTTTGTGCTTTAAGTTCCGCTAGCTGACTTTCGAGGGCTCGTTTCGCTTTTTCAAGCTCGTGCACGTTTTTGTCGGCTGTTCCCTGGAATTAATAGTTAACGCAGGAAAAATTGAAACCGTTACTATCACAATTACAAAGGAAAACTCTTTCTCAACTACACTTCTTTATTACCTGTGTATTTGCCAGCTCGTCCAGTTCGTTCTGCAGACCCTTGCGTTTCGTTTCTAGTTCGTCAATCTTCTCGAACGCATCGTCGAGCTCACGGGTCAAAGACAGAACCTTGGTTTCTTTCTCGCGTGCTTCACGCTCGGCAGCATCTCTTTCTTGGGCCACCTGCTCGCTGATAGCTTTCTCCTCGGCCAACACCTTATCGAAGTTCTTTTGTTTCTTCTCCAACTCCAACACCTTGGTGCGCTGCGTCTCCAGCTCGATCGTTGCATCCTCCAGTTCCGATTGGATCTTTTTCTTGCTCTTATCCAAACGGTCATTGGCGGCCTGCAATTCCTGGATCTGGCGCTGCAGAGTTTCAATGTCCTTGTTCATCTTCTTCTTCGATTCCTCTAGCTCCTTGGCCAAGTCTGAATCCTCCTCCGAGCGCTTCTTCATCTCTTGAATGGTAAAGTTAAGCTCAGCCAGCTTTTTCTCATAATTCGTCTTAGCTTCCTCATCTTCTTCCAACTGCTCTTGCAGAGCCTCTTTCTCCGACTCGATCTGGCGAAGTTTGGAGCTTAATGCAAGCTTCTGTCGGGTTTCCTCTTCTAGCAACTGCTGAGCTTCCGTAAGCTGACTCTCCAGATTTCCAGCGCTCTTGATCGCCGCTGACGCCTTCAATTCAGCTTCGTCCAGTTGCTGGGTGATATTGTCGGTTTCTTGTTGCAACTTTGTCACCTTATCCTGAAGCTCAACACGAACGCGTTCCACTTCAGCCAATTTCACCTGATATTGAAAGAATGATACATTAGTAACTGATGATTTACATGATTGTAAAGATTAATTTATACAAAAAAACTAAAACAATATACAATAGGTTCTGGCAACAAGCAGCATTACAAAGAAAGTCTAATTTTGAGGAGTAAGTAGAGATAAGTTCCGAAATAATGAATTATCAATTAGCGATAATCTTGTGCATTTGAACATTTTCACGAGTACTGTGAATAAATTGAAAAATATTCATTTCATGCAACACCATACTTCAAAATACTCAACGTAGTCCTTGCAGATTTTGCACATTTACGTAACCGCAAGAGAAACAATAACAGAAGGCATGCACGAAAAGAATCCGGTCAAAAGTAAGAAACCAAACTTAAATTCATCTTCGTAAATTACAATCTTTTGCTGTAAGTTCTCAAGAAAATTTGTTTCCAGTTCATTCCTACCTGAAGCTCAGCAATCTGTGTCTCTGCCTGTTTACGCCGGCGATCGTTCTCCTGACGGGATTGGTTTACGTTGCGCAACTCGGTGGCTAGGTCAGCATTTTCAGCCTCCAGTGTCTGTTTCCCCTTCTCCAAACCACTCTTGAGCTTTTTCAAATTTTCCAGCTGCTCGTTGATAGACGAGATCTCCTGTGCGTGTTTGTGGCGCATGTCCATCAGAGTCGATTCGTGATTAGCCGATTCATCCTCGAGCGTCTTTTTCAACGTAGCCACTTCCTGCTCGCGCTTTGAACGCAACTCTTGTTGAGCTGCAAAAGCAAGAAAAAAAAATCAAACAATAAAATACCTCTAAATCCTCAACGACCTTGTATGATTTACGCAATAGTTGATAACATACCGGCAGTAGTGTCCAATGAATCCAACAGCTCGTTTTTGAGTGCCTCCAGCTCTTCGTTGAGGTCACGCTTCTGCTTTTCGGCCTTGGAACGAGCCAACTTCTCAGCCTCCAGATCCTCCTGGATTTCGGCCAACTGTGACTCGAGCTCACGTTGTGTCTTCTGAGCCGCCGCCTTGGCCGCCGACTCTTCGTCAATGCGCACCAGAGTTTGGGCGAGTTCTTCTTCGCGCTTCACAAGTTGCTGCTGCATTTCCTCAATCTGCATGCGCCGCTCGTTGATTTGTTCCTTCAAATCGGCCACTTCCGTCTCGACCTTTCGCTTTGAACGGTCGGACTCCTGACGTTGCTGATGGTCCTTTAGCAGACGTTCCTCAAGCTCCGCAATTGTCGATTCGTGCTTCACTTTGAGCTTGGCTAGGTGCTTTGCTTTTTCTTCCTCCTCGGCAAGGGTCTGCGACAGGTCGTTGGCACGTTCCTCAAGCAGCTTTTTCTCTTTGACCAACTTGTGGTTTTGATCATCGATCAGCGCCACATCTTCCTCCATCTTTTTCAGCTTAGCATCCAGCTGTACCTTTTCGAGTTGCAGCTTTTGGCGAGCGGCTTCTTCTTCTTCCAGCTGCTCCTCAAGATCCTGTATGTTGATTTGCAGCTTCTTCTTCTCGCTCGTAAGGGCGTTGACGCGTTCTTCCTCTTCCTCAATACGCGACTCGAGGTCCTGCATCAGTTCCTCTAACTCTTGCTTGCGAGCAACCAGACGAGCTCTGCCTTCCTCTGCCTCGGCGCAAAGCTCAATTTCCGCTTGAAGTTGTTCAGCCAGGTGTGTCTTCTCTTCCATCGCTAGCTGGTACTTCTTCTCGTACTCCTGCGAGTTCCTCGACAAGTTGTCTAGCTTATCGCGAATCTGGCGCAGTTCGTCCTCCTTCTGTACCAACTTTTCCTCCTGCTTTGTCACCTCGAGCAGCGGTTTCACCTTCGTGTACAGACGCCACCACTGCCAGTTGCGGAGTTTCAAGTAGGCAGCACAGTTACGCTGGATGATGCGAATTGCGTTCAATTGCTGCAACCGTTTCTGGTAGTTCCGGCGTGCCAAGAAGCCACGGCAGAACGCCTGGAAGTTTACGATCAGATCCGTGATCTTATAATCGCGCTCCTCCTCTAAATGTGCCAGCACACCCGCACGGAAGAAAATCTTCGACTGACCGATGCGGTACAGGTTGCTGTCAAGCTCGAGAGACTTGATCATCTGTTCGCAAGCCCGCTTGCCATCCATAAAGCCCTTCGGTATGACGTTCGGCGTGAGCAGCTCGTAGCGCTGCCGGAACTCTTGGAATGGAATACGGTTGGGGAAGCCCTGCCGGCAGATACGGATACCTTCGAGCACACCGTTACAGCGCAGTTGGTCCAGTACAAGCGGGGCGTCGATTTTACCGGCACGTTTCTCGTGATTCGGAATGATACAACGCACAAAGTTCGGGTTTGTGTTGCGGAGCGTATCCATCAGCTTGGCCAGCTGCTCCTTGTACAGATGCGATACGGTACGGAACATACCCTTGCGTGTACGAGCCCCGAACTGTGTATCGGTGAGCGCCTGCTGTGCCATTCCTACGATCTCCGCATCCTTCCAGATCTGCACCACGAACGGGTCCTGCGATGCTTGCAGCAGCGACACGACATTTTCGTTCAACGGGTCCATGTTCTTCATCAACCACTTGGTCGCTGAGTAGTCCACCTTGCCGGCATAATGCACAACCGCGAAATCCGCTACACCGCGGAAATCAGTCTTCATAAACTTCGGATGCATCGAGTGAGCAGCGGCAAGCTTTTCCACGAACGACTTGTCCGTCGCCTTCGGGAACCAGCACTCTTCGTCCAGCAGTGCCATGATACCGCCCGGTTTGTCAATCAGGTCAATCGTCGGTTGTAGATCAAGCCCGAAATCGATGAACTTCCACTCGATACCTTCACGCTGGTATTCTTCCTGCTCGAGGATGAACATCGTGTGGTTGAACAGCTGCTGCAGCTTTTCGTTCGTGTAGTTAATGCACAGCTGCTCGAACGAGTTCAGTTCGAAGATCTCAAAACCAGCCATATCAAGGATTCCGATGAACGATGCTCCTTGCCGCTTGGTACGGTCCAGTGAGCGGTTTATCCGGTTCACGAGCCACTTGAACATTTTCTCGTAGCATGCCTTGGCTATCGCCTCGACGGCAAACTCAACCTGCTCCTTCGTTTGCGCCTTGGTGACGAAGTCCCGACCAACCTTGATGCGCGGTGTCAGGAACGCTTTCGTCATGTCGGTCACGCTCAATCCCAGTAGGTGTGCGATCTTTTGCGCGACCGTATTATCCGGCAGCGTAGCTTGGTCCGAATTGCGCTCCTGTTTGAACTTCATCGAGCCGAACAGCAGCACCGCACTGACGATGCGGAAGATGGAGTTGAAGTCGTCCGACGTCATTCCCATGATGTTCATGCTTTTTACAGTGGCCTGAAACTCAGCATAATCATCCACCCCTGGCACTGGCAGTCCGCCATTCGACAGGAACGGGTAAGTCTTCACGTCGTCGAGTATGAAGCGTTCGCGCTGTTCGGGCGACGCGCCGGCCAACAGCTGGTAGAAGATGTGGAATGTACGCTCATCCTTTGCTTGACGAATGGCACGAGACTTCTCCAGCAGATACGTTTCGATGTTGGCCCCGGAGATGTAACCGGATGCATCAAAGTTTATTCGGATGAATTTACCCTAAAAAATGAATAGATGCGAATAGAACATTAGGATACGGAGCAGCAGACAATCATTGAGTTGACTTGAAACACAATACTTACGAAACGGGACGAATTATCGTTTTTCACCGTCTTCGCGTTTCCGAACGCTTCCAGAATGGGATTTGCCTGAAGAAGTTGCTGCTCCAGCTCACCCTATTTGGTCCATATTTGTAGAAGTTGCCGAGCGAATTGATCAAACAGGAAAAAATTAAGATAAAATAGATGAAAATTTAGCTCTAGTGTATTATTTAAGAAATTTACTACTTTTACAGAGTTGACAATAACCATTCACACACCATTCAGCTATAAATATCATTCCCTGGTATAAAATAGATTAACGTATAGACTACAACTGATGAAAGTTCTGGGGTGTTTTTTTATGAATAATACACGTTATGCGTTATTTTTAATACTTAATAATTAGAACATTTTGCAAGCCTTCTTCCTTACGGATAGTTCTCTTAACCAACATGTCCCCGGGAAATAGAAAATTAGAAATACGAAGAAGAATATTTTTTACATAAAATCCGTAGCAATCTGTTCAAAATAATAATAAGAGCCTTTGAAAAAGCGCATTATAGTACAATTTTTCAAAATATTTCTCTAAATTTTAATCGTCTACTCAATATGTTCGTGAACGATGTTAGATAGATTCGATTTTTTAACACTTTTCACTTGAAGATGGATTACTTGATCCGTAATATTTGAAATTTCCCTCGAAAAAAACACAGATTGCAATCGAAAAGTATAGATGAAAGAAACAGGCTAAATAATCAAATGAAGTGAACGAATACAGTCAAATGTGATACAAATTGAAATGAATGACCTAACGAGTAAAACAAGCAGTGATGTTTTAACGTAAGACATCATAGCGCCGTCCATTACATAACGAAGAGGGCTTTTTCATAAGAAATAAGAATAAAACCACAATGCTACACTCATAAGCAAAACCATACTGGTACAATATAAATTTAGATAACATTAATCTAGAAACAATAGAAGATAAATGAGAGAAACAGCGAATATATTACACATGAAAAAAAAAACATCCTAAGCACACCTATTTACCACGAACATAATGAATTCTAAATCATAACCTAAAATGAAATAAGGCAGAAGTGTACGTGAAAAAAGTACGAAGAAGTGCAAATTAGAGTGCAAAAGATCATTACAATCATTACAACAAACATAACCGTATCGGAAACATTTTCTATACTTTACCGATAAACTTGTATGATGACCACCCTTTTTTGTGCGTTTGATTTTAATTGATTTGATTTTATTATTAGCCCCCGGAAGCATATTGCATTGGAGGACGTGCGGACGAAGAGGGCGGTAGCGAATTTAGCAGTTGTATTCGCCAGTGTTATAAGGATAATAAATGTGACCATAAAGGATTCCAACAAAGCATTGAATAGCACGAGTTAATAGCGTTGCGTTCGCGCACCATGGACGATCATCAGAGAGCACACGTTGGAAAGCGCAATTGTATATGGTATGGTGGTGTTCAATATTGGTAGTCACATTTTGTTTGAAAAGCGTAAGCAATTACAAGATACACGAGGTGGTGGGTTCAAAAAACATAAACGTGACAAAATAAATTTCGAAGATTGTTTGCAATGATGATTTTTGGCAGTTGTTGAAATGGTGATCAATGTGATGGGTTGGAAATATTTTATACGATTTGGTGTTGATTTCAAAGGATGTGGATGTGGCGTGTTCGATTTGGAAAAGAGAAAGAGAAAAAACAATGATATATTATCGGCTATATTTTTCGAATGATCAAACAAAAACTTAAATCAAATGAAATCAACAACTCAGGGGTTTTTAATGGATAATTTTTTAATAAATATCACATGATTAAGGAAACCAAAACAAAAAGAAACAAAATACTTACGATGATGAGTGCAGGCGTCGGTGTCTATTGATTGCAGGAAATAAGATCAGCAAAATTGAACAAAGTGACGACAATTTCATTCGCACAATATATTCGAGCATTTTGTACGGTTATAAGTTAATAAGGCCATATTGTTGGAGCGTTTAAAAAATTAGCAAAAACATAGCATAACGATTATCCATTGGATGATGAGCGCACGTTCGTGATACAATTACGATTACATGGTGTGTGGAAAAAAGAAATGAAAATAAAAAAATATTAGCTAAATATTCTTAAAAAACAAGCTTAACAGATCAGATTCATGTTGTGGTGAACAATAAATTTACTCTATCCATTAGAGTAATGATTGCAAAAAAAGTAGAGGCTTGAGTTAAAATAAACTAATAAGTCGATGCTTTGAGTAATATGGAATATGTACTTCGTATAGTACTTTTCAAAAGAAGATATATTGGGAACAATGCACTCTCCGAATGCAATTTTATGTCGAATTCATAAAATTATTCGTTTTTGTACGTCGATGTTGATAGACTCGGCACACGTGTGGCCTAAATTTGACGGTCAACAACATCAACTCACCCTTGGTTGCTTTTCCTCCGAGAGGTCAAATAAGCAATCACGAGCTAAAGAGAAAACAATAATCGCCAGCTTCAAACAAAGGAATACTGTGACAAAGAGCGCTGAGGATATTAATAAAAGTGCAACAGCTGACTGGAATTCGCCGTGCATTGGGATAAATCGTTTCGTAAATGAAGGAGCTGTTCCACGAAAAAAAGGTCCTAAAATGGCAACAAGGACCTACATCCAAATTGACCTAGTTTATTATTCTGCTGCTGCTGTTTGAGGGTGCGAAGTGGGAAAAGATATGCTGTATTTACAGCCTCTCCTTACACGTGCACTACCCTGTGTTTTGGGGAAGAGGTTGTGACTTTCGATACTTTATCAACCCCATTGTCCTGTCTCACTTGCTCACTTTCGTCATCGGGAGCTCCCGCCGGAGACCTTCCTCTCCATCTGGTGATTCCTTTCCCCCCCATGTCTCACTCATTCAGAGTTCATGCAACCGGTTTTTGTTTATATAATTCGCACCATATTGGGCGTCAATAGAATGGATTTCCAGCCCGGGCGCGGAAGAGAGCTGGCTGTTCACTTCGCAGCTACTCTTTTCCGTTGCTAGATCACTTTTACTACCGAAGCTCACCATCCCCATCGTAGTCACACTCAAAACCAAGCCTTTTATAGAATCCTGCACGACACCGATTGAACGCCAAGATCATTGGACGGTCGAGCGAGAGGTGAAGAGCGATTTTTGCGGTTTTATCATCACCTTCAAGCCTTCATGTTTCTGTGTTTTTTTTTTGCTTCTCTCATACAACAAGCTTTGCAACTTTACATCAGAGCTCAGCTGTAGCATGGTTTTCATGGGAAGCGCCTTTTTTTGTAACATTTGATCGGTGTGCCTGCTGTCGTCATTCATCAGCGTTCGATCACCGATTAGCGATCGCTGCTGACAGCGACTTTGAGCAGTCAATCGTCAATAGGTTGAGCTTTTTTTATCGCATTATTTTTTGTCACACATTTAAAATAAAGCGTGGCAGAAGCTTACTTCAACAAGACAAGCAAATTCGAGCCTCAAGAAAGAGCGCGAACTTGGAGAGTTTTCGTCTTGTAGATTTCACGCGCCCTTACAGGCTCTGTTGCTGAAGGTCCTCGAAAATGGTGCTCCAAAAATGATGACTCTACTCGAACGGTTTTACCCACTGCTATAAAAGGAGTCCCTCCTCTGTCTGATCGCTGGGAAAAGGCGACTAATGAATTGCTCATTGCCCGCCGCATATCGTCGCAATGAACATGTTGATCGTAACGATTACAATTTCAGGCCTGTTTCTCCATCTTTAGTCGGCGGTCCCGCAGACCAACAGGCAGACCAACCAAAAGAAAACCGCAGATCCGCGAATCGATCCGTCGTGTGTTCGACACAACGCGCGCTCTGGGCCGCGGCGGCTGTCGTCAATTATATTTTCATATTGTCGTGTCCCCAATTCATTCGCCTGAGCCTTATGGACGACGGCATCGTGTGTTCGACTGTGGCTCTTGCAGGGGGTGGTGTCGGACCATTGCATCCAAATATGGTCTTTTCGAGCATGCAAAGGCTCTGGTAGGCGCCCTTTTCGAAGCCGTCTGAGAGATCGCGATAAACGGGGAACACCGCCAGAAGATGTTTGTTGGGGAAGAGGGGGGGGGGAAGGTGGGGGAAGAGAGGACAGAATGGATCCATCACGCCAGGCGGGGAGTGGAATCGTGTGGTGCAACCAATGTCGAATAATCGTGGATAAATTTATGTTTCAATCTGCTGAGTTGCGCTCCCCAAAAAGGACATTTTTCCTTTTCGTACACCCATCCAAATGAAATTACACAATTTGATGCCGGTTTTAGGACACACGAGACACACGCACATGCTCACGGATAGATTGCCAAAATTGGTAAATAAAAACCAATCCCCATAGATTCGGATTGCCACATTTGGAATGCTCTCTATTTGGGCGTACATTTTGACTGCAAAAAAAAATGTGATCAACGTGTATGAATATCACTTTATGGGTAGTGGAAAACATCCTACCATTTGCCTGAATTTATTTAAAAATGAAATAATAAAACATAAAAAAATCACTAACATAATTCAGACCATTTATCACAAGCTATAAAATAGCTAATGTTGAACTCTAGTTACAATAGAATATTCACTGAAGGCAATTTAACATGCATTTTGTGCTTACTTGAAAGCACAGCAAGACAACGAGTTCATGAAATTGATCACACTGTCTCAAAGGGCACCCACGTTCACGGTTTTCACCAGACCTGAGGAAGAAAAATCTACGATCGCGTGTGTCGCGTGATGAATCTATTGTACCACCCCATGTGTTCTGGTTAAGTCTCACTGGCGCGCGAATGAGATTAACTTGGTTAACATTATCTCACAGTGCTGAGCCTATTTTGCAGTGTATAATGGTAATTTCGCTCCCTGAACACGCACGCGAACCTGAGGCCAGGAATGGCGAGCACTAAATTGCTCACTTCCATTAGAGTGCGTTAATTAATTATTTATTTCCTCACCTACGTCCCTTCAAGCGAGTTGACGCAAATTAAAGCAGGAAGAACAAGAGAAATGTGACAAATGCAGATCAGTAATCGACGTCAAGGGAAACCCACAAAGTAAGAAACAATCTGTGGCTGTTCCATTACACAGTTGATAATTCGAATCTCAATTTCAGCCACCGAAAAGTCACACTACAAGAGCGAAAATGTCCAGCTCTTATTACTCCATTTCACCTACCAAACAAGCAAGCAGAGCGATATTTACAATTGACAACTTTCCTTATTTGGAAAATGCAAATAAGAGTGCTTGCGTTTTTTTTTCGAGTACACCGCAGGCAGATTACAGGGGAGTGGAATGCAGTCGACGACTATGAAATTCAACCATAAATGGGCATCAAATTGATGCCGTTGCAGTTCTCCATTTTTACCTTACATTAAGGGGGAAAAAAAGGTGCAGTCTCGCGCTGACGTGCTCGTTTTTCTGGGGGTCCCCGGGACTGAACAGCGTGTCCGCTGCAGTTCGGTGGTTTATGGACATTCCATTTATGCCATCCAGAAGATCTGTGACCACATATGGTTTGGCTTGACCCACATATTAATCGTTCAAAGTAGTGTAGCGCTACAACTGAACATCTGGTTGTTTTTTGGCCGATTTGCTCATCAAAATCCAGGCAATTTGTCACGTTGAAAGCAAAATAAATGACTGATCAGAAGTGCACGAGCGCACTACACCTACCGCAACAGATCCCTTCGGCTTGGATGCAGCGACGTATGCTAAATACTGGATAACTTTCTTTGTGTTCTCGGTTTTGCCCGCACCGGACTCGCCAGTACACAGAATGGACTGATCCTCTCGATCTGCAACAAAACAAAATGTAAAAAAAGTGAATTATACACATCGGTAACACGTAGATCTGGGAATAAGATAGCACACTAGACAACCATTTAGCGAAACAAACGGACAATCACGCTCCGTTTACTGGTACGCGCAGAAGGACTGATGAATGTTTATTTACCCTTGTGACTTGAACCTTCTGGTCGTTTGTCTGCATCTCTCTCTCTTGACATGTTTGTTTATGACATTCCTCAACTGCCTTTGGAGGTAGATGCAAACAGCGTTAGTGATATATGCAAACTGTCTTTTACCCACCACTGGCAATGCTATTCCTATCATCTGTGGTTGTTCAAATATGTCGTTGAATCTATATCTACTAGGTGTGTTTCCCATAGAAGTGTTCTCAGTTTGCTAAGAGTATGTGTACTAATTTACAATCTCTCCATAATCTAATTAAGTAATCAATAAACAGTGTTGGCCACTTTTGGTTTCGTGAAGGCTCTCTCGATCAACCAGACACATACCTTGGCAAGAAGTTATTCCAAAGTTACGTCAGCAATCGAACACACTGTGGCATATATGCGTTTTTTTTTTGCTCTGCAGAAATAGTCACTAATAAACTTGTTGACGTCTCGGATAGGTGATGGAAAGAGTTTAGACAAGAACTAAACAAAAAAAAATGTTCACACGAACCACATGTTACACGAAACGATATATCAATGCTCAAATGAGGCGCTTGGCATGGTCTACGTAGATTGTTGGCAGGATTTCACGTCTAGCTTGACGAAACCATAAATGGTCATCTTCGTTTCTTTTTTTTGCCCGCGCTCAGTTTCCTATGACCTCATTAAGTCATTTGGGTAGTGAAGCAAGCAAAAAAAAACAAGAAAACTATCTGCTGATCGAACGTGTTGAGCCACAGCAATGTGCATAACATATGCTACTGTACAAATTGAAGGTACACACGTTACTCAGACGATCTTGAGAAAACTAACGCCATTTAAATAAATGCAAATTGATAATTTTAGTTGCATTTTTTAAATATTCACACACCTGTTGTATATGCGGGCGCAAGTCTAACTTTAGCTTGCTCATCATATGTTTTACTACTTCGTGTGTTACGTGCAGGTTAACAAATTGTACGTCAAAATATTCTCAAAATTCCGATCGGTTTTTGACATTTTGAAGCTTTACATCGAAGGGAGAAATTCATAAGTCCGCAGCGTCTATTTCTGATCACATAGATTAAAATTAAATTTCAGAGTGCACAAGATTAGAGGGACAATATCCTTGTATATCGTCTTATACCTTAAACCCCTAAGTGAGAAAGTGCACTTAATTAGAACACCACGCAAAAGTAGCGCAAACATCAGCAGGTTCTTTTACGACACGAAGAGGCCCCTCCAGTTGGCAATGAGGAAGAAAGCATGGGAATAAATAGTGCAACGTGTAGCAAACGTTACACGTTCCATGGCCACGGCAAACTGTTGGCATACGGTAATAATTATTGCGTTAGACGGCAGCAGAGGTGAACTGATATTTCTACGATGAGTCAGCTTATCGAGAGTTGCATTGGTAGCACGTTTGGGCACGTCTGGAATGCACGGTTTTTGCTGCACAGTTTAGGTACTGCTGTATTTTGTTTTTATTTTTCAAAACATATACTGCCTTTCGAAGAGGCAATAAACAAATGAACAACGTGGTTTTGCTACTGGAAAGGGAGCAGCGAATGAGAATTAGGCCCATATGTGAGGGCTGGCAGTTAATATTCAGTTGTTCGATACTAAATAACGGTCAATGAGGTTCATCATATTTACTAACCAAAAGAGAAATGTTTTATGTGCAATTTATTTTACCACAAAAAAAAATCCATATCAAAGATTACTTATGAAATCGAAAGGATACATTCACTTTTTCCCTTTTCTTTATAAATATTTGCTGTCGTCGAAAAAAAAAATCCGACATAAGGATGCTCATAAATCGAGGCATCGCTTTGACTAAAAATGGCAACTGTGTCCGAAAGAATCAACAAAGCTTAAAAAGGAATATTTACCGACCATCATCCGGTGAGCCACCCTGTCGAATGTTCAAAAGTCCTTGAAAAAAATATATTTTGCGAAACCGTTGCATTTGCATTTACCGCGTACGAATGCACGGTAAAGCACAAATTTAATCTTCCCTTCGTGCATGGACATGACAACCAAACGGAATGATATTCATCCGAAACAGGTTCCATTTGGATGTTGTGATTGTCTTAACCCTTGGTGTCTTGTGAAATCTCGCATTTAAGGGCATAAATTCAAACCGTGCAATAAATGAAACTTCATCCCAAAATGAAACACAAGACCCATGATGTAATTAGTGCTCGATGCCAAATGAAAGCAAGACATCCGTAGACGGTGGATTTTTTTTGTGTGCAATAAACGAGAATAGTGGATAAAGCTAATGGACTTGATTTTACAGCACTGAGGCCGTCGTAGGCGATCGATAATATGTGCGCCTAACGGTCGATGATCCATGTAACGATGAAGTAACACCAATGGTTGGGGCGATGAGCGTACCCTATCCAAGATGGAAGTAATTAAGAAAATTCACATTTTAATTGACCCGCGCGCGTCCATTACAGATCATAGAGCAAATCGTGTCACGGTCTTTAGCTCACCAAGTGCAATAATCTAAGATAGGATCTACTCAAACAAGCCTAAAATATCATGATCCTACCGCATTCTTTAAAGATTCATGATACAAACAACAAATTTAATTCGCTGCTTATCTTAACACTACTTTGAAATCGAATGTGAAATGACTTAATTAGCAGAACGGTCCTTCTTTAGCATTAATGCAATAATTAGCGTAACCTACCTTGCAGCATTGATCTATAAGCGGTGTCTGTAATGGCAAAGACGTGT
The DNA here is from genome assembly GCF_943737925.1 of Anopheles nili. Taxonomy (NCBI): domain Eukaryota; kingdom Metazoa; phylum Arthropoda; class Insecta; order Diptera; family Culicidae; genus Anopheles; species Anopheles nili. The sequence goes on from NC_071292.1 coordinate 50,441,233, forward strand.
GGTGGCACTTCGTGCCGTTTGATGCCTTTGTATTTTTCCATGATCTTCTCGGTATAGATAGGCAGCTTCTTGTACGGGTTCACCACCACGCAGAACAGACCCGAGTATGTCTGAAAGGAACAAAGAAACAATAATAAAATATGTATTCTCATATTTCGCATTGTATATGATATTTAGCTTTATTCAACAAATTGTCATTCCCATCTAATTCCTTAAATAAAACGAAATTTCAAATGTCTCACTGAGAAAACTCTACATCAAATACTACCCCCCTGTCACCGAACCGACTTTCCGTAATACATTTTCTTATGTCACCTCTAAATTAATGGCGAGAAAACGGCATATTCTGCATGTCAAAACAATGTCGTGAAATTTTTCACGAGGAAAGTGAATGATTCATAGCGCATGAACACCAAAATAAAATGTGTAAATTTGAATATTATCAACACTTCATTATAGATTTTATCACTTCATCATACCCTTCTTTACCCTTAGACATTTCAGTTATTTATAAATTTAACAATACATAACACGGTTTAAGCTAAAATAAAGTATGAAATAGAATAAAGAATCTTTAAGCAACTTATTTCATACAGCTGAAATTAATCAAACAAGTTAATTATGGCTCATTTGTGATTTATTATTTCATGTAGAATTCATCCATTACAGATGTCTATGAATAGATTTAGATGCGCAATTTTAAATGCACAGTTCACACAGATGCAAACCAATTAATGATACCTTTCTAATAATACACCCCAGGCAGATAGCTCATGAATGTTTAAAACAACTTTTCACAACCGTTAGATTTTTTGAATTTGTTTATTTTTTATACAATTTCTGTAAATAATTCCTCAAAATGAGTTGTTTAAAAATTGCAAAAATGCAATAAAAAGATAGACCACAATTGCTTATCAAGTGAATCATAACTTCATTTGATTCAATGCCGCCTTTCGCCATAATATTGTAAATCATTTCATCGCTGAACCCGGCTGCTTATCACCATAGGAAAATCTTATCAGGATCTGTTTGTCTAATTAGAGACCGGCAGCAATCTTAAGTTTAGCAAACAATCTTCCGATTGATTGCCAATTTGCTGTCAACAGTCAGTTTTGCAGATTAGTTTTTGCGCTATCAATACGCTCGCTGTCTGACATCCTATTGTACTCCATATGTCTTTAACTCGTCAACGTTACTTTCCATTCCTACCTCTCACGGCTCGAATTTTGTCCACAAAAAAAAATTCAGTTGTCATTGTAGGTTTGCAATTATGTAAATTAATTCCTATATAAAAAACTAAAGTAAGCAAACAGAAGCTACTGAAAATAGGCTCCTTTCTTAAGCGAGTTCAATTTAACCCCTCTACCCTGATGTGGGTGACGATTTTTCTAAATCAAGTTTACCTTCTGTTTTGCCTGTGTTCTCCTCTAAAAAAGATCTGCTCGAGAGGAGTACGATCATGCGTTGGGAACACGTTTTCATTAGATCTTATTAGAGAGGTTAAATTGGTCAATAAAAACTTCTCCGTCGGAAGGGATCATTACATCATGGGCGCATTGCCTCGTTTGTTTCAGGTTCCATCCTAGGTCGATGAAACAAAAGAGCACGATCGATCGAGAACTTATTCCAAATGCCTTATGATCGTTGAACTTCACCATAGATATTGTCGTACGATTATTGCTATGCGGTGAGACCGGATGAAAACAATTCTCCAAACACGCATACTAACATGCTATTCTTTGCGTGCCCGGTTTGACAAGAGCTGTTGTCCGGTGAAGATGATCATCGATCGTACATCGGACCAACAGGAACGATCAATGAACGAATGCAGAAATTCCTGCGTTAGTTTCAACCATTCTTCGCCTTGTTTATATCATCAGAACTTTGTGCAGGAATTTCACGTCCAACTGCTGTCCAAGTCTGCGAGAGCGCGCTAGTCTTTGTTGAATTTCGGAAACCCCCCCAATACATCCGCAATGACAGTCCCGAAAGTAGATCTTGAACCTGTTTCACAGTTACCGAGGTCCAGCGAGGTGAAGGTTGGAGGGAACGCATTCCAAAAATGATCGTCCCTTGCCAGAATGCGAGCCTACGATGGTCATATGCCGGAGGTTTCCTGCAAACCGTACCAAACTGCGACCGCGAATCCAAAAATGGAAAGTCTCCAGGTGTTGGTAAAGCAAAGATTTCGCGGCTTAATCACGGATCCCGCAAGAACTGATTTATTTTTTTTTTGTGTGTGAATCGCCGAAAGATCACGAAAGCTTTCACACACCGGTGTGTAGGTGTGTCGGTTGTTCAACTCAGCTTCGTAACAGAGCGCACACCAATACCAGCGCGAAGAAAAACCGGCCCAGCAAGTTGACACCATTGATGAGCCAGAAAACCTTTCCGTCGTCGTTTTTTTTTGGTGGTTCCTCGAGGTACTCAACATCTTCCACAAGGTTTTCGTGGTTTTTGCGGCACTGCCTTTTAACCACATCTTCCACCTGGCTCCCACCCGGGTAATATGCGTGAGAGTTCCAGAGACAAAACCCAACCGTCAATGGAGGGAGGGAGAATGAAATATCCCAAAAATGAAAAACCACTCGTCCCCGCTCATGGGCCAAAGCTGGAGCCACGGATCGTTGGGAAATTATTACGCAGCACATTAGAAGCAGCTTCAACGGTGGGCTTTGCTTCTCCTATTCCGCTATTTCTGCTTTTCTTTTCTCGCGAGTTCCGTCTTCGTTTCGATCATCCACCGCGCCAAGGGAGTACCAAGAAGGCACGTACGTATTCAAGGTCACCGTTTGTCCGGTCCACGACTCAAAGAAACTCCTTGCGGGTCTCAGACAGTGGGCTCAGAAACACTGACACTGACGTCGTTAGAGAATGATGGAGCTTCCCCTAGCACACAGACTCTTCTCTTACTTGCTGATGACAAATTTCTCAACCTACTTGTGGCGAATAGGCGATTCCTTTTTGTGAACCTACATATGAAGCTTTAATCGCAAACCAAACACCTTCGATATATGGCATCCGCGCTGCCAGTTTCGGGCGTTGGGAGACAGGATGTAAGTTCAAGAACGTGACAGGAATTCGCTAATGTCAAACCAAACGTCAAGTCGAAGAAAAAGAACAATAAGCAGATCGAGAATGTTGGGTTGGTGATCGCTGGTAATAAAAAAAATACAATCCAAGGAATGTGGCTTTCCTTGCTTGGCACGCGCGCTTGTCCGAGGATCGTAACTCATCCTATTGAGTATCTTCAACTCGATAGTACGTTGTCCTTGTGTAGTATTTTCTAATCAAATGGAAGATAACTAGCCGGGATGAGAATCGGGGTAGTGCATGATTTGTCTGAAGCAATAACACTACTTCATCGTCATTTCGCGCCGGCGATCGCGAACGAAAGCTCATGCAAATGCTAATGGCGGCCTTTCGATGAGTCACCCAACCAAAGGACGGAGGAACGCGGAGTCACCATCGTTGTCTCCGCGTCCCGTTGACCAAGCCAGTTGTCAAGCGTTGGACCCGGACTGAGTGGAGAAAAAAAACAGAGCCCACCAGTGGCTCCATGTGTATGTGTGTGACGGAACGTCAAAAAACGCCATCGGGACAGCCTGATTTTAACAGGTTCATCATCATAGCCTCGGTTTTAAATAAAGAGACCCCCGTCGGTTGATTCAAGAGCAGCGGTTGTGGAAGAACAAACACACACACACACATACATACATATACCGCGCGGCGTGGTAATGTACACAATGTGAATAATTATAAAACTTGCCGGGCAGCGTCACGGCCAATTACAAACCGCACAAAAAACCCCGCACAATTCCGTCGACTCGACCTACACAAACCCCCCCCCCTCCCTTTTCCACCCTTTTGGTGTGTCCTCCGTCCCCACGTGGTCTTCCGTTAAACCAACAAACGGGATGTCGGCAAAACAAAGGCTTACTCTCGGGGCAAAACGCTTGTATGGATGAGATGAGACAAGGCAGCAGCGGTCTGCGCCATGATAGATTTTCCGGCGTCGGCGTACGGGGCGCGAGTGACGTAATCTGCGCGCGACGTGACGAAAGCTCTCCACCGAGCGTTGGAGCAGATTAGTTTAAACAATAATGTTGTATCGGGTCGGATTTACCGCAAAGAAGTCAAGCAACAGCAAGAAAAAAACGTGCCCGTTTCATGTTCCGATTGGTTGATAGAAGGAGCGCGTAGGTTCCTATTTTTTTCGAACCCTGTTTCCGATGGAACGATTGTTTGTTGCTTTGTTATTTGTTCTACACCTTCCCCTCGAGAGCGGGTTTTCAAATAACACAATTTCATAACGCACGCAAAGGACCACTCCTCTTCTTAAAGGTCTGAGTGTGCATCATTTTCTCGCGAATTACAGTAACATATTTCAACATTGCTCACATCGCGCATGTGGCACAGATGATATCAAGGAACGCGATAGTGACACATCAGCGGATGCGCGTACACAAACGTACGCACACACACTCGCGTCGATATGATCATTCGCTACATGACAGTCTGAAGAAACTCTCGGTGGTGGATATAATTCAATGAATCAATGATACAATTCCACGCTTTGATTGCTTCGCACCAATGTGGAGCGAGCCGCAATTGAACCGAAGCGAGACGTAGGAGCTAACGGCGCGCAATCGCAAATAAAGATATTACATGGAGGCGCCCAACCCGTCACAACTCGATACGTACTCCTTCTCCTCCTCTTGTTCTTCTTTTTGTATACAGAGCTGCAAGAAAATGGCAAGTACCCATATCGATATCAATTACTTGTAGCTGCAACAGGGAGACACAAACAAACGTCAGAAACAGCAACGAGACTCTACCGATATATGGTCGCACTTTTTGCTGTGTATTTTATTTTATCATATTCAAATAGCTTCTTGGAAAATGAAGGAAAAAGTTAACTACTACAGAATTCCTTCTATCAACTTGCGAAACTGCAATTATCAATATTCAAATATGCATTTATAAATCACGATATCAAAACATACGTCCAACTTTCTTTCTCACACGAGTTTATCATTGAAGGGTTGAAGACTCGATCATTATACAAATCGACACTAAACGTTATGACGCAAGTCAAGTAAATGGTGCCTCCTCTTCGTTGTGTGACTTATGCATTTCTTTCCGTCGTAACCGTTTGTTCAAGCAGCGAGGATCGAGGACGCTAACCTTCCTCATGACAACTGAAGGTTAATTACACTGGAACCAGACCACCCTCACCCGCGCGCCGCTTGAACTTCCTTTGAGAGTTCCCTTTGCTTGGCTTCACGCGGGTATGATAGTCAATTGTTGCAAATCCGCTTATGTTGCTGGCTCTCTCTACTGGTCATCGAGCTCGTCTCGAATGCAGTTTAAAGCGATCGCATTATGACACTCGACACGCTTACACTCTCTCTCTCTCCTCTACGACTTTCGTTAATTCCTTTTAAATGTGCTACTATAGTCCACTGGAAAACAAAGCAAAACCTTCACATCGTCCTATGGGTCGCGTTCGTCAGGGCGGATTAAGATGTAAACATATCCACAGGTTTAACTTAATACCATTTACGGAGTGTCAAACAAAAAAAGCATGGTTGAAGCTCAAAGTGGCTGACTCTGGGTTTCGCTGCAACGGTTGTGTGGTTGGCCTGATTCGCGCTTGCTTTGTGTCGAGTGGCTGGGGAAAGCCCAAACCTGAACGACGTAACATTAAATGCCTCTTCTCCAGGTGCTTGAGGTGCGTGAGAAGGGAAACAGTTAAAAACCTGGTATGACTAATCACGAAAAGATGCCAACTCGTTATCGGCCCGACGGACACAAATGCAGGGTATCTGTGTGGAAGGGTACGATATCGCAATGTCCGCTTCCAACATCGCGAAAGGGAGTGTGTGATTCATACACGTCATCGCTAAAACTTGGCAGCTCGCAGATTTCAGATTGCGGAATAATTTCGATAAGCGAAGGAAGAAATCAAAGCTGAAGTGCATTATCGAACAGAACGTACAATATCTGATAAACTTCATTAGGGTCATAAGCGCTTGTCGTATCATAAAATTTAACCCAGCACCATGAACTATGTCCTAAAAGCCAAAAACTGTTCACATTTCCTATCCTTCGGTTGATTTTCATGGCAAAACTCCATCTTTGGAGCCGCGGAGTCATATCTTTCTTTCGTAAATCACACCCTAGCTCTGACACTCGAACCCCCCCATTGGCGCCATTTTGTACGATCGCAAAGAGGGACACAACACGCATAATGCGCCGTTTGGTGAACCATTCTCTTCCCATACTGCGCGATGTACGACCTCCAAGTCCGCTCCAATAAGGTCCCCGCCAGATTTGGAGATCTTGCCATTTTTGGAAGTAACACAGCATACTTGGCCACCGTACCCCCGACCGACATGATAAACTCCACCGTTAGGGGGTCGCCTCACTGATGTTGAGACTTCAGACTCTAGAGTAACGTGTGACCTACTGGCTTGTACACCAAACACACCGTTTTGAGGAGACTCCGAGCTACGCGTGACCTTCTCAACACAACGTTCCCTTTCTACGGTCTATAGACTGCTGGGGGGTGCTTTATCTTACACCAAAACAAGGTCCACTTCTCTCTGATCTCAGCCCGTCAAAACGACATCATAAGCCAGCCAGCCACAGATGGCCGACTTGGAGATGATGATGGTGCGCAAGATGGCGCCATGTCGCGACCGCACAAGGTGATAATTGAACATTCAGCTCACCCTCAGTGCGCGAAGCTTTCACACAAATTGGATCTTTACTTTGCAGCCCGAAACCCTTCGATCACAGCTCGTAAACACGGATCCTTCGCACGCTATGCGGGGTCACACACAGAGTGACTCGCGAGGGGGCACATTAAAAACGGACGAGAGAAGTGGTGGAAATCGCCTTCCGGCGGCTGGCGTCGAAGGAAATATTATTGCCCATCTTTGGTCAACAGCAAATTATGGCAAGAAACGAAAACCCCAGTGCCAATGGGACCAGTGATTGCTGGGGCGTGAACGACATATGCAATACGCCATACACACTCAAGAGAGCAGCATCCTTGTAAAGTAAAAAAAATGGAAAATTGCAAAAATAAAACTTTCAAGTGGCCAAAAGGGACACAATTAGTGGCATTTCTTTGATGAAATTTAAATACAGGGTTTAAGAAGTTCCTGTTTTTTTATTAACATTTTATTACTTGTCTGGCATTTCGAAATTTTGCAACAATTAACAGACAAACAAAGCGAAAAATCATACGATCCTCACAGTAAAATATGTCATTTTCGGAGAAGAATACAGCAACATTGAGCCGTCCTTGAGATCTTTTCTTTCCTCATCTGCTAGAGCTTGTTTTTGGGCAAAAATAGAGCACGCTTTGCAGCTTATCGGTAGCTCGCTAACTGCAGCAGCAGCACCGCTAATAAATCATTTCGTGCTTGAAGTTTTGCAGTTGTGGAGAAAACGAGTCGAACGCAGAGAACACAGCGATGCCAAAACATTCCGCTTCGCTGGCTACCAGGAGTTATCACATTTCATCCCAGCGCGCGATCGTTGAGCTAACCTCAGTGATGATGAAAGGATGGATTGCCCCCCCTTCTGTCAGGCCCGCGTGCCCTCCAAAAGTATCTGTTCTCTCGCCTACCCGGGGTTCAAATTTCACTCAGTGTAGGCGTGCCCCGCTTAAAGCCCTCTGTGAGGTCCGTTGAGTGCATTTAATCTCAGATATATACAGATATGCGCTTTCTATCTGACAGGAGGATAGTCACGTTTGAAGCACTAGAAGTGAGCTAGGGCTAGTACCACATTCATAAACGATGTTCCTTTTGCTAGCAGCACCCTGTAGACAATCGCAGAAAGCTTAAAGGAAGGTCGCCCTTTTTTAGTATCGCCCCACCAATGGCTTTTCCGGTTGAGTCATTAGGCGGGACCCATTAGGCACTATCGTCGTCATCGTGCATTTTCCAAATTTGGCAAACGAATCACTCGGCGAAAAACAGAGCACACATATGCAAATGTTTTCGCAGCGCCACAGTCCGATGGATTTCTGTTCTCTTTTACAGCACGTGCGCCCCCTGGTGGTCAGGATTCCGAAACCGTCACGAATCCATAGGACACCGCGCACGGATTGTGTTTCGTTCCGTTTGTGGCGGGGGTGAAGCCTGTAAGGGTGGAACTGGGGATATGGGGAGTGACTCGAGTGAGCGAGCATCAGCTCCATAAAGGTCGGTTGTTCACGGCTTTTCAACGTTTGTCCGTATTAACAAAAGCTGCCGGTGACGCTGAAGGAAACCTAATCAAACGAGACATTCGAGAGCGCTCGCGGACTTGGCGGGTCACATGTCAGTAAGCATGCAATTAACCTGTTGCAGTGGGATGGGAACCTCGCAAAAGTTTCAAGTGTTCGAGGGTGCTGAGACGTGAAAAAAATACTCTTTAAACCACCATGCTTCGAGGAGTAGAAAATGTAGAATTAAAAATAACTAGGCATTATTTTGACTGGCACAAAATGGAAGCTAATGCTCGATAAGAAACTAATTTTCACGAATGTCTCGATCGGAGCGTGAAACAACAGGTTTGAAACACATTCCTCAGTGAACATGGACAGGTCAGGAGGATTAGCGACTCCTACACATCGATGTTCTTTTCCTAACATTCGCGCTGGTTGCGTGGCACATCTCAATCCATCAGCTACGCTCATTTAGTTAATTATTTCAGCGACGACTTTTTCCCACAGCCAAACTCCTACACGCTTGCCTTCATGCAATAGTGAATGATATGTAAATATATACGTAGAAAACAGTGACACCTGCAGGGAAAAGGTACCTACTAGCTATCGCTTCAATACCTACTCAAATCCGGTTTCAATGTCCCGAAGCAAAAAAAACTCAATTTACTTATCATCCAAAATTTCGTACTTCTAATTTCTTTTTTTCCTTCATCCATGAGCAAGCAACGAAGAAGCACATTCTTACTAGTATGAAAAAACCTCCCACATGGCCAAGAAGCACCCATTGTGATAGCTACACTACAACTCATAGTGTACCTCGATTCTACCTCATACAACAAGCTTTCACCGCTGCACGTAAATTAAATGTAATAGTGCTGAGAATGGCACAGCTCTGAACTTGCAACCAAGCGCATGTTTCGAGCTCTCCAAGCAAGAACAGGGGGGCTAAAAGTTTGTCAACAAACAACTAAATTGTGTTGTGGCCCACTTCCTTCCACGCTGGTTGACCCTTGGAGACTCTTCGTGACAAACCAGCGCATTTCTTTCTGCTGACGTCGAAGATTTGTGTAGAAACGCTCGGGGACAAAGCATTTACTGCTGTCTGCAGGGTTTGTGGCACGTAATGCTGGGAATGGAGAAACAACGGACGTACCACGCTGAATACGTGAGCCATAGGATGTGCTGTCTAGGACTATGAGTCGTGATCACTGGAGGGAGTGATCAGTAACTGCCCCATGATGACCACATCTAATTGAATTTGATGCGGAAGATCATCGAGAATACGACAGTGCGTGATTCATTGGGATCTGTAGACAAACGATGTTTATGATGCACTTCTAAAGTTTTTGAATAGATGTCTGACTAGACTCAACAAATTTGAAAATAGTTACCACTTGAGGGTTTTAGTTATTAGCTAACGTTCAGCAGACTATACTAGACATTTGATTCCACCAAACTGTACAAAGAAAACATTTGCTAGTTCGCTATAGTATAGTGTCACACGATACCCGCATTTCGAGACTACAACGTTGATGACCTAAATGCCTAAAGACTTATACTGTTAACTGGCGAGTTTGAACCTCCTAGAGTTAATACAAAAAAAACGCACACAGAAAGCTGGTACGCAGTAAGAATGCTGACCCTCTTTTCCCTTTTGTAACTGCTGATAAGCAAACCCAAGCCTGCCGGTTGTTTTGTAGTTGGTGAAATATAAAAACCCATCCGTGTTGTGGCCCTGTCCTCGCTACTTGGTCCGTCAACTCGGTCTCAACTCGAAGTACTTCCACGGCAAAGCGCGCATTGTCGTTCACTCTAGAGGAGAAAGGCGATACGAAAAGGGCAGCTCTGTCATGAGACACTCCAGCTACCAGAGACTGGAGGATCGTTGACGAACGAAAAAGGAGTTTATATTGCGGAAGCATACAATGCAGAGAATGCACTTATCGCTCAGTAGCCCCGCTACTGGGTGCGCGTTTATGACCTCACACTTCTTTTCGTAGAGCTACACAAAAAGGAAGTGATCTATACTTTCAAACGACAGAATAGGGGTGTGGCTCATAACTCCACCAGCTCATGGTCGGGTGCATACACATGTACTGATAATACTCTCTCTTATTGTCCAACAGGTTTTGTATGCTCCAAAAGCGATTGCTTTTATTTGCAGTGGGTTGCTTTGCCTTATTCGAAGCATGACACGTTTATTGATCTCCATACCGTAGTGAGCTAAACAAGCATCTTGACCACATCGATCGTAACATACGCACGTAGAAGACACCCCTCTCCTTAAGTGATTAAATAATTAATGTGACAACAAGCGAATAAATTACGCGCCCCATTATTCAAATTGCCTCAACGTTTGTCATGACAACTTGGCGAATGGAGAACCTAGAGGATCCCAGAGGTGGTGTGCAGCTTCTGTGCAGCATAGTTAGTGTCTCAGAACCTCTACAAGAAATCATCCCACAAGAGACAGGTGTGTGTGTGCGTGTTTGTGGTGTGTTCTCCCGGTGGTTAGGCAAAGTGCGTCGGCTTTATTTTGCAACTCACGCAACGATCGCACGGCGTTGGAGGGTTTCGCCGGAGAGCAACAACTCGGAATAGCGGTTCCTTTCTTGTTCAATTGCGTATTCACAAAGGTGGTCTCGGTGGAAACTGGCGGAGATCTGGAAGCCTTTTGCCAGCCACAGCTCTCTTCCTACTCAAATGTGGTGGGGGCTTGTTGGCTTGATTCACATTAACTTGCATCCCGCGCAAATTGATTTACTTTCCTACGCGGGGTTTAAGCGTCCGCATTGTTACGTAGCTGATCGGTAACAATAGATAGTGTTGTGGCGGCTTTTAGACACCGTCGCAAGCCATCATTATCCATCAAACGTATTTCGTTATGCATCGAGCGGAGAGAGCGTAAGCAAAACAGATAGCATTTCCTCTTTTTGGAATATTAAACGAGCTTCCCGAGCTTCCACTTTAAATGTGTCAAAGAGTAAATAACGCATAAAAATAATACCAAAAACCTGAATCACTCTTTAGTGAGGTACTCTTCAGACAAGTTAGGGGCAGATTTAAACCACCTCAAACTGCTAATAAATCAATTGTAATAATATCAATCAAACTTAAATCTTGCGGCACACACATAAAAATTTATCAGAGTTGTTGCCCCAGAGCATATAGCCTCGCAAGAAGCAGCATGATCAAGTTGATGACGATGATGATGAGATCTTTAACCAACGCAGCAGCGCTAACCTAACCTAACTAACTAACTTCAGGGCGAGACCAACATCATCATGACGGATTGCGTTCACAAAAACCCCTCACACTCCATTGAACCGAAACGGGAAAAATGGGTTTTAGATTAAATTGTTTATGTGTGTAACGCGCCCCCTCACCTTCGCCCGGAGCGGGGGATGGTTTCTGTGTGTGTGTACATGTTGGTCCACCAACTTCCTGCCAGCGCCGCCTCCACGCGACCACGCTCAATTCGTGCCCCGTGTGTGACAGTTGGGAAATTGATCCGCATCCATAAACCGAACGTCGGGAACCATCAAAACGTACATGAGATGTGGGCCTGTACGTGGCCTCTACAGTAATTTCTCAACGACGGAATAACAAACCCGGAGGGGGTCTGTTCTATCATTAGAGAAACGGAGACAGAAAAGTCGATGGCTTTTCTTCGCTGGCTAGTCTTCCGATTGTCATAAATTCATAAATCTCTGTACGGAGCCGCTCTGTGCGTTACGAAATGACTTTCCAACGGGGTCTCTCTTTCTGGTTTCTATTCCCCATCGCTTAATTTAACACTCTGTTGCTCTCTCGCTTGCCCTCAGCCAGCAAAACAGAGCTGCAGTTGGTGATAAAAATGTGATCTTCCGTGATCTTCTGGACATGTGCTCTTTTCTGGGTGGTGTAGTATTTTTATTGCAAAAAAAAGAGGAAAAGAGATCTCTAAAGCGGATGTTTATGCGATGGTGGACGTAGTCAAAAAGGCTAACCCTTAAATCGTTTGTGGAACAATTGTGAGTTGTGAGGGGAAAAATGTCCATTTCATGACGGTGTGTCTGCATTTTCGTTCGGATCAATTCGATTGCTACACACAGCAGTATAAACGGCGACACAATTGTGCGCTAGTGCATAGCTTGGCCCGAATTGCAGACAAACCCCCGGCCTTTCCCGCGATTTGTTGCGTGGTCAAAAGCCAAATTTCGTTACAACGCAAACTTTGGTGCCGCTTGTACCGCGCGATGTCCCAGAAACCAGTTTGAATCCTTGCCGTAAATGGAGATCAACGTAACAAAAATGCTGGCCCGTTTCTCCCAGCGAAAGCGTGAACTGTGGCGCGTCCTCTCTCGAAGTAATGTCCGACAAAATTCCTAGCAAATTCCTCTAACAACCCCCTCTTCCCCCGGAGCCACCCGTTTCGTCCCTTATATGTCCTTCCCCTGGGCAGGCTGCCAAGCCATGTTGCCGAAAATCCGTCCCGCGGGAAGCTTTACACCGCGCGCCGGATGATTATGTGTGCGGCTCGTTTCGGACGGACCATTCGCTTTCGAACACCGTTGAGAGGAGTTCGATCATTCGATCGTCGAAGAGCTAAAAGGTTACACCATATTATGGAGAAGGCTGGACATGCTACGAAAAAGGCAAGAGATGGAGCAGCAGAGCGCGCAACCAAATAAGGAACACCGCACATTATAGCGGTGGCACCCCCCCCCCCCCACCTCCCTTCCACCTCACCAAGGCCATCACCCCCTTCTCCTCTTTCCCCCCCATGGCTACCCCTGCCATGGTGGTGTGTGATGGTACTTACATATATCAAACCGGAGTAGTATCGGTCCTTGATGTTGTGCAGGACGGAGGCTTCGTTCAGGCACGTCAGCTCGGCCATGTCTTCGACTTTGTCGAATTTGGGCGGGTTCATTTTCTGGATGTCATCCTTAAGTACCAGCACGCGCTTGCCGGTTTCGGCCAGCTCCACCTCCACCTCATCCCCGCGTTCACCTTTGATGCTGGCGGCGACAAAACCCTGGAAAGAAAAGGTCATAAAAACGTTAGCATACAGAAGTCTCCTTTCATTGTGAACCCCCACCCCTCACCAATACCATAAAGCTAAAGGATACCCCCGACGAAAGAGGTGTTCTGATAAAGATCCTGATCGAAGCGGATTGGGCTCGCAATCGGTAAACGGGTTACACTACTGACCTACATAACAAATATGCGTACTTTAGGTGAAGGAGAGATCTCCCCGTTTGCAGCGCGAAAGGACACTCCCTCCTTCAGCTCATTCTGCTGGAACAGGTTCCTTGGTTTCTTTTTGAACAAGAAGGGGAGGGGGAGGGGGGTTGGTCACCCCATCGTGTATGCCGTCCTTCACGTACAGCAGCCTCCAAGAAGACCCCTCCCCCTACTCTCCTTCTCTCCCCTTCGAGTAGCACCTTCGTGCGTCCGTGTATGGGACAAGGCCTACCGGGGTAGACTGGAGTTGACCGTATATGGTAGCGTTTAGTCGACCACTCGATCTCTCCATGTTGCTGTTGTGTTCTCCAGCACCTTCCACTCTGTCATTCGCCATGTGCCGCATCACGCACACGGCACTGTAATTTTACGCTTTTCTCTAGCCGTTTTGCCTTTAAACGTTACCGCACGAGGATTTTTGTTTTTGCTTCTTTGCGAGTTTTTAATGCGTAAATTCATCGAACGTACTGTAATCAGAGCGCACCTCTCCGTACCGAGAGGGACAGGCTCCGTGTTTGGCAAGGACGCGCGGATCGTGGTCTAGTATGTGGCGACCTTGAAGAGAAGAAAAAGGGCCTAGGGGAGGGCCCTTACGAGATGTGCTGAACGTGTCGCTCATCACACGATTGCGCAAGAGCTTCGTACATTTTCTTCTGCAATAGTTTTATGCAATTTAGATGCATTCTCAATGGGCAACTAAATGGTGATTAAGAGCAACTAAAAATCCTCACAAAATGAATTCATTTTATTCCTCTAAACCGCAGTGACGCAAATGGAAAATTTCCCTTCGCTTACGAACGCTTCAAAAACCAAATTCATCATCCCACCCCTTTCACCCGAAGTGAGTGTGGAGGGGGGAGAATTATTTAAAAGATCCAACACATGAAGTCAATATTCACTTGAACCGGGGGGGGTCCGGCTTGGTGTTGGATGAAAATTCAGAAAATCCACTGATGCGCTATTTCTGTGACCGATGATTCACACGATTTCCCTTCCCCCACAATCGCCAGGCCCTCGCTATCTCTCTACGGACCATAACCTCACATTTGCAAACGTCGGTAAAGGATGATCCACCAATCTTCCGGAGGTGGTCGAGATGCTTGTGAAAGGTCAACACACACACACACACATTAGTTGTGTGCACTGAGAAACCTGCCGTCGTGTACAGATTTAATGTGTCTTTGGGGATCAAGTGAAGTGAGCAAAAAAAAAAATCCTCGGTGTCCAATAATCTTACTCATTTATCCCAAATGGACCGTGCCAAATCGCGTTGCCGGAAACGCCTTCGGTGGGTGGAGGAGAAGGGAGGAGGGTTGGGGGGTTATGGCAACAACGAAATGTCCCTACGTTCGTTTACCTAGTTTTACTCTATTCCTGCGTAATGTCGGCCCCATTCGTACACCCTACGCGCGAATGATTTCGTACGTGCGTTGAGGCGTTATCTTCTCTCTCTCTCTCTCTCTCTCTTTTTTTTTTGTTGCTGTTGATATTCAATGTTTACTTTTACCCCGGGTTATTTACATTAACAGATCTTCTTGCAAAAGCACCCTCCCGAGCGCGCTCGATAAGCTGAACGTAGAGGAGTTGTTTTACCTTGAACCGGGGAGCAGTAGTATAAGCATATTGGTCATCTTCAGATTCCAGTAGCAGAGGGCTGATTGTTGCTTAGACCTGTTGGCTTCCCATTATCTCTACACGATGACTCTGAAACCGCAAAAGCGCGATCTATCATCCTCCTCGCAGATGACATCATCTGCTAGCGTTTCTTGCAGTAATCTGCTCGACATTTTCCAGCTCATCCCAGCCCCAGGAGTGGGACAAATACAAAGAAAACAAAATATCGCAGCGAGGACAAGGTATGCAAGCGAACAAAAAAAAATACACCACTTGACATGATACACAACCGCAGAGACCTGACGGAATCGCAAACAATCGCCGGGGGAACAACGGTGGAAAGAAATGCACCATATTCTGTACGGACGCGCGCTCTCAAACACACCACCGTCTGCTGAGTAAGCGCGATTCCAAATGAAAGTAACCATCATCATCCATTGGCCGGGGAGTTCTCGGAGCCAGGTTCTGACGTCGCGATTCGCGATCGGATTGCCAGCCAGCACAACCACAGCCACATACACACACCCCAGCCGGCATGGAAAGCAAGCTCAACAACAACAATGTGCAGAAGAAGAGAGCACGCCCATCGCCGTGCGGGGTCGGCTGCTAACCGAGGTCAATGTCTTCCGGGGCTCTCTCTCGCGCGCGGTTGCATTTGTGCGGTATTAGCAATACATATGGGGCGGGGGGCTGTTTTTTTTTGCTGTGTGTGGCATTGAACCAACGAAAGACGCGCGCGCTTGGGAGTCCGAAGCGCAGCAAACCAAATTCGAATCTGCACATGTGCAACCGTCACGGATACACCAACACTAGCACCAGCAGCAGCATTCGCCGTGTGTCTCACGCGTATGAAATATCACAGCAGCACGCAACCTGAATCCAGCCGGCACCGACTGGTGAGACGACGGGGCTCTGCTAGTGATATGCAAGTGCCAGACGCACACACACAAACACACGTGTGCATCTGTAGGACCCCGCAGGAAGATGCACCGGGAGAGATTGTGCAAAAATATACGCCACAAGCGCCACTTGCCACCAATACCACGGTCGGTGGACGCACCAGACCACATCAGCACAAATGTGCTCTCTTTTTCTCTCTTGAACCTTCGAGGAGATGCTTTCACGCGACAATCGTGGGGTGGGTGGGTGGATGGGAGTGAAGAAATCGTACCACCGCAACATCGAACCACCCACACCACCCTCCTCGGTCAGGTTAGGTCAGGTAAAAACGCCGGTAAATGGTGAAAAAGGCAATAGCACTTTCTTGCCCTTTTTTGCAATTCTTGCTCGCTGGGGTGAGCTGAGTGAGATATCGCGAGCATATTTATCTCACGTAAAGCTTCACTTCTCACAGGACCGGATACAAACCGCGTGGTGTGCGGCTGCTTTTTTGAACGAAAAGCGTTGATCAAAAATCAATCAAATCGTTTACCATCACCATGTCGCACCCCCCCCCCCCCCATATCCACCGTTATCGTTTTTATGTAGTTTTTTTTATTTTCAAATTTATTTACAAAGGGTGACGAAACATGAACCTGTGTGTGGCGGCCGGTTATCATCCCTCCGGCCCCGCGCTGGCTAGATATCGACCAGCAAAGGGTGGCACCTATATCTTATCTTGTTCCTGGCGCGGCAATGTTGATATTGTCACACCGAGGAGTGACTCGTTCCGAAAATGACAAACCCATTTCGGGCTAACACGCTTTTCCGGAGCTAACTGCTGATAAAAGCCGCAGCTCTCCCAAAAGAGAAGTAGATCAAAGTTAGTCCCTTTTATTTTGCCCGTAAACGTAACCGTATCCAATGATTATTGGCGCTCGAAAATCTGCGGGAAGATATTGATTCAAAACGCAGTTCGGACATGGTAACTGATAAGCGGCACATTCACACACGAATGTTGTGGAAGAATTATCAAAAAAATGCTACATCCGTTTTGCTTACTTTGAAAGTTCAAAATGTCGAGTTTCAAGTCGAATATGTATCAGGACAACGTAGAGATGAATTTCCTGTCAAATTTTGCCAATTTAGTTCTTAGTCTGAGGTTTAAATCAACAGTTTAACGCACATTCTTGGTGGCATGCGGTTAGAGGCGTATGGAAGGCGTTGGGAGTATTTTTTTCGATAATTTATGTATAAAACCCGCAAAATATCCCACACTTACTTGTGATTCGTGCGGCACCCAAACGAGCCGCTTCTGTGTCCACTCGGCCTGCGTGGCCGGATCGTTGAAGGAGTTCCGTTCCACGGACAGATACTTCAGCTCCGGGTCGTTGCGATCTCGCAGATCTTCAGCCATCGTTGCTTGCGATGGAGTTTCCGGTTTCGTTGACAAAAGATCACGCCACACACACACACGCGCGCGCGTTCGTTGTGCTCCTTTTGCTAGACTGACTCAACAACAACAGACTTTTCCCCGATGGTTTATACTTGACGTTTTCTTGGTTCGTACACGGTTTAATACTTGACAAATTGAATCGCGATCTTCCTTTCTTCTACGATCCTTGATTGCTTGCTTGTTTGCAGGAGTCACTCAACCAGCGATTACTGCATAGCCTTCTACATCAAGCGCGAAACACACATACACATACACACGTACATACACACGAACACTCACTCTGCTGATATCTCCTTCGCTTCCTTCGCACTACAGTTTTCACTTATTTCAACGTGACACACATAAATCTCACTATCATTTTGCACCGAAAAAAAGAACAAATGAGCATAAAATAATACATTTTTGAAGAAATGAACAGCTGATCAACATCCCAAGAAATTTGACGGTTTTTTTTATCACCCTCGGAATACCACATTGCGTGTTCGTGAGGTCTTCAATCTTTTGTGAGTAGAGGGTATTAGATATCCTGAAGAATCAAATAATAGCTCAATACAGGTTGCGATAGGGGAAATTTTCTTTACTATCGCTGATTCATCGCTGTGACACAACTGAGCGTCTAAAATCCGGAAACTAGATTTAAAGAACACAACAGATTGCTGTCGAATTTTGCCTAGCGTGACTTTTTGAAGAACGATTGCACTTCGTATTTTTCTATAATTTTTCCATTTTCTTTATATATACCACTACCGGTATTCGGTAGATAAAAATACACACAATTCATTCAAAAATCTGTCACGTATTGTCGCGTGATTCGTTCGTAACGGACTAATAAATTTACAATGGGATCCCTCAATAACTGAGCTACAGTTAAATAGGCATTTTGAAAGAAATTCTTCCAAAACATCTTCAAAAATCAATACGATAACACCAATATACAAAATATGAAAAAATGAATACCATTACTGTTCTTAATTTCTTCAATATATCCTGGATGGTAAAAATGACCGTAATGATCGTCGTCCGATCGCTTGGCAAATCAAACAATAACCGAGGGGACAAAAAATATGTGCGCGGTTCCACAACCCACAAGTACAGCCCCACCAGAAACTCTTAAGCGAATAAGAATTTGGTGGCATAATCCAGCACAGAAAGCAACGAAACCTTCGGTTGGAGTTTTATCTACGTTCCTCGCGTTTGTTGGCGCTGCTCCATCTCCATCATCAGACCCCACGTATCACGCAAACCGTTCGCATCTCAAAAAAACGTACGCCACGAACCGTGCAACGAATACACAAAATACTGCCGAAACTACTACAACAAAGCAGGCACAGGTCCTTCGGGCAGACGGGCCACACGGGGTATATACGGTCTAGAGCTAATGACGTTATATAGCCAAAGATGTCGCCTTCGAAAGCCTAGCTTGAGCGAACCCACTACTCACGGTTGCGCCGGGTGTAACGAGAGGATGGTATATCGCGACACGACTGCTCGGTCACTTTACACTTAGTCGAATGGTTTAAAAATTTACAGACTGCGTTGCTTTTGCTCACCACGAAACCTGCCCGCACATGGCTACAGGGAAGGGAGGATCGTAGTGTGCCTTTTTCTCCGCACTTCACCGATGCTGCTGCTGGAAATATTGCGAGAGGGAGAGAGAGCGACAGAGAGAGAGAAGAATTATGGGAGCGCCAGTTCATTCGCTGATTGTTGGGGCCAAACCCTGCTGTAGCAGTTCGTTTACGATATCGACACTTGCGAAACTTCAAACTAGGATTCGTCGATCGCAGTATGGATGAAATCGAGGAAAAATTTGCCCACTCCCTATTATTTGAGTATTTCTAGATGATGGTTTAGTCGTCACAAGAATAATATACTTGGCTCATCGCGATTCTTTCATCGCTTTCAATGCACTTACAATTGCAGTCGTGTATACACACCTTGAGGGATAGAACGACTCAAGTTCAACTCTTTTACTCGGTAACTGCTCCAGCAGTGTCAAAAGAAACAAAACAAAATGCGGAGATATGAAGGGAATGATAATGAGAGAAAGCGAGAGAGAGAAACGTGCAGCTTGCAATAGGTGAATGGAATAATGCAAGTGACAGTTTTATATTGCAATTTTATCCTTTTGCATAAAATTTTTTATCATTGAATTATATAAAAAATATATATCTGCAATTGTTTAAAAGGTGTAGGAATGTAAAAATTCTTAAACATTAATCTTTTCTAACTAAATTGAATTAAACATTCTCACGATATTTAATTATTTAAAAAACAATTTTGTGCTAGACCATTCTGCATCAAACAAGGGATGTTCATTCATTTTCTATTGAATACTGCTAAATTAGAACATTTCTTACGGAAAACATTAACTCAAATTCAATATTTACGAACTATTTCAAAACATCTGCTCTCTCCGCAGAGGCTCCCTATTTTGATCAGCTCTCGATAGCCACACCACGTTCGCACACACATACGCATGAACGAGCCCACCAGTCTCGCATTCATTTCGTTGAATCGAATTCACTCTACTTGTATGCCGGCAGTATTCATCGACTTTTGACCGGTTCGCTTTCCAGGCCACAGCCGCGACCAAAACAACCCTACGACGAGACGAGATACGGCAAATGCGATCCCACAAACGGTCACCAGCGTCTGCCTCCTTCATTACAGTCCCCGCATTCATCATCATGCTTTCCATCTCGCTCTCACCAAGATCAGTTGCTTACCGTTCCGGCAAACACCGTCGGCACCAGCACTACATACGTGCCACCTGCCCACGATCCCCTCAACCACTTCCCCCTTGCTACATCAAAGCAATCATCTTTTATTCTGACTCTCCCACCCCTCTTCCACGTCTCCCACAAACAAACATCATTCTTTGTCTCGTTTTCTCTCTCTCACTCTCTCTCGCTCTCTCTATGAGGTTGCTTTGTACTCGCTACCTCGACCGTAGCTCCACAAAGCTATCGTTCTGTGCGTCGCCGTTCTTCTCCGCGACGGATATTTTTTGCCGTTCCGTCAGCCTTCTTCCGGCCTTCGCCTTCTTTCAGTAGAAAACCAATCTCAAGCAGACAGACGCCCTCCTTACTCCTGCATTCCTTCATTCTCTTCCAAAAAAAAACACAACACTAATCCCGCGTATCCCAATCTCACCCACACACCGTCCGATTCCGACTAAGTTTGTTTCGAAGCATTGCTCTCTAATGTAAAGTTCGTACAAAAATCGCTACATCAAGGAAGTTAAGGTGATGAGAAACACTGAGAAAACGCCCTTATTCATTTTGGCTGTTCAGGTAGGGCAGCCCGATCAGCTCTAAAAAATTAAAGTACATTTTTTAGACCCCACCCCACGTCACGTCCTTCGCACTGTGGCCATCTTGAGCGTTCTCTTCCATGGAGTTCACTTTATTTGGTGGTAAACAGACGGTTGTCGGTAAAACGGTTCAATCAAGGAGCGTTTTCGATTACCCTTGCACGGGTGCCGAATGCAAAAGGCACGATGATAATTTCACTTCTGTTGCACTTTCTCTTGCACATATGCACCGCAAGGACTGCTTCCAAATGAAGCAACGTTAAGAGCAAAAGCTCAAAGCAAACAAAACGAGACACTACACAACCGCATGCCGATGCTCTTCATGGGCACAAAACACCACTACGGCGCGCGTCGTTGTCTTCCGTTCTTCATCCCCGCTGACGACGTCTTCCACACTTTTCTTCTTCTTCTTTCTCCTCCAGCAATCGTTAACGACGCGACAAACCAAGTATACACGCACACGCACTCAGCGACACTGCTCGATCGAGCAGTTTAACGTATTCCCGGGTGGCAAGTTGAACCGCCTGCTGCAGCAACACGGGTATCGCAAAAAGAACTAGAAGAAACGAGACAACGCGATACGGACAAGGCTAGAGGAAGGATACGGAAAGAACGAGAGCCTTTTTACTCTTCTCGTTTTCTCCGACACACCACGCGTATTCATCATGAGCTTTCTGGTGTTCTTCCATCTTCTTCTCGCTCCGTTTTGTCGACGCCGGTTACTCCACACAACGGGTTTATTTTCGGGAAATGGCAAGCCTCAGCCAGGATGGTACAGCCGCTACCAATTTTCCAGCAGCATTATCACTTACTGACCATACAAAACTAGCACGAAAGCCATCACGCTAGCTGTTAACGGTAATGGTTAGAAAAATGCTTATGCCGGCTGCTCAATGCTTACGAGAAGTCCCACCTTCCGTCCGTCTTCCCCGTTTCTTTCCACTCGCAAAGGAACGCGTCGGTAACATATTAGACGCACGCGTTATTAACCTTGCTCGTGTTGCAGGATCGATGGCAACATTGCTATTTCAGTAAACACCTTACCAGAAAAAAATCCACACCTAGCCTAATCACACGCGCAACCCATCAACAGCCATCATTACTCATCATTTCCAGTCCCTCCTCATTCCGATACCGGCGAGCCAAACCCAGAAAGCACCCCACGCTAGGATATCCTGCTGCTATACTGATAACCACGTTGATTTAACACACTGCATACCGTTCCACGATGAAGAATAATGCTCAAAATGAATCCTATTTTTGATCAATCCGGAACCGCGAAACGTACGAGAAAATGATTTAGAAGCGCAAACGAAATACTCTCCGCAGGGATTAAACTGACAAGCACGATGAGCTTCCAACGGAATTGAGAGTTGATCGAGTTCGAGCTACACTATCAGGTTGAAGAATCATTTAAGTCAAACAGTCGGTTTTTTAAACTAACGATCTCAGTCGTAGCTATTGGACGATAAGGCATTACAATCAGATCATATATGTTTTCATTTGATAAAAAGCACATATTTGAATTCCCAATAGAAATTGTAACTAAAAATTGTTCGCTTAACATAAATTTAAAGCTTAATTGCATTTACTTCTCTCGATTAGCAGATTCCGTGCACCACTCAATCCCCAACACAGCGCAACAAGAACATCTCATATTTCTAGTTTTAAATTTTTGTATCTGTGATTAAAAGATAGAGATAGTTTAAATGTGATAAAGTGGTATAGCGCATATGTAATAATTCAAATAACAAGAAAAAATCAATTGAAAGGCATTCCCAATAACATGGATTAGCTCTACATGTATATATTGCTTGTAGAAGTTAAATAATTTTCACCCAAGTTTGCGAGATAGTTTTATTATACGCTTAGATGACGTTGATTTACTTCCATATAAACTAAATGTAGACACTGAGCTTTGGAACTTAAGCTTGCATTCAGTTGATTCAATGAAGTATATCTCGTAAGTTAAAGGATTCTTAAGCTTCGTGATAGAACTAACGAAATATAACAGTGAAACAATCGTACAAAAGCACCACGAGTATTACACCCTATAAAGAGTGTTTGTCTGCTAGATTTCAACAATAACATCTTTTAAAAATTTTCTTCAGTGAAACTCTCACCGTTTGTTAGAAGCGTGGCACTCGGGGTAACAGACGAGGATTTCTTTGACGAACTTTGCCTATCGCGTTGAAACGCGGATGGAGCTGGTTTTTGCATGTTGCGCAAACGCCTCCTAGGAGAAGATCCCGTATTACGATCCTTTGCGGATGATCCGGCACCAACATACTCAGACTGATAGCACTCGAAACTGAAGCCCTCCAAACTGCTGTTTATGGGAATGTACGATGTATCGGCAGAAATTTTGGTGAGTAACGACGCATCAAAATTGTGGTTTGGTCAGAACTTCAGATCTTTTATTGCCTGAGGTAGATCTGGCAACTTTATGTCCTTTATCTGTTGCGGGAGATTCATGCTCTTAACTGCACTGACGGCACGAGCTGGTGCGGCTGAAATTCCAGCTTCCTGCTTTTGAAGCTTGTTTTGCTCCTCGATTCGAGCAAGAATGTCGGACATGTTTGTTTGCAGCACCATTCCACCCATAACCAGCTCCGACAGGATATGGTGCACAGCATCGGCATGAAAAATAAGATCCAGCTCGCATACATTTTCGAAGCATTTGTCCAACGTTTCTACAAACACCTGTATCAAATCAAGTATTCCTAATTCGCTTTCGGACGAGTCGACGCAAAATACAAAATAAAGCGTTGCATAGTGCCGATATATGAGCTTGTAGTCCGATCCACCAATCAAGCTAAAACAGTTTCCCAAAAACAAATGATCAATCCCGTCCGATTTGTCGAGACGTTCCGATAACCATATGATATGATTTAAAACGTACCTGCCACCCTCCAGAAAATTGCACACGTTGTCATCTCGTTTCGACACCAGCTGAAATGTTTCTTTTATGATTTGTTGCTGCATGTCTTCATTCTGTAAAAAAAATGAAACCATATGTTAGTATGCATTATTTTGCTGTCAAACCTTATCGCTTACAAAATATTGATAGAACTTAGATAGCCGAGGTTTGCCATGATTGTTGAAAACTAGTATCGCTTTGATCATGACGAACTGGGATGTTGTGTATAGCAGCAAAATCTTTCTTAAACCAATATGCCAATCTTCACGTTTGCGTTATAGCACCAAATTCTACCGCTTGGTACGCAATATCTTCGCTCGCGGAACGCCTGTAGAATCTAACTTCCGTAGTCTCGTTACACTTATTGGTAAAATTGATTAACAATGTACCACAATGTAGAATTAATTAAATTTGGGTTTAAACACCTCAGACAGAAACTTCTTTTCGCACTACCGATCTGCAAGCGTTTGGACAATCCACCATATTTTGACAACAACATGGTAAACAGGTCAGACGTCATGTTATTACTGTATCTATGCTTCTACATTCAATATTTAAACATTTAACAATCAACGCAACCAAGGTAAATAAAAAATGGTAATTTACATGGACTAAATCAGTAAGGCACATTTAATTATTTATTGTTATATTGATCAAGGTTTAATACAACGCCGATAATCAATAATTCATCCCAAGCATAACTATTTCTTACTCCTAGGCTAACTGTACGCATGTTTTAGTTTTATTTATAATATCCAGTATTTTATGTTCATGGAAATAAGATAAAATGTAAAATTTAATGCTGTGGTGTTTGGGTTAGCAAAACAATTGTGAAATTTGATTTATGAGCATCTATTATCTGCTATTTGCTAACATTATAATCATAGAACATGGCACCTTAAACTCGCTTTCTGACAAATGTACCTGTTTACCATATGGTTGTCAAACTATCATAGGTTGTCGAAATGCTTGCACATTGTAAATGCTAAAAAGTGAAATTACGCTAAGCTCAAAGGGCAATAGTTTGTGACTGCATTTATGTTAGACGGAGGAGTTTCGGGTGCATGTAAAAATCAAACCTTACTGCTGCTACGACACTGTGCTGCCGTGTTATATCGCGGTTCAGAGGCTTTCAATGTGAATGAAGAGAGAAAAAGAAGAAGAAGAAGTGCTTCCGCGAGGGCAGTGTAACGTGCGCTAGTAATCTATTCGTTTAACCATTCGGTGGTACCTGCTTTTGGTTGAAACAATGTGAAAAGTGCGCAAGATGGTGCCTACTTCCCGTAACATATGAAGTATCGCACATCTGTTTAAAGTTTGATGCCGAAAAGTGTTACCAAAAGTTTGACTCGTCCACCCGTGTGTGCTGTCGGTTCATCCGTCCCTCCACCCCACATTCCCGGTATTCGTTAGTGCTGCGTCTCTTTACCGCTACGCACGGTTGCCTAGTGCTGTTTCGTTCACACAACCAGTGCTCTCTCACTGGCGGATCTTTCCCGCGCCGGACGTGTGCACCTCTGAGGATTTGGCGCTCATTCTATTCCTTTCTCTCTCGCTCTATTACCCTGGGTTGCTTCACCATTCATAGTCGTTGTGTGCGTGTGCGACGTGTGTACGGAGGTGTGTGTGTGCCGACAGTGTGGACTACGAAAACGAACAACGTAGGGGAACCGATGCAATCGTTTAGTTGTCGAAAGTTATTGTGAAAAAACGTGCTTCTCACAACTGGGCGAAGTAGATTCTTTGCGCTCTATTGTCCATGGACTGATAATTTTCCGTGGACACTTATTGTGAATTCTACCTGCCATGCCGGTGTAAGCAAATTCCGAGTCGCAACACTCCGGCAAAGAGCAACTGACATTTGTGAGGAAGATAGTCCTTGTAAACGAGGGACAACCGCTGACGTCGCACGTAAAGAAGCAGAAAAGTGTGGCAAACTTTCTTTACCGCGCATTCCCTTCCTGCTGGAATTGCGGCGCGCTTACAAGGGCATCATCAAATTGCTCTTACGCACTACGAAGGTGTCGAGTGTTAGTTAGTGGCATGGTGGTGGTGATGAGAAACTATGTTCCGTTGGCTCGGCGCGCTCCGTTGTGACAGGTGAAACCTGAAAAGCGAATCCTTTCGGTTGCCCATGTGGGGCCGTCCTTGCTGACACGCAGAGCCCTAGAGAAGGCAGTAAAAGAGTTTGCTTGGTCACATTGTCGTCGTCGGCGAGGGTGTGTGTTTGTTTTTGTGTTTGTTATTTTCGATCCTCTTCCGTTCGATTTGGACGGCAATGCCTATCCAAATGGTTTGCGATTCAACATCATCTCTGGTGAGTGCAGCATTACGGAATGCACTGCACCCAGGAACGGCGATGAATGGGCGGTCATCGGCGACATCGGGACTGAACTACAGCGCTGCGTCTTCTGGAAACTGTGTCACGACAAACGGTACCACCGCCGGCAGTAGTAGCGCTTTCAACAAAACAGATTCCAGCTCGCCGACCAGCAAACAGGCATTTCGGCGGACCCCGGTCGACATCGACTGTGACATTGACTTCGATAGCTTTGACGATGGGGATGACGATCAGAATGATCTGGTAAAATCCATCAGCCTTTCGTTGCGTCAGGGACAACAAATTAAGCCTATTAAGTACGAGGAAGTTGAGAGCTTTAGTGCCAGCTCGGACCAGCGAAAATTTAAACACATCGTCCTGAATACGACTACCGAAGTGCTGGATAACGGCATGCAGCATAGCGCTGGCTCATCATTATCTTACGGTGCAAGCTCCGGGTTCTTGATGCATGCATCTAAAACCTCAACTACGCCAATTACTTCGACAATGAACGGTGGAAGTGCTTTGAAGTTTTCCTCAACCACACAATCTTCCAACCTTAACAAGGTGTCTGTCAATGTGCTTCAGCAAAGTAAGTATAATATAACCTTTCTGCAATTTATGCTTCCCATTTCAACGATTCCCTTTGACCATCAACGTGGTGGGCAGTCGTGGAAGATTTCATAGAACAATATCCAGCATGAGTCACATGCGAGAGGCAAGTGTTCGTCTTGCCCATAGCGTTGAAGGGTTTCTTCTTTCATTACTGTCTCTGTCATCTCTGTGTCGTCTTTCATGTTTACGCAAATCGAACAAATAACTCAGCAATGTTATGCGTCCATCCCTTTGCCGCTTGATTTGTGTGGAAACGCTGTGCTCAGACAACCGTCAGACAAGTAGCGAAGTCGCGAACTTGGCAATCAAAACGATAGCAAATAGATGTAGGAAAAAAATCGATAATACTGCGCGCGGGATGCACGAAGGAAACTCACGTATCGAAATATCATGTGCGTGAAGAATTTTGACACTTCACTAGATGAAGTTTACCTCCGGAGGAGGAGCGGGTGGTGCAACATCATCTTTGTGAAGAAATCTCCACCAAGTGTGCTCCGTCGTGTGTTGGAAGTGTAAAAATGAGCATCTGCCCTGTCCGTGTTGCAACATTCATCCTCGGACAGTAGCGAGACAATCGGCGAATTCGTGTTGTGTACACGTCGTAGAGTGCAATTTTCTTCATTTCGCCCAAAAGTTTCCATAACCGAGTGCGCGCGCGCGTGCACACACACGATCGTCCTCGAGAAATTGATGTGCCCTTCTCATGGATGTAGGCCGCTTGCCTTATATACTGATAATGGAGCAACTGAGACTGCTATAGAACGTGCCCGATTATCTGACAAGCATTCGACACGTGCAGCGGACAGTGTATTTCTGGGGCTACGGCTGATAAATTCGCGTAGAGCTTCAACGCAGATTGAAGATCTACCAACTTTGTCCCCGAAGCGGCATTATCTGTATTGAATCAAACACCGGTTTGCCTGTCTGGCTTATTTTTTTTTGCTTCACACCATCATGACCCAAATACGACCCTAGCTAGTGCGCTAGCTCCGAACGCGCACCGGGCATGTAAAGGAGGGCTCCGTAGTGACGGAAATAAATCTAGCTACGGATTCTTCCTCACACATACATGATCGCTCGCCACGTTCCGGCGGATAGCGCCCGTCAGTTTGGCGCGTCGGGGCACAGTTTTGTGCTGCGGCACCTTACGATGGTGCCCATGCTGCGACCGGGATGCATTTTATGCGATTAGTAAAGCTGCAGTTTCGCTACTTTTGCCAGCTAGTTTTACGCTTGCTGATACCGTTGTGGAGTAGCCTGCGTACGACCGCGCGCCGCAAAACGATACGCCGCTGGCAACGGACGAACAGTATTCCTTTGTCGCAGATTATCGAAGGTAGGTGCATTCGTCCGGTTGGAGCATATCGGGCTGTGGAAACTTCTTGCGCGCCTGGAAACCTCGAATGATCTGATCCTAGAAGCCTGTGTGATGTGCAATGGATGCTGTGCAGTTTGCGTGTTATTGCTTGGTTTTAACGTGTTTATTTGTCGTATAAATTTACTTTTGCAACGTCTCCCGGCCCCGGAAAAAAGTTTTGTTGGTGATAATTCTATGCTATTTGTGGTCTGATGCATTGACATGGATAGCCTGGCAACGACGCTCAGTCGATTGCAGCTGCAGCAACGAAATGGCCCTGATAGTTGAGCATGGTTTGCCGGTGGGGCTGCTCTAGCGCTAACTAATTTGCTCCGTTTTTCCTTTCATCATCGCTTGCAGATGGCGTCCCAGCCACCACCAGCAGTGCTGCCGCTGGAAAGATGGATACCTCGACACTGCCAACACCGAAGCGAATACTCTTCCCGAGGGAGAATGTGCAAATCGGCTGGAAGACGACCGGCCGCAAGTGGCTGGTGGGCGCGGGTATGATGAACATGGGCAACACCTGCTATCTAAACTCGACCCTGCAAGCCTTGTTCCACGTGCCGGCCATTGTCAACTGGTTGCTCTCCGACGAGCAGCATCGAGCAAAATGCGACGATGGTGGTATGTAGCGTGTCCTGCTGCTGTAGTACGAAAGACTCTCCAATTGTCACTCATATTTGTCCCCGCTTTGTTTGATAGGTTCCGGTGGTAGCTGCATTATTTGCGCGATGGCGAAAACACTGCTCGAATCGCAGACCAACCAGAATGCCTTCAGGCCGTACCTAGTTTACTCAAAGTTGCGCCTCGTATGCAAGCACCTGGTGCCCGGGCGGCAGGAGGATGCTCACGAGTTTCTACGCTACCTCGTTGAAGCGATGGAGAAATCCTACCTCGGTCGCAGCAAGAACAGCAAAGAGCTCGACCAATACAGCAAGGAGACGACACCGCTGAACCAGATCCTGGGCGGCTATCTGCGCTCTGAGGTGAAGTGTTTGTCCTGCCAGCACGTGTCGACAACGTTTCAGCATTTTGAGGATTTGCTGCTCGATATCCGGAAAGCGGACTCTATCGACGAGGCGCTTGAGCTGTATTTTGCCAGGGAACGGCTTGAGGAGATGGGCTACAAGTGCGAGGCGTGTAAGCGCCGAGTGGCCGCTACCAAGCAATTTTCGCTCGAACGTGCCCCGTTCGTGTTGTGCGTGCAGCTGAAACGATTCTCCATGCTGGGCAGCAAGATTAACAAGCACATTGAGCAACGCTCCAAGCTTGACCTGAGCTCATATTCGTCTCCTGCCTTACGCTCGACTGGCGCGAAACTAGCCTACCGACTAACCTCCATGGTGACGCACTTGGGAAGCACACAGCACTGCGGTCACTATACTGCCATCGGTCACACGGATGCTGGTGGTTATTATGTGTTCGACGACAGCTCAGTACGTCCGATCGGCATCCAGAACGTTATGAGCACGAACGCGTATATTCTGTTCTACGAACTAGAGAGCGCAGCGGCCGGGACGGTTGGGCTGCCGAATGGTGCGTGTCGTGCGAAAGCCACTGTGTCGGTTGGACAACCGAGCAGCACAGCCACATTGGCATCGATGGGTTTAAGCAACGGCGGATCGCCAGTCGGATTCGGTGGCGGAATGAGCAGTGGCACTGGAAATGGTGGAAGCACGGGGGGAGGGAGTGGTGGCGGCACCCCCGGAAAAGCCATCAACTCATCACCCCTGCGGGTTGTGGCCAATGGCGTTGGTCATGGAAATGCTGGTGGACCTTTTCCGAGCAAGTTGGAACAGAAGCCTAGCTTTATTGGGCCAGTGCTGCCAAATTCAACGGCCGCCTCAGCGACAACTTCTTTGCCGGTCACGGGCACGATCGGCGGTAAGCCACACAACAATGGCGGCCACAACACGTTGCCGTCTGCCAATGTCACCTCATCGAGCGCCTGCAGAGAGTTGAACTTCTTTTCATCCCCATCGTCGACAACGTCCTCGCTCTCGAACAGCTCCTCGCTGTGTTCACCCGTGAAGCTGCCAGCGATCCATCCTACCAAGAATCATAAACTGCAAGAAGTTAACTCGCGGAGTACTACCGCTGTGAATGGAGTGCATAGCGAAAAATTGAAATCACTGTCGTCGTCTTTACCCATGTCGATGCCCAAACTGCAGCGCGGGTCTCCAAATAAGCCCGTGGAGAACACCAATGGCTTCAACGCGTCCGTTATCAGCCTGGTTCCGTATGATAGCGATGATACCAGCAGCACCAGTGAGGATGAGAGCAATCGGACCCCATCGACCAGCAAGATGCTCCCTCGCAAGTTCGCCAAGGATGACAAACATGTTAACGGGAATAAAGAAGCCGATGATGACGAAGAAGTCGAAGACGGACGAACCCATACGATCGCCTCCCGGTCGCCGAAAATGATTAAAACCAAGATAGGTCTGTGGAAAGTTTCCAAAAGCAGTTCGGCCGATCAACTTAGCTATCCTGAAAGTGGTTCCGGCTCGTCTTCCAAGTCGACATCGCCAGCTACCTCGGGGGGATCTTCTCCGACAAGTTCACCAGGACAACAGCAAACGAAACCGCAAGCTCAGCATAATGGAGTGAGCGCGTCACCTGCTACACCACTTATTAACGGTTATCGACATGCTCAAAACGGTAACGGTGGTGGTACGGGCGTAGGCACTACCAAACAAAGATCCTTTACGAACAGTTATCATCCGGTAAACGGAGGAAGCAACTTGTCATCGTCCTTCCTTGGCGAAGCAGCGAGTAATGGAGGAGCATCAACAACAGTACAAATATTGCAAAAATATTCGCAACGTGGTTACGGCGCTCCTGTGAAAACCTGGAACGGGCAGACCACAGCAATGGATCGCGAACTGGCGATAGATCGGCGCGAGGAACGAAAGCGACAAATCGAGGACGATCGCGAGACTGAGATGGATCGAGGAAGAACGAAGAAAACAAAAGCAGGTGGTGGCGGTGGGGCTGCGAATGGCACCAACCTATTCCAACAGTACCAGAACCATCCAATAGTCGGCGGAAAATGGATGGCCAATGGCGGTGGTGGCAATCGTAATGGTAACTACTTCCATAATCACCACCAAAACAATTACCGAGGAGGAGGAGGTGGTGGCAGTTATTACCAAGGAGGCAACGGACACAGATACCATGGTGGCGGAAGTGCTGGCAACGGTGGGTTTCGCAACGGTGCTAGACGGTTCGGAGGTCGAAACGGAGGCGGATACCACACCAAGGCGCATCACCATCATCAACGTAATGAATCAGGTAGTGGTATGGCTGGTAGTGGTGGCGGCAATGGCTTTTGCCATCGATAAAGGCAGTAATAAAGGCAAACAGGGCTGATTGACTAGGAAAAAGTAAAACAAAACAGTGTGAAGAAGAGAATATATTGCAAACACTCAGGATGGTTCTGGATGCCACCTAGTTGAGTGGAACGAGGAAGACGCGTGTCCTTGTTCTATATACTGTACGTGGTGTAAAAAAATGCAACTCAGTGAAGCGTTCCTCATTCTGGAATTTTTCATTGCAAAGGAAAAATGGCATTGGTTTTCTTTGTCAGAAAATAACAAACGAGAGAGGAATATGGGTGGTATTTTTGCCGATTATTTTTACCGCAGATTCTCGTTTCGATTATTGAGCCATGAAGCTTTTACTTTATGTAGATAGAAGCCAAGCAAATTGCAGCAGAAGTACTGATAGCGAAATGCTTCGGTATTTAAAATAAACGGTAGGAGGCTTAGGATATACTGTTTTGTTGCATTTTTGCTCTAGGGTTGCCTTGAGCTTGGCTAACATTATTTACTATTTGTTTTCCTCTTCCTATATCCCTTAATGAGAATAATATTTTTACTGAATATATTGTACATTAAATTGTCAATAGCTGTTCATTGGAAACTGGCGATAAAAACGTGTTTATTATTTGTTAATGCAACATGCTAGGTTTTCTTGGATTCGGATCATCAACCTGCCACAATTTGGATGTTCGATGTGTGATCGAAGAACTTGTTTAGCGCTCGTCTTTTTAATAAAGGGAAAATGCTTACACAAAATTGAAATAATTGTTTGCTACAGACGGAACAAAAAATAGCGTATCGCGTTATTCCGGGCGCATTTTCTGTGACGCAACTCTCAATTTGCAGATTTTTATAGCTAAAATATGACTTACGCACCAGGATAATACTAGCAAAACTCAATTAAAAATGAAACAAGGGAATTCAGAATAAGTACTGCCAGGTAGGAAGTTAACTATTTGGGATAGAACCACTATCAGATACCGTGAGTGACAAAATAAGCCGGAAGGTAATGAAGTCAATGCCGAGAAGTTTGGTATAAGAAAACACTAGCAATATTCTGTACATAAAGATGTCCCTTCTCTTTGCACGGGGAGCGCAAGAACGTAGAACGAATTTAAGGGACTTGTAATAGGATCTAAAAAATGCGCTGTAAATTCGAATGCTTTTCAAAGAAAGGTAATGAAATGCCTAGATGCCGGCGAAGAACATACCCAAAATTGATTAAAATCGAGGCTTTTTCGTTAAGAACAAAATGTACATTCAATTTCCTCCTTCAACCGGATAGAATTTAAAGGGTTGCTACCCGTAGCAAAATTGCATAACGCATGTATCGAAAGCGATGGAATCCGGATATTGATGGTCAAAAGAAAAACAAATCGTTAATAGTCTGGGTCCGAAAAAGAAACAACAAATAAGGCAAACAGTTTAGAATGTATGCAGTTAGAGAGCTAGTTTTCTTTATCATCCTTTTTAATCATGTCATAATGAATGCGTGAACCAGGATTCTATTGAAAAGATGCGATCATAGATATGCTGAGTACGTGTTTGGGAATTGTAGATATTTGGATGAGGTGATTAAATATGTGTATATCAGTAGTCACCGGCATTTAGCTCAGATTTGTTCACTCCAAATGAATATCCCTGTGTTTGTTATACTTCGTTGCTTTCCTATGTAGTTAGATAAGAATTTATATCAACAGACATACAATTTACATTAATGTTTTCTTACAAACTTTCGTTAATGTTTTTCTGAAAGGAAAAATATTAAACCCTCTAACCTTTAAAACAAATGCAAAAAAAAACAAATGGAAACACTTATTTCGTTGTTATTCAAATTGACTGGCAAAAGGTTCAAAGTTCCGCAGTATTCGGGACACAGCCGTTTACAGCAGCACCACTAGGAATACATAGCCTTGAGCTAGAGGAATATAAGTTATAGGAATCCTTCATTCATTCGCATCAATCTTACTTTCAGTACGTACCACAAGCAGTTTTTAGTGGTTATTCATTTGAGCGTACAAGACTTAAGCCATCAAACGCAGCCAGGATCGGTAAAATTCAACCATCTATAAACTACTTACCTTCTCATTTGCGTTTGTATGATCGTTTGAACGTAACATGTGCTGCATAACATGTAAATACTAAACTAAGACAAAATATTACAGCACTACGGTAGCGTTAATCAAAATACGATAATACGAATTAAATGGCGTTTGAGAAGAGTAAAAAAAGTGGAATAATAGAAACTTGATCTACTTTTATGATGCCCTTTCTAATAAATAAACACACGGGAATGCTAAAACTATAGACATTAAACTTCGAAAAAAAAATAAGTTAATAAAAGTACAGCCTTAAACTATTAAACTATTGAACAATATCTTGCAATGAATTTCATAAGTGCGTCGAATTTAGCCAGCCTCGCGATTAATTTGAACACTTTAATTGGATATTTGTTTTTTATTTGCAATCTATTCACCGATATATTGTTGATTTGGTCAAATGCTGCCTTTTACGATACGCAAACGTAAGAATGTACACAGTAAACAACTGATTAAATTAGCTTATATCCTCAACCATGGAAATCAGTTAAAGCTTACCCAACATGAAATTGTATGAAAATCACCCACTCTGCAGTCACTTCTTCAGTTCACCCGGTACGTTCTATTACCAAAGCCGTAATAATTTAAATTAAATTAAATAATCACAAGGAATGTCAGACATCTCCCTTCAGATGTAGCAAATTGAAACGAACGGATGGGAGATGAAAATTAAAAGTAAACCTTGTTCGTTAAAGACTAGATGTTGCATAAATGCAAATCTCTAGAAAAGTCAACAGATGAAGAAAGAATGCCTCGTAAAAGCAATAGTTGTTCATTGGTATGATTGAACTGTTGATATACGAAATGCACCAGCTGACGTCATCAGTGGTGCCCCATACCGGTCCGCTTAGAGAGCAATAACGAGGTGACGAAACGGGCAATCTTTTCGTACGCCATGAACATTAGGGCTGCTGTGAGGACTGTTTGCAGCAACTTCGCTTCCAACCCACGAAACAACCCGGACACGCCTTGACGCTTCAGGATGATAAGCAACATTTGTACTGTGTCAACATCAGGCGGCAGGTTGAGGCTCTGGTCACCGTTCCCGTGCCGTAACTTGGTTTGAACGAGCTGTAATGGATAGGTCAGTACGGTAGCAATCATCTTCGCGATAGCGCCAATACTGAAGAACGCGACCGCGGACGGAGTTTTGGAAGTTCCCCCTGCCGTGAGTCGGCGCTTAAGCGCCTCGTACACCATGAACTGCATGGCGGGATTTATGACCAGCATGAGCGATGGCATGGCACCGGCCCACAACCCTCGAACGCCTTCCGTCCTGGCGATGTACTGCAAGCCATCAAGCAAACCGTCGTATTGAACGTTGGAGTGAACTTCGCTGTGGCTGTTTCTGGACTTTTGGCCCAGTCCCTTCATCTTCAGTCGAGTGTTGACTACCCAAAAGGGTGTCGTCGACAGTACGTTGACAACACCAGCCAAAGAACCGAGCAGCAGATCGCCGAGCGCAGATTGTCCCATACTTCCTCCGGCTCGCAGTGCTTTCAGGCTGTGAAACGTGTAGAAGTAGACAAAATTGGAAATGCATAGACTCTCTAGCACCGGCACCAGCCCACGATACAACGTGTTGAAGCCCTCCTCATCGATCAGATTTCGCAGCACTCTCCACGTGCTCAGTGCTTTTCGGCGTTCGGGTGATTCCACTGAAAAGTAAAACGCGAAGTTAATGTGCTGAAACGCTTATCAAACCCTTTCCACGGTTTACACAGGGGAAAGCATGGATTTGTGATAAGAACAGCACCATTGATTTACAATCTTTTTGTTAATCCTTCGACACATAGATTTCAGTGAATTTCCTGTATCGAAGCCCAACAGGCGGTCAATATTTACGTAATGGAGTACGGTATAATGAAACACAGTGCTTCTAACTGTGTACTTACACTGTAAACGACTACGTACGGTGTCCAGTGGGTAGAAAGCTGACATAGCTATCACACTTCCCTGCAAAAACAAACATTTTTTACTGCGGGCAATCATGTCTTATGAATAATAATTCGAGTAGCGAATTCCTACCGCTGATCCAGATACAGCGTGCACCCATGACTGGTAGCTAAATACTTGTTTCAGCTTCGATTGTGACATGTTTTTTAAAGATTAGCACAACAGTTTTGAGCACTTTGCAGACCGTTTGTGGGACAATTCTCGTGAGGTTCTGCTTCTAGAATTACCCTCTCATAGCGAACTTCGTGTTGACCTTCTTCGGACGAAGTAATTGACAGAACTTGAGTGGCACCACAAAAAAACAGTGTGCTCCCCTTGCTCGTTTGCCTGTACCAACGCCCTAGAGTCGTTAGATTAGCCGTGCGAATTAATAGCAACCCCTCACCTTACAAAACCGTGTCGGATGAGATGTTTTTACAACTCATGTCAAAGAGTCATGTCAATTTTAGCAGGCATGCAGACTTGCTTAAAATGATTCGGAAATCAAAAATTCCGAATCAACCCAAAATGAAGTATTTTCAAAATATTACTTTGAGATTTCGCTTTCCAATAAAGTTGTGGAAGAGGCATTTATTTATATTATGAAAATATGTTTTACATTCCAAGTGTGTTAGAGAAACTGCTCGAAATAGAAATACGGCTTATAATTGGCTTAAACCAAATTTGACAGAATTCTAATGTGACAGTTCCCATCTTGTGGAGAAGTGTGATGTTTTCGTAAAGTATAGCTCAAGAAACTTGTGCATGCTACGCTATTTCCAACCACAACCGGGAGTGTTATACAATAAAGTACTACGTAAAACAGGCTAGGGAGCATGTGGAAAGTGCTGCACGAAGTGTGCCTGTTTGGCAGCCTGAGCAGATGTAAACGTACTACTTTTCATCTGGCCGGTAGTACATGTTCCCGTACGTTCAGTTCCAGTGGCTCATCCGACGGTGAACCATACATGAGTTATGGTAAGTTCGCTAAACATGCCTAATCCAGTGTCTTAAATTACCTTTAATGAATTCACGCTGTATCTATACATAACGACAGATAAAGATCCCGCACCAGCGTTCATTAGGGATGATGTTCAGAAGCTCCTGAAATCAATAACACGCCTGGAGTTGGATAAGGTTTTTCGCAAACGTTCGGTAAAAGATAATACAGTGCAGTATAAATTCATGACGGATGACCAGTTGCGTCAGGAGCTGTTGCAATCTCTAGCCCATGCACAGGAATTGCTTCAAATGCCACCAGTAGTGCAAGAAAAGAAGGACAACTGTAAGGTAATATCTAGAGATGGGGCATTGAAATCGCTTTCCTCGTCCAAAATGGTGTTCACCGATATTACTTACGGGTTAAAGAATAACCAGCGCTCAATTGTGGTGCGCCATCCCGACGGTACACTGCAAGAGGCTCCATACGAGGTGAGAAAACGTTTAAATCAGATCTACTTCCCACTCACCGGCCGTTCTATACACCTGCCGCCAATGTTTGAGAAAGAGCATTTGAGTCGTTTGCTTGAATCGGGAAAGTATGAGTTCGTTCTCGATCGGACGTGCGTACAATTTGAACCGTATGAGCGGGAATATCATCGCCTTACTGCAAGCGTATATCAGCATGTTAATGAGACTAGATCCTTCGATGCACTTCGTTCTACACGACATTTCGGTCCGTTTGTGTTCTTCCTCGCCTGGCATAAGTTAATCGATGATTTATTACTCGATATGATCAAACGAGATTACTTGCGTAATGGTGTTGAGCTGATGGCACTATTTTCGACGTTGCACGATGTTCCTCTGGATTCTGGGGTAAAACAAGTTCTCCTTCAACCCGAAATGCCTGCTCTATTTGAAACATCAGAAAAATCTATAGACGATCTTAAACAAGATGAACAATTTCTGGGTGCGATAGAGCAATTTGTGAACGAACATGGTATCAAAAAAGTACAACTTAACCTTGCAATACAGGCGTATCGAGAAATTGCAACTGAAAAACTGCAATTAGCACAAGGCATTCGAAGGATGCATGGAGACAGTTGAACAAAAAGCTTAAGCTGAAACGTATAGTGTATCTACGATAAATAAAACAGTAAAAAAACTACTTGCTTCTATAGAGCGTATTCATAGACAGTGCTAATCCATATTATATTGCAGAAATATTTTGCAATGCATTTTGCCTGTTTCGTTACACATATCATTACCCATTACAGAATTCTTTCTCATAATTGGGTAATTATCAAGTAATTTGGGAGCAAGGATTGTTCGGGGTCAATAACTTTACCAATATAGTACTTGCAGAGCTGGCGAACTGGGAACTCCGAGCTTTCTCTGTCCATTTTAATATGCCTATTTATATATACCTGACCATTTGTATGTATACCATTAGAAAACTCATTTTTTAAAGCCAATTTTTACAAATGTTTGGTATATATCATTCAGCTTACGGTACGAAACAAGAGTCTAGCATTCGGAGCCTAATTGTATTGTTCTGTAATTTGAATTTTTTCTCCAAAATCTTAGTTATTGACAATAACTAAGACGATAGGTAAAGATAGTCCATAAGTTCTATACACGACTTTGCTTGAGCAAATATAATCGTCATTTAAAAAACATGTGAATTAATGCCACGAACCACGTGCGTGCCATTTTATGTACCATGCTTTTTAAGATAAAAATTAAAACATAATTAGCAGCAGACTTCGAAAGATTTATGCAAAGGTTATAATGAACTTACAAAATATAACAAATTGATATAGCTTAACTTTAACTACTTTAGCGCAGTGATAATAGTTTGAACTGAGAAGCTCCAGACTAGCTGTAGGATGGTTCCCAAAAATATACAGAGTAGAATATAGTTCTTACTATCTTGTCAATATTATGTATTGTAACAATTCATTGAATAGGTTTTAAAAATGTGCCAATCTTTTATCTAAAATAAGATTTATTATTTTTGTATATTACGTTATGTAAATGTCCATAGAAGACACGCTGTAGCAAATATTATGACAATTTTATACAGGGTTGCGGTAAACTTCACGATAGCCATTTTTTATGGATTTTGCCTGAAGCCTACAGTAGATTTATTATTTGAGAAATTAAAATCAGCTATGTTGAATACAAAAGGAGTTTAATCCCAGCTCCGATTTGATTTGAATTTTATGCAAATCGATTGTTTTGAGCACAGTCATCAACCAAAATTATTAAGGATATTATGCTTCCGCCCGGATCAGCTCGAATGGACGAAAAATAAACAGATCTGCTCGATCTGCTTTTGGCAACACGATTGATGGAGTTTCGTGGTAGCAAAAAATAAGAAGAACAAAAAGAAGCGCAGGAGCAGAAAGTGTCAAGAAATTGTAACAAAAGCGAATAGCCGAAAGTTAATTTAGTTATTTATAACACGAATGAAAAAATATAAGTGAAAAGAATGTAAACGTCAGCGCGGCGGTGAAATATTTTGCGAGTGAAAAAGGTTTTACGTCCCGGAAGGCTCGCGGCAAGCGCTCGAGATGGATGCACCACCACCGATCGATGTTTACGATGTCATCAATCAAAAGGAATGCGGAATATGTCTCACGCGCCGTACGGAACAGATCTGCTTTGATATGTTCATGCCGCGAGAGGAAGACCCCAAAGAGATGCCGTATTTGATTTGGAAGCATGTCGACTTGCAGTTCCCGCAGGAAACGGGCAAACATTTCATTTGCCGCGACTGCTCAAACGCTCTATACGAATTTAACCGATTCTACTTGATGGTTCATAATGTCCACCAAGAGCGAGCAGCGACTAATGCCGACACGGTCCAACCGAAACTGGAACAAGTGGGCGCAGAGCAAGAAGCGGATGGCGTGAATGAGAACGGCGTTCACAATACGGACAATGGCCCGGCTAAAGAAGAATCGCCGACGGACGGTGGGGAAATGCAACCCGTTGAATGGCCTGGTACGAATGATGTAGGCGAAGCAAATGGTATATCGGGGCCTGTTCCTATCGGTGAGAGTGAAGGTGTAGATGGCCAAGGGTTGCCGCAGCAACCGGTCACTTATACGGCGCCGAATGAGTCGGAGCCTGAGAGCAGTCGAGTTAAAGTCGCCGTCGGAACTCCTAGCCGGAAGCGGAAAAATCAAGAAATGGACGATGAAATTATCGACTTTTACAAGCTTGTATGTGACGTGTGTGAGGACCGTACTGAGTACGGCACGATGAAGGACCTTAATCAACACATGAAACAAGCTCATGGCGAAGAGTCGGGGCGGGTGTGTTGCCCGCAATGTGGGAAAAAATTCCGCACCAGAGTGAAGCTGCTGGAGCACAAAAATTTACATGTGCGCCAGGAGATGTCGGAAGACGATGTGGAAAAGGTGCAGTCGGAGCAAATGGATAAGGACATTTTGGAGTTTTACAAGCGCATCACCTGCGAGATTTGCGACACTGGCGTTGCTGCAGACCCACAATCCACCATACTGTACGCGACTGTAAAGGAATTAAACCATCACATGCGATTGGTTCATGGGCAGCAGGCGGGAAGCGTAAAGTGTCCGTTGTGCGAGAAGAAAATTCGCACCAGACCTAAACTGTTGGAGCATAAGCGCATGCATCAACCCAACGCTCTTTTGGAAGAGGACTCCGGGAAGTCCGGCACAGCCGGTGTCGAAACCGGGCCAGAACTGACGGAAGAGCAGAAACAGACGCTAGATAGAGAAATTTTCGATTTCTATAAACCGATCATTTGCGAAATCTGCGATCCGGAAAAGGTAGCCACGGGTGAGCCGAGTGGAGAGCCCAACGAGGAGAATTATCGCTCGCTAAAGCAATTGAACCAGCATATGCGTACGGCGCACGGTCTCGAATCGGGCACAATAAAATGCCAGTTGTGTGCAAAAAAGTTTCGCTCGCGCGTGAAGCTGGTTGAACACAAGGACATGCACCAGAACCCGGAGCGTTTTCGGTGTGGCGTGTGTCAGGAGGTGCATCAAAACTTAGAAGAACACATGCAGAACAAACACCAGGAATGGGAGTTCGCTTGCGAGGAGTGCGGCAAACGGTTTCCATTTAAGAACAGACTCACTGCCCATATGGCTAAGGTTCACATGAAGAAGGACATTATATGCGAGGAGTGTAACAAACCGTAAGTACACGAGAAAGAGGATCATTAAAATGACTGGGGAACTAATTTTTCTTTCTTTTCTGTTTCATTTCATACGCAGATTTACAAAGTTCAGCATCGAAAAGCATAAAAAGACGGTCCACGGCGCTATGTTTGTCTGTGAGAACTGTCCGAAAACGTTTAAGACGCGCGTTTCACTCGAGCGGCACATGGAAGCCCATAATGGTGAGCAGCCGGGTTCTGCCACTGTTAGCTGCACGCTATGCAATTCAGTGCTGAAGGATGAATACAATCTAAAGGCTCACATGAAGCGGATCCATGCCGAGCAGACTCCGGCGACATGCAGCACGTGCGGAAAAACATTTAAATCTAAGCACAGTCTCAATACGCACGTTGCAAACGTGTGTAATACCCGACAGTTTTCATGCACGCTCTGTGGCAAACAATTCAAAAAGCGGACAAAATTGAAACAACACATGACGATTCACGCAAGAAGCGCCGATTAGGAAGTGCGGCGTTGTTCCTGCGGCGGTAAACGAATAATATAATAATATTATTGTGTAGCATAGGTGTACCTTAGGGGTTACTACATTATTAGAGTGGTCGTAGATAAACAGGACCCCTCTTTCCCTCTCTCCCCATTTTCCTGTACATCCATCCCCTAATAGATAGGGGTCGCGCAGGGCTAGTTGTTCGGATCGTGAAAATCGGATGCTAGATATGAAACAAGAAACTAAAGTGTTTGAAAAGCTAAAGCTGAATCTCCAGAAGACGTTAAATGTGCTGATGGAACCGTAATGGAGGAAAAAGATTATCGAATAAAATATTTTTTGTTTTAGCGGCTTAATTCGTTGTTGGTTAATTGTTTTGTCTTTCCCTATTCCGACAATCGACGAAAAATGTCGCCTGTACATCGACTTACCCAGTGGCGAAAATCATGCCTGTCGGTTTGACAGCTGCCACTGCAATGGTGAGGAGGAAAAAAGAAGGAAAAAACTATTGTCTTCATCATAAACAACAATTCGACAACAAAGTCCGACGCATCGGTCGCGAAAGAATTGATAAAAACGGAATTTCAAGTGTAATTTAGCAGCATAGCAGTAGTTAAAGATCATCAGTGAGCCGGGCGGTACGGTATCATAGCAACTGGTGGACGAAAATCGTGAGATACTCGTATTGCTGCAGCAGTTTTCGCCGACCGTACCAGTCTCGATGGACTTGATAAAAATAGAGTGCAATTCATTGACCATACCTTCGTTGTACGCATAGAATGAGCTTATAAAGATACAGCCTAGCAGGAATGCATCGTGTGCCTTAACGTAACGTGCTGGAAGGAAAAAATCACTCAAAACGAATGGTGGGCAGCAATTCCTTTATCTCCAACGCCATCAGCACCACCAGTGTGCCCAATGGTATTAGCGGTCGCAGTAACAGCAACAGCAGCATCGCCGGCACTAGCACCGTCGTCGTGCAAAACGGCACTAGTCCAGGTAGCAAAACCGTAATCGATGCGAATTCGGTCAATACCGCTTCACTGGCATTTGCAACCAGCAATAATGTGGTGAGCACTGCGAAAGGGAGTTATCTTCGGCAGCAGCAGGGCAGCACTTCCGGTGTCATTACTCCTGCGATCGGCAACACGAGCATTTTGGTGTCTCCGGGGGTGACCAATCGAATAGTTCCGATTTCAAACCACAAATCCATCACAAGCGGAATGATCAATCACAGCTCATTGATGTTTGCTACGGCTAATCATCAACAGCAGCTGTCGGTCCTTTCGAACGCATCTCCAGTAGGCGAGGGATCAGTTGAGAGGAAGCCGTTGTCAGCCAACATCAAAAGCACTTGCAACGATACTACCACGGCGTCCACTACCGTCTCTAGCATCGTGGCCAGTACCAACGACAAGAATATTACCACCGGCACCGCCGCCACCACCACAACCATCTCCACCCACGCTCCATCCACCGAGCCCGACCCAGCGGGTACCACGGAGCTACCATTGGAAACCAAAGATGCGATCCTGGAGAGCGAACCACAGGAAGAAGAACCGGAGATCGACATCGTTATCAACAATGTCGTCTGTTCGTTCAGTGTACGCTGTCATTTGAATCTACACGAAATAGCACGTAACGCGAACAATGTGGAGTTCCGGCGAGAGAACGGTATGGTAACGATGAAGATACGCCGCCCGTACACCACCGCCTCAATTTGGTCATCCGGTAAAATAACGTGCACCGGTGCTACATCGGAGCATCAGGTAGGCTGCCTTTGTTGCGCTTTTGATTTTGTACCGTAGTAAAAAAAAACAAATTAATGTAACAAATTCTTTTCGTATCTCTTCGTACAGGCAAAAATAGCAGCACGACGCTACTCCCGTTGCCTTCAGAAATTAGGTTTTAATGTTAGATTTAGGAATTTTCGTATCGTGAATGTGCTCGGCACTTGCAGCATGCCGTGGGGAATTATGATTGTAAACTTCTCGGAGAAGTACAAAAAGGAAGCCAGTTACGAACCAGAACTACATCCAGGCGTGACGTATAAGTTGCAAACCCCGAAAGCTACTCTGAAAATATTCTCAACCGGAAGCATTACCGTCACTGGTAAGAATATTAGAAATAATATGTGATATTTTTTAAATTATGGACCATAAGAACCAGCCGACCAGGAGACCATAAGAGCGCATAATTCTTGCTCTCTGGAATATTAATCTCCTCTAGGTAGCAATCTTAGCACGTTTTTTTCATACCCATTTTTTATTATCTAACTA
This sequence comes from Anopheles nili, assembly GCF_943737925.1. Classification (NCBI taxonomy): domain Eukaryota; kingdom Metazoa; phylum Arthropoda; class Insecta; order Diptera; family Culicidae; genus Anopheles; species Anopheles nili. The sequence continues at coordinate 50,484,409 of NC_071292.1, forward strand.
GATTAGACAACTAACATAAAATAATGAAACTATTTTCAATTTTGTTAATTAGACCATTGAATATTAATGTATTTGTTATTTTGTGTTTGTCCCCAATGCGTCGTACCTTATGCTAGCGGCAAGTGTGGCCTTCGTGCAAGCAGCAATTGAGCAAATATTCCCACTGGTGTACGAGTTTCGTAAAAAACGTAACCCAACGGAAAAGCTGGAAGTAGTCAAGCAACCGCAATCATTCGATACCTACGACGTCGACCACTTGATAGAAGAAGACTGCGAAGGTGCAATTGCGGAGGCTGAAGGGCTAGGGTACTGGAATGGAACGTCTGGCGCATCGCAACCCGAGGAACAGGTGGACGATCTCGAGACGTTCGGTGATGATGAGGACGTCTGTACTCGTAACAACACCAAAGCAATACATAAAATCAATAGTATTAGGCAAAACGGTAAGAAGCGTCGCATGCGCCAGTTTCGTCCATCTGGACGAGCTATAAACGACGGAGACAGCATGTCTGACGATGAATTGTGTGTTAGCGACATCGATTAGGGATAGCGCAATAGAAGGTACAGGAGCACGCCTACAATCTGGAGGAACCGGTGCGATCTTATTGATACGACTCTTGATCAGCATCTGTTCTATCAGACCTAACTACTCACGCTCACACATCTAAGGTAGACCTTCTTCTCGCCGACTTTTCGACCTTATCGTCAGATGTTTTTCAGTATTACTGTAGGGCATAGATTGTGCCAACGCCCACAGTCAAATATACTTGAAAAATATTTACTAGCGACGAACGTTACTAAGTGATGAAGGAATAGTGTGGTAATCAACCATGAAAATCCTACGAACGAAAGAGCTGCTAGCAAAACAGCTACAAAAGCAAATGCGATTGACTGTAATTGTCCTCTAGGAGAACAAATCGTATCAAGAGCGGACAAATGGCAAGGAAATTAACCAGCGCGAACACCTATCAGGTCGTTGTGTGAAACCTATATTAAATTTATACCTTCTCATATCGCTAGCTTCGGCAGCTTCATATTTTACCATGGCATTACCATTTGGGATTTTAGTTTCCTATGAGCTAAAAACCTACAGTACAGAGCTCCTAATTTGGCTTCGTTGTTTTACAATCTATGTTCTTGAGGGCCTTACATAGATGGATATCAATCGACATTATGAATTAAGTCCGCTAGGACAACGTGCTGTAGTATTTCTGGTGTAGTGTAAGTCTATTAAATATCGACCCGTGTATGCTACTGCCAAAGTCTAGATCCGTTTGTGTTTAAAAACAATCGCTTGAATTCGTCCAAGTGGCAAGATCATTAAAAATGCTCCGTTTTTGGAAGCTATCGCGCGGGACTACTATCCTATGATGCGGTACATACTTGACTCGAATTGTGGCATGTGATGAAAATAAACGAACTTCGCTAAAGGATAAACCCATTGGTTGATTGCATTGCACTGTCCTCCAAAATGTGCCCGAGGACAAACGAGACGTATAGAACCAAAAGGGTACGCACTTTGATCAATAAAATAATTCCTTGTATTTTAAAAAAATATCTAGACATACATTTTTGTTCACTTGGTATTTAAAACGTGACAGCCTTTCGGGAAAGCTTGCAACTTGTTAATGCCAGCAAACAGCGGATAGAGTGCGAGACGTTGTATATGAAGGACAAAGCCTTTATATGGGTTAGATAAAAAAGTTTGTTTCAAACCGCAAAATTATCAAAAATAGCCATACGTTTGTGTAACACTAATTTTCGTATGCTGTTTTCATGAACTGATGAATCAAGTAACACACATATTCATTGTTTTATCAGAGTAACTTAATTTTACGTATATTACAAATTGATGAAAGATGTAAGCTACATAAATTTGATTTTCGTCCAGTATAAGATTCTTTCGAAATATCCGAAAAAAAAACTATAACCATAAGGGAATCTCAGATTACATTAAGATGTACATGATTACATTAAAAAACTGTGGAAGAAATCGAACGGTTTGGTATTAATAGAAAGATCTGTAGTGTTAGTAAATTATTGCACAGTTTTCTACGTATTCTCATGGAATGGCATGCGCTTCATTAAGATAAACTGATAAGTGATAAAAACAAAAGTGAATTAAGTGGCAATTTGTACATGATCCTATGTCTTAGCAGTTACATTTTTTGGTATAAATTACCAATTATATACCCCTAATACCAAAATATCGTTGATGTACCTTTAATTTAACTGCTGTTAACTAGACAGCGATACTTAAAAGATTCGCCTAGTGTCAAACTTGACGTTTGCTGAGATGAACGTGTTGTTTTGATTGGTATGATCTTAAAAGCATAACTTTCGTATTTTTAGTCTAATTTTGTACTTAAGTTCAGTTTTTTCCTTAGGTACTCTCTACAAATGTATAAATACATACTGAAATAAATCAGGTATTGTCCCTTATAGTTTTTCTACGCTCTGAAAATACACGGTTTACTCCAAGTGTGAAGACAAAGCTGCTTACAATTATTAAAAACATAATTGTAAACTACAATTTTCAACAATATTTATAGGTAAACATTAAAATGTTCGTGCAGCATGGGCACACATAATCCTTAGTTGATTCTACATAGTTAGACGCTAAAAAAATGACAGCAGTAAGCAAAATATGCGTTTCTTTGGTGAATGTATAAATTATGTTTGAATTGCAAATTTGGCGTAAATGTTTACACACTGGCATGTAATTGTGTACAGCAGAAATATTATCCTGAACAGTACAGCAAACTATTATCCTGAAACATTATTAAACTTAAACGATGGCGCTAGCACAAGCGGAAAACATAAGCGACACTGAGAAGTGCGATGTTTGTCTAGAAAAACGAGAATGTATCAGCATAACCGATCCCGTTTTTGGTGACAAAGATGTGTTAGCCATTGTTAAGCAGCATTTGGATATAAAAATCATATTAACGTACGTATGCAAGCGCTGCTGGAGTGTGTTACATGATTTCGACGAATTTTGTAAGATGGTGAACCTGCAGCACCACAGCTTACATTGGGAATCTGAACTGACGGATCGAGTTCCAGACTCGATGTTTGCCACGGAATTCGTTGAGATCAAGAACGAACCACTCGCTGAGGAAGTAGAAATGACTCTGAAGGAAGAACAGGAAATCAAGTTAGAGAGTTCGCCCGAATATGGTTGTGATAAACTTATGTCTGACCAGTCATCAGACGAAGACGATATGACGTTGGCTTATAATAGCTCCGTTCCATCGAAGAGTAACGACAAGTTTAATCTCCGGAGGGCCAAGAGAACTGCTAGCAAAGATGAGTTTAAAAAAGAATCCAAGATTGATGCTGATATACTACAATTCTACAAGCGTTTGGTTTGCGAGATATGTGACGCAGAACAAATGCTGTCTGGGGACCCATCGATTGAGTACAGCAATCTACGGGATTTGAATAAACACATGCGAAAAGTCCATGATCTTGCAAAGTCGACCGTAAAGTGTCCAATGTGTGATAAGAAATTTCAATCACGATCGAAGCTGCTTGAACACAGAGCGATGCATTTGGATCCGGACCGGTTTAGATGTTCGGTATGTCAGGAGGTACATCAAAACTTGACGGAGCATATGCAAAATAAGCATCAAGAGCGGACCTACTGTTGCGAAGAGTGTGGAAAAAAGTTCCCATTCAAAGCGAGGCTCTCCGCACACATGCGGAAAATGCATACTGCAAAAGACGTCGTTTGCGACCAATGCCAAAAGTGGTAAGCATGAAAATGGTCTACATTGCGCGTTGATTGTACAAATTTTGTTGATGAAACCTGTTTTCTTTGTAGCTTCAGCAAATATACTATCGAGGATCACAAACGTGCCGTTCATGAGTCCCGGTATATCTGCGAACATTGTCCGCGAACATTTCAAACGCGTTTCTCGTTAGAACAACACATGGAAGAGCACGTGGAAGGTATGCGTAACGCAACCGCAGTAGCCTGCAATGTGTGTGGTTTTGTGCTCCGCAATAAGTACAGCCTCTCGTCTCACATGAAGCGAATGCACACCGAACATCCACCTGTTAGCTGTGTGTCATGTGGAAAGGTTTTTAAATCCCAACGCAACCTAAACACCCACCTCGCGAACGTGTGTACCGATCGGACCTTCCCTTGTCCCATTTGTAGCAAGCAGTTCAAGAAGAAAATTAAACTAAAGGAACACATGACAACGCACACGAAGAGCGCGTTGTATCAGTGCCCTTATTGTCCGAAAACATTCAGCTTCGAGACTCAACTGTACACTCATCGCAAGCAGGTGCATTACGATCAGTGGCTAGAAATGCAAAGAAAGCGTAAAGAAGGTGTACGGTTTAAGGTTAATCGGGTATCAGATATGCCGTCTGTTTAAAGAATTGCTGCATAAATTCAAAAATGCAAAATGTAAATAAATACTGAAATGAGTCATTAATTATGCGACGGTGTGCCGTTGTATAAACGTGAGAAAAAATATGTACTACGAACTGTTTAAGTATTAACTGATTGAGAATCCCTGCAATAACGCAGATCTGAAGTGAGCTGTGATTTTAAGTTTGTAATTTCTAATAATACTTTGTAAATTTAATAGCAAATTTAACTATTATAAATTTATACATTATTGTAACATATTTGTGTTTTTGCAGATTTGAGTAATGATTTCCCTCGTGCAGCCCAATAAACTGTGAAATAGGACTTAGCTGTGCCAATCATATTCGCATTTTATCGTGCAAAGTGGAAACAAGTAGAGAAGTAGTTCGTTAAGTAAAATCAAAATCAAAAGAATAGTGAATACCAATGGCATCGCTGGTTTGTGAAGTTTGTTATTCGACGTCTAGTGAGCAATATTCTGCTATCTGTGATGAAGATAACAGTATAATGGATTTACTATCCATACATCTCCCATTTGTGGTAAGCTGCTTGTAGAATTGATTACTACAAATTGAAGTGGAGCTTTAATCTGTTGAACATTTGTATTTTAAGATCATGGATGGTGTTGAACAGCCACAGATATGTTTAGCGTGTTGGAAAATGATACAACATTTCCATCAGTTTTACCAAAGCATAGAAGAATTGCATCGTCCACAATCGGAAAGCTCAGGTGGCTTCGAAGACGAAGATGAGCAAGCCACAATTACCGCTCAAGATAACGCTCAAGAATATGAAGCTTTCAAATGTGAATCTTTTGATTCGACAAATGACGATAAAGATGATAACTCTGGTTACGATGATGATACAATGAATAGCTATCGACAGTCAACGAGCCATGTCTACATAGACTTCGAAACATATGAACGATCTGGAGACATAACTTTGCCGGCAGCAGCTTTGAAGCATGGCTGCCCTAACAGAAAACTGTTTGGAAATAATATTAGTAAAGCACAAAATGATGACAATTACCAAACTGGCGATTATAAAGTAGACGGCAATGACATTAATCAGCAAATTGACGATACACGTAAAACAAAATGCAGTAAAATTGATCGAGAACTGATTGATTTCTACGGGCCTCTGGTATGCGAAATATGTAAAACTAACCAGACAGGGAAGAGTTCGGTTCATATTGAATACGACCAATTCAGTGCACTTAAAAGTCATTTATTGGCCGTTCATGAAATCAAAAAGGCTTCTTTAACATGTCCAATTTGCTCAAAGACGATAAATCTTTGTTCGAAGCTGTTACAACACATCGCTTTGCACCGGAATCCGGACGCGTTTCGATGTTCTGTATGCAACGAAGTTTTTGAGGATCTAGAGAACCACAAGAAAATAAATCATCAAGAGCAGCGCTTTGAGTGTAAAGAATGTGGCAAACGATTTTCCGTTAAAATGCGATGGATGACGCATATGAAAATTACACACGCCCCAAAGAACGTTCTGTGTAAAATCTGCAATAAATCGTAAGTAGAAAATACGTGTTTAAACGTTCTGATATAGACTTTATTTGCTGATCCGTTTTTTCGCTTTGTGGCCATTTACAGATTCAGCAAATATTGCATAAAAGAACACATTCGCACAGCGCACAGTGAGAATGAGTTTATTTGCGAATATTGTGGAAAGGCTTATCGTCGGAAAGCACCGTGGAAGCAGCATAAAATGCAACATGAAGGAGTGTTGGAGATAGAGACGACGCGTTGTTCTATTTGTTCTCAACAAATCCGCACAAGTTATCTAACCCGTCATATTGAACGTATGCATTCTCATTGCAATACTGAAGTTTGTGTGATTTGTGGAAAAACGTTTTCATCAAAACAGTTATTGCGCATCCATCAACGAAGAACTTGTCCTAAAAGTAGCTATTCCTGTGCCCAGTGCTGTAAGAGCTTTAAAACTGCTGCAAAACTTGCGGAACACGAGACAACCCACACGGAGCACGGATTCTATGTGTGTCTATCATGTTTGGAGAGGTTTGATAGTAAATCCAAATTACTTACGCATCAACAGAAAATGCATGACAGTTAGCTAAATTTAAATAACTTCTATGTTAGCTATAAATGCAATTTTCTTTTCAAACCGAAGTTCCCGCGGAAATTCTTCTAGATCATATGCAATGACAGCGACAACTTGCTGTCAATAGTTTGTTGCTGTCAAGCTGTGCACTTGTCGTTGTTGTTCCGTTTTGTTGGGAAACCAGCTGTACAACAACATAGTTTTGGCAAGAAAATAAACATAAGTGCTTCCCGATTTAAGAGGCAGTAGTAGCAACAACAGTAATGGTTCCTTGAACAACCGCTAAACTTCGCTGTTGCTGTACCCAGTAAGCCCATCTTACTGATGGCATTACCCGGATGGGTCCGGATTTCCACAGTAGAATTGTGTTTAGTATATCCCTTGGGTATGTTTCGTGGTCGAATGTAAATATTCTGATGGTAAGAGACGAAAAGCTATACGATGGGTACGGCTGTTCGATGTGAAATATGCTGGTCCATTTCGGAACACGGGTATAAGGAAATATTCGTGGAAGAAAATAAACACATAGTGCCGATCATTGCAAAGCACTTGTGTATTGAGGTAAGCTTGGTGCGACCGATACGAAGGTGCTATTATTGAATTTTACCTATTTCGTTCCACTTAATTTTTGCAGGTAGTACAAAGCCTAGAAGCTCAGTCACTATGTACCGTGTGTTGGAAAGTACTGACTGAATTTCACAAGTTTTATTGTGACATCGAAGAAATTCGTCGTCAAAGTCGTCCTGCTAGTACTGATGGAACAGAAAAAATACCAGAAGCTGGTACCGAAAGCAGAAATGAACCGAAATTCGTTACCGAATTCTTTGAGGTCAAAGTGGAACCATTAGATGCATGCGATGAGCAGGATGATTCAAATTGTTCTAATGAAAAACCACTACCTTGCACCTTCGTGAAATGTGAGGAATCGACAGAATTAGATCCAACCGCTTCGCTATCGGACGAGGATGCCCAACTGGACTGTAAATCGGACTCTTCCGCGTCCGGGAGTGTAACAATTCTGCGTGAGAAAAAATGCAAAAAAACACACAATGATGATGAAACGAAGAAAAGCAAAGTACGTTCGCAAAAGGAAGAAGATGATAGTTTGCTGAAATTCTACAAGAGGATAGTCTGCGAAGTATGTGATAATCAACGCATGATGGTAGGTGAACCACAGATAGATTACGGTACATGGCGCGCGTTATTGCGGCATACCAAAGAGGTGCACAAGCACGATAAGGTGTACGTAAAATGTCCCGTATGTGAAATGAAAATGAGAACCAAGCAAACTCTACTACAGCACAAGGATTGGCACGAAAATCCCGAAAAATACCGTTGTGAACTTTGCTTCGAGATTCATCAGAACATGAAAGAGCACATACAAAATAAGCATCAAGAGCGGCAGTTCTGTTGCGATGTGTGTGGTAAGAAATTTCCGTTTAAAAAGCGGCTTACGGTTCACATGAAAAAGATGCACGTTGAAAAAGACATAATTTGTGACCAATGTCAAAAACCGTAAGTATTCTCGATGCAATGTGTCGTTAATGTTATTTAACTTAGTTTTTTCGTTCGCACTGCCGCTACTGTTTTCAGGTTCACAAAGTACACCATCGAAGATCACAAACGCTCCGTTCATTCGGCGCGTTTCGTGTGTGAACATTGCCCAAAAACATTCAACAGCCGCTTTCGATTACGCCAGCATATGGAGGAGCACGACGAAAGCCTTCGAAATTCTACCTCCGTGCCATGTTCAATATGCGGACAGGTGATGCGCGACAAGTACATTCTGACAAGACACGTCAAGCTTATGCACACGGTGCAACCCTCCGTGAGCTGTACCACGTGCGGGAAAACATTCAAATGTAAGCGCAATCTGTCGGTGCACATGACGAACGTTTGCATGGAACCGACGCGTCTGTATCCGTGTACCATTTGCGGAAAGGAGTTTCGACGTAAGAACAAGCTGAAGGAGCATATGTCCACGCACACGGGTAAGCCACTGTATATGTGCTCGTTTTGTCCGGAAACATTCCGCCAGGATACCCATCTCTATTATCACCGCAAAAATGCTCACTACGAACAATGGCTGGAAATGCAACAGCAACGGAAGGAAGGTGTAAGATTCAAATTGACTGAACTAGCATGAATTGACTGATTGAGTGTTGTTTTCGAAATTATTTTATAAGTTTGGTTGCGCTTTCATCTAGCCGTTGGGTGCCCATAGGGTCTCATATCGCTCAGAAAATATTGGTTACAAATTCACACAATGGCAAAATAAAAGAGTATACGCTTCTGAAGATATGAAACATTTTCTTATGCCATTCTGCAATTAAGACCTCAACCAAGACTTAGTTTACCATTTGCCTATTATAAAGAAAGCAAATAACAAACGAAAGTGTAGATAATCGGAGTTGATAGGCAATAAACATGTAATTAATAGCAGTGCTATACTAGCCAATAGACAACCCCTGTTTGATTGGTTTAAATAAATTTATTTTATTAGGTCGGGTTAAATTCATGGGCCTGCGCCATGTACAATCGTTATTATTATAGTTATTTATTTATGAACGGCCTGACCGTATTTAGATTTGGATAATTTTTTGTGAGCTGAAAGGCATGTCCTCCCAACAGCCGCAGATAGCCTTATCCCGGGCTTACTCGGTTAGTTTTTGTAATGGTTCTGTGACATGTAACACATGTAAGCTTTGGTAGATTTTTGAGACCTTTACAAAGATAGTAATTTCTGAAAATTCCTTAACTTCTTCGACGGATTCAAACTGCGTAACCTCAAAGTTCATCATCAAATCATCAATACGCAGGTTAAACTTGCGCGAATGGTTCTGTATAACACCGGTCAAGAACGACTGAGATAAACCATGTACAATCGTACACGACTACTTAATTAAGTAAAAATAAACATATACTGTACCTTATTTGTTCCACAGTACGAGAAGTTTTAAATTTTCTTTAAAAAAAACCGCCACAATTGAAGCGTTTGCATCTACCATATGCATCTACCATAGCGGAGCAGCCTCTCGTAAACGTCATTGGAAATAGTTGCTGTCACAAAGGGAATCTGCCTGCTTTGTTTAGTTTAGAAACATATATTTAGTAAGAAAAAATGTCTGTTTCGCTACAACAAAATTGTGATATGATATACAAACGCCTCTGTATTGCCTGTTTGTCCGCGTCCGAGTCAGAATACCTGAACGTTTTTGCCAAGGAGCATGTTGTGAAAAACATTGCCGCCGTCATAGCGAAGCATCTTTGGTTTGAGGTTTGCTATCGAATCGAACACCCGTAGTGGAACTCGCACCCCCGCTGGTTAGTACGCGCAATAATCTGTTCTGTATTCCGTTCTAGATCACCCCAAAGGAGGAAAAACAATGGATTTGCTTGAAATGTTGGGCGTCGTTGGATGGGTTTCACAAATTTTACATCGACATTGAGTTGTTGCACCAGCAGCAGCAGCAGCAGCCCCATCTGGAAACCGTCAGCAAACCCCAGGAACATTCCACATCGCCTGTGAATTTTACTGGACCAACTTATACCACGGAGTTTCTTGAAATTAAAGGAGAACCGCTTGACGAAGGCGACGTAGACGATGACACCATCGATGGTGCGGATGAATGTTCGAGTGATAAAATTGTCCCCTGTGACGACATCAAAAGTGAAGAGTCTGATGCCGACACCGATACAGACTCGTTTCCGTCCGACAGTGAAACGAATAAAACGAAACCATACAGTTCGCGTGCGAAAGCGTCGAAGCACGCAGACAGTGGTCAGCTTGCGAAGCGCAAAGCCGGAGGCCGTTTCCCTTCGCACCCGGAAGAGGATGAAAACATACTGCAGTTTTACAAACGCATCGTGTGCGAGGTGTGCGATAACAAGCGGATGATGATTGGCGAACCGCTCATAGAGTACGCCACGTGGGGTGAACTGCTGCGGCACACGAAAGAGCTACACGGCCACTACAAGATCTTCGTCCAGTGTCCGGTGTGTGAGATGAAGCTGCGCACGAAGGTGACGCTGGTGCAGCATATGGATATGCACAAGAACCCGGATAAATACCGGTGCGAAATTTGCAGCGAGGTGCATCAGAACATGAAAGAGCACATGCAAAACAAGCACGAAGAGCGGCAGTTTTGCTGCGATCTCTGCGGCAGCAAGTTTCCCTTCAAAAAGCGCCTCGTGGTGCATATCAAAAAGATGCACGCGGAAAAGAACGTCACGTGTGATCTTTGTCAAAAATCGTAAGTAACTGCCTCGGGGAAGCGCAAAAGCGCGCTATCATCTGCATTCGCTGATTCATTTCACCGTTCTCTTGCAGGTTCACGAAGTACACGATTGCGGACCACCGCCGGTCGGTTCACATGGCACGGTTTGTGTGCGAACACTGTCCGAAGACCTTCAAAATACGGTTCCGTTTGCAGAAGCACATGCAGGAGCACGACAAAAGCCTCAGTGTGTCGACGTCCGTACCGTGTCCGACCTGCGGGCAGGTCATGGGCGATAAGTACATTCTTCGGCAACACATCCGGCATATGCACGCCGAACAGCAGGCCATGGATTGCGAAACCTGCGGGAAGACGTTCAAAAATAAGCGCAACCTGTCGGTGCATATGGCAAACGTGTGCATGAAACCGACCCAACTGCATCCGTGCTCGATCTGCGACAAGCAGTTTCGCCACAAAAACAAGCTCAAGGATCATATGTCCTCGTGTACGCCCAACTGAAGCAACGCGCCGTTTGCGAGTGATTCCGTTCGGATCCTATGGTGCCTGTGAATGTGAAGACTCCTGTGCTGTGTTGCCTACTCTGATCGGTGCGCGAATTTCATTCCTCTTGATTCGAATCGAAGGCGTACGAACTTTACGTCTCGTATCTCTGATGAGGTTCTGATCAGCAGGACCACGTTGAAGGCGTAACTTTTGTAGTGTATTTTAAGAATCTTTTATCATCGAAAAACAAGCATACCGACATTAAGCTTCGGTAGCTTTTATTTATTGAAATATCTCCGCCGTACGAGTGTATTTCTCTCGTGCATAGTCAAATCGAGAGTCGCTGGCGACACCACGCGTAAAGGGACTTGCTGTGATGCTGCTATAAGCTGCTTTGCGGAACGATGGATGTCAAGAACGATGGCATCGTAAAACAGGAACCCCAGGAATGGCTTTCACCTGAAGGAAGGCGATGAATTGACTAGGAGCTCGTTGTATAATATCTCCTCGGGAAGCGTGGTAAGTGTTGCTGGTTTTGTTTTGATTTTTGGGGCTAGTTTCAATTTTTAACGGTCTTTGTTTACATTTCAGACGGAGGCAATCGCTGCTAGTCAGTGCTGTGGCACGTATCGCTCCATCTGAGAACAAGCACCTTTTAAGGCAAATATATACGTATTGGCTGTTGTGGAGTTCACAGAATGCTGACCAGATACAGGTAAAGCACGCCCAAACCGAAGGATGACTATCAATAGAACCTGACCGTCTTGGGAACATAATGCGGGAATGTACCGGTGACAAAATGCTACGGATCCCATTTATCAGCTGTGACAAAAGCCGTTAATGTACCATTAAGGGTAAGTATTATTACAGTTCTAAGCATCATCGTTCATATTGTAGTTAATTCAGCGTTAAATTTTATTACATAGGTGTTCCGGCAACAAAAACCCGCGAGGACTACAACATTCACGCTGAAGGTGATCCCGAACGGGTTTTGGCGTTTTCTGCTGCAAAACAACCCCGCTGCAGTGCCGATGGTTATATTCGTCATCAACAAGTGGAAAAAGCAAACACTGTCGAAAAAGAATAATTTCCCGTTTGAACGAGAGCAAAACTGGTTGCGAGTAGTGAGCGTGATGAAATTGTTAATAAAGATTTCAAAACAAAATCTGACGGTTCGTCAATCACTACATCCGAAAAAGGGAACTTCGAACCGCCGATTTGAAAAAAAGGGAACTTAAAAAAACCAAGGTTTATTCAAACACGAAAACGCTTGGCAAGCGTTTCATGAAGCGTTTGTAAAACATTTCACGAAGCGTTTATGAAACATTTCACTGAAGCGTTTATGAAATATTTCAGCAAATTGAAAAACGCTTCGGAAGCGTTTCGATTTCGCCCGTGCCAGCTCATGCTCTCCTGTTACAAAAACGCTAAAAATTTTTCAACAGGGCAGCATGCTCCCGAGGAGGTATCATGTTTTGACCAGCTGGTGCCGGATCGTCGCGCGCCAAATTTTTTTCGTCTCATCGAAGCGGTACTTTTTCGGATGCGCAAAAAAAGCAACACGAACGCAGTGGGGTTAGAGTTTTTCACTTTTCATCAACTTATATTCAAATTTCGACGACAATTTTTTCCCACATTCTCCCCTCTCCCCGTTCCTATGTCTTCATGCACCCCTCGCGTCTATTTATTTATTTTTTTTGCTCGTGTACCACAATCGACGCCCAGCAGCAGCAGCAACAACAGCGATGGATGAGTTTTGCTTTGTTTGACTCTCGTCACTATTGGCACCGTCCGTTGCGCTGGGGTTAACACCGAAGGGTTAACACGATCGCGCACGTCCGTTTCCGGTTGTTGCCATCATCGCCCTGCCTGAACTGTGCCTCCAAAACGCGCTTGTACGGCGAATAAATATAGGACCGTATAGGGTGACCGGATTTTCGCCACCCGGACCCGGAACATCCCTCCGTCCAGAGGCAGACGCACCACACACCCTCTCCTCTCTCTGGCCTTATCTTGGCCCCTGTTTTCTACACTATCTGTACAATATAGCGCGGGGCGCTTGCTTGCTCTCTTCGCTCTTTCTCTCTCTCTCTCTCTCTGTTTCGCTTACGAGTACAACATTAAAAGTAATATAATCGATACCAGTATTCACGTACGCACGTATGGTTTTTAAACGAAAACACCCTCCTCCCCATACATAGTACTGTGTGTGTGTGTGTATGTGTATATATATATATATTTATACGCGGGAACGTAGGTTAAAGAGTTAAATGGTACGAATATACATATAGCACATTATGTAACATTGCTAGAGTTTAGTTTTACGCTCGCTCAAAACCGCCAAACCGAAGCTGTCTCCCTATCTCTCTCCCCCTTCCCGGGGGCGATACTCCTAGCGTTAGATCTACCAAAACAAAATACCACCCCAAAAAGGGGGTGCTTTACAATAAGATGTAATAATAAGAAAAAAGAAACCCCAACGAAACACAGAAGAAAAAAAAAACAAACATAACCGCTATAAGGCGCGCATCAAAAGCCCAATGAAAAAAAAAAGATAAAGAGAACGAACGGAATTTCCTTTCGATGAGTATTTTTGGTCGCTTGACAAAACAAACCTCGCGACAAGCAGGTTGTTTGTTTGCTATCCCCCGTCCAAGCCCTTCCCGGATCGAGGATCGAGCAGTTCCTGTTCCTATTAGTGTATAGAGAAGCGAATACGAGACGCACGGAGTATGCACAAAGATCGAACTGGAAAGTGAATTGTGTATAAGATTATAGAACAAGAACGGGTGCGAGATAGAGAGAGAGAGAGAGAGAGAGAGAGAGAGAGAGAGAAAGAGAGAAAGAGATCGAAAGTACAAGAGTATGAAAGTGTTTGGAACTCCTCTTTCTCCTCTATTAAAGTTTGATTTTTGCAAAAACCCTTCAAGCGTGGGGGGGCCCAAAAAAATGGTGGCTACAAGGGGGGTGGGTTGTGCCTTCCTAAAATCCTTTCGTTTTTTTTTTCGCCGCATTCCCACCTTCCCGGAACTAGCGGAAAGCGGGCAGAGAGGGTTTGTTTGATCCCGTGAGTCCTTGTCAGCGTTTTTCGGTAGCAGCTTTTCTCTTTCGCTCGCTCGATACGCCCCTGCTTTTATGTACAAATCGTTTAAACGTGTGCAAGGCCAGCTCTAAGCGCTTGCTAATATCGTCATTACTCTAGCTAGTGCAAAAGTGGGAACAAAACGGGCGAGCCAACCCCGGGGAGTTGGTTCCTCGCTGCCAAAAAAGGCAAAGCGTTTTCCTTAGCGTGGTTGCTAACTCACAGAAAGACTGCGTCTTTCTGCCTCTTGTGATGGGAAATTTGGGGGCCTTACGCGGAAATGTACAGCCTTACGTGCTAAACGCTCGCGCCTACCCAGCGGTCACTTTCCCCCTTACAAAAGCTAGCTCTCGTTTTACTTACTCTATCCTAAATCGCATTCGTTCGCGCGTATCTGAGTGTTTTGTTGTTGCATTCTTCGACACCCTCTCTCTCTCTCTCGCTTTCTCTCTTGCATTGATTAAATTACTCTTACACTCTAGCCCACGCCCCTGACACGGTTTCAAGTTTCGCTTTTTAAAGTGGCATTTTGATTTACGTTCACGCTTACAATAGTAGTGTACAACACGTCGTTCCCGCGTTCTGCTCTGTTTTGTTTGTTTGTTCTCTCCGTTTATGTACAATGTCGATACAGAAAATAATACATACAAATTGGCTACCAACAAGCGGCGTACTCCCACACACACACACCCTCCCGGTACAGCTCCCCCCACTGTGAATTGTCTATCGTTCGGGGAAAACGAATAAAAATGCACCGCGCCACACGCACGCACGCGTACAACCAGCAAAACCGGAAGCAGCAAAAGCGCATTCCCGCACTGCATATGAGAGGGTTTCTCCAGGCGCGATCGGCGTTCGGTTCCGTTTCCTTTTTTTTGTACTTGTGTGTTGCTGCTTAGATGTGCATGTCGAATCGCTCTCACAAGATACCGTTCGTGATGTACTGGTAGCCATCGTACAGCTTGGTCGAGAGTGAGTTCAGCGAGTCCTGGATCAGCTGTTCCACCTTCCGTTCGAGCTCCTGCTCGGTTAGGTTCATGTGGAACCGATTGCGCAGGTTGCGTACCGTGCCCGAGCAGCCGTTCTTGAAGCAGGGCAGTTGGGAACCTGTGTGAGAAGAGCGAAAAAAAGGACCCTGCATTAGCGAATCTCGACGCCTTTATGGGGACTCGTGCTCTCGGTGGAAAGTAACGTACTGCTTCGCATGACTTCGACGATGTTGATGATCCGGTCCATGTGCTTGCGGGCGGCTTTCAACCCATCCAGCAGCAGGTACTTGAACTCGCAGTACAACTCCGACTCGGGACCGCCCATCACGTCCACGAACTCGGGCGTCAGCTTGAACGGGGATTGCTCGAAACCTGGCAAAGAAAAGCGAACTCCGTTAGTCGTCGTGAAACTGAGCGCTTGGAGCTTTTGCCTTGAACTTACCGAGATTTTTGGGCGATATGCTCAAGATAAAGCCAAAGTCGATGTGAATCAGATGGCCATCGGAATGCAGCAGGATGTTTCCGTTGTGTCTGCGTGGAGGTGACATGCAAAAAAAGCAATGTTACGTGAATTGAAAGGCCATCTTTAAATGCACCGATAAACGAGAGAAGAGGGTTCCACTTACCGATCTTTCACCTGCAACAGGTAAGATATCAGGCAGTAGGCGGCACAGGAATGCATAAAGTTCCGTTGCGCCCGGCGGAACGCAACCGAGTCGACATCACCGTACTCGTCGATGAAGTAGTCCTTCAGGCTTTTGTTCGAGTTCTTCTTGATCTGGTGCAGCGAGACCGTGTTGACGATCGTTTCGATCAACCCGGAATCGTTCGACAGGCAAACGATCCGGTACGGGCGCACCCAAAGACCGACCTTTTCTTCCTCCCAGATAAGCTTGAACATCTACGGAGGAAGTGGACAACGAAAGAGAGATTATTCGTGGAACCGCACACGAAAGTGTCGCTGATCGATGCACTTACCTGCAGAAGTTGGGTGGCCATCAGCTCCTGGCGCAAATCGTCACCGCACTTGACGATCGCGGACAGAAGCTTCCAGTTTTGCAGGTGCCCGTAGGGTGACGATTCTCGGATTTGTTTCTCCTTTTCGTGCCACGGTTCCTGTGAGAGAAAAACAAAAAAAAACCAATCAAATGAACAACGAACAACGCCACGAATTTTGAGGTTACGTACCTTTAGCGCTGCAGCGGAAGGATCCGACGGATCGTTGCTGAAAGGTTTCGCATTTTCCGTGTTCAGATTGGCACAGTGACGTTTCTTGACCTCCCCGATGTTGAACAGTGTCGGTGTGTCTGGAAAGAAATCGACCGGGTTTTTCAGTATCGTCCACTTCTACCACTCAGCGGGCTCAATCAAACTGCAACTTACGATGCTCACGCGAGTCGTACGAATCGATCGAGAACTGCGATATTGCGTCCCGATCACTCGACATCTTGGTGAGGCTCAGATATTGCGCCGTAATCTCATCATCCTCCTGCGACCACACATCATCCTCCGTCAGGCCAAGCTCCATCATGCTGCCACCGCCACCACCATTCTCCACCGAACACTCGGACAGCTTGCTGTGCCGGTTTCTCGTCACTATCATCGAACTGGCCACAACCGTTGACGGCACCGATTCCACCGTCGGTGGTGCTTCCGATACCGGTTCATCGATCGGATGACTCTGACCACCTTCCACCTTCGACAGGCAGCTCGTTTCAGTCTTATTGGGGTTGCAATCGAGCGCATTCAGCCCGCTGCTGCTCATGCTGCTATCCAACCGTTCTTCGCTCTTCGTATGCCGCAACGTTGGCATCAGCTTCGGGATGACGGGCGACGTGTAGATGTCGTGCACCTCGACCACCTCCACGTAGATGATGTACGGCGTTTTATCCTTCGAGTTGAGCACGGCCGTCTTCTCTTCGGTGATGCGCACCACGTGATGCGGTGTTTCCGAGTGCAGTGGCAACCAAACCCGCGCCGGGAGGTTCTTGTTGATCAGATTCAGCAGGATGCGCAAGCGGGACGTCTTCTCGATCTTCGTCTGCAGGCAGGTGAGCATTTTGCCGATGTCGATCAGCGCCTTCATGAACTCTTTCTCGGGTGCTAGCTTTGGGGCACCGCAAGAGCACACCGTCTGTTGGCCAAGAAGATCGTTCACCGTGCCACGGACGGATTCGAAACACACGCATCCATTGTCGAAGGCACGACCCGTGCTTAGATCTCCCAGGCACACTGGCGTTCGATTGCTCGGTCCCGGAAGGCCAGCCGTCGGTGCTGGATGTAGGATGTTATGCTGCAGGTGTACGGGATGATGATGCTGTGCCAGCAAACCCATCATACCGGTGGCGTCCGATTGCGAACGATGGTGCGTTTTACGCACAGCCGAAAGTGCAGGATGAGCGTGCAGAACCGGATCAGTAGCTCCCGGTGGTAGCGCATCAACACCACCACCACTGGCAACCGGAACAGCAGCAGCAGCAGCATTCGTGGCCAATTTCACGCGCTCCCGCTTGGGATACAACTCCCGCAGCAAGCTTAGGTGCTTGCGTATGTTGTTGCTCGCGCTGCTCAGCATCTCCGTGTTGAAGTTGTACGCCTCCAGCAGCCAGACGCACTTGAGCGAAAAGTCCACCGACTGCCGGCAGCGGTACACGAGGTACGGATCGAGCACCTCGGACAGCTCCTCGATCTGCATGTACATTACGATCAGCTGCGGAATGTACAGGTCCACCTCGCCGTCCGGGAAGCTGAATATCTTGTTCCCGATGAAGCTCAGCACGCCGGGCTCTTTCGAGTAGAACAGATAATGGACGGCAAAGTGGATGTTGAAGACGGGCGATTCGAAGAAGCGCAACAACCCGCTCTGTCCCGTTCGTTCCGTGCGGATTTGTGATTCCTCGCGGGGACCACAGCTCGCGCAGGATGATGGTGTGGCCGCGCTGATTATCGCTGCCACGGCAACTCCCGGCACCACTTTGAGTGACGCCGTCGAGGACGATTTCGATAGCGATGGTTTGGGAATGGCGAGCTGTTGCTGGGCACTTTCCGTCGATGAGGACGTTACGTCGGATTCCATCGAGCATGAGGGTGTCATCGTCGTTGTTGGTGTTACCGCACTACTACTGCTTTGCTGCTGTTGCTGGTTGTGGTGATGTTTGCTGCTACTGCTGCTTCTCGCAAACATGCTGCCAAACTCGCGCTTTCGCACAATATCCGTCGGGGACTTTACCACCGCCGTCGCAACCGTCGTCCCACTTGCAGTCAGCGTACCTGCCGCTCCACTGCCCACTGTCGCAGTGCCTGCATCCTCCCCCGACGAGGTGGCCGCTTGCTTTTCCCGCTGTTTCGCGTGCTTCTTTTCGTGATTATCGATGATGCTTTGAGCCGTTCGGAAGATCGCGTTCTTCGTCGCACCGAAGAAGTTCCGGAACATCACCTCGTTCTTTTGGTCCGCTTTCGGGGTTTCCCCAGGTTTTGGTGTCCCGGCCGCCGGAACCGCGTCTCCGGAACATGCGGCAACAACCGCCGTTGGCACGATGAGCGAACCCGGAAGGGCGTTGGTCGGTGTGGTTAAGCTTTTCGCCTCACCCACGATCGGTGTCGGGGTGTCCTGCGCATGCAGCAACTCATCGCGCTCGAGCTGCTCGACACTTTCCGTTCGAGCCGGCGGCGTGGTGTCCTCGTAATCGATCGGAATGAAGAGCTTTTCAAGCATGATGGCGGCGCGGGTCATATTTTGCTGCCGGTATCGCATTTTATCGCTGACCGGGCCTACATTCGAGCCACCTGCCGTTAGGGTGGCTTGCTGGGACTGTAATTCGACGCTTCCGTCCAGCGACTCTCCATCTGCACCCCCGTTTGGGTCCTCTTTCGTCGTCGGTTCCATCGATGACGGATAGAAGCACAGATCGGATTGTAGCATTCGGTACTCCTCGTCCATGGACGTGGTCTCTAGGATCTCGATGCATTCTTCCTCCGACGGATCGATTTCGCCCGAATCTAGGCTTTCTCGTGACCGACGAATACGCGTCAGCGATGTGTGGTCTGGTTCCGAACCGCAAATGATGCCTGCAAGTGCCACAAAGCAAACGGATTAGAATGGTTCTCAACCTAACAATGTCAACGCCAAGAGAGAGAGCGTGTACTCACCCGAATCATCCGACCCGAGACTAGTCAGATCTTCACGCTTTTTGCTGTCACTGTCCTTCGAGATCGAACCAACGATCGTTTCTGCGTCCGTGGGTAGGTTTCCCTTCAGTGTCCTTAACGCGGCACCTGCTGGAGGTTGAAGAATAAACCCTGTACTTCAGTAACCAGAGGGTACCTTGCTTCAATCGGTTCTTACCTTGCTCGAGAAGATCGAGTTTTCTGCTTATCTGTTGCCTACTGGGCTGATGGTGGTGTGTATTGCTTACGGATGTGCCAGCAGCCGCGGTCATATTGGTGGCTTTTCTCGCACAGTCAACGATCGATTTGGCGGAGGACGCTGAGGTTCCGCGGCCACTATTGCTGGGTGTATTGGTCGGGTTGGTGGACGAGGATTGGATGATTTTGCTGCACATCGTGCCGCTCAGGATGCCGTTCGTGCAGTGTAGGGTATTTTCCGATTCCGCACTCGGGGAGGATACCTCGACCTGGGGGTGGAAAAACAGCGCAATTTTTCTGTAAGTCACAGTTCCGGCTTCGTATATTTGGGCATTTTACCTCCGGTATTCGCTGCAATGCGCTATCTAAACTTCGATTACGATGATGCTGGGTCATGTTGATGCGATTGTTTGTCACCTGCGACACAGGAGGTAAGAGAATTCCCATTGATCTGGAATGGAAGAGAAAAGCCGGAAAAGCATATGTTACAAAAATATTCTCTTTACGAACAACTTAATACAAGAATGTGGTGAAATTTTACAATAAAACTCACGTCTGTCGGTTTCTCATATCAGGAACGAGATCCCTTCTCGAAGGAAATGCACCAAAATTATTGAAATCATGAAGGAAGCGCAATATGAAAGGTTTCACCGTACTAAAAACCTTCCATATCAAACCCAAACGTGAAGATTACGGACCCTTTTGCGAACAATCATTCGGGTATCCAATCCGTCTACCAACGAAAGAACACACCATCTTAACAGTGGTGCGAAAAAAAGGGGATAACTTAGGGACGAGATTCGCAATCAGGAATCCACGAAGGAGCTAGACGTTTGACCTTCATTTGCGCACACATGCGGTCCAATCGTAAACCGTCGCTCAGGACGATGATATCCAGCGCACATAATGTATCACCATTTCGGCGGGGGAATCGTAAAAGAAATACACCCAACTTGAGCAGTATATGCCTTCCAATTTGCTAATGCTGATGTGTTACAAGGCGAGAAAAAAAATCCCCCAGGCAGTAAAGAGCCAACAAGCTTACGTGTATAACCAAACACGCTACGACCGTTTAGGTGATCATGTCTGGAAGACTGCGGATATATCAGTCACATGCCAGAAAATGATCCACCAGCTGGAGAGCAACAACATCTCTCGCCCCACATGATCTAGGCTCCATACCCCTAAAGGTATTGCTCAATATTTGTGACATTATCCCTGGGGCAATGCCGAAACGCCTTGTCAAATGTGATTTGATGCAGCTGCATCCCACGCCCTAACAGAAAAGGGGTACCACCGTTGGATGCTTCTTTCTCCCTTCAACGATGCAGCGCGTGTGTGACGACGCACCGACATTTCGACCCTGAGGGCGCATAAATCATTGTTCTGAAAATAGAACCCCATTGGGCGAAGGGACGCGAAAAGAAAAAGAGACTCGCCCTCGATGACAAGGGAGGGCAGCAGCTCACATTAGTTGGCTTCCGCGTGAGATGACGAACTGCTGGTTCGTCACGGTCATCCCGCTGCACAGTTCGTTGCCCCAAAGAGGGTGACGAGGTGATCGCGAGATGGAAAAGTCCCTGCCTGCATTTAAAAAGGGCCCCGAAAGAAGTGAAGCGTTGGATGCTGAACGCGCAAGAATTTCTCTCCGATGTTTGCTTATTTACGCCCTCAACCCCGTTGGGAATGCTTGGCGATTTGGAAACGAGTTAAACACTGATTTATTGCAGTTTTCTGGTATTTTTCCGAACGTAAATTCCACACCGGCGGTGTTGCGCTTCGGTTCAACTTCACTTTCCAGCGTAAAGCCTTGAAGCAACGCAACGTTGCGATAATATGCACATCACATGAAGGACACCCCGTGTGTGTGTGTGTTCTGTTCCGATAAAGCACAGACTCTTGCGGAATGTGAGTTACATCACCAAAGTCACCAGTTCACTAGAATACCTGTTCGAGACTGGGAGAATCCCACACCACTGGCTCAAACGAGGGGGTTGGTATCGTAAGCTAATACTTGTAATCGATCGGTGTAAATATTCGCAACAAAAAAACAACCGATCCAATGCCAGGACGGGGAGTTGCGCGCGCGCTCAAAAGATCAGATCGATGGGCGATGCATTACACATCGATTGGCCAAGAAATTCAAACCCTTCTGCGAGGACGGGAAGGCAAGTTGCGGCCCAGATTCTTTCCGGTTGGGCCTTTCAAGCCCGCAAAACCGGTTCCAAGTCGCACAACAGACCAGCACTGTGTGGTGCAGAAAGGCACTTCGAGGTTATGCAAGCAAAAAAAATAAATGCGCACCCTTCGGACTTCAGTAAGTGTCCGGGAGACGTGTCGTGTGCGAGAGATATTAAGCAGCAAATGTGTCCAATATACGCTGCTGTCTTCTGAACAAACGCTCCCAGGTGCATACAGACAGACCCGGTGGTGTCGTCCTGCGGGAAAATCGAACCTCGGTGTTCTTGTCACACCTCCGTCTATGTTGGAGGTTGGCATACATCCCCCTTCCATCATACCTAAGGGATCGCGATTGGACGGTTTTAAGCGACACAAAACGAACAGCTGCAGGCTTGCTTGGGGGTCGTTTGAGCACAAAATTCGCTCCTGTCAAAAAAGGGGACTTTTCATCTCGAAACGACGGGCGTTAGAGCGTTTGACCCGCTTTCAAGGCGAGACCAAATAATCCCTTCATAAACTTCATGAACTGTGTACCCGCAAATCATTTCTGGTGTCCATGTGCGAGAAGAAGTACACCAAAACGAGCAGCTTCAACTGATCTAGCTGCCGGTAAAATAAGACGCGTACGAGATGATGGATGTGCAAACGGTTAGTTGCCGTTGGTCAACGTCTAAATATGCAATCGAAAACGACAGCTTCTTAAAGGCATACTGCAGGTGTTGGAAGGTGCTGCGTAGCAAGCAAACACAGGCTTATTGCCGCATCTGGCAAGTGGGAAAGTAAAGATCCCCCAAAGCACCATCGTGCAGAAATTGCATTCCAAACCAGCGGCGAGTGTGTGAATCCAATAAAACGCACCAAACGGTAGGCAAGAAGACACACGTGCGACGATCAAGTGCTGAGATAATTCGCAAATTGACGCGCAAAAAGGCAAATTACGCCAAGCAAGCAAGCAAGTCGGTTCTTCCCAAAATGAAGCAAGCCCTTGCCCAGCGTTGCTTGGGTGCTTCTGGTGGAATAATATACAGCCGCGCACATGTGTGCGAAATGTGGAGCATTATTTTGACTGACAATTCGGGTTGTTTAAGGGCACGTGCACGAGATGATGATGTTTAATCCACCGGCATCAAATTGCAGCCTGTGCTAGTTGCTAGGAATTGTTAGCTGGAAGAGATGTGTGGTCGCTGCTGGTGAATGGTTACTAATTTTACAGCAAAATCCCCGCCACAAAATTCCCGGGGAAATCGTTTTATTCTCCAGCAGCAATCTCATACGCCCACCCGCTTACCGAAAATCAGTTTCCTTGATTCATTCCCTCCCAAAGCGCCGGAGTTTCATGTTCCCAAGGGAACACTTCATTATTTGTGGCGCGTTCTAAGCCAACCATGGAATTGCGCGCTGTTTGGAAGTTTTGATTTATACATCCATATCTTAGCTGTTAGCGCGGGCGAGAGTTGTCTCGTCTATCACGTAGAGGCTTCGCTGACTCGCTCTTCTTCCTCCGGACCGATGGAAGTCTTAACAACCTCCCTCAATCCAACCTGACGCTGGCTCTGCCATGCTTGAGTGCCATGCAGCGTTCGTTTTGTGGCAAACAAATTTTCTCACGAAATGCCGCATTTGCAAGGATTCGTACACATCCGTCGTGCAAGCGGACGCCCGTGACTGAGTTTCCCATCGCTTGAAATCGACCGCCCTTGATGTTTTACTACCCCTTCTCCAGGGAAACTCTTTTCCGGTGATAATTTATAATGCATGCCGAGAACCTCGTGTGCCTAGTGGGGTTTCGTACGTTTCGTGGTTCCCATCAACCCCCGGGAAGGCTCCTTCTCCGTTGACAAGCAGGATATATATTTTCAAGGTTTGGTTCGAAAATATGTACCCACCATCGGCTGCCTTGTGGTGAAGCTTTTGGAACTATGTCTCTCATCCTCAGAATACCTTTGTTTGCACCTTATCCGGCAAACTCAACAAAACCGATTCGCGGGGTGGTTTCGATTTGTTTGCTCTGCTTGTAAAATTGATTTTTCTCTCTTGCAGCTACTAGCTTATTACGCCTGCGAATTCCATGCGAATGAATCACATTTTCCACTATGTTTCGGTGTGAAGTTTTGGTTCAAAGAATTTAGGTTATCCCGCACAAATAAGCTGCGAACAAACGGCCGACAATCCACTTCAGCTAAAGCCACCCAGGACATGTATGGAGGGGGAACTGTTCTAGAGCAAGGATGAATAAAACATGAGCTTGGATTTCTAGCAGCATCTTCCGAGATTCGCATTTGTCTGACGGCAATGTGTTCGTTATTTTATGGAGAGCTTTTCGCCCAAAAAAAAACTCCCGGTCTTTGGCCGCTCAAATCCAATGGTTTGTGAGAGCCTGATAAGCATCTTCTATAAGCCGTGGAGAAGAAGAAAAAAAGAAACACAACCATATTTGCGTATCTCGCATCCCATCGTCGGGACATATCGATCCGTATGTCCAATTTACATGTGCAAGACTACTAATAGAAGAGAATGCTGATTTCTTTTTCTTGGCTCGTAAAGTGAGACCTACACTTCCAACAGATACTTTGTTTGTGTTTCTACAAATCTAACTACACCATACTATTGGTAATGCAAATTCCATCATTGCTGTTGCAAAAAAAAAACCGGCTCCTTATCACGTTGCGAGGAATTAAAGCTTACTTTATCACTTGACTCGAAAACCCGTCCCAAGATGGGGATGCTGATTATTTTCTCTCCGCCATTCCGGAATGTAATTAAACAGACGCACAAAACTGGAAGCGTTCGGTTGATGTAAGGCCTCCCACGACGAGCCACGGTGAGGGTGAATTTCTCCACCTCCACATGTGGGCCACACATGTGAGCGAAACATACAGCCACACAAACCATGATGCGAAGGCGCATGAGGGCACGTGGAACTTGGCTGCGTCAAAACGTGCCGCAACCGTCGACATCCCATTGATCAGGCTAACATATGGACCTGGGAGGCTTTGGTGGGACAGCGAATGGAAGGTTCGTTTGTACGAAAAAAAAAGGCAAAAGAAAAAACCCACCAAAGAAAAAAAGCGTTCTATTCTATTCCGGCCCCAAGCCGACGGTTGTCGTCATCTGCTTAGGCCGTGTATGCATATCTTCTTAATTTACTCTGAAAATGGACACGTTGCGGTAGGCGAATATGAGCGGTAGAGTCGCGTTTTGCGTGGCCTTTTTTTTTTTGAGGCCATTAGGAAAAGAACCCGTGCTTTGTGTGGTGCGATGAAAAGACACGTTTAATAGGTCGCCATTGCGTTCCACGAAGTTTCGTATTGAAATTACAGCTGACATTTCACTGTCACGATGATGAATGTGGCGCGTGCCAGTTGGGCGACCCTACGCATAGAATCATTCATTAATTAAAGCCACCTTCGTTATTCTTATCAACGCGCGTTGGCTGTACCGCGAATACCACGGTCTTTCTAATGCTTTCATCCTGGATTAATACACATACGCAAAGCATTGGTCAAGGACCTTCGTGGTATCTGATTTTGACCGTTGGCCGTTATCGGGCGTGGGTGGGTGGATCAAACAGAGGGCTGAATCATCGGCACACCTTGTACGCGCGATAAAGTATTCGTATGTGAGGAATATGTCACTCTCACGCGAAACAATTCTCCACGGAACACAGTGAAAAAACCCCGAACAGGGAAACAAACAACGGCGTGGCTTTTAGGCAGTTGATTATTCTATGAAAAAGGCGGCCGGTTTCAACGCAGGTTCGACAATTTGGAAAGGCATTTGGAATGGCTTCGTCTTTGTCAATTAAGCGAATGTTTTTGCACGGAATAATGAAAACAGACTCACTGAAGCGATAGCCAAAAATAGTAAAAAAAATAGATATTGGAATGCTTCAACTATTGAGCGTCTATTGGATTGAGGAAATGCATTCCAATGTGATTTAGGGTATACAATTATGCATAGTTTTTTTTAATAGCTCAAACGGAGCGAAACAAAACAACAGAATGGAACAAACAACCTGCACTGTTGATAAAAAAGAATTATACAGCGCGTTCTAAGCCAAAGCAGGGGTAAATATTCGCAAACACCACCAATAATTTCTCGTCAGATTAATGTGGGAAAATCCCAACAGGGACTCCAACGCAAATTCCGAGGGTGAAACCCAATAAAAGTAGGCTAAGGAATATACACACTTATCAGGCGTATCATCGCGCACGTCATGATAACACCCTGATTACCCGCCCAGTCTAATCCCTTTCCTCATCGAAGGTGGTGTTGACCGTAAAATTACCATTCTCCCGCCTGAAAGGCAGCTTTTGAGTGTGACCAGCCATTCGTGGCACAACAGAGACATAATAAACACAACCTGCATCTGAATTGGTGCGTCAAACCACCACCGTGTTTTGGGGCGTTTTTTTTCCCCATTCTCGTCATCGGTTGCAATGTGGATGATATCTTCAACAACATCAACACCCGCACCCTGCTGCAGATGGAGAGAGAGAGAGAGAGAGAGAGAGAGAGAGAGAGAGAGAGAGTTTTGCCTTGACGTTGACGTTGGCGTACCTGTGATGAGCTTTGACAGTCCTGATCCCTGACCCGGGCTCCATCGTTCAGCGGATGCACGTTTGACAGTTACCACCCGAAATGTGGAAATCTAGTAGGCGGGTTTTCCATTCACGGATACGCTACGAACGGACCTCGTTACGCTACGTGTGTGCGTTACGAGGCGTGACAAGCGCGTTATCCGCTCTGATGAACACGACCAGCCAGCCAAAGTAGTCCTGCACGACGATCTAGTTCTGTAGGCCAAGGGAATCCCGCATTTTGTGGAACACGCTACTGTGTGTACAACCAACACCAAACGGGGCGACTCTTTTTTTACGGTCTCGCCGAATCGAAAGGGAAAACCCCCACACACATGGCTTAAGCCCATGCGGGCACCTGTTTCCCGAGCGCGAAAGAAAACAGCGAGCCGGAAATGGAACACAACACTCCACCCTTGTGGTGTTTTTTTGCACACTCACACCCACACACACACATTCACCGAAAAGCGCACCTCCAAACACACGCAAGAGATTCGCGTTTTCATCCACGGCGGTACTGTCCGTTCACGGCTTTTCCGCGAGATGGAGGCGGCATTTTCCAACTGACTGAAAGCACCACCACCACCGCCAGATTGCAACAATCGCGGAGGTGTTGGAGGCTGGGAGGAGGGGTTTTTGGGTTGTGGAAGAAAACCCGCAACACACCACCCACCGCCCTTGTGTAGGGCGAACGACGAAACACGCACGAAACAGCACAGTACAAAATTGAACAACGTTTGGAAAACGACGACGTTAAGCTTGTGTGGTGGCACCAATACCACCAGCCCAGCAACGTGAAGCGCGTACGGCCGCGAGCCACTAATAATACGGTTGTGGATTTTCTAAGGGCAAGAGAGAGAGAGAGAGAGAGAGAGAGAGAAAGAGAACGGTTTCACCTCACGCAACACCGCGATGGAGAAAAAAAAACAGTAACCCAACAACAACAGGTGATCGAATAGCTGGAAGCTGCGCTATAAGTTTTTCACTGTGGGGCGATTGAAAGATGCAAGACGAGGTCACCCCACCACTTGGTAGTGGCTGGTTGTTGTTGTAAGAGAAGAAGACACAAATTCCATCACCGCACACACCGCGAAGGACAATTACCACAAACCCCTGTCTAACGGGGATGCTGCTGTTGATGCTGGTGTTGCGTTATCATTCCTGCAGCCTTACAACACTCACTCTTTGTGACGCGAAACCACCAATAAGCAAATTATTCTACACCCATTGCGGTAACGAAACCGTCAGCGCACAAACTACCTGTTACACTCGCAGCAGGACACCAGCGTTAGACGTTCGCGTTCGCTATCAGCACACACGTTACACGATCGTTATCAGGCGTTATCGTCATTCCGTGAATTGAACGTCTCGGTTTGGACGTTACGAAACGCAAACAGACGACACGTTTTGACACTCGCACTCGCTGAGGAACTAATTTTCCGTTGGTTCGTTGGTCCGTTGGTCAAGAAAACTTAAACGTCCGGTAAGGCAAGGACGCACGTTTGGACATTCGTCTTATCACTCGCAACAAACGTAACGCGGGCGCAAAGTGAACTGATTCCACGCAACGACGGCCATCAAATGAAGTGGCCGAGATGTGGGTGTGCGAGCGCTATACGTTGCTCTTACGTGCATTCGACTCTCTCTCTCTCTCTCTCTCTCTCTCTCTCTCTCTCTCTCTCTCTCTGGCTGCTTCGCTTGCTAGCATTTTCTGAACAACCCCCTTGTGGGGGTGTGGAAAACACACAACCCTCAACGCGGTGCCCGTGGAGAAGCTTCGCGATATGATGGCCAAAACATGCCGCCTGCAACACCAATACGCACGCAATGCATCCGACGTGGTTGTGGCTCGCAATTTCTAGCCGCGTTGTTGCTGGTTGTGCATTTTTTGTTGTGTGTGAATCCATCGCGTAGAGATTCGTAAGGTTTCTCCAGCATGAGGCGAGTGGGGGAGGCATCAATTGTCGAGCGTGGTAAGGAAAAGAGGAAAAATCCAACGGTATACCACACCTTCGCCGGCTCCCACCTGCCCCCAAACGTGAGTTTTTCTTCCGCCGATGAACCGTAACCATGTTACGGCAACAACACCACGCTTGGGGCCAATGATTTATGGTTGGTTGGTTGGTTGGGTGCTGTGGTGCAACAGAATTTCCTTCGCTGTATCAATGTGTGGTGTGGCCCCCGGAAGAGCTTCAATAGCGTAAAGGACGTAAGGTGAGCTAGTTTTAAGGACGCACAGGTATATTGAACCTGCTGTGTTAGCTTAATCGAACGAATAAAGGTGCTAGCGCCAAACGAAGCGCAACAAGCAACACGCGAAAGGTGCGAATTGTTTGGCTAACTGTGCGTTTTTCTAAACGTCCACGAGCAGGGTAATACTGCTGACGCATGTCACCAGTTCGCCGCCCCACAACACAAGCAGAGTGTGAACACTCTTACAGATAAGGGAAGTCCAAGTGGATCTTTCTGACGTTGGCAGCACGCTGGCCGGAACCAGACGTTGCCAACTGGGGAGAGTTATTCATCAATGGGAGGCGGAAATAGAAAAATGCTATCAAAAAAATGAACCACCGAGCACAATTGGCTCGATTTGGTTACGTTTTTTCGATTGTTTGGTGGTTACGAAAGTGCGGTTGAATCGCGAGAAACACCTTCTGCGTGGAGATCTTAACACATCAGATACCAATTCGAGTACCATCTTCAATTAAGCTGGAATAAAACCCCGAGTGTTGGGGGTTTTTCCGCATCCTGCCGACAACAATTGTGACAGTGTTGGAAGTGGCCTTGAAATTCATAGCAAAACGATGCAATGGAAGCTTCTTCTGCAAAAGTGCAACGATGCAGGGAGATTGGAACTGCAACACGCTTCGGTACGGACCACGAAAGCGAAACGGACTTTCCCCAATCTAAGAAAACCCTACCCCGCAAAGATATAAAACGAAAGGTACCAACCGAGATAATAAGCAAGAAAGTAAAATTTGATTCAATTAAAAATGTATCCCCCAAAGGTATCACCACAGGCTGTGTGGTAAGCCGTTGGGTGTCTCTTAAATATCGATTTATCAAATTCCCTGCACCGATCTAAGTCAAGAAAAGATAATCTTTTCCAGTGTATTGTGGCTTCGGAACGGCACACTTTGCTGGATAAATGATTTGGTACGATTCAATAATAATCATATTTTCTTATCTCGTTTTCTCCTCGCTCTGAATATCGCGTTTCCGTTGCACGTCCGATACTGCTTCGGAAAATGCAATGTACGCTTCTCTGGTTATATCGTTTCGATCGAATCGCAAACCGGGCGTTTGCCTTTGTTAGGTCGCATGCAGAAGCTCCAGGTTTAGCTCTGGCAGACGCTTTTGCCGCGTCTTGGAAAGGGGATTACGTTTATGGCTAAGTATCCGGGTGCTGTTTGAGGGAAATGAAGCGAACAACGGATACCGGAGTCGATAATATGCTCGTTTCAAACCAGCAGCAGCAAATAGTTCACATCATCACACTAAGAATACATCCCCTTCCTGATCATTTCCCTCGGTGAATATGGCCTTAAAATCTTGCAGTGCGTCATGTAACGATTTATGGTGCCCTTTTTGCCCCATTCGAACGTGCCCGCGATAAACGAGATAATCGCGTACCATAAACTCTGTACATCATTTACTATAATTTTCACTTACATTGCTGGCCCTGACACGTCTCTCGAAACATCACGAGATTGGCTTTGTTTGAAGCGTAAGCTACTCTTCAGGAAATAAATCACTGTACCAAAGCAGATCCTCATAGAACACACACACACACACGATCCCCCGGGAGTCAATGCATTGTGTGCACTGCATCTTCATGATCTTGTGAATGATTGAGTGGGGAGGAAAGTTTTCCAGCACACTTGCTAACATGTTTTCCCAACTCGCCAAACTAGCGTCTACTTCACCACACAAGAGAGTGTTCTTCAGGCGCCATTGTCTAGGGCCAAACCGAAGAAAGTAGCTAGAGGCTTGCCGGCATTACAAATGGCGGTTGTCCGCCGGAAACCATGGTAAGCAATTAAAACTTTCCGTAAACATTACGGCTCCAGCACACACGTTCAAAGGCAGACGTCTTTTTTGCACCAATAGACGGAATTCGCGCTGAAGGAGTAAGACGCCTGCTTTGAAATCGGTGCAAGCAAACATTTGGCCATATTCGCACCCAGCCCTTACACCTTTTGAGGACGGTTGTAAAGGCGGCGAAAGATTGTAGGGTTGTTAACGATGCAATGGAGGCAACAAAATGCAACCTCTTGGGAACGGAGTGCTTTTTTTTGCTAGCTGATAAAGTGTTGCAGAATAAGATACCATTTATCGAAGCATGGTTTCTGCATGTACACGAAGTGGAGAGTTTATCAAAAACGGCGGCATTTGTAAGAAGTTTATTGCTAATTAGTCATATTTTCAGACTGAGCACTGCACTAACAACCTCTTGCTAAAGACATCAATACTACACAGAACAGCTTTCTTGATGTTGCCGAAATTTCATTAAACTTCTTATATTTTTAGACATCGCAAAGACAAGCAGATCTTATGCAAACAAAGATCAAATTTGCACAAGGACGTGAAACGTGGACAAACATGAAAGCTTTTTCCCATTTCTACGCTACACTCTGACGATATGTGTGATCGAAAGTGTGAAAGGGAAAGCAACAGCGCTACAAATGCATCCATGGTTGACAGGCCAATTTCATGGATGCATGCTGCGCATAATAAGGAAGACACAATTAGCTTTCCCCCTTCACTAATTGCTAGATGCCCTCTGTCTGGTATTGTGTGACCGGAAACGTTCGCCAACACAGACATATCATATCGCGCTCTCACTCCCTCGATCCCGTTGATGTGGTTAAATAATATTTATTCAAAAAAGCTTTCAGCTTTCTATTGGCGCGGATGAAAAATTGAATCACCCAAAAGTGATTAATAATGCATTTCCATTTCGTTAACGAAACTCGTCCGGAGGCTAAGAGGATCGTTAGAATGTTAATGGAAGCATTTCGTTGGACGAAAATTGAATCCGCTCCAGCGTTGGAATCGTCACAAACACGCCGTTTCGTTTGATCCGCTTTCCACCGCGGCTGACGACGGTGCAAGACGTACAACGCATCGTTTGTGCTGATCCCCGTTCAGAATGATTTATGATTTATGTGTTTCCTGTTTCTGATAGCCCCCAAATCTACAAGCCTTCGGGAGAGCCCTTAAATCAGGCAGCCCAATGATTCTCAGTCAATTCTTTGCAATCCGAATTGCCGGCTAAAGGCAAAAAGGAAACTTGAGGGGTTTTTCCTCTCCCCAGCTAACAACCGCTATATAGATAAAAGCTTACAATTGCCGTTAGTTCCTTGGAACGGAAAGATTTTCTTATCATATTTCACCGTCTTATCTGTCACCAAAACGGGAAATAGTGCGCCCTGTCGTTGATAGTCTCCGTAGATAACATCGCAGCAGGGCATGGCTGCAACTGCGCCGTTGACCACAGCAAACTTTGCATCTCAGCTCGCACTCGCGGGAATAATAAATTATAATAAACACCCACCGCCACAGTGCATAACGCTGCCCTCAGATGGAAAGTTAAAGCCCCGTGCAACACATTTAGAGCCCTTTAGAGGACCGGCATTCGACGGTATATTGGTCCATTAGATCGCCATAAATTGTGCTTTAGTGTGCTCGCATCGTTAGCGTTAGGCGCACAGCAGTATGTTCCGTTTTGGGAGTGAGAGGGAGGACATTTAGAATCATCCCACGAGCCAACACGTGTGAATGCAAGCGAATGGTAGTTTGTAATATTAATTAAATGGCCCTTAATCAACAAACACGCAGGGGGTGGGCAGGCATATGCATATTTCCACTATCTATTCCAACGTAAAACAGTCAAAGTTTTCTTCTCAAAAATTTAGGCCACACTCCGCTGCCAAGAATTCCAATCACAATCCGATTATCGAATCACACAGACCACCAGACATCAGGCACGAAGTTTAGGTCTTAGGTCGAATCACGACACTGTCGATTCCCACCAGCAGTTTCGTTCGAATAAACGTTCGTTAGGTTAGATCACCTCATAAATTATCGTCTTATTGCACACGGCTGTAGCCCTAGGGTAAACAATCTTAACCGTAACAAACAGTAGCGGCCAGAAAAAGGCACCATTCACCCCTGGGGTGAGCTTAAATTCTTGCTGTGTACGCAAGTTGCACATTACTATAGAATCGTGTCTGGGAGAAGCAGACAGAAAGCAGCATCTGTTTCATCTGGTCTGGTTTAGAATCGATAGCTTATACGTGCTTTTAGAGCGCTTTCCATCTTTGATGGCGATGTCTGGACGTCCGACACAATCCCCAAGCTACTGTTGAACTTCTGCAAGATCACCACGGCAATGTGCAATGCTTCTGCCTGGGAGGATTAATTTTGGACACCAGCAGGCAAGACTTGCAACACACGGTTACCCCGGGTTAGATTCATGGTAGGTGTCTCCAGTGGTGCAGTCTAATAGCACCGATTGGTCAACTCGACGTACGAGCCCACGTTGACTTCGTGAGGTTCCCCTTCCAGTGGAAAATTGCAACATTGCGACTCGGCAAGAAACAACCACTCCTAGGGGTCGTAAAAAGGCTAAGCTCTCTAACAAACGAGGCTTCCTCACAGACCACCGCATTTCGTGCACATGTTTGGCAATCATTCGATGTTGTTCCACGAGACAAACGCATCCTCGCGGCACTTGGTTCACGCGACCAATTAACAAGTAGCTATGTGGCTTTCTGTCGGTTCTACCGTTGACCGGCACACGAGCAGGTTTGCGCCTATTTTGGACATTACCAGAGCGCTTAAAACCTGGCGGACATGTGATGCAAACATACAGTCAACTTCTCGACGGCACGCGACATGTGTGTCTCCAGTTTCTTTACGGACTCGGCACACGTTTCGACACAGAAAAGCGTGTCCTTTTACGCACGGCGACGGATATCCGCCGACGTTCTTGATTTCACGTTATGTGCTCCCACCTGTGCTTCGGGGTTTGGATTTATTATCGATTTGCTTTAATTAAATTAACTCGGGACTCCACACGGGCGTCACGAGCGAATGGAGCAACTCCCTTTGCGGCGGTGGGCCAGCAGGCTCGTGGCTCGCTTTATGACCTTACGGTGACCTTTATCGCTCCGGTAGGAGCCGATAATAATCAGGCGATCGGTTGGGTGTGGTGTTGCGGCCATAACTCAGCCGAAGGAGTGTCCTGGCAAAGCTCGCCTTAGCTGCTAGAGTGCGCGAAACCAGGTGTCCTCTTAGGAAATGGGATTTTTTTCTCTCGTTTTCGCTTCATTCCAACTAATCCTTTCCTCGTGCTATATGAGACACACGCGCGCTTTATTGTTCTGTGTCTCCGTTCCCTTGCGCGGGACACACTTCCGGACTCTAGCCCTCGGGGTCGTTGGTCTTCTACGTGGTAGTAGATAAAAGCCAACCTATTAATGCATTCCACTCACGTATCACGCATCATGCCTTGCGATGCCTCAATCCGGCGACATTGGATAACGGCAATGGTGGCCAACAATTTGCCATTCGTGGCCACTCTCTCTCCCCCGAGGGGGAGGGATCGAAAACAAAATGTGCAAAGTAATGGAATAAATCGGAAACGAAACCGAGTGGCTTTCAATCTTCCATCGGTTTTGTGTGGCTGGTTTGGAGGCCTTTTGCGACCTATACGAGCACCTCATGAGGAGAACACAGGGACCATCACGTGCGAACGGAGAATAGCACTTCCTCATCACGGATAGGAAACTTCTTCTCACAGCACACATCGGGAGGAAGTGCTACGCAAATGAAGTGATGTCACATTTACACCCAGCGCTGCGAACGTGCCTGAAAAGGCTCGAAGGCTGGGCACAATAGGCTAATAATTAGTCATGTTTAATAATTCACTATGTAAGAGACGCCAAAGCGGCCAAAGAGTCTCGTGCGCTGGGGATCCTCCCGAAACATACACAACATGGTTGGGAATTAAATTTTAACGATCAGCAACAAACGCTACAGCGCTTAAATGCACAGCAAAAAATAACACCTATTAAATTTGTCCGCTCGTGCGATTTTTTTTGCAGCTCAACTACATAAAAATGACAGCACAGCTGGACGCAACAAAGACAAAAAAAAAGGAATGCCAGATCACGAACCCAAACGACACCAAAACAAACAGCAAAGCGCCAGATTCGTGAACAACTTTCGAAACACCAGCCCACACACAGCACGCGGGAGTCAGCAGCTTCGCGCGCCAGTGGGCTTTGCTGAAGGAAAAAAATATATATATCCCGCATGTAGTGTCTATAAATGGTCAATAAATCTGAGTAATACGGGGCGGCACCGCGTGCAAGTGGGAACAAAATCCGTCCTTGCCATTTGCAAAAGCGACACTCTGGCGCCCCCGTTTAAAACAGCCGTGTGAGTGGCAAATGCAGGTTACAACACACAAAAAAAAAGCTGAATGCATTGAAAAAGTGCAGCACGAGTAATAAAATACGATCGGAATATTATTCCGAATTTATTGGCTGAGGGGTAGAAGCCGTTGACATCATGCACAATCGGTAATCGTACACAAATTGTATTGCACCAGCTGACAAATTTCATGTGAAATGTTATGTGGAGCAATAAAACAGCTCGACACGGTGAATTATCAAAGCAAAAGCTAGGTATTACTCATTTGAAAGGGGTTTTTTTCACATTAACTTTGGTGTCGCTTATTTCTAACCGGGGGGTCAAGCCTAATTGAACACTAAACGATAATTTTATATACGCTCAGGGCATGGTCGTATAATTCCCCCTAGAATATAGCCCATAAACAGGGTACTTTGAAGTACCACTATTTGTCTTTGAAGCACAGATTTCAGATCAAAAAGAGGGGAAAACGCTTGAACAGTCCTTGAGCAAGCAGAAGGTGAAGGACATGGAGTTTTCTATCTTTATGAGGATTGTTTGCACATCGATATCATGCAGGTGTGTGGAATCGCTCCAATATCTACACCGCATGCTTTGAGGGTTTCCTTCATATTCAAGTGCTATTTGAAGAACCTATTCTAGGTCAAAGTTATGATAAATTCTGAGAATGACGCTGATATCGAGCACAGGTTTATCAAGTACACTCAAAACGTCCGTATGCAAAACGTTCAAAACATGTAGGTGATTAAAGAGTTATGTTTGACTTACCTAAAATCTAAACTAAGATTCCTTTGGTGCGTTGAAAGTCTCGTCTTTGGCGGTGGCATTCCGGACGATCCGCCATTCGCGTTTGGCCCAGTGCGACCATGGACAGAGGGCATGCTGCTGGCGGTAAGGTTGCTGCTTCCACCGCCACAACTATTGCTCAGACTAAGCCTGGGTTTGTGGAACCGAGGTGGCATAGCGGCAATGGAGAAACCCGCCCCACTAGACGCCAACCCATCCGAAGAAGCGGAAGCCCCCGAAGGAGGTTTGATTGCGAGCGGTGCTGGTGTTGCACCATTGTCTGAGGTGGAGATGCTCTTCAACTTAGGCAACAGCCCACTGTTATCACTGCTGTTGGTGCCACTAGCTACTATTGCTCCTCTACTGCTACTTTTACTACTGCACGCACTATCACTCGGCGTTGTGTCGGAACTACTCAGCATGGAAGTCAGTTGTGTCTGTGGGTGTTGCTGAACTACATGATGATGATCAACCTGATCGATGCTTACGATCCGATTGCCACCACCGTTCATCAGCAGACCGTTGGAAACGTCGACAGATGGGCCTACTAACGGACCTGACGTTCCAAGACACTGCTGCTGTTCATCCAGCTCGTGGTTCATCGGACTCTGGACGGGAGTGGTCGCAACGGAGCTGTCCTCCGGAGTGACTACCGGAGCCACCTCGAGTGAGCCATCGAGTACGACGAGGTTGTTGTTGCGATTGGTGCAGCTAATCTCACGGATGTGGCGCAGCTTTTCGTAGCTGCTGTTGGGCGGATGATCGGCCACCGCTGGTCGGTGGGTTTTGATGTTGAGCAGCAGTTTCGAGGAAGTCGTCGATGCGGGTGTGGACGATTTGGTGCTCACAACGGTGCCGTTGGTGAGGACCAACCCATTCCCGGGATGGTGATCATGGTTACCGGCAACCGTACCGGTAACGATGCCGTTGGAGTTTGATCCTGACGTCGCCGTCGCCGCCGCCGAAGACGACGATCCCGACGACGAAGACTTAAATGCGGAGAATACGGAATTCATCTTTGGTACTGGCCCGTGCTGGGGGGAACCGCCGTAGCGGAAGTGAACGAAGCCGTGGCCGTTTTCTGGCCGCACCGGCAAAGGCCCTTCACTTCGTGGAGGTGACGACGGATGCACACACGTTCCTTTCGCTCATAAAATGCAACCCACCGCCAGTATCGCCATCGTTCGATTCATCCGCGCACCGGTGGATCGAAGACGTGGACGGACCGGTTGTCGGGACGAACGTCAGATTGCCGGAAGTTGGTGGTCGGTTTGCCTTCCGGTGCGGTCGCGGTGCAGTTTTAGGAATTATCACACCGGGTGGTGTAACGATCGCACGAACCACAACTTCCACTCACTGGAAGGTTTTTGTTTTTGTCTTCCCGTCGCTTTGTTTTGCTACAATCGTTGAGTGACACTCGTGTGATCTATCGATCTATCTTTGGTTTTGACAGTTGACAGATAAACACACCACTTAGCCATTAGCCGGGTAACATTAGCCACTAAACATGTCACTAGACGCGGTTGCACGGAAAATTTGGCGATTTAATGCACACACACACACAAACTGACATTCAAAAAAGAGAACAAAAACGGCCACGATACAATAACAACTGGTGCCCTGGTGGATTCGCGATCACTTTCTCTGCTTTTATTTTGGTTGTTTTTTTCTTCCTCTTCTCGCGATCGCGATAATCGAAAAGCGCACACACAACACAAAAATCGATCGGCACCACGAGAAGCCTGTTGCTGCACACCTTTCACCAACCCGCGCACACAAACTCTTACTCTCACGGAATAATGCACAACACACGGCCACGGTGTGGTGGTGTATCAAAGCCGTACCGCGAGAGATGGGAAGTTTTAAATCACCTTCCCTCGGCTCGTTTGATGGAGAGCGCACATAAAAAGCACTGCCAAACGGAATTTTTCCCTCGCTCCTTTGCTTATCACTTTCCCGGTTTGGTGGGTTGTCACTTTCTCCACGTGCGCGCACGTTGGAACTTTTTGGTAGGAGGAAGAGAGTGGGCGACAAAGGACGCACTCGCGATCGCGAAAACCGCACTTTTACGGACGTAATGGATTTTTGTTTGGCTGTTGGCTAAGGCTGTGAGCAGTTACTACTACGCCTGCTGCGATCGGTAACTACGACGGCTCAACTGTCAGCCAGCTGTGCCGATGATGATCGCAGCGCGCTCGATCACGAGGATGACAAACTCGTGTTGATCACGCACTTTGTACCCTGCTTCTGCTGCTGCTGCTCAACCGATGAAGTCATCCGGAATGGGTCACATCCGGATTCGTCATAGCCGTAGTTGGTGGCATCTTCCACCGACACGACGTTTTGTGTTTTCTGTGTGTCGCCGCAGTGCGTTTTCTCGGCTCGTACACGCCTACTGCGCTGCTGTCGTCGTCAGGCGTGATTAACTGCTTGCCGTTCGCGTCGTTACTGTGGTGCTGACCGTGACACGGTCGTCGTCGTCTTCGTCGGCGCTGTTGTGTGAGTGCCGGCGATCTGCTGCTGCTGCATTCGGAAACACACCAAACTGATGCTGTTCACCTTGCAACCGTTAAGCAGAATTGACAGCTGGCGGTGCATGGGAGACGTGCACACAGGTACGTGTGCTTGTGTGGGGGGTTCGTTCTTTTGCTTATGT
Source organism: Anopheles nili (assembly GCF_943737925.1). Classification (NCBI taxonomy): domain Eukaryota; kingdom Metazoa; phylum Arthropoda; class Insecta; order Diptera; family Culicidae; genus Anopheles; species Anopheles nili. The sequence goes on from NC_071292.1 coordinate 50,522,674, forward strand.
CTTTTCCATCCACCCCACAAAGTTCTTTCCCAGCTTCACAGGAACTAGCGCCGTGCGATTATAATCCTAAAGGGAAAGCTCCGAAACGAGATGAGAAAATCTGCAAAGACAGAAAAGGGGAGAAAAAAACGATACTTCTTAGTAAACGCACGTGACGACAGGAGGGAGATAGCATGCAGAGAGACACACAAAAACAAACTTCAATCGGCGGCTGCATCTGTCATTTGCCGCAGTGCTGCAGCGGGCTCTGGTGGTTGAGATCCCCTTCACCACGGCCAACTCTAACGCGAATATACAACGACTGAAATGGCAAAATGCGCGCGGGCTGCAGCGAACTTTCAATTTTATTGCCAAATCTTAATAAGCAACCGGAGCGCGGTTCCAACCGTCTGCACGTTGAGGAACTGGATTCGGTAAGAAAAGCAGGTGAACGTGAAAGATGATGAGGACGATGGAGATCAGCAGGTGCAAAAGTAGCATGCGTACCCACAGGACACATCCCAACGGTACCTAAGATGTGACGGACATCAGCAAGGTTCTATTGGGTGAATGTAAAACAAAAAACTGTACCCTAAATTGATGTTTTAGTTCAATATACCCGAATAGTAATTTCCCAAAATGTGTCAAAAACAACCGAACAAAGTTTGATAATCGTTAGGCAACACAACTTCAAATAATTTACGGCAACACAACCTCAAAGCAGGATAAAAGGGTTCACTAACGAACACGAAAAGGTTACCAGGTGCAAATTTGGTTTCTTGCAGCTGCTCCATGATGCACTTGCTGCTTCCAGGCATGGTGTATCTGTCCGCCAGATCTGTCGGTGTATGTTTTGTCTCTTTTTTGCTTCCCCCAAACGCAGCCCCGATGATGCCTTGTGCTGCTACCCACCCAGCGAGCACTCGTCCTTCGTTCTCGGTGTTACCAAATCCATTTTCGTTACCAAACAGAGGCCTTACCCCATCATCACAACAAGCCAACGATGACTTCAATAACTCCTTTTTCCATGCCTTCGTCGCACGTGGGCAGCAGAGATCGGCGGAATCGCCATAAAAGTACGGATTCCGGAGGAGAGACACTGACGAACCAGTTATGAGGCGCAAATCGAATGAGATCAACCTACGGGAATGGTTGGCAGCGCGGCTCAACGCACACGTTGTTGCGTGATGGAGAGCTTTGGATTAACGCGGTCGGTTGAGTCATTAGAAAATGCTTCCATTAATATAAAGCTCACACGCGATAAACGTCTCCCTCTCGAGGTTCCACGGTACCCAAGGTTCCCTCCCTTAGAAGACGTGTTTAGAAGCAGTGAGAAGGTTTAACCTGACCTCGGTTTCATGCCGGTTTGCTCCTCACGCGTCTTTAAGGGACACGCCATCTCAAGTTCATGACCTCGAGGGCCCAAGAAATACGGCAGCCAAATCCAAGCCACCGTAACATCGACAACCCATTGTCTTAATGCCGACGATTCCGAGGGTTCTGCTGATGAATTCATCCGAAGCGCGACTCCCATATAAGTGTTAACTGCCGTAGAAGCGGGGTCCACATTAACTGCCTACTCACCCTCAGTACGGAGGTCAGGAGAGAAAAAAACATCTTGAGAACTTCCCCGCCAAGTCGAGGAGACATCCAAAGGGTGGCACATCCCGTCAGGGGGTTGTGCGACGATCGAGCATGGCGCGGGTGTGTGTCTCGATGAAGATCCCTAACACCCCTGAGAAGGGCACGCATCGCAGCGCGCATTAGCGTTCGTCCGCGTCAACTGGTGTTGCCGTAAAAAGCGGCGTAATAAAATTTTAATTTTAAATTAGCCCCCTGGCTCATGCACGCCTCCCTGTCTGTTCCTTTTCCTCTAAGTCATCGTTCTCTAATAAAATTTGACTACCAAAAGCTGAGCAGCAAGCTGGAGAAAGAAAAGGGAAAGAGCAAGCGAGCATGTGCCTTCACGTAGGTGTGTAGGATAAAGTTTCTGCGAGCAAAAAACTCACACGATAGCGAACGAACGGAGGGAGTGAAAAATTGAGTTTAATTTCTTCTAATTATTTATCGCACCAAGGGAATGGTGTGCCCGTTTACCGCCGGAAATCGCGCGCTCGCGCACGTGCGTATGTGTTTCGCGCCCCGGAGGTCGTGAATTAGCGACGTGTCTTTCGTGAAAATGGTGGAACGACAAACACGCGCTGGAAGAAAATGCTAAATTTCTTCCTTCATGGCGCAGGTTCCGTTTTTTTCCTGTTGTCTTAATTACATTTACGGTCCTCTTTTACGGCTGAAAGAGAGCCCCAAAGGGCTAATGATGTAAGAATTCCTTCAGCTCAATAAAAGCGCAGCGCACTTGTGTGATGCGCTCGGATGAAAAGAAACAATTCTAACTTTCTACCCCCTTTTTCCCGCCTGCAAACGGGTAAAAAAGGAAGCGAGAAAAGAAAGATGCTGAAAAAGAAAGTTGCATCTAATGCACGAAATGGTTTGATTTGATGGCTTAATGGTTGGGGGTTGTGTTGTTCTTTTTTATGAAGCCATAACTCGCTGTCACACACCGCTGTGTTTTTGAGAGGCGTAGCTGTGTTGAGGCGATTTTCTCCACCCGTTCCAGCTACAGTGGAACGCACGGTCTGGTTTACTGGAGCAAGAAGGAAAGTGCCAGAGCGAAAGGGAAACAAATACATGAAAATACAAAACGTGCCTCTTTCGGTGTCTCTACTACTCCTAATGCCGACGCTATCTATGGAAATATCCTAAAACAAAAACCGAAAAGAAACCCTCCAGAACGGCGTGGCGGTGTAGCGCTTGTGGTATGTTTTATGGCTGATAAATTCTGAGACGAACCAATCGATTTGACATTAATGGTGGCGCGAGCGAAGTCGAGCCGTTTGGTGCGCGCCCCAGAAGCGTTCCGTATTGTTGATGCCATATATATTCATAATGTATTCGCTCGAAATAATGTATGGGGATATTTTACAAACGTAAAAATAACCCTCCCCATCGGCGGGAACTCTTTCCCCTGTGCACGGGAAAGGATTTTTCATTCGCTCCGAAAACGGATTATCCATTTCCGCACCGGGAGAATGTTGCCATGAGTGGTGGGTTATAAATTTCGAATTAAATATGCTGCATACTGTAACACGTAGCGCATTAATCGCATATGCACCCCACACTCGCGGGAACGAACAATATTTGCTGCGTTTGTTTGTTGTCGTTGCCTGAAGCCGCCATCCCGAGCGGAACGGAGAAAACCATTTCCGATCCCGTGGGGAGAGAAAACACTTTCGGAAATCAAACTGCATAAGGGAGTGCACCGGCGTGCAGCCGTGTTCTAGCACTTGTGTGTGAAATTTCACTTCAGGCGTTCCACTCCGAGCGTTATGCGCTTTTTATTTTCCCTTCTGCAGTGTGTTACTGATTTGTTTTCGTTTTGTTTATTTTTCCCCACCTGATTTACGCTCCCTTTCGATCCGCAACAGGAAGTTGCAGGTGATAGGCAGGTGCAGGTGCTGTGGGAAGAAGAAAAGCACCCCAAGCTACCGGGTATATTCAACCCCAAATAAGGCGCACATAAATACGAACCGTGGGGTAGCAGATAAATAAAATGGCCAACCAAAGGGGGGGGGGGGGGGTGATTATTTTCCATACATTTCCTGTCATCTTGTCAATCACTGTTGAGGGAACGCTTTTTCGAACGTCCAATGAAGATGGCCAAACGAAAAGGGCCCTCTTTTTTACGTTGCTTCTGGTGTAGCTGCTGTACAACAAATAAATCTTACGCCAACCCCCAAAAAACGAAAGCAAGAGACGCTTTTGACGCTGTTCGGAAGGAAGAAGGCATTTAAATTTAAATAAGAATGCAAAAGGGAAAGAGTTACGCAAAACATAAGACGTCTCGATCAAGCGGGATAGAGAGAGAGAGAGAGAGAGAACAGCCTATGCGATCGTTAGTAGCGACTCCACCGGAGCCGGAGCTTGGGACCATTGCTATGGGTTGATGAATTATTAATTGCATTCGATATGCAAAACCCCTGGCACGGAACCGGGAAAGACGGGCCGATAAGTCGAAAGCGGAAGACGACCGAGCAAACGCGAATGGCAATGCAATGCAGAAAAGCGAGAAAACCTCCGCAATCAAGGAAAAGCGAACAAAAGGAACCCAACAACGACTTGCTGCTGTCGAAGAGGAACACGAGTTGCATGAGTTGCAACAACGGGGCAGAGACGATGACGCACGGGAAGGAAAAAGGCACCAACTGGGCGCTACTGTATCGGCTACTGGAACCAGTTCCATGGGGGAGAAGGCGAAGGCTCACAAGAAAAGGATTTTTTTTTCTTTTCCCACCCTGCAAATTTACCCTCTTTCGATTCCGAAAAGGGTTAACGATCCCCCCGTTTCGGGCCAAAACGAAGAGCACTCGGGAGGATGGGGGAGAAGCTAAAAAATGCATACACTGCATCGGTGCATCTGCTGGTGCATCGGGCCAACACATGCACACCAGCTGCTGTGGCGTATGCATACTGCATGTGACCGCACTTATGCGCGCTTATGAATGCATGCAACGGTTTTGCTTGACGGGCGCGAGCGAGAAAGAGAAACCAACGTGGACGAAGCAACGTAAAAAAAAAGAGTGAAGGAATTTTAAATTCGCCACACATCACGCGGCGTCGTGTGTGTGCATTTTCTCAAATCATGGTGCACTAAACTTTTGTCAGCTTTTAGTCAGCGTTTGCGTGAACACACATGTTAAACCATGATGCTGCTTCGTTTGAGAGCATAAAATCCTGCCCTTTACTTTGTGGGATTGGTTTGCACGGGGTTGTTGAAAAATAAAACTTTGCCATTCGTAGCATGCAACCAAAGGGAAAGGTTCTTTTTAAGAACATCCTGTGAAAAAAATAAACCTCTCCCACTGGCCGTCGTCGTTGCATCTCGGTTGCAAACTCCCACTGCATCCGAAGCGTCAACAAAGCCACCGCCGCCACTAACAAAGTATCGAAAAGTAAACGGATCGAAAGCGGATTACGTTGTCCCGCAAGTGTTCCATGTCAAAGTGAGCGAGTGAGTGAATGAGTGAGAGAGAGAGAGTGCAACTATTTATAGCTGAGGGTACCGGTGCTGTGGCGATGCGACAAAAACGGATCTCGAGTCCTGACGTAGCGTTCCTTCAAGCGATGGCGCCGTGAGTTCAAAAGTGAACATGTTATTAATGGATATATGCACTTGCCTGGGCGTGAAATTCGTCCAGGGAGCGATTTCTCTTGGTTAGGTTCGAAGTAATACACGACCCTTGTCTTGACGGGCACTTTGCTCGTAATAGTTGGTATTTGCATCCTTTGCTTATATGCAGAAGCAGCAGAAGCAGCAGTACAACAATTGTGCTGCCATCAAATTTATGCTCATTAACGAGAACGATCACACGCGACGGGGGTTCGTCAAGAGGAAGTAAACAATTGGGCGGTAATAAAAAAAGGGGTATCTTCCTTTCGTTTCGCTTTCACAACCTAACATAACCTCTCCAATTAGCTGTTTCTTTTGTGCTATGCACGCACGAAATGGTGATGAGTTGCTACACATCTTAAGGCATCCAAACACCAGTTGTTTTCTCATCCACACTACCATTCGCTCTAATATGCAGCTTTTCGTTCAATTTTAAAACAATTTTCCAAAACACTGGTTTTGATTTTTTGCATTGTTTTACGGCGTTTTTTTTTCTTCTCTGCCTGATGAGTGAGACTAATGAACAGAGAAAAGTAGGAAGCAATTTCCAGCAGTAAAAACCCTCTACTAGGAAGTGCATTGTAACTTTCTGCAACTTTACCACACGCACACACACAAGTGGTGTTATATTTTGTTTGATAAATTGCCCGAACCGTGCTTTGGTGATCTCGAGTAAAACCAAAGCGCCATAGAACACCATGTTGATAATAAATTAACAGCGCTTAATATTAATTCCAGCTACCTTCACGAGACAACAAACGAATAGGAAATTAAAAAACTTCACCTTTCAAAGCGAATTGTAGCACATGCGGTTGCCCACAGCAAAAGTGACCTCCAACTCGTACCAGCAGCAACGGTTCCACCTCGCCGGGATGCATTATTCAATTCATTATGCTTCCATTCTAATGCAACTAATTTTCCACTACCCGTGAGCTGGCGCCAGCGACCGACGTCGGGGTCTTTTGTTTCGTTTTATGTACGGCTAATGTACCACTTCCAGCGCCGCACGCGTTTGTGTGTGTGTCTTAGAGCAGGACGAACTTTTATGCTCATGTTGGGGGTGGTGGGTGGGGCTAGTTTATGCTTCCGGTGCAGTCGCACCGAACCGAAGCATCGTCTCCACTGCATGATGATACAGTGCAGTTTGAAAGCCCGCTCGCGCAAAGCATTTGCTGCTATCTGGGAGACAATTTTCTGGTCACTCGAGTCGGGCGTAGGGAGACTACTATTAAACGAGCAAAAAAAAAACAGAAAAAGAAACCCACAAAAACGCCCACTGGAATGAGAGACGAAAGCGCAACATAATCGAGCAGTGGAGTGGCTGAAGTAAACGCACACAAATTGCAGGCTGCATTTTGTGCGACGATGCATCATCACTGCACTCGATTCCAAAAGGCGGAAGTTTTGTCGACGTCATATGGTTGTTGCATCGCGTTGGTCCAGGTTTCTTAATGTCCCAAAAAAAATTTCCCCCGACAGGAAAGACGGATGCGTTTGTGCAATAAGAAAAACAAAATGCAAAGCAATGAAGAAAAAAAACACACACTAATATCGTTAACACATGTAGCTCTCGCTCGTTCGCGGTAGGTCTGTGTGGTTGCTTTTCCCCACGAACGCGAATATGCGTGTCCCGGCCGTGGTTCCGGCGGCTTGTTTCTCGCTTTTCGTTTACAAGGTTCGCGCAAAGAACGACCATGTACCGGATGCAAGCGGCTCTCAACAACGTCGTCTAGCTTTTCCGCCCATTTTCCATCAGCTCACATCAACCCGATGTGGGGGGAGGCCTTTAATGATGGTGTGTATGTGTGTGTTTTTTTCGATTGCATTTCTGCATTTCATCACCAGGCGTGCGTTCTCTCCCTTTTTTCGGATCGATTGCTGTGAGGGTGGTGGTTTGCATTTCTCTGCACGTTTTTTCCAACTCAAAAACCAAACACCAATTGGCATCTAATATTCCCGTCGTCCCCAGGGCTTCGTGTTTAAAAAGGCATGCGAAACCGTTCGTTAAAACGCGCACGATTAACACGCGAAACGCCCTGCAACCGGCGGGAGATGAAGAGAAAAAAGGGCCGCCCGTGCTTACACCGTAACAATATACTTAATCGATCGGCGGACCGAAAAAAGAAGCCGCCAGTGGCGGCGTCTATTACAAAAATGAAGGAAATTAATCGGTCGCTCGGCGGGCGGCACAAATCGTTCAAATGTGATGGAAGACTGCTTCCATATGGGGTTTTCGTGAGCCTCCCCCACCCTCGTGCAGGGCTTTGTTGTCGGTTAGCCCAACCGATCCCACCCACCGACCCCTTAAAGTGAAGCAAGAAAAATACCATGGGTGGAAGAAAATAGGAAATTGAACGCATTTCTTATGCGCCGCCGAAGTCGCGCTTCTTTCGCTCCTTTCTTGTTAGGGGGTCCATTTTGCAACGGATTCCGCCCGTGAGGTCGCTGAACTCTCGCTTGGCGTTCGTCGTCGCAAAGGGACGGTGCATTCCTTCGGTGGACAATGAAATCGAGGACAGAGAAAGTGCACTGACCGGGTGGCATTTATGGCTCGCAACGTGGAGCAAATGTTTCCTGATTGGACAGCGATTAGCATTTGGGTTCATTTTTCATCATCTAATCAATTATATTGCGCCGCTAACTGTTCGACTATCGACGGGATTGGGTGTTATTAAAGAGGAAAATGACCCTTTGATCATGCCTCGCGGTACGATAAGATGTTACAAAAATCTCAGCCAACGACCGGCCGTCGGATTAATCAACGCGTTCACGGGAAAATTAAACCCCTCCCGTCACCGAGGGGAAGTTTGTTACATTATTTTGTTTAACATCGCTTCAAACAAACCGCCATCAAACGCGACAAGTGTTCGTTAAAACCCGTACTTTCGCTCATTAATTGCAATGTGGCGCAGTGAAAAGTGGGCGAAAACGCCAGAATGGCAATCGAAATAACGAGGGTTTGCGAAAATCGCCACCTTCTTTTCCGAAAAACTGGCACTCGAGAGGCGCGGCGGGGATTTCGGGAAAACGATCAAAAAGTTTTGATTGAAAAGATAATCCACCGCGATGAGCCGGTTTTCCCATTCGTGGCCCGCTCTGTCGGGTGTTTCAGGTATTTCCGCGATTTGATCTCACCGCGTAGATGCGCGAGAAGGATTGGGCAGGCGCCGAGTTTCATCAAAAAAGTTTTTCCCGCGTCAAATCAAAACACACGCACAAGCCGCTAAAAAAGTGAAATAAAATTGAAAAAGTGATGAGGAGAATTTTGGGGGAATAAAATGTAATGATCAAACACCGAACACCCGTGCCGTTTTGATGGAACTGATGGTCAAAAGGCAGCGAAAGGAAGCAGCCGTTTGGTTTCATCCTTCGTCCCGATAAAATGACGTCGGAGTGTTTTTCACGGTTCGTCTGTGCTCGAAGCTGGATGACGAGGGCATAAACCACCGACCAAAACGCCAAAAAAAAGGTCCGGACTCTTCCACCCAAATTAATCTCGTCCGAATCAGCATCTGAATGGACTAAAACCTTTGCGCGGTCGTACGCGAAAAGCCCATTGATATCGTCTGCAAAAACGCACGCAAAAACGGAAAATCCCCGCCACGCACACACACACACAACAGGTTATAAGTCACGGTCGGCGAGCCGATGGGTCAAAGAAAAAGCAAAAGCAAAAGAAAAAGGGCCCACAGATGATTACATAAATCCGTCTGTCGAACGGATTAAGGGTTGACAAGCGATAAGCCAATTAATGGTGGCCTAATGGGCGACGGAAATCCGTCACAGCCCGTCGAGGTCTCCTTTCTCTCTCTCTCTCACCATATCACTCTTCTTCGCTACATTTCAGCGATCATGACCGGGTGGGGAAAAAATGACGAAAGTCGGCGGTGATTTCGTAAACATTGTGTAACAAACACGGGACTTTCGAACTTTGCTGGGGTTGCTTTGGGTGTTTGGATACCCGTTCGAGAGCCCTTTTCCAGTGTTTGATCCGAGGCGATAGAGTCATTGACCAGGCAGTGTCGGCTAGCAAACCAGCACCTGCCCTAAGATTGCCCCCTCCCCAATCCCTCCATCTCATGGGTCAACAGGTCCCTTTCCATCGCATTCCAATGATACGGTGATACAATTCGAATTCGGCAAGTGGATGTGGATTGGGGCGTTTTCTCTTTTTTGATCGGCTTCGATCCAGGGAAAGATCATTCGTGGGAGAAGTGAGTGGTTGCTGGTTCGAGCAGGATTGATCGCATGTTTCGATCGGCAGGAGCAAAAATAGCTAATGAAACACTATTAATTATGAACTTTCATCAACAAATTCTGACGTTTGAAGGGCTACGTTTTTCAGCCAATAGTTTTCCCAACATCGAACTAGTTTTTATAGTAGTTTTTTTGCTCCTCAGTAGGCTATGAAAACATCCGTTAGAAGGAGAGTAAAAAAAGCCATGGAAACGCGTATTTTCTCCACATCTCAGCACCGCACACCATAGCGCATGTAACAACGTTGAGCGATTTTTCTTTTCCCTTCATCGTAAATATACAGTTTCTCTCGCTCGAAAGGCACAACTTATCAACTCCATTTTGTTACCCGTTCCACCCTCGGAGCTGGGGGTTTATGGTTACAACTATAGGACAAAATAAAGCCACAAACTCGTCGAACAGTTTTGGCACCGTTTTGTTGGCCGGAACAACCGTTGCATGGTGTTTATGCTTGCCCGGTCGCGGGAGAAGAAAGCGTTCATTTTTCTTTGTGGCAGATACATCAATCGAGCGAAGAGACCGACCGGGGGCCACCAAACACAAGCAAAGAAAAAACGCAGTGAAACTGTTCCACTCTCCTCAGCCACGCGCACCGCCATTTGGGGTGAAGAAAATTGTAAAGAGGACAACAAGTTTATTTATTACGGGAAAAAAATAAATAAAAATAATGAAAACAAAGTCAATCCCACTGCAAGTGTTTTCTGCGGCTTCGAGCAGCATTGGGAGTTGCGTGCAAAAGCGAAATGAATGTGATTGCAAGAAAACTAGGAGGGTATATGTGTAAGCAAAAACGGCAACGAAAAAAAAAATGTAAATAAACTCCATTTTTCACCTTCCCATTTGGCTACAGCTTCATCTGCACCGACGCGGCCGTGTGAAAAAGTGGCCAACTAATCGGCTACGCCATCAACGGAAACCGGAAAGTGCCATCAACTTCCCCATTTGATCGATGGCACCCCGATGGACCGGCTCAGGGGGTTTTCTCTTTCACGGGACAACGAGCGGAGTGTTGGAGTTTTTCCTCTCGCTCGCCACAACCGCTTCTTCCACCTTGGCCAATTAATTTGATCACTTTCACGCGTACTGATCGAAGCACACGCAGCCACAGCCGTTGCGCAACGCGAATGATCTTGTCAAGACGATCGGATTAAGTAATGTGGTGCCGGTGGATTTCCTTGGCGCACCTTTTACAAACGGCCACCACCACCGTCAGGCATTTGTAAATGGAGTTTTGAAGTTAAAGGAAAGGAAAAATAATCACCATGCATGCGACATACGTATTTCCATCCATCATGGTTTCCCCCATCGAAGAAAAAAAAACCAACCTAAAACAACACGCAAACCATCCCCAAATGCATACCAAGAAGCACATCGACGTAAGAAATGTGTAGATGCATTCACAAAAAGAAGAAAAAATAACAAACTTACGCAATTCTCTTTCGCCAATTCAAGCGCCCAGAGGGGTGTGGCACTGTCCATTTGGTAATCGCGAACAAAATTTCCCTACAAACGTTTTAAAAGACGGCAAAAAATGAAGTGTGGCTTCTCTCGATCTCGGAGCTTGAGCTGGGCGAGTTGTGCGAAAAGGAATGAAAACGAAAGCTAGCTGATGGTGACGACGGACCATTTGAGTAAGTGTGTTGGTTGAACCTCAATTGAAATGTAATTGAATTCCGAATTGAGCCCAATAAGAGACGGAATTTAACGGCGATTTTTCGGCAACACCGCCTTGGTAAATGAGCCAAGGCAAAAGCATAAAAACCCTCGCCACGAGACGCCATCGTGGAGAAGCATGTTTTTGGAAACTTTCATTTCTGATCTGGTGTGTGGAGCTGAGAAGGAGACAAACAAAAAAAAAACAAAACAATCCCACAATGAAGTTTAAAGAGCCTTAATTTCTCGGCATGGCCAAAAGGGGGGCCTCCGCTTTTAATGATACACGATCAACATGTTTACAGCGGAAGAAGTCGATTATGCTCCATGAGGAGGAACAATCCGTGCAACGAAACCTCCTGATCGACGTGAGGATGGATGAATGGTTGTCATTATTTTAGGTTTTTATTTTTTGTATCTTCCTTCTCGCCGTGGTTTTGAGACAACAGAAATGAAACCTTCAATTATGGATGAAAAATTATTCACCTCCATGTGTTCGTTGGTTCCCGTGACTCTTCTTCTCCGTTGGATCGATGTCAATCTTCGACCAGATGTACCATCGATCCAAGCGATGGGCAATGGTTGGCTTCCGAAAGCGTGGAAAGAACAAGGTTGAGCAGAGTTTTACGGCGAGCTCATTTTCCCGGGAGCGTGTTTCTGCTTCAATCTTTACTGTTTTTTTTAAGGTAAAAAAAACCCTCTCAGAAACGCAGCTCCAGGCGATTCGGAAACGATCATCGCTCGATGGCGACAAAGGACATTCGAACGTAATTGGATACCTCCTTGGTAACGAGAGGCATCGCAACGAGCTCTGTCTTGCTCTCTTCTTTTTCGCTCTTGCTGCGCGCGTTATGCTTGGGATGAGAAGGCCACCTCCATATCCAGCTCGGGAAAAATAGCTGGAAATTAATCTTGACAGTCACTGGGCGCAGCGAGTTGACACGAACCAGGACTCACCGCCGTCAATTGGTTTCTTACGGCAAGCGAAACTCAAGAAGCGAAGAAAGCAAATCTTTACTTTCGGTCGTGGTTTATTTTTTTCCAACGCACCAATAGAGTGAAGAATTTCCTTCCGCATTTCTCAAGCATGAATACAGTTGTCACACCATCTTGAAAAAGCCACAGCCAGGGACCAGGACATAACATTTCTCTCGAGTTCAACGCTTGTTTGACGACACACCAGTGCTCAACCTGCCACGGTGGTTCCTTCCATTCGTGCGATGTGCAGTGGCACATAAGGAGCCATACTTTGTGTGGCTGTCATAACTTCTCGTTTAGACCGGAACGGTTGCGAGCCGGTTGCTAACGAGATTCCGAGCATGGACGAACGTTCCTTCGACGTTGCATCGGTGCTGTGGAAAACCCGGCGAAAAAGCGTGGAAGCTGTGCGGCCACCGACCTCTGGGTGCGGTGAGATTCGAATTTCATTTCCAATCATTTTTCATGCGCAAGTAAATTATTGCCTCCACCAAAAATGGGATAGAATGGACCCGAAAGGGAAACAAAACTCCTGGGTGTGGGTCGGTGAATTTTAGAGACTGTTCGTTGGAGTGCTGCTTTCTACATTATTTATAATCCTGGTGTCTCAGAAGACCGGGTTCTCTAGGGCTACATTTAAAGCAGGAATGTCAATCGCTCGTTTGGCGTATTTCACTTCCCGTGAAGCTCGAATTTAAAATGACACATTCTGGTGCATAAGATTGACGCGATTGTTGCTTATAAAATATGTCGAAATTTGACAACCAAGTAAACAGTGTGGAAGAAAACGAATTCATCCAAACGCCCACACGAGGAAAACCAAGCATAACATTTCCATTATGAGCTTCTTTAGGATAACGTTAAGCTAACAGGAAGACTCAAGTGCGTACATCACAAGCCTCGAGAAATTTAGAACACACCAAGCGGAGAAGAAAATTAGAAAACAACGCGGCGAACGTCATGACGGAAAACACAACAAGTTAGTCCAGTCGATCAACCCCAACCGGGACACTGGTGAGGGAAGAATTTTTACATAACTTCCGCCCAGTTCCGACCAACGCTCCCCGTTAAAAGGCGAAAAACCACTAATGAATACGAAATAAGGATCGCTTCCTTATTGCGCCTTTCCCAACAGGGGGAAAAAAAAGGCGTCCAAAACTAACGACGGCCGTGCTGTCATTCGCTCCCATTACCCACGCATTAAAGGATCTGCCCGTCCCGTAAAGGCACCCGTGAAAACAACAGTTGGTCTATAAAACCCGCCACACGACCGCGTTCACGCTTTTAAGGGGTGTCTTTCGGTGGATTGGCGTTACGAGGATGACTCTAGAAAAGCAAGAGCGAGAGAGATAGTGAAAAAAAAACCCTCCACAGGAAGGTGTGTGAAATGTCTCGCCTACTGGGATGCTCGCTCTCGGGGTTGCGCCTCCTGTCGGAAGCCATTTCCATCGACTAGCCCCATCTATCCGGTCGCAGTGGCGTGGAAAAACCGGCTGACAGCAGCTGCATTGGCTCAAGCACGGACGTGTTTGCTTTGCTTCCGCCGATGCACTCGAGAACCCATCGAAAAACCCCGCTGCATTGGGTCCCAAAAATCGAGCACAACGGTGCAGATCGCGATCCGCGCGTGTAGACGAGGGAGTCGGGAAAATGCCCAAATTCCAAACTCGAACCTGAAAGCCTCGTGGCGTTGTGAAATTCGATCGCTGTTTGGGTGTGAAAACAATAACACATTCGAGCGAGCGAGTTTTCTCCTATGGGAAGCCCTCGCGCGGCTGGGTTCGTTTCATCATCAGTCGCGAACGATGCTGGCGAAAGATCCCGCGTGGGTAGGAGGTTTGTTTTGAGGGAGGGTCGAAAGGAAAAAATGTGTACATTTTCCAATTTTCTACCACTCCTATGGACGGGAAATGTGATAAGGGAACGAAGCCGCTGCGAGCGCTGTGTTTAGCTAGTGGAGGAATATTTTTCTTCGGCGTTTGTGCGAGAGGAAACCAGAAAAAATGATCGAGCAGCTCGTAAAATAGAACAAAGCGCAATCCGAGTGTGCTCTTCTAAAAAAAAAAACTGGCTGAAAATGTTTTTATTGGCCACTTGGTCGGGGGCAACGAAATTGCACCGAAACATATGCTTTCGTACAATACTTTTTGCAACCTAACGAAGCTCAAGAGAGGAAGACAAATTATTTTCCATCCAAAGCAGACGCTTTTTCTTCAGCGGTTTGATTCAATGGCGACGCATTAATATGTAACACGACCATCATTTATCACTATTAGATCCACCACCTAGTAGGGAAGGGATCAGTTTTTGGTGCGCTTGATAAAATGGGATTTTCATTGTAATCCCGATCAAGGATTCCTCCGCAGCATGATCGCGCTCCACATCCATATTCACGAACGAACGGTCAGGTTGGTGTCAAAGTGATGTCGCTTGCTCTCGAACATTTGAGGGACGATTTTTCATCTTTCCATCAACAATGTGAAGAAAAAAAAGCACTCCTTCTGTGTCTTTCCCAACCCATGCGCATGGCACACATGCACAATCACCAATCGGAAGGACGACCGATGGGTAGAAAAGGGAAAAATAAATCACCATCCGTTACGAATGGAAGAAGATACACACACAAAAAAAGCAAACACCACGTTCTTCGACGCTAAATCATTTCATTTTCCTTCTCTCCGCCCCTGCTTGGCATGTTTCTGTTTTGGGAAGGAAAAGCTTGTTTGGTGATGTTTGTTTTTTCTTGCGCATTCAGTCTCTGGCTTTTTTTTTCATTTGTCCCCACGCAGCAGCCTCGGATTGTCGTGGGAATCCTTTATTTTTTCCCTCATCCTTTTCCACCGCTGGGTGCTGCTTGCTGTTTTCGATTCCGGGCGGGTTTTTCTCCAGCATCAAGCGACGCTTGGAGTCTGGAAGCAACGAAATGGTACCAATACAAGAAAAAACAGACGGAAAAAAGCAATTTCTTTGCAGCAGCTGGAGAAAATTGGTTTTCCTTTTATCCTTTTTCATTCCTTGGTTCCTTCACTAGTTTTTTAAACGATTTCATTCGGCAATCGATTTGAAAATTGATTGCTCGTGATTAGTATTTGTTTCTAACATTCATGGGGCAAATAAATAAAAAACGGGGGTTGCAGAAAATACACCAAAAATCGCATTGCACTCGATACCCCAATATCGATTCGTTTGTTCCAACAACGGACTGCTCTTTCCGCAAGTGAGTGAAAATTGGCAGGTATGCGAACATGCGAATTCCATCAGGAACAGCCACAAACGACCGTTCCAACTTGCTGGAAAACGGAACTAAATACCCACCAGAGAGAAAGAGCTTGACACGATCAAATCGTAGTTTGCTAATGTACTCTCCATATCCCACCCCTGCCGGAAGCAAAACGAAATTGAACATGTCCAAAGAGCCGCCTGCACATTAGCGACGATGGCACACGCAGAGTTGAATTTCCTTCCGGAAAGTAAAAAAATAACCCTCGTACGGTGTCAAATCTGGCGGAAAAATCTAACCTACATTTCACACACGCACGAATACCAAGAACACACCGGGGAATAGAAAAACACATCGTTTACTTCGAACGGGAAAAATCGTCCTGGCATCGTTTCGGACGAACGTGCGCCCAAATCGGTCGACAGGAGTTTTCCTGGGCCAAGGAAAGATGCTGCTGCCGCCGGCACATCCTTGAGGAGTACGTTTGAACTGGGGCGACGGTTCTGCTCTGTCGATTGTGCTAGCAACAAAAAATAGAAGCTACAACCAAGGACGATTACACAACAGCTCCACTCGGATGGTGGTTTCCGTGTTCTGATGCGAACAGTAAAAATGGAGCCTCGGATCGGGTGAAAGGAGTCCACACCCTGGAGTTCCAAAAAAAGGGGGACCCAAACGAGCCCGAAGGATACCCCAAAATGGCACACCGGGGAGTGGAGAAGACGGGCATGCGCGTAGACGAAAGGGAAAACGCAGGAAACAGAAGCGACACCTCTCGCGAGCTCTGCGTTTGTCCTTCGGAAGTGCGTGCGTGTGCCAGAGCGCGTCCTGAGTGGTGGCTTCTGGTGCGGACTCTTGATGTCCTGGACAGGCGTTTTCCGGAGCCCCACCCGAAAAGAAGCAGGAGCAAGCGAGAGAGAGAGTGAGCGAACGGAAAACATGAAACACCGCAGACACACGCCAGAGATTACGCGTGACCTAGTTTCGGAACGCGACGCCTGGAAGCCGCCATCAGATCCAGCAGCGTGTGTGCGAGAGGATGGCTGCTTGCGCTTTTCAGCTAACGACTGTCTGCGTTTTTCCTTTGTGGCAGGAAAAATATCCGCCAGGGAAAATGGTCGAATGGTTGAGTCACGAGGCCGCGTGGATCGAACGGCGTAGAGTGGTCGTTTTTCCACGCAGACAGCGCGTCGTCGGGTGTTTTCTTGAGAACTTGTTCCACGAGTTCCACGTCTTATCCACGGCAAAAGCTCTGGTCTGGTGGTCTCAGCATCTTTTCCACATCGTCCCTCACAGCTCAGGTTCGGGCTGATGACGAGCAGATGAGGCAGCACTCGTCCTTCTCGATCCTTCCACAGCCGGGCGGGCGTTCCTTTCGGTTTATTTTCGAGCTCGTTTTTCTTTTGCGGGATTAAAACTTTCCAACCGAAGCTCATTCTGTGCGCGCGAATCAAACCACCCGTAGCATTAAGAGAACCACATTTTCACACAAAAGTTAGCCCCACGTAGGTCCCATGGAAAGCAGCAGCAGCAGTGTAAGATGATAAGATGCAGCAGACGACTCTCGGCCCTTTTGCCCTTTAACTGGCACCCGATAAGCCACGGCCGTGCTTGGAAGCCACGAAACCAGAACTCGCTCAAATGGCAGAAGTAATAAAACATCGACCAACCGACAGGAGAACGCAAACTGTGGCTGGAGAGGCCGATGGTTGTTATTGTGTGAAGTGTGGTGT
Organism: Anopheles nili; assembly: GCF_943737925.1. NCBI lineage: Eukaryota > Metazoa > Arthropoda > Insecta > Diptera > Culicidae > Anopheles > Anopheles nili. Next base: position 50,539,721 of record NC_071292.1, read on the forward strand.
TTTCTTCCGGCCCACGCGGCATTACGCTCTAGGGAGCGATTTTAAGCAAGAAACGGAAAGTTTTATGGTCCTGCTTTGACGAGCGTCAACTTTGAACTGCAAAGCTTCCGCTCGCTGGATGCTGGAAAATGGCATCTTTCTCTGCTTTTGATGCCTCGGAGGATGGACGGTGTTTTATTGTGCATCATTGAAGTGCCCCGGGAATCATCGAATGCGACCTTCAAACAATCGAATTGATTGAATAGCTCCAGTCTGAGTCAGCGTGTGCCTTTTGCGCGTCGTAATGCCACGCTTCATTATCGGCCCTCGCTGGGAGAATGGCCAACGAGCGTACGGCAGGCGAGATTGGCAGCGATCGATCAGGCAGCGGAGGGCTGTAGTGCTATTAGGGATAATTTTCCAACCACGCCAGCGTAATCGCATTTCCAACCGGGTGAGCTTCAAGCGTTCACAGAAATGCACGGTGACAAAACTCGTCCAGTGGGGACAGGAAGTTGTTAGTCATCGCTCTCGCGCTCGTGTATCACATCGCGGAATTGATTAATTCTATCGTGCAAGAAAAAAAAAGCACAAAATCAAAGCTAATGAGAAAAACTTTTTCCAACAGCACAAGCTGCGTTGGCGGCTTTCAAGCTCATTTAGAGGTGAAGGAGAAAAAGAAAAGTGAGAGAGAAAGAGAGCTAAAAAAAGCGCAAAATATATATAGCGAGAGTCACAATCCATTTCCCGGGCGTCACCACCGGAACACACGGAAGCACATCCTTTAAATATTCATATCCTCGTTAACAACGATGCGGCCGTTGTTGGTGTCGTTCCACGGGTGCATACGGAAACAGATTATGAAGTTTGAAGTGATTGATTGCCTTCATCTGCTGGCATTCCTGACCCGGAGAAGGCGAAAAAAAAAGAACAACACGCTCATCCTTCGTTACCTTCCATCACTCGGCAAACAGTGTTTACTTAAGACGTGCCGCGAATGCGAAACGGGCCGGGACTCGAGAAAGAAATGGAGCAGATTTACCGATGCTTCCTCTAATGGCCGGGAAACTGCTAGAGTGAACTAAAAGGGCCATTCGAAGGAACAAAATCCAGCCTTCGTAGCTTGTGAGTGCGTCAAAAAGCAAGCCCACTGTGGGCATACTAATGCTTCATCCACGAAACAAAGAACTTTCAACCCAACGACCGTAGTATGTGACGGACGACGACGCCTCGAGACGAAGCCGATAAATGGAAACTTCATCCACAAAATGGACCCTCGAAAGCGTGCTTCAGATGGGTGGTTCACGTGTGCATCGACTTCGAGTGGTTGTTGGCGAAAAAAGGGCAACCAGAGAGCTTTTTTTCTTCTTGAGCCGGAAAGCCGATCGACAGTATGCTCCCCTTCAGTCGACCGAGACATCAACTTCAAGCGTAGTGGAATAGCCGTCACAAGCTTTTTAGTTGTTGGCTTTCGTTGCCACCCACCCACACACACACACACACACACCAGGGCGACCAGAATGGACCAAAAGGTTATTCCGTCATCATCGGCGATGATGATTTTATCCCCAGGCCGTGAGCCGGGAATAGAAACACCCGACAGGTGAGCGCCGGATTGCAGCAGCCGGGCGGAAAGGTTAAGAAGTTTAACACTACCATAAACCATCCAGTGGTTTCTCGATTGGAAAGTTTCCACCATCTCCGTGAGGAGGAAACCATCCTCCGTTTCCTTTCCAATCCCACCACGACGCGAAGGTTCAAGAGGGCAAATGACTTTCCGCTTCAAAAAAAAAAAGGCGCAATCTCTCTCGCGCGTTCCGTTCCAACTGCAACCGACCGTTTAACGTTCGCAATGCCGCAAAACATAAACGTTGCCAGTCGGAAGCATCTCATCGTAGCCATTTTCCATTAACGATCTTTGCTTCAAAACATCCCCATCGCATGGTGCGGCACAATATCCGCTTGCAAATCCTGAAGAATACGCACTCAGGCGTAAAGATTAGACATCCCCCGGCGGCCCTGGAGGAACAGCAGTTGATGTTTATTTTGCACTTCTTCCGCTCCAATCACCCGATATCCTCATCCTTTCGGTGTTTAAGCCAGGAAATTATCATCCGCCCTAATCTTGCAGCTCGTGGCGATGGATTGCGATGTGTCCTGGTTTTCAATTCGTCTTCTCTTTCCGAAGCGCGCTCGCCTCCGGGGTTATATCGGAATTCGATACGGCTTGTAATAAGCCCGGCTGGTCAGTCAGGTTTGTGTGGTATGGGACCACGTTGCAAGGATGTTTAGATTGAACCTCCTTCGGACTTAGCCTCACACACACACACACACGCGAGCGTAATTGACCAGGATCGAGAGCAAGCAAATGGTCAGCAATTCGATGAGTCATCCGTTCGTTTTCCCCGTTCGAAAGAAAGCAAGCAATGTTTGCACATGGTATGGGTTTGTCGTTCCCGATCCTATTATGCTCGCTTCATCGCTAGACCGAACCACAAGCACATGGCCGTTGGGGAAGAATTATGTACCGATGGAATTCAGCCCATGAAAACCAACCCGCCGCCTGGGATGGTTTGTGCGACCGGATGGCGACCTCTTTCGACATCGATCGGTATCGGTTTGTGCTCGTCGGTGGGTTCATGCCGAGGAATAACAAATTCAGAGCGGTTTCGAGAAATCCCGCAGGAAGAGTGAAGGATTCGATTTCCACCATACCGGCGCGGTTTGGCACCATATGGGTGATTTCTCGGGAAATCTGCAGCGTAAGGTGCGAGTGTGTGGCCCGAGGGGAAACCAAATCTCGGTTATGATGTGGCAGAATCTCTGGGGGGAGAGTTGAGCATCGGAAACCATCAAACCGAAAAATAAAGAAATGAATTCACAATCATAACACCATTACGCGGTTAACGAATCGTTTGAATTCGACACAAATTGCGCCTACTGTGATGCCGTAAACTGTGGTTTAGGGGAACCAGAGGATTCCCGATGAGGGATTTTGTAGAAGTCAACATCGTTTAGAGTTTAAATCCGTACATACAAATAAAATATTTGGCTCCATTTTGCCATCCCTATATCTGAAAAGTAAAGTAGTAAAAGTGTCGGGAATGTCTCAACACTTATCATGACATTTAAGCTCTATATAAAAAAGATGCACTGCTGCTACTGTATTCGAAGTGGCATGGGAAAGAATCGACTTCAGCAAACTCATCACCCGCTCTAGATAGTTTCGTATAAGGCACTAGTCATAAATCATCCATCCAACATGAATGCAGATGACGAGAACTACATCAGAGCCACCATCAGGAAGGAGTTATGCTATGTCACTATAAAGAACGATTCGCTTTAAACTAACTAGTGGTACGAGGTTTCGATTCAGTTTTTCTTCTCAGCTGTAGATCAGCATTAGTTTGCATTCTGTGTTGCAGAAGCATATTTTTTCATGTCCATCAACACTAAACGTACCAGAGTCATTGCATAACCCCAGTTGCATTAAACAAATCATACGAATGACTGTTAGCAAAGTTGAAATGCTTAACCTGCAGCAAGTATTACCTTCCTCGATACAAAGCAGAAATTATGTATCATTCTGGCGACATTCACATAGCACTGTGACCAGCAAGTGTCCATTTGCTCGACTGTCGAGGAAAATTGCCTTCGTTTGTTTACGGCATCATTTTCCATCGAGGCCTTTCCAAGCGATAAAGTTGCGTTACCAAACGTAAACATTCGTCGTGTCTAGATCTTACCTGTAAAAGAGAGAAAGAAAAGAAGAAGTTAAAATTAGTTACATCCATTATAAACAAAACCAACCGGCCATCTTCGTACGGCGGTCCCAATTGTGATTCTCTCGATCCAAACGATCAACCAGCGGTTATGAACGTAATTCCCCTTCCTGTGCGAGGGCCTGCAGGGTTTCGAAGAATGAAAGGGCTATTTCTTGAGAGTCGCCCACGGGGAGAGAAGGGCCAAGAACTCAACGCACATGACGCATGGTGCAACGGCTTCTTGATGGCATGCTGATGTGACCGAGTTGGACTAATGTGCCATGGACGTGGTTCACTTCATGCTGATTATGAAGCTGCTGCTACTGCTGTTGATGCTGAGCAACGGCAAAGGAGGTCATCTCATTCACATTCTCAAACGAACCAGAATGGCGAGCAAATGTGAAGCTCCATAGCATCTCAACCGGTTCCTCGTCACGCCACAGTCATGTCGTTCCATCGCATTCGAGCAATCGGCCACTGCAAACCACTGCCAACGAGTGTGCCAGCCACACTTGGGAGTTGCGTGAGTTATGAACCTGGTCAGTAATGCGTGCAAGAAAATATTGGAGGCACTGGGCGAGCATTGAATAAACATTAATGTGATGTAGTGACTTTGGAGCATCGGAGATTGCACCTCAGTACACCACAGCAAAACTTCACTCCCCCCACGGGTACCATAAGACACTCGAGCACATCCTACGCGGGGGTTCTAACGAGATGAAGAGAATGGAAGCCCCCTTTTAACAGGCCCCGACGACGAATGCAGTGAGGAAACACCGGTCACATTGAATTGCATTAGCATAAGTGCAATCACAGCTCTTTACAGTACAACAACAACATCGACTGTACGAGGATAACGCAATCGTGAACGAAAAGTGAGGTTAGTTACGCGATTGATTCTTGCGTGAGCGTCCAAAATCAAGCGTTGCTTTCTTCTGCGTGACCATTATCGCCTCATCCTCACTCGGGAAGGACGCCTACACTCTGGTTTACTCGAGAACATCTCTAAAGTTCTTGGTCGCCGATTGTCCACTTCGAAATAATTCACCGATTCTTAAGAGAGGCAAGAATTATATCAACCGTTTCACCATCCGGCCTTGCACTCGTAGGTGCAGCAGCCTGGCGCGTTACGATTACTTCTTTTTTCTCGTTCGAATACAACGCTAGCCTAATCTGAGACAGGCCCCGCAAAAGCAGTTGCCACTGAGCAGTTGCTTAATGGTCACACATTTTATTGCCCCAAGAGCGAACTGCTCGAGCACCAGGGCGCCCTGGCGACATTGCGAAACACGATTTATGGGGGATTGCCTTGCTTGTTTTGTGGCAATTTACGAGGGCTCTCCCTCCCAGAAGGGCCACTACACTTCCTCCCATCGAGGCTGGAAGCGCCCGGTCACCGATTTCATGCCAGTTGTGAATTGAAAGAATGCTTCGCCTCGTTAACGTGTTTCTACACTGTGCGTTTGGGCGTCGTCCCACCCGAGTCCTGCTGTCCCGAGGACCCAGCAGTTATTGTTGATGTTTCTGCTGGTGTACGTGCTCAAAACATCGACCAGTGTCAGTTTATTAGCCCAAACGCAACCAAACGGGAAGTCATATGGCTCTGCCATTTCCAGCTTTGGTGGTCGGAAAAAATGTTTCGAGCGTCAATAATAATCTATAGCGCCCGGACGATTTCATCTCATCATCAATTTCAACAACCAATAAAACCGAAGAATAAACGACCTCATTTGTGTGTGTGCTTTTTGTTTCGTTCGTCCTATTTTACTTCCCATGCAATTACGATGATTATGCTCCATAACTCTCCCAAGGATTGACGGTTTGCTCTCATTCAGACGCTTCAAATTGTGTGCTGAAATTGCATTTTGTCCCCGCGAATGAACGCGCGGTCCATAAATCAAAGCACCTCCACTTGGGAGGAAGTTTATCCGCACATTGACCGCAAATAAAACGTCTCACACAACAGATCTACGAGGAAGAATTAATGAGGCGTCTATTTCCAAATGGACGCGGACTTCAACTCTGCTGCGCTCGTTTCGAAAACAAATCATCACCACCGACTGACGGATTCACGCCGTTGATCAACTTCCTCCACCTAAGGAGTCATTCGTGCGCGTATTATAATGCATTCCACTGTTGTTGCGATCCGCTCGATTGCGATCTGCATTCTGCCGGCCAGATTGCATCGCCAAAACCGATGCGTAGTGTCGACTGACGTCCACGAATCGGAGCTCACATTATCTCTCCACACGCACCGGTGCCTTCGCACAAGGATACTCCGGACAAAGCTCATTACCCCCGTTGTGTGGTGCGTTTTCCCAGGTATCCTTGACCACTTCCTGTTCGGTGGCTTATCGGAGATCAAGATTTCGTTGACTGACCAACCGGTGGTGGGCATTCTAATATCGTCGAACCGTGTTCAGGCGGCCGATGTCCATATACAACACGCGCGGCGGATGACCTTGTCAAGTTCTTTAACTTCGCTGCCCGTAAGCAAATGTACGCAGCTACTAACTGACAGGGTTTAAGGTTTGTGTGTGGTACTTCCAACAATAGCCGCCCTTGTTGCAACCAGCGAACCATGCACGGTGCACTTACGTGAGAAGCGCGCGTCAAGTTCCTGAGCGATCCGCGAATCATCTGCGATTTAGCGGGAGGTTTGCAAGAACAATGGAAGCGCAATTTTCCCCCAATTTTCACCCTGCTCATACGGACGCTCGGGCACGCCCTGATGCATGAAGGGGGAGAGAGAGAGAGAGAGAGAGAGAGAGAGAGAGAGAGAGAGAGAGAGAGTGACAAAAAAACACCAAAGTCTATCGGCACCAGGAAGCGCATAGGTACGTCACCTGTCACAGTAAACTGAACGCCCTTGTGGCAGCAGTTCGAATGAATTGTTGATGAGCTGTCACACGTCATCAGCGACGGTAAGGAAGCCGGAAACTCGGTCAATCGGAAACTGGGTCTTGGTGTGTGTCCCTTCCAGCATGGTGGCCCCGGAAAAAAAATGGAACAGCAAATTTGCTTAACCTAAAATCCGTGTGTCCCTCTCTGCTTATTGGTTGGCCACCTTCGCCGGGCCGCTCCTTAGTGAGAGCGCAGCTTTCGAAAGCACGGTGTGGGGAAAGAAGCATTGACAAAGTCCACTTGCTCCTGTATGGAGACCTAATTTCGCATGCATTCTACATGACCGACCGACATGGATATGTCGGTAACGATGACATTGGAGCAGTCTCAAGCGATAAAACCATTTTGATCATCAAGTTTATGCAACATTTGCAGCGACTCTGGCGTTTGGAGTTTTGGTATTATTACAAGCTCAACATATGCTGATGTTTCAGAACGATTGTGTTTCACTGGCGTACCGAACATTCGCCAAAAGATTGGAAAGATTCGTTACGTTGGCGTGAGTTTGATCGGAGATTGAGGTCAATTTGCGCCGGTTTCTGCTACACTCACCGCAGAGGGAGTCACGTTATCAAGTGCCTCCATGACCCAGAAGTCGGCCACAATCATCCGTAATTGCCGATCGTTATCGCAAAGCATTATTCTACGGGGTGAGGTTCTATGGGGATGGAGTGGTTAAATTTTAATAGACTTTGCATGCCAAAATCTCGACCGATTCGTAAACAAGCACCAGCGCCCTCTGGCGGACCAAATCGAACACGAACTGCGTGTACGGAAAATGTTTGGTGGTGGGAAAGTTAGAAGAAGTCACGCGCATGGGACGGAAAGGACGAAAGAAAATTGGCTAGAAAAAAAAAACAGACATAAATTTAAGGAAAAAAAAAGAAAAATAAAATGAAAACAACGCGCGATGATGGAGTGAAAAATGTATCGAAATTAACGAGCGAATGATGAGAACCGTTTGCTACCATTATGCCCGTCTTTCTAAGTACTCCCAAAATGGTTTCCTTTTCCCTCCCTCTCTCTCTCTCTCACTCTCACTTTCATTCATCTATTGGTCCACGCCCTCGCCGACACCCACGCGCAACCATTGGGCCCATAAAAACGAGAAAAAAAAACCCAAAATCCATCCGATGCTGGCACATTAATTCGTCCGTAATCAACGATGACTTCTTCGTGCGCGGTTCCCGCGTCGGAGGTAATTTATTTTCAGCGGCTGTGCTGTCGCTTGGCGCGTGCTGAATGGGGCTAAAGTCGACTAGACTGGGACTGGGACCACTAATGTGTTTCGCTCTCGATAACCTTGATAGCGAGATGATCCGAGCGGTGAAATGTCGATGATCCCTCGCTGATGGTGGGCAACACCCGATTGATGCTTACCAGCTGACTTCTCAGAAGCGTTATCTATGGTTTTGCTGACGTAAGTGAGGGAAAATCATAATGAAAATTCATCACAACTCGGCGGGTGCACGAGGCAATGGATAACACCCACCCAAGGATACGCACGCACCGACGATTTTGCACGTGTGTTTGACACTTCCTTGAACTGGCCGGCGGCGCAAAATCTGCTATGGAAGGATGCGGAATGATAACGAAATCGATCGTGAACCCACCGAACCAATGTTCGAAAAACCACCAAGGACTTGCCCTTTGTGTCGCGATCTGTTTCAGCAGAAAGCAAGCAACGAAAAGTTTGTAAAGTGCCATAGCAAACATGTGACACATTTTGCAAGAAATTTATTTTAGATCTCATCCTCTTTATTTTCTTGTCATGTTTGACAAGCTCCTGATGCAGGGTAAAACATGTGCGAAGAAGGATGGATTTACGATTTGTGTGCTTGTATTGAAAGCATTTTGTGTAATCCACCACAGCACGGTCTATTCAAATGTCCAAATGTTTACGGACTGCTGCTGTTTATTCGCCTGATCGCCTGAAATGACATTCCGTTTCATCCGATTCATGGGAAGATGACTCAAACATTCAACATTTGAAAGCGTGGAGTGGTGCTTCCACGGAAATTTGAACTAAACCCAGCGCGCACAGTTAGCAACTAGACGAAATTTTCCACACATGATGGATTGAAATACACATGTTTTCTCAGTGTTTTTAGATGGGAAATAGACAAAGAACATGAAGAGCTCGCTGGCCGCTTAATTATCGGCACATCTGCGATCGGTACTTCAGTTCCCTTTTGTTGGTTGGAGTTGCGATCGTGTGCTTTTTTTCACATCGGCATCAATTTTAGATTCAACACAAAAAAACCCAAAAATCGTCGAGGAGGGAACTCACCATGAAATGCCATTTTGGTGGACTACATTTTTATCACGTTCTATCGCAATTATTTCTTTATCCAACCAACGAAGTTTTCTGCTAACGAAAAAACGAAATACAACGACAACACATCTGCGAGTAAGGGCGGTAACAACACCGCGAACACCGGCACACGAAAATCGTGAAAAACATAATGCTCCATAGAGAATACGTCCAAATGAACAAGAAAAAAGAAAACAAGGCACGTTTACCTGAATGCTGGATATCATCCAAATCAAATGCAAAAGCAGCACGCTGCACAAACATCGCGGAACGATTTCGTGTTCCACATCGCTGAGCAACGAACAAAACGGATTTCTGCTATTTGTACATCCCCCGCTGTTTTATTCGCGCCTCAAGAACAGGCTCGTGAAAAGCTTGAACTTGTGTACGCGCAAGCAGCCCTGCAATTCTTACACTTTCGATTTTGAGCATGGCGTTTATTTTACGTATTTTTTTTCTTCTTCCTTCACTACCATTCGATGGTTGTTGCCCTCAACAACAACAACGAAAAACAAGCGTGCACTCGTCCCTTTGCACCCCAAGTTGCCCATTACTTGAAGCATTGGGGGCCACCACACACCACCGGCCATTTCGGTCCGTTTCGCGAGATTCGACCGACCGACAGAAGCGACGGAGAGATTCAACAACAACAAAAAAACGCGCACCAACGAGATGCCGAATATCCAATTTAAAACCCATCCAATTAGCGCCGCCGTACTGCGGGGAATGGTTGGAATTTTTATAACTGCCAATTACTATCCGTCGGTGGAAACGACGCGACTTTCCCGGTTCTGCCCCGCAGACGAGCCCAGAGGGAGCACTTCGAGAAGTATAATATGTGTGTCTATTTGCTCGTGTATGCAAGAAAGATTCGCACTGTGAAACGATGCGAGTGACCGGAGACACTGTCACGTTTGAGGTCATTTTCAAAGTGTCCAATTTCACCGATACGCCCCCGACTCTGGCGTTGCAATTCAATTTGAATTCCGAAACACCACTTCCTGCATTTCGTTCTCTGTGTCCAGTGCAAAACCCCGATTCGAATTCGAATGCAAATGGTGGCTATGGGTGATTTCGTCAGATGGTGGAAAACAACGACAAATACCCTAACTCCGTTCTATTCATTTATCTCCTTCCGAGAATGACATAACACTCTTCGATCCTGAAAGACACACAACAGCCAACGGCAAGAAAGAAAGACATGAGAGCGAAATGGTCAAGCGGAGAACGTGAAAAAAAGAGGTCGCCTTCAACGAGTGCATTCCAGTGCGTTTAGCAAATGGTTCCTTCTTGTACGTTTCATCCCCGGTGGTGATCTTCTAAAAAGGCCAACTCCCCCGGTTGCGGAGAAACGAGAAACAGGCCAACAAACGCATCAAGCGCATCTCTACACGAGATAGTGGCTAGAGGACAACGCCTCTGCTCGCCAATCCCCGGGCAGGCCATGGTCGGTATGTGCGAGTCTGGCAAATAATTGACTTAACAAGGCTGCAGCAAGCGAGTCTCTGGTCAACGGAGACCGCACGAAACGCATTCCGTTCCCGGACACGCAAAAATCCTTGCCCGATTCAACGCGCGTCAGTGTGTGTCTGTCCTTCAGCTGGCTAACGCCTACACCGTGTCGAAGCAAATACAATTGATTCCATGGCGCCCATTTGCAAATAAAGAGAGGCGTTGCGTAATGGGCGAATTCAAAAACGAGAGGACGCGAGAAACGATGGCTTCAAAACGGACGAGAACTTGTCCATTATTGAACAACGGTTTCGCCCTCCCCATTTGATGCCGTAAATTGAGCGTTTTCGACATTGATCGGTCATTTTTAGCAAACAAACAAATGCACCTCATCAATAGCAATGAGTGAGAGTGAAGGTGAAACCATTTTCACTTCAACAAAAGTAACACAAACTGTTCTGCTTTGGACAGGCCGTTTAGCTGATCCAGCTTCCTTCGATCGAACATCGGTGACGGTTGGAAGGACATTTCATTGTTTGACAGCTGTCAAAATAAATGCCGGGAAGCAACGAAAAGCTGTAATTGTTTGCAACACGTAATGAAAACGGAAACAATTGCTTCATCAAACTACGCACGATAATATAAAAAAGAAGATCTTCTGATCAAAGTCGATTCAGTTCAATTCCATTGCCATCTGTGAGACAATTATTAAATAACATTATTTAAAGTTTGTAAGAGAAGCTCTCTTGAACCTCACACACCAGGGTATCACGCTACAATGCTTTATGCGATTAATTTTACACCTCACAGCTCAGCTTCAAGTAACGAAAAAAGAAGGGAAAAGCAATAACACCACCATAAGCTAAGAATAAGTTTCCGAACCCCCGAGCTATAATCTCTTAATCGTTTTCTTCGACTCCGAGCTCCCGTGTTGCCGTGCCCTGAAAACACCCTTCGTACCCGAAAATGTGCAGTAGCCGCACGGAGCGCAACACGTATCGAATGTCAAGATGGAAAATTCTGGCATTAAATAATAATGAAAATATTAAATCCCTACTTCTCTACCACCCCCAGGGGGTGATGGTTTCGTCCCTAGCCGGCAACGCAATGTGCGTGACTTCCGGCCGGCCAACCGGGACACAACCATTTGCCACAGGGCACAAAAATAATTATCCAAACTTCCCTAATCCCGCGTTGCACACGGGGCACTCGTCGTCCTCCGGGGGACGAATCCACCCCGTCCTGAAATGTCCAGAACTCACGAAAGGAAGAAGAAAAAGACAAACGGAAAAAAGGCATTATTGTACAACCGATAAATAGGACAAATGCCAGTCGACACAGAGAGAAAGAGAGCTCCCGGTGCTTGCGAGTGTAGAAAGTTCACACAAAGGAAGCAGGATTAACGAAAACTTGCGCTTACCGTCAACACCGTTTGTGTGCTTTATTATATCTTCCCGCCCTTCTCGGGGTGGAAAAGAGGCTTTTCCCAGGGAGTGCCCATCGCACAAAACTTCCTCGACGTGCTTTTAACATTGTGCCAGCCCCGGTTACCTTTAAGAAACAACGCCCTGCAAGGCGTATCCCTATGGAGAAAGCGAGAGCACGGGCAGATTTCCAGTCAGGCTGTCAAAATTCATTTCTTAGCTTTTTGCCATTCTTTAAACATTGCGCGCCCATGGTTACGTCGGTACTGCTGATGACTAACCAGGTGTTTTTGCGAATTGGCCGCGGTGTATATTGACCCAGTTGCATTGCCATTGTGACAAAACACGATGGATGAATAATGTTTGTGTTCGATGAGCGCCCGGTTTGCAATCGGATATGCTTCTTTAAGACAACGATAGCGCACCCAAACACCGATGAGTCATCGCTCAATCCCCTCGACCGAATCTGTGGCGATTATCAACCAACCTTTAGCTCATGCGGACAGAACGAAGCTTTATGAAGCCCAGAACATTTTGGCAAACGGCCAACCGATGTGCAATGTTCATCATGCGGATGGCGCAATTTCTCAACATGACAGCTTATCTCGCATTTGCAATCCGAGGTCTCCCACAATGCGAGTAAGTGAGGAATTTGAACTCAGCGAAAATTGGGAAAATTGTAACAACAAAAAAACAACAAGTTTTCGTAATCACCGTAATCGCACACACGACGGGGCAAGCGAAACATAAAGAAATTCCACAACCCCGGGGCCAGCAGTCGCTGATAAGAGAGGAAGTGGCTCGCTTCTCCATCGCGGATCCGAAGCGCCGATTAAAACAATTTCAAAACACATGCTAATCGCAGCCCGAATCACACCCCAGGCACGTGAAGGGCGGTTGTTTCCCGAGCCGTTGGTAAAACAAAACAAAAAAAAGGAAAATGAGGGAACGTTTAGTCGGTTCCAGACGTGCGGCTTAAGGCAATCAGGCATCAGCACAAAACGTCTCGTTTCAGAGCAGGCCATGCATCGTCCATGCATCGCGTACCAAGGACGACTTCGAGATGGAACGCGCGCAAAGGGGAGTGAATCTCGCGCAATGAATTATTAATCTCACCCAAGGGAGCTAAGGAAACTCCGCATCCCGAACCCAGCACACACAAGCCAACCCGTTCGCGTGCGGGCCCAGGAATGTGCTCGTGTTGGAGCGTTACAGGCAGGCACAGAGAGAGAGAGAGAGAGAAAAAAAAACAGCAGCTACACAAACAGAGCACGCGAAGGAATTTCAAGAATGCAGCCACTTCACATTTAATGCGTACGTTTGGGCCCGCGCGTTGATGCTATTCATCTTTCCGATCGAATAACACAGTAACTCCGTGACGCTGACGCCCCCGGATGTTTATCGCCATCTTGAAACCGGGGTGTGAAGCCAGGATCAGAGCAAAAACGCCAACCATCGGCCTCCGGAGGGTTTAGCAAGAATCAATAACTCACACCGGCTAAGAGTGCGTGGCTCACATGCATCATTTGGCACCGGAATCTATGCTCCATGTGTAAGGAAGCAGCGAGAGAGAGAGAGAGAGAGAGAGAGAGAGAGAGAGAGCTCACACCCGCTATTACACCCCAAACAGCGGCAGACAAGTCATCCGTCCAGGCAGAACAGACACCCTGAAGCCAGCCAGCCGCCACCGCAACCAGACAGACGGACAGACAAATCCAATTTCCTTTGGCGCGTCAACCGAAAATGCGCCACCGTGTAGGCCAGACCAGGAGGTGAGTTCGCTCTGGCACGACGTGGAAGCCTGGCGAAAAGCAAACAAAACAAAAAAGAAAAGCAAAAGCCCTAAAAGGAGAGCGCCGCCAAACAAAAATCAATTCCAATCCATCCGGCTTATATAGGGGCCGGACGAATGCGACCCCGGCCCGTCCAAATATTGTAGTTTTTCCACGTTCCGTAGCACTGCGTGTGTTCTCTCTCTCTCTCTCACTCGCTCCCGTTCTCTCTCTTTCTGTGCATTCCCATCGATTTTCTCCACTGCAATGGACACCAGGATCGAACGGTCACGGGCATGACACGTGAGGGACGAAATCCTGTAAAAAAAAAACAAAAGATCTCTCGCAGGTGTGTGAGTGTGTGTGCATCGAAGCAAGCAAGGACCACCCGCCTTTCAGAAATTTCCATTTTATGTGCTCCAAAACGATCAACTCCCAAGGGCGGGAGACGGACAGAAATGGCCATTTTATAGGCGCACTTAGCGCTGGCGATATTAAAAAACCCCGAGGGCAACCTTTTTTTTTGTTGCGTCAGTTGGCCAGGCAGGCCGGGAGGTTTGCATTTTGCATTCTAGGCTCCCGTTCCCGGGGTCGTTTGAAGATTATCTCCCGCAGGAGGAAAGAAGAAAAAGAAGCAAGCGCACAATTTCCTCGCAACAAGCAGCAGCAGCAGCAGCCGCAGACTGAACGGTAGCATTAATATCCGCTTTCAGGCTTTTAGATGATTCGACGGTCACTCCTAAAAATCACCACCACGTTTTGTGAGTCATCATGCGTTGGATTTCGTCGAAGAAACGCCACGCCAAGGAGGGAACGCTGCAGGTAACGGTCGACGTCATCACCGCCCAGTCGGCAGTTGTATGGCCGTTATATTTTTGGAAAAGAAAGGCCCAACATTAAATATCGATTTTGGTGCTTCCCTGCTTATTTGTTATCTTTCGTGCTCGAATGCAACGCCAGTTTTAAATCCGCATATGTCTGAACCTCGCAACCGTTGTGTGATGCTGGGAAATGTGGGATCTCATCCCCCTTGAACACCTGCAGATTAGAAATCCCACCAGTAAAAGGAAAACAGGGAGGTGGGTGGCTCGCATGAACTATAACATCCCACCAGCCACTTGAAGGAACTAGCGCTAACTGGTGGTGTCCCGTTTTCCCGGACGAAACACCTAAAAGCAGACAGAAGTCGTCGCCTTTGTAGCATGTGAGTAATTTCCGTGCGCTTTGTCATTCCGTTTTCGATGGGGTCCCAAAGAATTGGGAGCAAGTTGGGGGAAAAAAAATCCATAAAAACAAAACAAATCCCCGCCAACCAGACCAGAGAGTTGAGCGCGTTGGGGCCCACACAAAATTGGTCGAATGACTCAACGCGAATTGATCGTTCGCTTCCAAAAGCGGAACCCCGCAAGAAACACCAGCCTGAGTGGGACATTCTCGAGTGTGTGTGTAGGAGTCGGCAGCTGATGGATTTACTACACCATCTCTCCATCTCCAATCGCCACCCGTTCATCGATGGAAAGGCGCACTCTGAAGAAATGGCGATTGGAACTCGATAAGTCCCGCGACACGGTTACGTGGCAAAAATCGCGGCTTCGAGGATCGCATCGAGCGACCACATTCGTGGGAGAACCCCACGTCGTTGGGAGGGTGCTTTCTTCCGTCTGGGCGGGAAAGCTGGAAAAAATGTCATCGAACTCCGAACCACGATTCCGCAAAATGTCTGTGAGGCGTGAGTTTGCTCTTTTGTGCGGTTACCTCACGGTCGTTCGATGCTTCTGTCCAGACGAACGAACGGAACACACCGACCACCCCAGACCTGGCGTCACATAATTAAAGGGTGCCCTCTTGTTTTTCCCGACATCGAAAACTTCCACGTTCGTTCTTGCCGTTGCGCACTCTTTGGCGTTGGTTCGCCTGATTCCCGAAGAAGTCTTTGTGGCTTGAAGTTCACGCTCTGCAGCGCTCGGAACCTTGACTCTTGGCAGGGTCACACTTGGCAGGGTGGTGCAGCAGTAAGAAAGGGGTCATGGCTGACCCCACACACGGGCACAACATAACCACGAAAAGAGCCCACCCAGTGGTAGGACCGAAGCTCGCTTTTAACACCAAACACACCGGGAAGCAATAGGTCAACCGTGGTGTTGAACGTTACGTGACCAAGCTAATTTGCTTCTTGGTATTCATTAAGGCCAACGCCGGTATTACCCTACCACAAAGCGTAATCCTTCGCTCGTACAACTTCCGAGAGCCGAACTTTGAGTTGGGGAAAATCTCTCTCTTTCTTCGGACGTGCTACGGCAACAGATTTATTGTAATTTTCCTAAAAGCAATCTCCTTAGCGATAGCTTTTAAGCTTTTGCGGATGAGCCACCACAGCCGCAGTAGGCCACGCTGCTAAGCAAAATCAATATTCTTTAGCAAACGTAAACAAAACTTTATCGTCTGGGAGGGTCTTCTGCAGGACTGGAGAGTTTGAAGGCGATTTTGTGGGCAGTCAGGGTAGCGTACCGATTTCATCCATCCAAGACAAGAAAAAGGACGTTCTTCTGTATTATAAACTCGCTTAAAATGCACTGGAGTGTGGCACATTGCTACCATAACGCGTAACGCCGTCACACGTAAATGGTGTGCGTCTTTCTGCTCGTAAAATAGCGCTTAAGATAAAACAAAGCAAACGGGAGTGAAAAATTCCACATGCCAACTTCAATCACCAGCCACATCGAATGCAGCACCAAAAACCACATCAACGACGTCTAAATCCATTTTGAAGCGAGGAAAATCTCGTCGAATGTCATTGAATTACCACCAACCCACCAAGGGGCTCGTAAAACCCTCTAGTTCATCTTTGTCGTTTGGTTTTTTGCTTCCTCGTCTTTCTATGCGACCCCCAGTCGAGGCCGTCACATCCAAAGTAGGCATCTTCGAAGGGCACAAGATTAATAGAGATCCCACTCGAATTCGGAATCTATTTTTAACGCCCGCGAGTGTTATTTCTGCGCCTTCAGCCGCCTGGAAAACACCGTGCGACACACAATGCGTTCGAGCGGGCTCGAAACAGACCTGTAGAACCGCCTCCGGGGTCGTGGATTACAGTGAGGATTGATCCGTGAAAACTTAGTCCTCGTTTCCCGATCGTCCTTGTCTCGAGTAAACACGGCCCCATCGGTGGAAGATGAAACACACTCAGGCTCAGGTTCGCCCTTCAAATCATGCCCTCGCTTGCGGGCTATAAAAACATAAAAAATGCATTACGTCGTCCAGCCTCGCGTAAACGCGCGTCTGCTTCTTCCCCATTTCGTGAGGGCATATACAAAATATTCGACAAATTGGATGTCTCATTGATTTTTATCCACCCTTTCGCCAGACGGTTTACGTGAATTTTCAATTCGTTATCGAACGCCCGGAGCTAGAATTTCGAATCGAACGCCCGGCTGAGGAGATTCGAATCCTAGCACAAGCTGGCAACACTGCCCGTGGCAACATGAACCGTGTCGATTCGGTACGATAATTTTCAAACTTCGGTAGGGTTACTAAAGTTATTAAACACACGCCCCCGCGTTTCACGGTGTTGGCGACAAAATGCCTATAAAAAAATATAAATTCGAGAGTTCCAATCCCATCCTTCCATATGTTCCCCATGCGTCTCGTATTTCTCCGAGAGGTGTCTGCGGCCCTAAAAAACCCTAAAAAGAAGATGATCCATCGAGGCGGGAGATGATACGCACGTGCAGGGATTATTTGCTTTTCTCCGTAGTGCCGTGCGTTCGCAGGGATGTGAACCAGAAGGATATCTGGCCCTCTTCATCAACATACGCCCAAACGTTGCCGACGAAGCGGTTACTCAACCCCTTTCAGACGTTGCCCGGTTGACTAACACGTCGAGACCAATCGAGTACACCATGAGATAGGTGCTCGAAGGGCTCCGAAGGGCACCGTCTCCATGACGACACATACGCAACACCGCGTTCCGTAAGTGCCGATTAACTCCTTCTGTCGCGCCAGACCAAACGAACGTCCTATAGTGTCCTATAAGAAGCTCCAGACCATCCGCTCCAACAAAAAAAAGCAAGCCCTTTTCCATGCTCAACGGGCGGCAAAATTCGAGCATACACAGGGACGTGCATAATGCTTCAGGGAAGCGTGTTTCCGGCCTCAGCGGGAAGCCTATTTTCGGTGTAATTTTAATGATAATTTAATGGTTATGGTTATGAGAAACGGCCAGACTTGAGAGAAGGGTGTCTGCCCGCCCGCCCACTACACCACAATTGCTCGTTGTTTGACCCCTTTTTTATGACCGTCGAAGGGATAGAACCCCGTCTACCCATCCGAAAGACCTATCGATATCAGGCAATCGTTGACACGCACACCCTTCGAGTGCAAGGGTTCGAAATCTTATCACATCCCCCACATACACACGAACACCCTATCATCGGAGTCGTGTTTTGACGGTTCTATTTCCGTGGCTTTCTTCAAATCGCTCCGGCGAACTGCAGCCACTGCAATGTTGGTTGAAGCAGAGAGAAACCTCCTCGCGAGAACCGTGGGCTTAAGCAGACTTACAGAACGAAAGGGGATTTTTTGTTCCCTATCATCAGCACACCCTTGTCGGCCCGCAGCACGATACGATTAGGCGGACGTTCGCTTTTCCTAGCTCCTATCACACCCCAGCTTCCCGGGCAGAACAAAACTCGCTGCTTTCGTGAGCTTCTCAGACGCCTTTGCACGCAGCCCGGAAGCGATAGTGGGACAGAGCGCAATTCACGACCTCAACCGTGGCTCAGATTACCCCAACGGGCTGGAAAAGGCGAAAAAGGTTAAGCGATCGTCCCAACCAACCACACGGTCTTCGGAGTCGGTGGTTCAGGCTCAGGTGAACGTTTCGCGATTCGCAACCGGCTAAAGGTGCGACAGGAAATCGACGACGACACTAAATGCCACCGTGTAAGGAAGGTTCTTGGGACTTCGGGTGGGGCTTTTTTCCGGCGATAGAAGGGAAATATCCCTTGAGTTCTCTGTATCTCTGTGACGGGGTTTTCCCCCATTCGCCCTCGGGGGAGTATTTTTCATTTTATTTTTTATGGCACTGCTTTCGCTAAGTGTTCTCAACCCTCGTCCGTTCGTACCTGTGTGCTCTGTCTTCTTTGCCTTTTCTCCCCACAGAAAACGCGGCAAACATTTACGAGAGATGATTGGCTTATCTAACCAATCCTGCGGAGGGACATATTTTCCCTCCGTGTGTGCCTTTTCCCTGCAATAAAAGCCTGTACTCCATTATCACACCGATAAAGCTCACATAAGAGATCGAGTGGAACGCTTGGTGCAGTTGTACCTAACGCACACGCGTGCCAGTACTTGCAGTGTCATTGTTTTCTGTCGAAACAATCCGCTCTAGACTCGATCCCGGGCGGTATCTTCTCGGGGTTCTTATTGTGCCCTTCAAAAAAAACGAAATGATGTGATAACTGGCCAATATTTGCAACCGGTTTGGCTCTTGTAAAGCTATACACAGATAGGAGCATTCACAGATAAGACCGACCGATGCGGATGTGCAAATGAAGGGCGAGAGAATAATGTCTCTCAGCGAAAGCCCATCAACATC
This sequence comes from Anopheles nili, assembly GCF_943737925.1. Lineage (NCBI taxonomy): Eukaryota > Metazoa > Arthropoda > Insecta > Diptera > Culicidae > Anopheles > Anopheles nili. The sequence continues at coordinate 50,558,929 of NC_071292.1, forward strand.
GTCGTCGAGAGGCAAGTGCATTATCTAGAGAAACCACACAAAAAACCTCGTGAATGTGAGCAAGCACGTCAATATTTTTAATTCAAAAGCGAACACTCATGTCACGGTGAGATGAAGCGAATTCGCCACCCAAAAAAAGGAGGCAAAGCAAGCCTCTTATCGCCCATTCACACGTACCAAAAAATGCCTCCCAAAACTTCTCCTCCAGCAGGGAAAACCCTCTCCCCAGACATTGGGTGGCTCGTTCCACGCAGTGAACAATAACAAGAAGAAGCAAAAAACAACACCCAGGTAAATAAACAACGGCTTCAAAAGAAGACGTGCCACCCAGTCGTGGGCAGCAGCGCCAGCAGCAGCAGGGTCGCTCATGAGTACGAGGAAAAGCCAAAAAAAAAGCACATATAAACCGTTTAGTCGACCGTTAAAAACGAAAATGTAAAGAAAAGAAGCCGCCACTAGCAGAGAGAGCGAGAGAAAGAGAGAGAAAGAGGACGTGGCGCATATTCGCGTGCACGCAACCTCCGCGTTGCGTTTTTTCTTCCCAATTCTTGGGCGTTTTCTTCGCGCCGACGGTAACCTTGAACAACGGGTGTATAGCCAATTTTCCCAACCACCCAAACAACCCCCCCCCCTCTTCGCCTCCTTTCCCGGGACAACCTAAGTAACAGCACAACAAAGAGACAGAGAACGGACCACCAGAAGGAGGCAAACTCGTCGTCGTCGTCGTCGTCGTCGCCGTGGTGACTTTTCGCCTGAAGGGTAGCAAGCCTCGAGAAAAAGGAAGAAAACCGGGGCCAGGTTACTACGCGAAAGGTGCACCGAGGAGTGGCCCCAACGATGGGGGTGGTGTCTCTGGTAGATGATGATGTCAACCGTGTCGTTTGGATGGCTTCTGCCATTCTTACTCCCTGGGTCGATGGTGTGTCTTTTTCTCTCGTCGCGTTTGATGCCACACACCACTTGCAGCAAAGCAAACGTTCAATACGCACACACACACACACACACACACACGCTGCTGTTCGCTCGTTCGCCAGCAATAGAAAGGAGTTTATTAGGCGAATTGGAAGTACTCATCTAGATTAGAAAACTTCCCAACGCCGACAAAAAGCAAGGTGTATTTTGTTGTTGTTTTTCATTCCTTCTCACTCTCTCTCTCTCTCTATCTTGCTTGCTCTCTTTCTGGATGCCTTTTTCGCTCCACGTAGCGCTTTGATGCTAAATGATGCATTAACGAATCGCTCACCAAAAACGATTCGCCAGCTTCGAGGGAAGCCAACCCAACGTCAACACCGAAAACGTGCTGTTTACTTCGAACCTGCGCGCCACTAGGAGAAAGAAAAAAAAAACAAACGCCACCTCTTCTTAATCAACATTTTGATTCGCTTTTTCAGCTCAACGTGAAGCTTCCAGTAGAGAGAAAAAAAGAAGAGGAAATTGCAATTTGTTTCCGCTTCATCCAATCAACGCCCCAAAAAATGATGGGTTTGTCACACAAAAAGGCTCCTCACATGCCAGCACTGGTGTCAGGAGAATTCGAGGAAGCTGGTGTGTCAGAAAACCAAACTTTCCGCATAGTGCCATCAGTCAGACGTACGTACCACCACCTCCGTAAAGTCCTGCCTAATATTTTCGCCCCACAAGAAGCCGTGAGATCGTTCTGCGCTCGTTCGGTGTGACGTACGGAACAGGACATTACGGGACACCCGGGTAGCAGGAAGTGGAAGGTCGGAAAGTGGTAGAAGGTCGTCGGCAACGAAAAAAAAAAAACAAGCGACACATAAATAAGCCACATTTTTGCCTTCCCCATTCACACTCGGTGCACGCGTACCGGAGACCAGTCGTCGGAGAGCCAAACAACAATCACTACGCGGGCTTTTAAGCGCCACCAGTGTGTATGGGTGGCCACGAGTGTTGTTATGTTTTTTTTTTCTGTCGCACTCTCCTATATTTTGTTGCCATGAACTTCCTTCTCCCCGTTCGTTGTTGCGTGTGCATTCGTTCACCCCTTTTTTTTCAGTTCGCTTCCTTTCCGCTACTTCGCTTGGTGTGCGCTTTTGCATGTGATGCAAAAAACAAAAAACAAAAAAGACAAACGGTAACAACCGTCGGCATGCGTGTCCACAACAACACACACACAAAACGGGGGGGAAATGGTAATTTTTTTAAATATCCCCTCCGCGAAAAACGAACGAATTTGCGAATTGATCGAACACCGACCAGCACACGGTGAGGCTAGTGATGTTTATTTTTTGCTCCCCCCCACACCAACCCAAACCCTTTGGCTCGAGGAAAAGATTTTTCATTTGTATTTTTCGCAATTTTTCGCCCCCTGATTTTTTGTTGTTGCGCGCGTTCGCTCACGCGCTTGGGAAACGATATCTTCGGTTGTTTGGTTTGTGTGTGGCGCTTTTTAGCCGCAGGTGAAATGCAACCCCCTGCCGTTTGGGAGGGTTTTTTGTGCAAGTGTTTTTCTTCTTCCTCTTCTTTTTTCTCTCTCCCGTACCGTGCCGTACCTTTTAGCAGCGCACCAAACAAAAATCTGCATACGCGAGAAATTTCGCCGCAAAACGTTTGTGCATTTTCGCGGGGGTTTTCTTTGTGGCGTTTTTTTTTTGCTTCGCGAATATATGCCACAGATGGTGCGAGGGAATTGAACAAATTCCACCCAAAAAAAAACCCAGCAACCACCACTTTGCGGGATGTTTCAAATGAAATGAAAAAAAATACGTACGAGACATAACCAAGCACGAATTTGTACAAACGGTGATGAATTGTGCTTGCGCAAAAGAAAAAAAAGGTGCACCCTCTCCCTACTAGCCAGGAGCAGAGAGTTTTGTTGATTTATGTGCAAAAATATTCCCGTCCCACCCCCACCCATTACGTGAAATGATTACACCAGCACCCTTCGCGGGAAGGTGGAATGGAAATACGAAAATAAAGATTGATAGCCGTTTCCTAGAGGCACTAAAATCACCCCAAACGCCATGAAAGCTTATTCTCGCGGGTTCCGGTGCGATGAAGGACCCTCTCCTGTGGTCGGTGTTGAGCACCATCGTCACATCCCCCCTTTTGCAAAAGGTCTCAAATTTCGCACCAAAAACCAAAAAAAAAACCTGCCACAATTTTGCACCATCACTTCCCAGGGGCTTGCGTGCGCGCATGTGGCACTAAATTAGGCAATGACTCCACACAAAACTAGTCCAAGGAGAGAAAAGGCACTCAAAAATCGTGTGCTTAGCTCGTGCGTGGGTCAGTGAGACTCGGCCAACTTTTGACAAGCGTAACCCGAGCGTTATCCTGACCTACGTGCAGAAAGGAGCAACACAAGCAACCCGTCCAATTTTCAACACCCACCACTCATTAACCTGCCAACTGGAGGAAGGGATGTTGTCTCGTGCCCTCTATACTGTCTGGAGACCGTTATCAGGACGACGACGACGACGGCGAAGATTGCAATCATCGTCACTGAGCGCGCACGATCCATTTGTTATCCTAGACAGTGGGGGTCAATAAATCCACGCCACGGTAGTAGCCGGGAAAACGCGGGTTTAGTTGTCGACGAAAATCACGACAAATTAGCGGCACGCCACGCACAAACACACGCAAACGTAAGCACCAGACCACACCACAACGTTCTCTATCGTATGGAGTTGCAGAAGTACACCTCGCTACTGTTCACTATTGACCATGAGCTACATTTGTTGCACCCCACCGCCCGCGACTCGGTGACCCTTGCACCCTTTCACCCACGTGGGGGTGGGTTTTGTTCGAGATTGATTTGCATGTCGACCGGACCCCGACGACCAGCTGGACAGTTTCACATGACCCGGCGGGGGGAATTGTTGTTTGGTTCGATGGTCAGCGTCAGCCTCTTCTCGATTCAAGCGTGAGCGATCGAACGGTCGTCGTGAAACGCAATTGCACATCGGTTTTTCGAGTGGCCAGAAAATTCCCATGAAACCCCTTTCTATAGCTTGAAGGCCGCCGATGGCGGGAATTGAACCGTTCTCGGCTACGGTACCTTTCAAAAAACGGATTGAGGGGGCGCCATTAGTTTTGGGGAGGTAAGGTTTTTTTTGTCTTCGCTGATCTGGTCCTCGAAAGTTCCCCCCTAAAATGATGCTGTGACCGTGACCAATAAAATGTCGACCCCGCGTCGAGAGGGTAGAACGAAACGCAACCACTCTAAAATGTGCCGAGAAATGTATCATGGCGTAGGCATTTCGTATTGTTTTAAGTTGCGGTTTTACAACCCCTCGCAGCTACACAAGCGGAAGCCTCGTGCAGGTAGACCGGAATAATCCTTTCGCATCGCCAAAACCTGTTTTATCTCCACAAAAGGTGCCCCCCTCCCCCCCATTGGCCACAACAGGAAGAAGCCAATTCGGTTTGGCGATATTCAATGGGGGTTCTTTCTTGAAGGCGACCAATTTAACCGGTGATCTCATCCCGCCGCACTAATTTGCGACATGTCGCTGGCATGGGTGGAGAGGGGGGGAGGGAGTGAGGGCGAGTAGGTGGAAGCGGGCAAAAGGCTGCTGGTCACAAAATCAGGTTTTCGTCCTCTGGTTCGAGGCTGGCGTCAGTTCTTTGTATATTGTGATGACGGCATATCATGGACGAAAAGTGAGTAACTGCATTTGAGGATGCTTTTCGCAAATGTTTCGTTTAACACTTCAGGTTGGAGTGTATCGTTTTTTAAAGGTTCTTACGGTTCTAAAGCACGCATAGAATTTGCGAAATGTGAAACGAACGAATCGTTGTTTCTCAATTTTGGCTCACTTTTCTCCTGTTCCATGTTAAGACCATCCTAGCATTGAAGATTCTGGGCATTTGACTTACCTAAAGAAAATAAAAGAAACAAGAGATACAAACTTTATGAGTTTAATTTTGTTCGACATTACTCGTCCTAGTATAATTTGAAGAAGAGCTTACGCTACGCCCTTTCTCTCTCTCTCTCTCTCTCTCGCTCTGCCCGGCCGGCCGCCCATCAGAGATAAACCATTCGAAAATTATTCCCACCCGATAAAAAGAAGCCCCCCATTACACGTCCATAAACACCGGATGGGTCGTAAATTCCCGAAACGTGCCCTATCTCCGGTTCAATAGCGCGCGACTGCAACGAGAACGCTGGTTAAAGAAGGGCTGGCCATCCTCACAGCCACATGGGCGGTTGGTTTCATTTTTTGCTCACATTTTTGGCCGCTAGAAGTTAAAACTGCGTGATGGCATTCGTACGAACTTATTTTCCACAACCCTAGACACACACACACACCAAGCTGAGCAAACAGAACTGTCGGATTATGGCGAGCTGGCGACAGGAAGACTCGTGATAAAATATGGCCGAAAGTACACGCTTCAATAAATACGCGCTGCTTTCGTTGTCATCACCACTTCCCCCGGGGGGACGAATCGACGAATAATTTGCATCGAATCGTAGAAAAGCGCACAACACAACCCGTTGAAGCCAAGGATCATCATTTATCAGCAACGTTATCGCTGAGGTAAAAATGCCATCCTGTCTTCCTTCAATTGTAGAACAGATTCTCGCGCTTCTGCGCTCACTCTTTCTCGCTGGAAGGATGACTTAAAATTTGACACAAAAAAAAAGAACCAAGACTAATCTGCTGACACACCCACCTAATACCCGGGGGTGGCGCAAACGAGCAAACGAGCAAGGAGCTGCTTCCCTTCGGTTGGTGATTGATGAACCGAGTCCTGAGGCGCCAGGAAGGCTCTCATAGTGCGCCTCCACACCGGTTCCTATCTAATTACCGTTAAAACCTGTTATACCTAATCTCGTTTAGATTTCCGTGCCACTGATTCCGATGATTACCTCGGTCGCCCTTTCTCCCCCCCCAGCGGATCGGTAACAGGACGTGACGGTGGAAGCGTAGGACGTTCCTTCTGCGTTTCGAACGACAACCACCCCACCACATAAGCACTTGCGTGCGAGGACACGCAAACGCAGGAGCCACTTGCTAACCAACCGCCAGAGAAGGAGGACTCGATTGCATCAGTGCCTTCAGTTGTATGGTATCGGGGAGGGATCGATTGATTCATCGATTCCTGCGGCTCGTCGAGTTCCAGGAAGTACGTCATTAGCGTGACGCGTGTGCACACACACACACACGCACAGAAAGGGCGGTGACTGGCGCTTGTCGATCAAAGCGAACCGATGAGGGGTAATGTCCTGGAAGGAAGCGCAACGAACATAGCCGTCGACGTTGGCCTCATTTATCGTGCTTCTCTTCAGGTCCTTGCCACTGAACGAAGGACCTCCCCACCCGTGTTTCAAAATCTCATCGCATTGGGAATGTTGCACAAACACTCCTACTCTTCGTCCAGGACATTCTGCTATTGTACCCCCCAAACGGGGCAAAAAGGATCACTCTCTCCATCTCTCTCTCTCTCTCGCGCGCTCTCGCTCTATAAACAGATGCCGGAAAAGCGATATAAGCACGGGAGTAGCAGAAGGATTGTTTGTTTTCCATTAGGGCAATGTACGGCTTGAAGGGTGAAACGACGATGTGGTCTGCCTTGCGGTTAGCTGGGGACAGCTGGCACTAACCAAAACATAATGGCGGCTTCCTCCCACACCGAGGAGAATCACCTTTCGCAATCCAGCCCTTCTCGCCCGGAAATGTCCCCGATGATACATTTGCGGGACATTTGAATTCGAGCAAAGCTGATACATGATCTTATTGTTCTAGCCAACTCAACAAGTAGCGGAGAAAGCGGCGACATTTCACTGCACGTTGTGGACCGTGCAGAGGGTATTGATTATAAACAATAAAGCAATTAGTTAATTGTCTCGAGCCGTTTGCACGAACGTGCGCACGTTAATGTTTCGCTTATTGTGTAAACATCGCATCGGAAGGCCTATAGATACTTGCAGAATAAATGGTGAATTGATATTCATACATAGATAGTTTTGCTATTCCCAAAGCGCCGCGGGCGGGCAAAGAAAAACACTCAAGTCAAACAAACTAACCCAAAAAATCAACAAGGGCTTCACGATTACAAAAACACCGCACCGCAATTTTCCACTGTTTATTAGGCTGTTTTCCGGGAAGAAATACGTCGCAGCGGCAACAGGAGCGTAAACAGCAACTTTCAACCCTCGTGGGATCTGAAAACCCGGGACGAAAGACTACGGGATTGGCTTCCAAATGATACAGTGGCAGTAGATGAACACCCTCATTACGGTACGAAGGAGAAAGAGAGAGACATTACATTCCCAAAAGAAACCGAAAAAAAAACCAGTTGCTCGATTAGTTTGTTTTCCTACTTTGCGCGTTGTTTGACCACAGTATTTTTCGTGAACAAGTACAAAGCACCGTAAAAATAATAATCATTAACAGATAAACAGACGGAAACGCGGCAAGGCCGCTGTTGCCTTTCTAGGGCTGAATTCTGCCAGAACCCATTGGGGTCAGAGAAAAAAAAGTAAAACACGACTCTAGGTGAAAGGAATAGCAGGTAAAGCTAACGGCAACCGCTCAATGCGGCCCGTCCTTAGGGCCAGCAATTTTCCGATACAAATACCCATGTTTAGCCTCTCAAAATTCCATTCCGTGAGACTCCTTCTTGGCTTGGTAAGACGGTTTTTTTTTCTTCAAGCATCGAGATATAATGTAAGCGTCTCCAGCAGGGAGAACCTTCAGGGATTTGGTCAAGCGATTGAAGAAGGAAGGCAAAAAATAAAAGCATCTGCAACGAAAGGGACGATCGTGTGAAACCGCACCGCATTCTTGAGACAACAACCAGGCCAGAAATTGGAGCTCGGAGAAAGCAGAGAGAGAGAGAGAGAGGGTGGCTCGTGGTGAAAAATATTTGCCTTTAACTATCCTTTAAAGTCCGTAAACCCTAGTCCCTGTTTTGGCCAACGCAAACGTTTGGAATGTATCCTTGGCAGCTACCTTTAGGAGAGGAGAGTTCTTCTTTTTCTTCCACTTCCATTTTTGCTGTTTTGGTTCTTTTCTAGACATTCAGGTGTACACACCAACGGCATATCGGGCGGCTGCTTTTTGAGTCATTTTTATCGGTTAGATTGTATTCGCCTCGCCTGGCCATCGATAAAAGTCCCAACCGAGCAGAACAGGTAAACTTTTCCCAATATCCCTGTGTACCGATGCTACCTGCGACACCGTGGTGAGACACGCAAAACAAAATAAAACGCAGGAATTCCTGAAAGGGTCGATTCTCGCTCGAGATGAAGCGCAAATATCGCCTTTTCATCGCCCCCTCCCCCCCCAAAAAAAGGTTTAGGTGACCGAGTTGAAAGGATAAAAAAAAGGATCCCCAGGAAACGCCCAAAACGCCTCTCTTTTATGTATGACCAAACGGGTTCAGTTCGCAATGCTCAGGACTCGATCTGGGCTCGCTCACGCCATTTTGCACGTGCACACAAAACACCCATGTATGCGTGTGTGTGTGTGTGTGTGTGAGCATATTGTTTCCCAAAACGAGCTTAAACCCTAATGCCCTCGGCTTCCGGAAGGAGGACCTTCGAGGGTTCAGCAGCCTCTTCAGATTCAATTCGACCCCAAAGGCGCACGAGTGGTGCAAGTGTTAATTGTGTGCTGAACTTAATGAAATTCTCCCACACCACAATGCGGAAGCTCGGAGGATAAAGCAAAAAACAAAAAGGAAAAAAACACACACAACTCACCATCCCACCACTCCATTAACGGGAGCAATTTAGCGCCACCGTTATCGCTGGTGTCTTGGAGCGCCATTTAGACGCCCCGGAAAGTGCTTACGATTACTTCGGTTTAGTGTTCGTGATTTGTTGCTGCTTCTGTCTTACAACCAACACCCGGAGCCAACATGGCGGCGATGCATTTAATCGCTACTTGCCTTGCATTCCTGCCATCGGTCCGGCTACAATGGTCCGCCATTTTATCTCCCATTCATAGTGCCCAATTTCCAATGACATCGGTGATGTCTCCGGTGCCACGTTGCGTTTCTGTGAGGCGGAATGCAATATCCTCCCCACGAGGCAACAAACGACAGACGCTATTAAACGGGTGCCCACAGCCTCGAGTCCACACGACAAAAGGTTGTAAATTGAAAAATTGTTTTACAACCAAACCGGCGGGTTTCCTTCTTCACCCAAGACAGGCAGCAGGCTTTTGAGTTACGCTGCGATGCCAGCCCTCAGCGTGATCGTCGTGATGTCAAGTGGAATGTGGTGCGTTGCTGGAGTTGATCAACAGTTGGCCCCAGCGCACTTGAGCTAACAATCAAAATTCCATAGCCAATGAGTGGCACACACAAAAAAATCCACATCAACAACCAGACTATGCTAGCAGGCTTCTTCTTAGCTTTTTGATCTGGCTGGTTGAAGTCACTGGAGCAAAGACTTTCACCCAAAACGACGGGAAGCAAACGAGAAGCGAAACGCCTAGTGGCACGAATTTGTTACAATTGTTGACAGATTAAGTTTGATTGAGTACTTTCTCTTTCTTTCGCCCGTTGCGTTGTCCCGTTGCCATGAGATACCGCCATGATGAAAAACAAGAAAGAACTGCACGAAGAAGATGCTCAGTAAACCATGCACGCGTACCAAAGCCTACTGCCTTTTTCTTTGCGAATATTCCCAATCGCCCTGTCGAATGACAATACCCAAAAAGCCACAGCACTACGAGACAGTGTTTATCTTTTGGCTCCCGTTCGTGATCCGCCATCTTTGCCGGGGTGTCATTTAACGCAGTGACAAATCACATTTTCCGCTTCCGTCGCAGAAGAACCAGCGACGCGGGAAAAGCGAGTGCGCTCGTTCGAACGGAAATTCAATTTCCACACGGACAGGGTGGGGCGTTACCGCCGACAGATCGTCGCGATAGAAACATCATACCGTTTCGTCGCTTTTCCACCAACCCTTGCACGGGTTTTCCTGTGGTTTCTTCCACGGCCAGGCCAAAACACTTCCGCAAACGCACTACCGTACAGCTCACATTACCACCAACTTCCGAGTCGCAGACAGAAGGCGTCGATGAAGCCAAAAGGGTACGCGCTAGAGAAAGAGAGAGAGAGAAAAATCACGCAAATAAATGCACGCGTTATGCGCGTAATGAGACAACCGCGCAAAAGACATGTACGCGCGTGTGTTCGCACGACTTGGGGTGAAAGTTTTCCCGAGCTTTCGCGCGCATCGACCGGCAAGCGGCCAAAGCATCCGGTGTGGTAGTAGCGCATGTAACTATGCTTATGTTCATGTGTTCCCTCTCTCTCTCTCTGCTCTTCCTCGTTGGCACCCTTCGAGCAACCCTTCCGAAAACAGGTCTTTGGCCGATTTTCTCGTTTGCTGAAGGGTTTAACTGCACCACCAAGGAGCGTTTAAATAAAGGCGCATGCCACAAGCAAACCAAACTAGTTCGTCTATTCGGCTAAATGGCCCGGAAGTATACGCGAGGGAGAGCGCTAAACCGCGCAAGCGATGCCGGGAACGGGTGATCGAACTGAAGGTGGGTTTTAGTTTGTATTTTTCGCGACCAACAACTAAACAAAAAAAATGGTTGAAACTTTTCCGCGTAATCGAGCGAACGAATCTCCGCCACGTCCGCTGACCGTCCGGTGGTTGTGCCCAAACAATGTTATCTATCGAACGGGATCGCGATTGCATTCGCAACGAATCGCAAAACTGAATGCAACCACGCCGCAAAGGCAGTGCTTTACTCTCGCCGATGGGTATCAAAAAGTTTGATGATGAAAATCCCGCATTGGAACTGCATAACTGTCGGATTTAGCTGGGTAAAGGATCCTTATCTTGCTTAGCTTTGGATGATCGTGCTTGGTTGGTGTGCCAAAATCCATCGCACCAAGGTAGATGGATCTCTCTCTCTCTTTCTTTTTACATCTCTTCTTGCTTCTTTGGAAAATAATTTCAGCTCACGCGTTACCTTATTTCACCCGCACTGCTTTTTTTTGTTTCTCCACCACTCACGCTGGATTGCTGCTCGCACGTCCACTTTAATTAATTTACGTCATCCCAGAAAAGCCGCTGGGAAAATTAATCAAAATCCCACCGACGAGCCGGTCGGTCGGTCGTCGCTCGGCTGTCTTGGGGCTGGAAAAAGCACGATGAAAATTACCAACCCACGCGATAAGACGCGCCACCACAGCTGGTTCCTTTTTGGCCACCGTACCATGCGATTACTGGCTCTCCTGATTTGCTACATTTTCCCATTTGTTTTCCCTAACTGCTTCGATGGTTAGGCTTTCATTGTTAGATCGCGCTTTATTTCCCACCTTTTTTCCGTGATAAACACACCGATTTTGGACGAGATTTTACACTTGAACCAGCTAGTTTGTGTGTCGTTTCCCCGTTGGTGTTTTTGAGCTAAAATGATCCAAAATGTAGCCAACCAGCAAACCCAGCTGGCAACAATTAAACAATAGATTATCTTTGATTATTATTTTGCGCTCCCTCCCATCCGAAATCGGGAAAACGAAACTCCGATGCAAATTCGCCCGAAAGTGATGATTTGAATTTTTGGAATTTATTACCCACCAGCAAAGGCCACGGATCGGAGATTAGATTAGCACCCGGCAGCGTTTCCTTGGGAGAGAAACAATCGGCCAATTAGGCGAACGGAAAAGACGAACCACCGAAGCGATCGCCACCACGCGGAAGGCAATCTATCATTCGTCTGCAACGCGACAAAACTGCGACCGTGCAAAACTAGCCCAGATTTCTAATTTTCCGGCAATCTATGTCAACATCGCAACACCCAGGCCCGGGCGGTAATTACACCAAAGCAACCTTGAATAAAACAAACCCTCCTCTCGGTCTCTCTCGCTCACTCTCGCAAGTGTCACACTGCGGGGTGGTTGATGGTTTGAAATTTTGACGTTTCTCTGACGTTCATTAGTGGGGTTTCACATTTTTCCACTCTTTTCACGACACGGCCTGCGTGTGCGTGCGTGTGTGTTTGTTTGTGATGAAAACGGCACAGGAAAAAGATGGCAGCAACCTAAGCTCTGCCACACGTGAAGCGACACTACAAGCAAAATTTGGGATGTATCGTTCGTCTCGACGTTTCATGAGCTTGTCACCTCTTCGATCCATACAAATTTCCAAGGCGTAGCGTTGTGCATGGGTGTGTTTGCTATCGTCGTGAGCACCGCGCGTACCGCTCAACACCCCGCTCCACACAGCTCCCACAAACTAGCTCATTTTTCTTGTCACTCGTATCGGCCGGGGTCGTCACGAGTTTTTGTTCCGTTCTGTCTGTACCAAAACTATCACTGCACTCGTCTTGAGCTTCAAACCCGTACTGAGCGGCCCTAACGTAGCTCAATCACTCAATGTTATTATCAGAACGGAATGTCCGTGGAACAACGACTAGAAGTTTGTAGCGATCGCTTATATTTAGCGAATTTCAATTAGGGGTTTCCCATTCTTAATAAATTAATAATTTCAAAATAAGTTTAACCCTTTCCGATGCCTCAACAAAATGGTTCAACCATTTAAGCAAATCACACAGTAGAAGAAAACCGGAGGGAAAACCGTATGGGACAATTTATTTTATCAATTTTGTAATCGTCGCGAAATTGTCTAAATTACGTTTACGATAGCTTTTCCTATAGGAGAGATGCATTCATAAGATGCCATGCATGCGAAATTCATTGACTTCAATTTAAAGCATAGACCGGCAATTGTTTCTACGATTGGTTTGCAAAGCACATTTTCATAACGATTCAGGTGCTTGTTTATATTAACAAAATATGGTATTGAATTTACTCACAACCGAGGGTAGGCTTTCTGGTAAAAGATACAGCAATTCGTACATTTAGCCAATCGCTTCGATCAGAAAGCTATTGGATTGGTTTTACCCTTAGCGAAGGAAGTCTGTTTATGATAAACACCGAAGAAGCAAATCCAGTACAATTGAAAGTATGCGGAATGATAAGGAATGAATGATTGGTTGGCGATGGGAATCACGATATCGGGGGATCGATGGATATTACCTACGTATTTATTACCGATCGATATATTACCTACCGAGCTCCATCACCTAAACATGGGAAACGGAAGTCCTTCCCTGCAAACCAGCCAGATATGGATAACGCTTTTGTAAGGTTGAGTTAAAGTCCGTAATTATGTTCAATGTTTTTTTCTACTTTCATATAAATAATATCGACTGTTGAAAGATTAGTTTTTTATATTGTCAAAGACATATGATTTTAACTGAAATATTTACGCTCATATCTCTTGGTGGTTCCTACTCATTTGCTCAAAAGAAATAATTTAGTCTGTAAGAAGTTTAATCCAAGCACACTTAGCGCCAAATACCCTAATCATTTTTTTTAAATCCACTAAAAATATCTGTCTTTTTGATTGTGATTTGCCGACCATGAACGTGAAATTATGGTGCAGATCAGAAACAAACTTACGAGACGGGATATTGCTAGGCAAATTCAAGTCAGTTTCACGTTATGGGTAATATGGGGTTCTCAGCGATCTCAAAATATATTTTAATCGGCGTCATAATTTGGCCTTAAAAGAAAGAAAGTCAACCGTTAGCAACGGGGCACATAATATGAGACTCGACGGCTGAATCGGTAAATTTTCGACGCTCAATCATTTCAATACGAAACTTCATATCTCATCAATTCTAACTTCTCCCCTCTCTAATTCGACCCGAAATAATTCAAATTTGCAAAGCAAAGTGAAGAGAGGCAGAAAAAGCAAGGCAGCCAAGATCAACAAGACCTAATCAGAACGAATACAGAGCATAGGGGGGGGAATCGTTTCGACACCTAGAACACTCAGAGCTAATGTTCCACTCCGACATGCACTCGCGGCCACACGGTCAAGAAGAGCTTGAAGCGAAAGTAACGAGAGCAGAGCGTACGGGCCTGAGCTTCCTTCCACATGGATTTTTTTTTATTTCATGATCACTCAAGTTTACGTGAGCGCCATTGATTTGCAACACATGCTAGGCAACATCCTCATGAAACGTCGACTTTTTACTGCATCTCGACGTCGACGCGACGGTCGAGGCGACGATACGAAACGTCGGCTCGACGTACAGAATACAGAGCATAGGGGGGGAATCGTTTCGACACCTAGAACACTCAGAGCTAATGTTCCACTCCGACATGCACTCGCGGCCACACGGTCAAGAAGAGCTTGAAGCGAAAGTAACGAGAGCAGAGCGTACGGGCCTGAGCTTCCTTCCACATGGATTTTTTTTTATTTCATGATCACTCAAGTTTACGTGAGCGCCATTGATTTGCAACACATGCTAGGCAACATCCTCATGAAACGTCGACTTTTTACTGCATCTCGACGTCGACGCGACGGTCGAGGCGACGATACGAAACGTCGGCTCGACGGTCGAGCCGACGATATTTAACGTCGCCACAGCCCTAAATGCTAGTCGTGGAACTAAACGCTGAAACATTCAACACACGAGACACGTTGAGCAATCGGAAACCTAAACAATACCGGACCTCAGGGGGGCTTCGGAATGTTGCTGGGCTGTTTATGTTGCTGCAAATGATCGCGATGGAGTTTGCAGTTGTGGATGGATCGTTTTTTTTTGTATTTGTGTGGTTCCCTCGCGCACCGTTTCGATACATTGTTTCCGTCACATCCTTTCCAGTTCTCCTGCTCCGGAAGCACCCCAAAACTCCGGTGAATGAAATGTTTGTGTTTTAGCAAAACACACGCTCAAATAGCGGTCCGACGTGTTTCGTGACCCTACGCCAGACACGGTTATTGGGGGACGGAGATCCATTCAAAAAAAAAAGATCACAGCTCTCGAATTTAGTGCAACCGTGAGGATCGGGGGGAGATCTCATGAAACTAAAAACTATTCTTAAAATCTCGCACCCACCACCCGACGCGGGGTTTATGATGGTTTTAATTTTATATTTTTTTTTTTCGTATCTAACCCCACCCAATGAAACCTTCACCCTTTGCGGAATATTACCAGTTCACTTCCCCACCGCTCAGGTCACCCGCCGGAAGCGGTTTGAATAGACAAAAATAGCTCCCCGGTCAACGGAAGCGAAAGGGGGGAGAAGATGTTTGTAAAATTGTTGAGCGACTAAAACAATAAAAAAGACGGGGGGGTGGGATGAAAATCACCATCACCTAACCTGCCTTGGACCGCGTGCAGGCCGTTATAAAAACCTGTAAAACCACTATGCAAAGCTAGCGTTTGTCGCCACGGTATCGTACAACGATAAGTCCCCCGGCCAGTCAACGGACGCGACCGCAGAGACCAGCAGCAGGTTCGGTTTGGGGGGGGCCCACGTTTTGTACGGTGTGAAGCAAATATTCGAAATTCGGCGCGACAAATGTCGTGCCTAAATTTTCGATCCCGCGGCACATTCTTCGCATTCCAATCGTCCTCACCTCCTCCTCACATTAATGCCTCTAGTAATGGTGTTCAACACACATACGCACACAGAGTACGCGAGTACGAAACCGCGATCGTGTGTTTACAAACATTCAAACATGACACCGATTTCAAATGGTCCGAAATGGTTTGACAGTTGGCAACCGCCGTCCATAGGAATCAACCGTTGGCGATCGACGTACAGGGGAGAGGATGGAAACGAGGGCACGACAACGGGGGGCAACGGCACTCACTTTCAATTGCGTTCAATCAAAATTCCACCGGGTGAATGGGGAAACCGCTAAAATGCCAGCGCGCGCTACCGAATCCGGTTCCCTCGCGAGGGTCTCGAATGACGAGCACGCGTGGTCGAAAACAAAAAAAACTCAACCCTTTCCTAAAAAAAACTCACCCCTGAGAATCGGGGTCGGTTCGTGTCAATCTTTGCAACCCCTAACCCAAAGGGGGGTTGCCGTGCGTGACGTTTGGGAGCAATCTTGGCAAGGTGTTCGTGCTCGTAAGGCGTAACAAACCGCTCCGTGAGACCTTCGCGGGTTGACCGCGGGGGATTCAGTGGTCTGTTGGTCTTACGCCTCAAACATCCTCCGAAATCGTGTGCATGCGTGTGTGTGTGTGGTGTCCTAAATTTCTGCGGTTCGCTAGCGATTTTGTAAACAATATTTCAATGCATGCATCCTGTGACGTTGGCGGCCTCCGTGTGTGACCCAACCATGATGAGGTTTTTGGGGGTTCAACTTTCTTAATGATGAGAACACCCGAAACACACATGACGGGAAGAAAACCTCACATCCAGTGCTAGCCGCTCGAGGGTTGCTCACTAGGGGGAATTACATTTAATTCAATCATAACTGCTTGGGCAGTGATGTCAGAAGGCATATGCTCCACAATACTGCGCTGGGTGTGACTTTGTATTACAAACGCACACACGCACACACACAACACACATATTCAGGGTCACTTGTAGGGGGGGTTGGGGCAATAAAGCGAACCCAAAAAATGACCACCATCCCCTAATTTAAGTCAAAAAAAGACACGTTCATGTGGTCACCTCTCTGGAACGGAGACCGTGTGGTCGTTATTTTTTTTTTGTTGCTTCTTTTCAGTGGCAAATGTGTAACTGGCTTGTTTGGCACTGTTTGTGGAGCCGTAACGGTGTAACGACCACAGCACCACCTTCCTTCTCTAATCGACTTCACCGTGGAATCCGCTGATCCGAAGACCGGAGACTTATGCGCCTTCAATCCGAGACACGCGCGCAAGGTCAGAGTTGCGAGAGAGGGAGCTTATGGAACAGGTCCGAAGGCGGTAGGGGGTGGTGACACCACCCAACAGCTGTAGGTCTTCCGGTGCCAGTATCAACTCCTTCAATGTCAACGCGAGCCGCGCGAGAATTACGCCTCCTGTGGTTTTTTTCCACGTGTGCCGCTTGTTCCTCCGGAAGGTTGCGTTGTTGGTGCGCAATAAACTACGCAAGGGAATGGATGTAACGAATCCCGGTGAGCTTACCCTCTCTTGAACGCGAAAAAAAACCAGATTGAAAGCATCCAAAAAAGCACCCACAAGGTCGCACGCCAAGTCAACGGTGGAAGTGGTGCTAGGAATCGAAAACCGAAGGAACATGCTGGGTTCACACGCATGGAGAATATTGTACGCGGCCCGGGACGCACGTGTCTGCACGCGTAGAGACAAAAGGCATGTGATAGAGGCTCCCGGACTGGCCGTTACGGAGCAAGCTAGTGACCATCACCCACTTGAAGACGCACGCCCAGCAGCTGGGGTAAACTGAAAGGGGTTTTTTTTACGCAATCAACGCGGTGGGTGATGGTGACGTTCGAAGTCACGCGCCAAATTCCAACGCGTCCTCGTCAAACCACACGACCCACTGATACCTTGGCCCGCGAGAGAAGGCCTTTTACTAGCGGATCCTCAACAGGAGCTCAACACTACTGGGCTTACGGGGAGAAATTACACCAAACATTTGAGCAACTTAAGGTCAACATATTTAAACCCTCACCAAACACGAACGTCTGCAGTCCTGCTCGGGGAGGTCCAGTAATGACCTCCCCAGGAAGACTCGCCAGCAACAGCGCATTGCAACGAACGAAGGCAGTGATTTGGGGGCCAAACTCCCGAAAGATCCTTGCACGAGGTGAAGAGGCACGATTGCAAACACCCATGGAAGGCTGGAAAAATCAATAAATGACGACGCCTCGACCGCAACCTAGCGAGGTCTTCTCGTGTTGTGGGCTTTGCCAATGCGAACCATCCCAAGGCCCTTTCAACTGGGAGAGTCCCTGATGTTCTGAGGGGGCTGGGTAACTTGGTGGTGCCACCACTTGCTGGTGGCGTAATTATGCCACCACCACGTACACGTTTACTTCTGTTGGTAATTGCTACTAGCCGGGGGAGACAGTGGGACAGTTCCATTAGGACAAACTGGTGGGCCTTTAAACGCTCGCGGGAAGTGGAAACATATCGCGCGGGACCTTTTAAAGCCAATGCGCGACGTTTCGTATGGCACAACGTGTCGATAATCGATCGTAAGCCAGCTGGGACGGTGGTGAGAGTGCTTAGTAGGGGGAATAGCGCCAACGGTTAAATCTGCAGGAGGTCTCGAAGGGTGAAACCCTGCCAGTGGCTAAATCCCTCTAAGCTTTGTGCGAGCTCCAAGCAGGAAAACCCGATTAGGCGACATTCCGAGGCGTTTGCATTTGTTGGCCAATTGCCTCCATTGAAGCTGTCTGCTTACTGTACCTGAGAGCGCCCAGCACGAGGTCCAGCGATTACGAAATGTGCCTGTGGACCAGAAGGTCTCAAGGCGGGAAAGGGGGCTGCTTTGGAGATTGAGTGGGGATTTTGCCTTACGTCCAAAAAGGCCCTTAACTAAAGGGTTCGCTTGATCAATGCTGGCATTACGTTTTTTTCCCCAAACGAACCGTCCAGAAATCGCGTCAACAGCGATCGAATCAACTCGATCTTCTTATCAACCGCAAACCCTCCGGGAAAGAGAAATGAGTCACAAAAACGTAAGTCAAAAGTCCATCACTTCGCAGGCATCGTAAAAATTCATGTTACAAAACTCATCAGCGCGTAAGATTACAGTGAAGGACATATCACTGTTACGCTTTTTGGTTGATTTTAAAGCTTCAAATTTTGACGCACGAATCCACGGCACTGGGCTGTTGCTTCATACCCATTTGAGCATTTTAAACAACATCAACCGACCAAATCACAACCAAACGGTTCGCCGATGCGTGACGGAACGCCTCATTGAGGGCTAACGGCTTATCAACAATGTCCTCGCAGTTGTCTCGGAAAGGGGTTCTAGAACTAAGCCCTCTTCTTCCGCCTCGTCCGATCAATGACCGCACGCGGGAAGTGCGCTGGAATTCGAATGCATCGCTTCGAATGGGCATGGAATGGGTAAACAAATAAATTAGCTCCCCTGCGTCTCGGACGAGAGCCAACGCCTCAAGTGACCCATTTTGTGGCGCCCATAAAGCTTCGAGTGCGTCCCAATCGAGAAAGTGTGACAAGAGAGCGCACAAACGGGGCCAGCAGAGGGGCCAGCGCTTTATCAGGAGGACAAAATCCAACCACCGTCAGCGATCGGTAAATGTGAGGAGGACGAGCGTAAAAAAAAGAAGGGGTTTAAAAAACAAGCACCCTTGTCACGAGCGACTCATTGGCAACAAATGCTCATCCAAAAACGGCAAAAAAGACACCCAAAGGCGCTTCAAGCGAGTGCATTACCAACATAAGACCTGGGGAGGCAGCGATGATAAGGTTTAATCTGCTCGAAGAAGAAATATTCCTCCATTTCAACCGTCTCGGTAAGTCAAGCAAACTAATCACGAATCGCCTCGCGCGCAGAAAAAGATGACTTAATTTCCGGCGGCTCAATAAAGGTTTTCGCGGGTGGTTTTTCTTTCCCCCCCACCCAAAACATTCCCGGGCGTTATGCCGCACTTTGCCAACTTAATTTCGCTCGAGTTAATTTATTAAAGGCCAGCGAAATCCCCACAAACTTGACTTTGGAAAGTCTGTGATTTTTTTTTTGCGCTACCTTTCTGTATGTGTGCGGTGTGAAAGCAACGGTGGAAATGTAATCAATAATTCAAAACCACTCCCGAAACCCTCGTCCAAACCCCCAGAAAGAGTGCAGTGGAGTTGAGCTTCGAGGAAGATGGATGAACGAAGCGAGGGCTAACTAAACGGAGGCTATTATTTAGGCTGAGAGCTCGATTCCATTCTCAACCGAATAGGGGGGTGGTTTTTTTTTGACAGCCGGGGTGAAATGTAGACCCCAGCCCCACATCAGCAATCTCGGAAAATTTGCAGGTACGGCAGGTACACAAACGAGTGAAGGCCGTGAAAAGCCGACCAAAACCTTCCCCCAGCTCGATAAAGATTGGCCCTAATAACGCTCGTTTAACGTTTTCGTTTACGACTGGCGGCCCTTTTTGTGCCGTTTTCGAAGAACACGTGCAAGAGAGGCAAGATTCGCGATGGCGATAAAGGTATAGTTGGGTGAGAAAATACAGCATCAGAAAAATAAAAACACACGCGAGAACATATGAATTTCCCAACGAACAGCTTTTGGTGCGCGTCTCGGCGAAAATGCGATGGATGACGCGGATTTTGGGTGGAAAATTGGACCACGAGACGTGGCGAGCAGCAGTTTCCCTTCGACTAGGTACGAAAGCGAAAACCCACCGGACCGGCATGGATGGAAATTACGAAAATATGGCTTCTTCCCCGTTTCGCGAGCTTCATAGGTGGATGAGTTAGGAAAGGAAACGAAAGAAAAACCCTCCCAACCCACGATAAACAGAGGGGTCGCTCTTTTATCTCTTCTGCACCGCACCGATGCCTTTCGAGGTCATTATGATGATGATGCTGATGCTGATGATGATAGTCGTGGAAGCGGCCTAAACGCAGCCCCCGGAAAATGCACCCTTATCTGGAGCGTTTATTTAGGAGATGCTGATTTTACTTTATCTATTTTTCGCCACACACAAACACCATCCATTAATTGACAGAATAGTGTGGCTAGTTGGCGAATTGTTGCTTCTCCTGCGTACACAGAAGGTTTCGCGTGAAAACTTTCTCGCATGGGAGTGAGAGAAAACTCCCACTTAGGCACAGGCAACCACCGTGGGCCCGGAAAAACAAATTAGATTTACTCTCGTTGTGCGCACACATGTTTCGGGTGTTTTTTTTCTGTGCGATTTTTGCTTTTGCCGCACTGTCGACAGCATTTTGCTCGAGCACCGTGGCGTGATTGATCGAGACTAACCGAAAGGACGTCGCTGGTGTGGGACCCTATGGGAATGTGCTCAATTATGCGGATTTTTCAGCACCGGGAAAATGAAAACTCGTGCATGAGCAACAAAGTGAAACAATTTTGTGCCTAATAGCGCATCTGCTTCCCAAAGACGACAACTCGCTCCATTCCAGCCATTCCTCGCACAGATAATGAATAGCCACATTATCGTAGCGGCAGCAAACGAACGCCAGCTTTCAACGAACACGCCACTCCCGGGTGTGGGGGGCTTTATGTGAAAAAAAACTTTGCTAAACAATATTTCACAACCAGGCACGGGGGGCCTCGAACAAAATTTCCTTCCCAATCTCGGATCCATCAAACACACTTGGGGCGGATGCGAAGTTTTTCCCACCTCTCCTTCTTTCAAGCTTTTTGATCGATCGGACGCAAAAGGACGAACCGAGATGCATCCTTTTCTGCCCGGTGGCTGATCTCGTCACTGAATTCGCCCGCTTACCGGAAATAACGACGGCGATTTTCTGCGGCTCCCGAGCTGGCTCCAGCAAAATGGGCCTTCAATGGGTGCGGAATGTGGAAAATAGCGTACTCAAGGTGCTCGAGGAGAACGCAACGTGTGAGAACGTGCAAAACCCCTCCCGGCTGGCTGGCTGGCTGGCGCTGGCGACAAACAAGGACACTCCATCCTTGACTGGTGGCTGGGGTGCAGGAAGAAATCGATTGTCGTAGGCCGTCGGTGAAGGTGACGAGGCCGCAGGAGAGGGTCCTACTACACACATCATCGTCGTCGCCGACGTCCACCGTCGGTTCTCGGTTGTACCGGTTGTGTCCTTGGGGTTGTCGGTGCCGATTCAGCGGTTTCTTTCGTCCCCGTTTCGTCCCTACGCGCAGACAGACGACGCGGATGGAGGGTGTTTTTCCGTTTTTGTTTTTCTTTTCGGAATTTCCCAACCCCTTAGCTTCTCTCACTCTCTCTCGGTCTTCTGAAGCGCATCGAGCAACGGACCGGCTTCATTCATTTGCGAGGAGGAAAAAGCTCACTCCATCGTGAGTGCGCGAAAAATCGGAAATCTGTAGCAGGCGTAGGAAGGTGATGGCATAAAAAATTGCCTAACTTTGATTTCCATTAGCCCAGCCCTAGCAGAAAAACTTTTCCTTCTTCTTTTGCTAGAGAAACCCCTCATCTCTTATCAAATTATCCTTTCACACCCGCATGCAAAAGGATCGAGCTTTGAACAGGGGGGAAATAGCTCGAATTTAGCCGCTCACCAAAAACGCAAAGTGAAAAATATCCTACTCAACGGCAAACTGGACGCGCCCTTCGAGCTGGCACAACGCGAAAGGGGGGGGTCTCTGCTTGGGTGGCCTACAAATCGTGCCCCAAACGCCACGTACACTAGCAAATGCGACGATGACGACGGCAACGACCCACACAACGTCACACAGCCAGGCACAGGACACGAAGGACGAATCGGCTCGAATGGAGTCGCCCAGTCTGTGGTGAAGTTGATCCACCCTGCGCTGCTCCCCATTTATGCAGATACGAATCCGCGCGCGTGTGTGTGTGTATGTGTGGGAAAGTTGGCTCGAATTTACTCACAAGCTCAAACACAAACACACACCCCGAATCCGTGTGCCATCCTGCCAAGGAAAAGCGACTCATTTTCACTCTCGCGTCGTCAGGCAAAAGAGTCCTCGTACGCTCTCTCTCTCTCTCTCTTTCATTTGCTCGCTCTCGTGCTAGCCCATTTTGCCCGCTCGGCAGGATGTGGAGCAACACCCACGCGTTTTGGATTGGGTGGAAAAATCGCACCAATACACGCGGCCTCGTCTCGGCCGTCTGTTGGCAGTACAATCCGGCTCATCCAGTTCGAGACGAATCTGACGAGTCCTGTCCTGTTGTATTCGGGGATGTCCAGCTTCCTTCCCAGGACACCGGCGCCTGAATGGGGCGCGGAGGTCCTGAATGAGTGGGACCGCACGATCGGGATCGGGAAAGCAAAAAATAAATCTTCAACCCTTTCACGCACGCACGGGCGGGGCCACCTAGCCGGGTTGAAATTTCGAGTTGGTGTTGCAATCGCTGGCAAATGGAATTTTCCCACCACCAGCGCCCAGCTGCTCTCTCTCTCTCTCTCTCTCTCACTCACTCTCTCCCCCATTCAGGGCAGCTAACCCAATCCCAGCAGGAAGCGTGAAAAAGTGCTTTTAAATGCCCCCCAATAATTGTGCTGTAAGAGGCAACAACACCTCTCTCGTCAACGAACGAAACAACGGAATCCTCCGGCCCCGTGTGTGGTTTTGCGCGGGGTGAAAGATGATTTACGATGAGCGAGAAAAAAAAGCGGCCGGGAAAAATGCTTCTCGCAACTTCCACCCTCCTTCCACTGTGCGGATGGTTGCGAAACCGTTACCGCCCTCGCTGGCGGAGGGAAAGGCCTCAAGGGAATCGGTTTTGTTGCCGTTGCCGTATGTGGGATGGGAAAATGTGTGGCATTCTCGGGAGTTGGGGAGGAAGGCACGGTGCGAGGGCGGTACAATTTATCGGAAATTGGAAAAAAATATATGATACGTATTTCCAGCCGTTTTATTACGCACAACGCTCGCGAAGCGATTTTGCGTAACGTCAGATCGAGTTACCAACATAAAAAAACACACCCAAAAATGCCACCCATAAGCCTCGAGGTGCAACAAAACACCACAAAACGAGACGAGGTAGAAATGCAGCTGGCTGCGCTGGTGGAAAGCCCTTTTTCCAGCGCCCTTTCCATATGGTGGGAAATCGATCCCGGAACCGCAAAAAGTTTACTCATCCTTAAACGTTTAAACACCCCATGCCAAGCACCCAAATGGCGAATCCCCCACGCGTAAGCGCATCCTTGCGTGAAAATCCTTTTCCCAAGATCACCCTGTCCGCACTGGCAATCCCCAACTTACCTTGGCTATTTTTAACTGCATGCGGCACGTTTCGCGTATTCCTGGGATGTGCTCGAACCCACTGCACTGCACCGTACACATGTATCCTTTCTTTGTGTCGCACAATGTCGGCCGGGAGGATATCGCCGACATTCGTACCGTTTAGCGCGTTTCACTGCAAATTTTCCACGAATGCGCCAAGAAAAGGACCCAGGACACCCGGGGACAGGATCACTCACTCACGCACTATCGCGGATATCGCCCACAAACGGCCCACAAACACACACACGGCACCATTTCCGGCCCGCAAAACACTGGAACCTGAAGGAACCTGTGCAGGAGACAGAAAATCACGGAGGTGGATGAAAACAAACACCCGAAGAAAGAACAAAAAAAAACAACGGAAGGCATTTGTTTATCACCTTGTGCTTCTACCAACACACACACGCGCGCGCCCGCGCGAGCCCGCGAACGCGCATACACGCTCGCACGCACGGCAATAAGAGAGACGGGAGCGGCACTCACTCAAGAAGGGACAAAAAAAACAGCACACACACGCTCCAGCAGCAATGGCGTTCAGGGGCGTTGTTTTGGCTCGTTTTTCGGTGCATTCGTTTGTTGTGCGGAATTTGGCAGGCGGCCCTTCTACGCCTGCGAATGGTTCACGGGTTCACGCTTCATCCGCTACGGGGACGTTCCATCGTTTCGCGCAATTCAGCTACACTGGAAATTAGCGTTCGCGATGCGCTGCGGATGAAAAAATAAACGCATTGACCCATGCACACACACACACACGCGAGCGCACACGGGGACGGATGGGATGCAGTGGATGACGCTTTCTCACTTGCGCGACGCACGCGTCCGCTTTGTTGCGTTCTCGCTCGCACCTAGTAGCTGCCACGCAAACGGTACTCGAGACCGCGGGTCCAAAAACCAGGCTCGTAGCAGTGCGGACCCCCGTTGTTGGTACCCTTTGGCGCTTCTCGCTCACTGACCTCGCTCGCACGGGATGTCGAGCTGCACTTGCGTTTCGCGCTCGGAAATAGGAACTGTGCAGTCGCTAACCAAATCCCACCGATCACCGCAAGCTGCTGGGTTTTGGTTTACCTTCTCGCCACCAGCAGCTTCGAGACGGGTTCACGATTTTCACTATTTCAATTTTCACACAAATGGACTCCGCGCGCGACCTCTTCTGCTTCGCTCGATGGACTAAACTGTCAAACGCCCCGTTTGGCCCACTGACGTTATGGGTGTCATGGCCGCCGCGAGCAGGGTGAGATTGTCTCGTAGAAAATGCACGCCAGTGCCAGCAAACCGAGATGCCAGCATGAAAAATGCTGTCACATTTCATCGAACACATCGCACCGAGAACACGAGCGATGTGTTTCTACCTTTCTGTGTTGGCTTTCATAGCTAGGAAGCTCGTGGCCGTAGTAGAACATAGCGAAAATAATCAAATAAAAGAATAACAACCTTTGAATGCCCTTCGTCGTTTACAACACCAGAAATCTATGAACCACTTCCATGTGTGATGTAGTACTTTCTCTATCGGATAACGCCTCTCTTGGAGTATAGCCATAATTCAAACTTTCAACGATGTAACGACGAATTGAACTAAAAGAAATAATAAATAAATATGTTGATCATTGCAATACTTTTTTCTGTCCAACTTTCTCATATGAGCTAATTTAGACAAATTGAACTCACTTCCAGGCTCACACAACGTATGTTCCGTTGCAGTAACGTATAGCGCCGCATACGTATGCCACATGTATCCCCTCAGGGGGCACATATGTATCGAATACCAACATTTTTTGTGGGAATCAACCCACCCTTCCAATCGTAAAAGAAATCAAATTAAAACAACAATCCACGGTATGAGATCAGTGAACGATTTTTCTAGGGTCAGGCGAAATGGACCACACTTTTGGGTAAATGTGGGTACAATTCTTGATTGAAAATGATTAATTCCTTTCACTTCAGCAGCTATGCTACTGGTAAAAGTCGCAAGATTCCAGTAGTCATGCGGGACAAGTCAGCATAAAACTTCTTTAGCTACTTCGTGGCTTCAACCATTGTGAGGGAACCACCCGTATTCTATTGAGAACGGGAACTGACCCTCATTGTAATTTCTTATTAGCACCCCATATGGCGAGGGTAACAATGTGACGCATTATGTTACGCGCGTGGCTCTCTCGTTTCACCTAGAATTAGATTAGTTTGCCCATTACTGCTGGCAGATAAATAGTATAACAAGGGGTGAATAGAAAACATGAATAGACTATACACCACTCTATCGTTGCTTAAAAGGCCAATAGAAAATTCGCATTATCTCGAAGGATGAATTGGCGTTCGAATATAATAGACTGGAGAAAACTTCGATACTCATTAATACCCATGTCAATTGTAACAAACGGGATATTCAAACATGAAGATTACAGATTTGCATAATTGCCGAAACCTATAAACCTATAAAAACTAAATGTATGATAACGCAGCTCTTGAAATGATCAGCTAAAAATTTACAAATTTATGCATTATACCATTCTTTTGACTCTTTTAATTCTTCATGAGTATATCGTCTAAAAATAGTTGTCTTAAGAGGAAAACGTTAGCTAGTCGGCGTTGGCGGAGAACTTTAGTAAGCTTTGTTACATGAGTAAGAAGTAATATGTGATACATCGTATAATGCTCTATACAAGGTACAACTATATCAAACAAGCAAGAACTTTCCGATCGATTCCCTATTTACAACTAAATAGAATCTTTTATGTCACCAAAATATTTAAAACAATACGCATGACAAATCGTTTTTGATTTTTGTTTAGTTACTTGGTTTTTGAGGATATTTAACCATACTTACATCACTTCATTCGGCACTTATTTGCCTTTACCCTTACGTCGTGACAGAGCTCGCTTTTTGCGCTGAATGTTCTTCAACCGTGCCGCCTTTTCACGTGCCTGTTTCGTTTCTTTCTGCATTCGGGCCTTGACGATCTGTTCAGGCGTTTTCAGATCCGCATCGCGCAATTTACGCAAATCGGCCTTAGCGTTATGACGACCCCAGTGGGTGGTAGGATAGTGCTTCTGCAGAATTGGAACAGATGGTGTTGCCTCTTCATCATCCGATTGCTGTGCCTGCTCGGCCATAAGCTTCTCGTCCATCTTTGTGCGATCCTTCCACTTGTCGTAGCGACCTGTCTTGTACGAGGCAGCAATCCAGACGCCGTGCTCAGTACGGATCTTTCCCGCTTTTGGATTCTCTACGTTTACCATCTTCTTCTTCTTGCGATCCCATTTCTGCAGTTGCCGGTTCATTCGCTGGCCGTCAGCCGTATCGCTGATCACGCTCAATTCGGCCGTGTTGGCCTGTCGCGCAAAGTTATCAATCGCATAACCATCCTCTTCGACCGCATCCTTCGCTTCGTAAGCAATAAAGTGTTCCTCATCACGAGAGGAACTTGGCTTAAGGCGTTTCTTTCCGCCGACAGTCTCGGCAGCATCAACGGCATCTGCTATTGCAGCATTACTTTTTTGTTTCATTTGCTCTTCCGCCTCCATTTCGGCGAGTTTGCGTTTGTGTTTTTCGATTTTTCCTCCGTCCTGTTCACGTTTCTGCGTCATCGCAAGCAACTCGCGGGCGTTAGGTTTCGGGTTTAGCTCAAATATGGTTGCATTTGGACGGTAATTTTTCATACGTGCTAGAAAATCATTCCTAAACGCGTCCGGGTCCACGTCAGATGCATTTGTTTTTCCAGATTGTTGTTTCTTCTCTTCTTTCACAGTCTCCGCATTGGTTGTGGTTTGTTTCTTAGTCTTCGATGCAAACAGTTTTCCCTTTTTCCATTTCTTTCCCTTCATATTTTGGTTCTCCACGTTGTTTTCTTGCAAGAAATCCTCCAACACTCCTAATTCGTCCTGCTTAAACTGCTTCGCTCGTTTGTTGGATGCTGCTGAGGCAGCTGGTCGGGTCACGATATATTGTTTGTAAGCATTGTTGCTTACGCGGTATGCCGTGGCCAGATCGATATGTTGAACGTACTCCTGTACAAGCTGATGTTCCGTTTCCTGTGTGTCAGGTGGTACGATTCCAACATTACGTTTGTCGGTCGTATCAAGCGGTCTATTGAGAAACATATGCAAGTCGATCAAATGCGCTATGTCGTCGTTTGAGAAGATAGAATAAGCGGTTCCACTGCGACCGGCACGAGCACATCTTCCAACACGGTGGATGAACAATTTCGGCTTGCCAGGGAAGTGCAGATTTACTACAAAGTCTAGTGTAGGGATATCGAGACCACGAGCCGCTATATCCGTTACAACGAGTACGTTAACCTTGCGATGGGTAAACTTTGCCGTGTTTATCTTACGAGCGGAAGCGTCCAGCCCAGAATACACATGACTGTTGGGAATTCCCGCCTTCGTAAGCATCTACAAAAAAAAAGCACAAACGTGTACCAAATGCGTGAAATTTTTACCAATATCGTGTGCTACTTACCAGGGATATAAGCTCCACGTGGTGTTGAGTACCAGCAAAAATAACCGTTTGGGCCGTAGTTGGAATGACGTCCCGCAACAACACTAATAGTGTGGCGTAGCGTTCCGCTGGTCTACAATAAATGTACTTCAAATCCAGCATATCGGGTATTTTCGACTCCACATCTAAGCGTATCAGCACTGGCTGGCAAAGTCCGGCCGACGCAAAATCGACCATCAACTTCGGTAACGTTGCACTAAACAGGACCATTTGACGGGCTTCCGGAAGGCGCTTTATGGTTTCTGTCAGCTGCTCGCCGAACCCCATTTCAAACAGCCGATCAGCTTCATCCAGAACGCAGTATTGCACTGAGTTTAACTTTAAATCCATTTCGACACACAGATGTAAGAAGCGGCCCGGAGTGGCTACGATGATGTCTGGGAGTGTGTGGACTGCCGCAAACTGTGAATCCATTGAATCACCTCCGAGCACCAGAATCGTCTTGAGGTCCAAGAATCGTCCCAGTTGTTTGACAAACTTGAACGTCTGAATAGCAAGTTCGCGTGTTGGTGAGAGAACCAGAGCGCGGGCGCCTCCGCCCGCTTTTGCTTCACGTTGTTTTAACCGTTCAAGCAAAGGAATAAGAAAACAACCGGTTTTACCGGAGCCTGTCTTGGCCATGGCCACTACATCACGACCGTCCATGATGATGGGAATAGTTTTCCGCTGAATTGGCGTGGGTACCTTATAGCCCATCTTAAGAATGCCCTTCAGCACCGGTGCGCTTAGCCCCATAGCTTGGAAGCCGCCGGACTTCTTTTTGCCCTTTTTTCCAGATGATCCTTCCGCTTCATCATCGTAATCAACTTCAGCTTTGTGGATCGAAAAGCCTGGCACTTCGTCCAGTGCCATTACACTCATTTTCCCCGTATTATGGGTAATTTTAACCAACGAAGTTCACGGAAACACGCGGTTAGCTGCCGTTGTTTTCATTCAGTTAACTAAACTTACGTTTGTTTCACGAGCTGTCACTGAGTACTAAAGCAACATAATAATTGTGCTAAATTTCAGTGCATCTTCCAAAAACCGTTTTTACTTTGAGGCGGTATGTATATTAATCCCTGTTTCATTAACTAATAACACTTCCAAATATCGGCAAAATGGTTTGGGGATGGATTTTCTTCACCTACAGTCCTAAACTATTTACATGACATGCTGTATTGTTTTCTTTGTTATCCTGCCGCTAATGCCCTTATGGAGATGTTTGAAGGAGCCATCGGTTTGTTTTGATGCACCCGCGCGTCTGTTGACAACATATGATTTCATCACTTTTCTCTCTTACCACATCCTGCCAATCCCATTAACGCAACCCGCCAATTTAACCTGTTTCACCTCTTCTACCACATACCGCGACGATGATGGATTTCCTGACATTTCCTTACATCAAAAAGATGTTGCTGCCGCAAAACAACCGTGACACTACAAGCGTACAAAAATAAACAACATCTGTCAAGCTAAACACCCATCGTTAATTTGGCCGACGCTAAAAATCATGGAAAGTACAAGTGTATCGACAGTTGCGACGGACAACATTATCAATTCCACTGACTCACCGGAAAACGTACAAGAGAAAAGAACAACACAAAGCACAGAAAGCTTACCGGAAACAGATGAAGCCAAGGAACCGGTAGACGAATCCAAACAACCTGAACGCAGTGAGGATATCTCTTCAGGACAACGCGAATCTGTTCATCAGACCGTCGATGAATCAAACGAAAAACCGGCCAATGAACAGGACGAAGACGAGGATGAAGAAAAGCTCCAACAACGATTACAAACTCTGAAGGGAGATAGAATCGGTGAAACGATGTACTCCGAGCGCTTTGTACTGTCGACCATCTTGAAGCTATCGAAGCAAGAAAACAAGTTGCTCAAGGACGACGAAGAATTTGAGCATGATCTCTGCAATTTATGGGACATGACCATAGAGCCTGATGTTGTGCGGTTTCTTCTGCAACAAGACGTTACCGAGCTCTTCCTAGCTTTGGCCGCCAACTCGAAAGACGACCGGTTGATCGAAATCCTTTTTGGCATCTTCGGAAACATGTGCTGTGTCGAAGAGATGCACGATTTGCTGAAAGAGAAAAATAATATCCTTGTGGAACTTTGCGATTTTCTAGCTATCACCGACGCATTAGCACTGGTTCAATTAATGCGCACTTTCACGACCCTTTTCGACCGGTCTGATGATGAGCGGTACCACTGGTTTGGCGTCATAAAGCAAGTGGACAATCTAACGGAGAAAATCGCTCTCATCCTTGCTACCAGTACTAGTCGAGAGTTATTACAGCACACGGTCGAAACGGTTAACGCCATGATAAACCGCTTTACCGAGGCAGAAGTAAATTACGAACAATTGAACGAGTTTTATCGTCTGTTTGCCAAAAGTTGCCTAATGGAAGGACTTTTTGAGGCTTTCTGGCAACTCTATCCGATGCCTGCGAAGGATGCAATGGATATTTCAAGTGGTGACGATTTCGATGAAGATACACTTACGCTGAAGGACATTAGAACTATGCGTCGCTTCCTAGAGATTCACGAGCACTTCATGGTGAACGCGAACGAGCTTTATGAAACCTACGTTAACGAGGTCGATCAATGCGTTCAACGGGTCCTTTCGTCGTTCGTACGCAAAAACGTGCTCCTTCCGGTGACCAGAAACCATGTCACGATCTTCGTGGCGATCAACAAAATTTTCAGCGGTATTATGTACCACTTTCGGCCTGATACGTTCATCAACGTGGTGCGCATTTACGATCTTCTGGCGGAAGCCATGGACCATCCAACACAGGAAGATCAATCCCCGGTGCACGATGCTGCTGACGATCGTGGTGTCTTCGACCTAGAAACAGCTTGTGAAGAAGTGCGAGAGATAATCTTTTATCTGGTCGCACCAATCAACGAGAAAATCATCCGTGCCGCTATCCAGGCGGGGCAGCTCAAGGAGTCATCATTTGAGCGGCTCTGTCGTGAGCTACGTGAAACGATGGACGGAGAGCCTCTGCTCTACCAGACGTGTGCGAAACTGATGAAAGCCATTCATTCGACGGATGAAAATGATGATTTGCCGCATCGTTCCGACGATCTAGCGACTCGGGAGTAACGTAATTTGTCTAAAAACCGTAACATATAAGGTATGCTTAAAATCATTGTCACAGTCGTATTAAGCCATCTTTAATAAATAATAACCATCTCCATAGAATAATGGTTGAGTTCTCTCTACCCAACGTACGAATCCTTAAAACAATCAAGCAAAAGGTCCCAACAGGATGCCTGAGTCTGTTCGTTTTCAACCTTACTCTTTCGTAGATCAAGCAGTACGCGGTGAGACTCCAGCATGGCAGCGCTTTTCTCCGGCAAAATTCGACTGATTACTCGTACCCAATTTCCGCGGACCGCGTCATACAATGGAAGCAGAGGGGCTGCCATCAGCGGTACATCCTCCCTTGCTGCCAGGCGCAGGAGGTGTGCTAACGATAGACACAGTTGCTCCTGCAGCGAATCGCGACGCTTGTACTCATTGTAATCCACTAAATTGTCCGATTGTTCCAATGCTTGCAGCAGTGTTGCCCAAATTGTTTGAAAGAACGACCCGTAGTATGATCGGCGCCCGACTACCGACAGCGCTTGGGCGGCATTGATGCGCACCTTAAAGTTCGGTGAATTCACAACTGTCTCGCATAGAGCGGGGAATACTCGACGCTCCCAAGAGGCACTGCTAGTAGTGAGCGTGAAGTAGGCTTCATTTTTCATCATGTTCCCGAGCGCGTAACAGGCATTCCATTTTACCTTCACATTTACGGTGCTCGTGACTGTCATGTTTTGTACCAATCGTTCGATCGCATCCTGCCAAAGCACACTCCAGGCGGCTTGTTCGAGCTGCGCTTGTTTCAAAAGATGCAGCACGTTACCTATCACACGTACGGCATTGCTGCGCACTTTATCGTTGTCGTTGGCCGAGTCCAGGGCAGCATTCAGAATGCGTCGCATCAGTTCGTCACTGATCATCATGTCACCATCGTCACCGACGATCGATTCCTGCTGCGATGCATGGTGTTGTTGGTTGAGAATGAGTGCATCAGTAACGTTTCCGAGCGACCAGCTGGTTTTAATCCGTGCCATTGCATTCGGGTCGCGTAGTATCCTTAGGATCGATTCGATCGTATTGTCCACGTAACATACGTCGTCCCGAAGGGACGGAAACATTATATACACTGACAAGGAGCGAGCTGCCGCTGAAGAGACGGCACTATCTTCATCGAAAGTGCAACCAGTCAATAAGGAAACCAGCGCTAGTTGACGGTCTCGCTGTAAGGAAGAAAGAAGTCATATATTTAGAAACTCACGATAAAGCCCGACAGTCAGCTGATAGGGCAATCATCCACGCTTAATTATGTACCGGAAATTTCTCGTATATGTGCACACCAACGTTTCCAAGGGCATCGCAATAAACCGAGCGCAGGTTTGCCACCAGATTAACGTTCTGTATCTGCTCCGTAACCGTCGGAATGATGGTGATCCAAAAGGTAACAGCCACTTTTAGTTTTTCCTCATCGATTTTGTCTTGTAAGAAAAAAGGATATCAGCACAACCTAATCGAAAGCAGGTTTTCTTGCCTACCAGGCTTACCTTTTAACAATAATGAAGTATGAATAGCGTGACCAAGCAGATCCAACAGCCGACCAGCATACAGCTTTATCTCCGCCAAAGGATCACCGAATGTGTTAATTAGTGCTTGCGCCACCGACGGTAGATGATCGGCTAAAAGCGAATAATGGCTGCTCATAGCGCACAAAACTTGAAGGCACTCCATGCGGACGGGCATCACAGGACTGGCAGTACAGTTGACTCCTAAATTCTCTAGAACCACTTGAAACAACCACGACATGGATATATCACTTTCGGAATCGTTGCAATCGCCGCTGGAAGCTTGTTGCGTTTTGGTATCGCATCCATCCACTAAATGTGTTTGCTCGGAATCGGAATCAAGTGCTTCTTCCTCTTCCTCGTCCTCTTGATTTAGCGACAGGTCGAATCTGGAGTGATAAAAACATATAAACCGATCGTTACCGACACCTTCTTAACCGACCGTTTCAATTATAGTGGTTTTGTCGGATAGTGCATACCGCACTTACGCTTTTGTGACTGGCTTGCTCCGTGCTTCATTTCCGGTGGGTGGCTGTGCTAATTTTTTGATCCCGATCAGTTCTGCAATTTCCTCAGTCATATCGGGAACCGATATCAGAAAACCCATCACCATCATCGCAGCCACTTTGATAGTTGGATCCCGGTGTCGCACCAGCGGCCGTACGATTCTCACGAAACGGCTGGCAATTCCATCTCGCAGACGATGGAAGGGTGTCGCCTGAATTAACACAGTTAGTCCTTTCAGCAGTTGCGTGAGAACGGTCAGATCGCTCTCGAGCGCTATAGCCTGCGTCAACATGGCATACATTTCCACAACCATGTTGCCTAGGATCACAGAAAACGGTGTGAACGAAACGAGGGGTTTCTTGCTGTTTTCCGCCTGTATCAAGAACGGTTTCGACTTGTACAGCAGAAACGATGTGGCTTGGATGGCTGCTATGCGACATTTAGGTGATGGGTCGCGTAGTACGCAGTTCAGCAGGGAAACAGTGGCTACGGAGCGATTCTCATCAGGAAATAGTGCGTGCCAGTAGCCAAACAGGAGACGTTTCTCAACGTGTTGAGCCATGGTTCCGATCAGAGCTAATGCCGAATGGCGAAGCTTTGCAGAGCGGTGTCTTTCAATCTGTGCTCGAGAGGACGTTGCCTCGTTTTCCGAATAATCCGAATCACTTGTGTGATAACTTCCAGACTGGAAAGATTGTCCTTTTGAAGACCCTAATGATAGAGAAAAGATAAAGCGAATGACACGTGTTATTTTCCAATGAATAAAGACTAGTAACATTCGCACCTACAATCCAACACCAGGCTTAATTCTGAATACGGCTGTCGATTGATATCTCCTTCGTTGGTTTGCTTCTCTTGCATTCGTCCTCCAGTTTTTTTCGTTGTGCCAGTTCCTCTCCGATTTTTTGGATGAGTACGTGTTTTACGCGCCTTTGCTATTTTTCCTCCCTTACTGATCGGTATATGTTCCGGTTCAGGAATGCCCTGTTGTGATACCGGAATACGTTGTGGTAGCAGCTTCCCTACGTCAGGCACCCCGTACATCATAAAGGCCTTGGCTGTGCCAATCAACCGGCCCAGTTGGACATTTGTCCATTCGTTCGTAGTGTCCAACGTTACGATAATCCGCAGACAGTTTGTTGCAGATGTAGCTAAATTGTAAAAAGTGAGCTCGGTGAATGATTCCGCGCGCACTTTGAATAATAAATCCAGCACTGCATTGCCCATCAAGACAAGGTATGGCTCAACCTCCTCACAGGATGATTCTGAGCGTATTAAAATCGATTCCAGGCAAAGCAACGACGAAAGATAGAGCTCATTGGTGCTGCAATGCTCGAGGTTGTCTATTGATGGTGACTTTTGTTCAATTCTTCTGTAATCCGGATCGACAAGAACGTTGATAAGGATACCGTTGTTCGATATTAGAAAATCGAGAAACTAAAAGAGAAAAACTGTAACATCAGAATGTAGGCTATATGTACAAATATCGTACCGGAGAAATTTCGTAACACTGCCGTAGAAGCAATTGCATCGTGCCCAAAACTTCGGAAGCTACTTGATAGAATCGTCTTTCAAGACATTTTCGCAACCAAGCAATCATACTGCGTGCTGCTCCATCTGGAAGTACTAACTTTTGCCGGATAACGAGTGATTTGACGAGAAAGCAAGCTTTCACTACCAGAGTGTCCTCGTGTGGAGGAATGTTTACGAATGATTCCACCAGCCGTACCGGGGAACGCACGTCGGTGATTCGAGCGGCACGGTAGTTCAATCCATTGAGCTCATTCAACAGTGTATTGATTTCATTTCGGTAATCGGCCAACTGACTGCCACAGTTTAGAAAAAGGAATTTTGTAGACAGTTGAAGAAATTCCTGTTCCAGCTCCATATGGCGGCTAGCGTGTACCAAAACAATTGTAAAACTACTCTTGATTTTCTGCTTCTTCTCCAAATGTCAGTCTAACGTCAAACCAACTAAACATTTCCAATTATTCAACTGTACAACAAAATCGGTACTAATTATTATCATTAACTATATAGATACACATATACATATGGTTTAGGCGCTGCGACATTTTTTTTAAATTTACAACAGTTGTTATGCAAAAATGAGGGTTTCATAGACTTTCTTTTAATAAACAAAGAAGACAGAATGTGTCACTACAAATGAACTGCATTGTATTACATCTATTTCTTTTTCGACGCCCCACCCATATCGTCCAACTGTTGCTTAAGTTCTTTCAAATCCCGATCAGGAACATATCGCGCTTCTTCATGATCCCACGTATGTTCCGATACATTCAACGAAACACCTTCAGGCAGAGCCGCCTGAAGTGTTCGAAGCAGCAGCGGATACAGTGGAGCTTGTACCTTATCTACCTGCACCGTGCGTTCATACACGGTTAGCTTGTACTCACTATCCATAACACTGGAATTCGGTTTGAACTTTTGTACAGTCAGTTTCTGCGGTGGATGCGCGTAAGCATCCACAATTTCTAAATCCATAGAATCAGCTACGTTGTGAATGAACTTTTGATAGCTCTCAAGCAGTGGATAATCATAGCCTTTAATAGTAAAGTTGAGCGTGTCGTGAAGTGGATACTTAGGCTTCAGCAACTGCAAAAAAATATATTCAAATTGTTAAAATTGCCAATGTTTTGGTATTGTACTAAAAATTATGCTTTGGATGACTTGGGTGAAGTGTATGAAATATAAATGTCAAACAGCGTCTGTTGGTATTTCCTAGCGCTTTGAATTCAAGTGGTTTTATAAACAAATTCCCGTTAAGTTTGAAAATGCCACGGAAAAAGGGCAAACCGGAAAAGGGAAAAAAATCGACGACCAAAAATATAGAATCACGACCTCGTCGAACTTATTCCGATAGTTCTAACTCAGAGGATAACGCATCATTATCATCAGCATTCGATACAAGACACAGTCACGAAAGCCGGAGTAGCACGGATTCTAGATCAAGGGTTTCCGATGGCAAAGGAGCACGGTTATCGTCCTCATCAGAGGATAGCGCATTTCCACAATCACCGTCGTCCAGCACGAGGCACAATCGTCGAAGTCGGAGCAGCACAAATTCTAGATCAAGAGTTTCCGATGACGCAAGACCACGGCGAAGATCTGCTTCATTATTTTCTGAATCGTCCCGACCTATCACTAATACTTCATACAGAGTTGCACCGTTTCTTCGCGACGTAATAGCATTACAAACATCATGGAAGCTCGTCATCCCGAAGGCATGCATTGCAAGAGTGATGCGTGAGATACTTAATTCCTTCCACATGTATCGTATTACTATGGGTGCACTTGAAGCTTTGCACGAAACCACTGAAAACTTTTTGGTGCAATTGTTTCAAGATGCCTACTTGTGCACCTTACATCGCAACCGAGTTACGTTATTACCTAAAGACATAAGGCTAGTGCAGTATATCAGGAAGGACTCCGATTACCTCTAAATAATCCGGCTCATACATTCGATTCAAGCATCCTGTTGTTCTGCTGTACGATCGACTGCTTATAGTATCCAGTAGCAAGCGCCGAGCCGCCTAGAAAGAGTACAAACCAAAGTGCTCTGTAACTATCTACACCATATGTATCAGACAATTTTTTTACCATACGAAGCGCCATGTCTTTGTAATTTTAACTATATTTTGCGAAGTTTTATATCTAATAAACCTCGGAAACGAATCTACTGTGTGTTGTTTTGGTAGTGAAGCTGAAAACTGTAATCTGTCAAAAAGCGCTCTCGTTTGAGGTTATGTAAGAGAAAAACAAAAAGCTAAAAATGATACGCGCGGAAGCGCGAAAATATTTTGCCTAGTGCTCAGAGTTTTCCATTTAAAATAAACAAAGCTAATTATCGAAATGCATGTGTTACGTCGTACTCAACTATTCTGGCGAAGAGTGGGTTCAAAGGAATGTGAACGATTTGCTGGGCGCTCATACGCCTCCATAAAACGGCGAAGTGTGCTTCGGCAGGATGTATCCCAAATGCCAGTGAACCGATTTCCTATGGCCAAGCCCAACGATACACGAGTATATGTGTGGGGTCTGGCTGCAACGGGGGCCCTCGGTATACAGACGTCGGTGAAGAAGCAGGCCAAAATATTTACCGATTTTGTTCAGCATCCTAGCAGGCTCAGCTTTGCCGAGGCTCACTCAGTCACAGACGTAGCAACGGGCTACGGATTCACGATATACGTCGTGAAATCTCTCGAAGGCACAGCACTATGGGGTACCGGCATTAACACCGATGGACAATTGAGCTTTCAAAAAGCTACCGGAACGCACAAGAAACCGATCGAGTTAGTTATCTATCCTGCTCCAATCGATCTTGCCGGCGCTAAGACGAACCAGGAAGACATTGTTCAAGTGGCCGCCGGGAGAGCTCACCTTCTAGCACTAACTAATAGCGGCAAAGTGCTCGCGCTGGGTAATAATGCTTATGGGCAATGCGGTCGGCGAATCGTTCACGGTGAAGACTACTTTTCGAACCCCGTGGTAAATACTGTCACCGTTGATGAGCCTGTGCAGGGCGTAGAATGTGGCCAGGATCATAGCCTGCTGCTTACCGAATCGGGAAGGATATTTTCCTTTGGATGGAGTGATGATGGACAAGCAGGCCAGGGTAGATATGGATTGATCGATGTTCCCGGCCCGGCCGAGGGAGACATTAAAGGTGAAAAGATCGTGAAATGTTCAAGCAGTTGCGATACGATTCTGGCGATAAATGGTAAGCATACAGTAGGCTGCTGCGCATCAACGCAAGTTCAATTTAGAAACTACCTATTCTTCACGATTGTTCCACAGATAAGGGCGAACTATTTGGATGGGGAAACTCGGAGTACGGTCAACTTGGGGACGTTTCCCAGGATAGTCCACAAATCAATTCACCGCGCCACTTGTCTTTCGCACGGGAATGCGGCAAAATTGTCGACATAGCAGCCGCTGGCTCGTATTGTCTCATTTTGAATGGTACATAAATCAGTTCGACTACTAATTACATTCGCTTTCGAATACATATTCAGTAGTTCCGTTTTCTTTACTTTAGATCAAGGCGACGTGTTTTGCTGGGGCTACGGCATACTTGGCTTAGGGCCGGAGGTACAGCATCGGCCCATTCCTACTCGAATTTCTTCCGCATTGTTCGGTCGGAACGAGTTCAATCCAAACTCACGAGTGGTTGCGATCGCTTGCGGAATCACTCATTCGGCAGCGGTAAACGATCAACAGGATTTGTACATGTGGGGACATAATCGATACGCCTGTCTAGGACTTGGCCACAAAAACGATCAATTCTTCCCACTTAAGGTAGCCCTCAATGCGCGAGTTCATAAGGTCGCATGCGGGATCGACCATACAGTGGCACTTTGTACGGCTTTTGTATGAGAACATGCATCGTTATGGAGATTAATGATCATATTGATTATTTAAACCGATGTAAATACATGCGAAATACGTAAAAAAATGTATGATCGTTTTATTGTATGGACTCTGTCTAATAAGAGACAGAGGTTAGGCAAATTTTTTGCCATGAGTCACACGCAGCAATAAATCCAGAGCCCATTTAGGACGATCTTTCGGCACCATGTGACCGGCGTTGCGCACCAGAACTTCGACCAAATTGCCGGCCTCCTTAGCGTACCCGGCAATTTCCCCGTCCACTCTCCAAATGTGGCGAGGAGCCTTCTTGTAGTCATCCATTGCGGGGAAGCTAAGCTTCGTCACGTAGTTCATCGTGAGCGGATAGGCGACGATAATATCCAGCTGGCCGTTGTAAATGACCACACGGTACGAGTGCAACAGCTCATTCAAATATGGGACGACCGACTGCATAACGTCTAGCTTCAGGTGTTCTTCCACCTTATTCTCGCCTTCCAAGTCGTGGAAAGAGTTGTTGCCCACGTGGATGGCCCGACGCGTTTCCGCCAGTTGCAGGAACTTGCCCATATAGTCGTCCGCCGGATCCGGCACTGTTTGCAAGTAGTTAAAGTACGTTGTGAAGCCGGATACATTTTTGAACAGCGATCCACCAGCGTATTGGTCGCCATTGATCAGCTCATCGAACACATTGAAGGCACACTGGTAGTCCTTCTTGGTGATGCAGTCGCGGCCCTTCGCCTCGTACTGGTGAAACAGATCGCGCGTTTTCCCATCGATCAGCCCCAACTGATACAGGTAGTCACCGTACACCAGCTGGTGATAGGGATCACAGAGCCCGTTGCCGATCGCGATTCCTTGCAGGTTCAGCTTCACCTTCGCATTCCCATTGTTTCTGTGGATCGTGTGCGCCACGGCCGGGACGTACTTTCCGCCGTACGATTCGCCAGTTACGAAGAATGGCTGCTTCTGCAGATCCGGGAACAGGGTGAAAAACTGCTGCAGGGCATTGTACAGGTTTGCCCCGACGTGCGTTTCGTTGGTCGAGTAGCCCTCGTCCTTATCGGTGAAGCTGAACCCAGTTCCGACGGGGTTATCGATGTACAGGAGATGATGATTCAGGTGCCAGCTGTATTTGCGCGGTTGCAGCTTCATGTCACTGCGCACGGAAAATGGGCCGTTTTCGGTAAACAACCCGTAAAGGGACGATGCTCCCGGACCGCCCTGTAGCCATAGCACCACCGGAGCGTCCGGGTTTAGTTTGGCCGGGAAATACCAGAAAAAGAGATTCGAATTGGTGGCGGCGTCCACTGTCAGGTAGCCCGAATAGCTCTCAATGTCGGACGGAATGGCGGAGTGGTTGACTCGGGCAGCCTGGCGTCCAGCGTCCACGGATTTGTTGGCGATAAACGGCGTCAGAAAGAGCGGTTCGCCAACATCCTCTTGTGGGGAGAGTGGCAGGGCCTTAAATTGTGGGTACGGATTGATAAACGAACGTTTTGCTTCGCTTCCAGCTGGATTCCATGCCACAAGCAGCAACGAAGTGCACAATATGGCCAACATGGCCGTTCCTTTTTTTCCCGAATGAGTACGGAGTAATTGAATTAATCACGCGCCACCTACCAACGAACGAAGAAGACTGACTGCAGGTTCTCTACTGACATGTAAAGCGTCGAATGCTCCAGACGCTTGGGTCGGACCTCCCGCTGACCCCCTGCCCTTACGAACTATTGTGATTGTGTCAATCATCGCGTGAAGAAGAAGAAATAATGACCCATTCCTGTCAATAGTTAGACGGATCTGGATTAAAGAGCTTATCGACAATCGATAAGGCAATTTGTTAAAATAGCTTAATATATTTTTAATTGTGTCAAGCAACAGCAGCAGCAGCAACAGATGATGAATATTTAATTTATTCAACCGAGTAAAAACACTTGCAAATTAAGTGAAATGCTCATTTAAGGTCACCGTCTGGGGTGTCTTATTTTACCATTTGAAAAATGGTATGATGAAGTGGTGAAGCAAAATATATACATCAAAACCGAATTGATTGATATGTCCGAACGAAGAATAGCATAGATATCACATATTATCTTATCCATCATATCAGATATCACCTGTGTCACTCACTTCCGCAATTTCTTCACAAACCGGCATCTTTACCGGTCATCGTTCGCTTATCGCTAAAGTGCATAAGCGACCCCTCAAAGCGAATCCGCGATAGCGCCCGGTTGTAAACAAATCCCGATACAAAACAAAGCAACCCGGCTACACCACTACGTACACACACCACGTGGTACTTCGAGCCCCACCTCTAGCATGCTACTCCCCAGCATGGTGCCCCAGCCGAGGCCACCCACCAACGAGCAACATTGCCGGGAAAACAGCATGTTTCCCACGAACGAACACAGCTACATGTGCTTTGTGGTGTGTGGTACTACCGCACATCCACGAGACACGGTGTGCGCGTGCGGCGTGAAAAATTGCGGCCTGAGCTGATGGGGGAGGCAGCGCATATTTTTTGACAGCAACCACTATTTCGCAACCAAACATGATGATTCACCCGGCAACGGGCGGTACGTTAGATATTGCTTTGCTTCTGTTCGATATTCTAAGCACCATATTGACGTAACCATGAAGTAGCATCTCGGTGTGCCGTCGTAGCGTGAGATTGTGCCGTTTCGAGTGTCCCTCCACACCAGGGCAAGTTCTCCACTGTGGACCGGTTTGTACTTAAGGGACTTTTCTGTGTACTTGGCACCATAATTAGGTACTGCAGTGGAGAAACTAAAGAAAACAACAAAAAAAGCTCACACACACACACGGGGCAATGGGAGCCGAGTGACGCCATTCGAAATCGTTTAACCATTAACCGCGGCAATCTCTAGTGTGCCTTAAAGCAAACAACCGCTTACACTCTCAATCAGTGCCGGCTTTATGCGGCTGTGTTACGCAGAACATACCTCATCAAAATTCGAAAACTCAACCCGTCTACTCTCTCCAACAAACATGGCTACTACGAGCTGGCACAAATTGGTGCTGCTGTTGTGGAAAAATTGGATCATCCAGAAACGCCACTACGTGCAGACCACATTCGAAATCACCATCCCGGTGTTGGCCTGTTCGCTGCTCATACTGGTGCGCGGTCTCGTAACGCCTACAGTCTACAGCGAACCGACGACCTTCAACGGCCTCAATGTACAGAGTTTGGCCATGATACGGTAAATTAAACGGGGAACCAGCAAGGATCCAGGGAATATGAATCGCGAGGTTTCAACTGTTATTTTGTTTTCAACCCCCGTGCTTAACACCCCACAAAAAAAGAGAGATGGTCACCAACCATCCGATCAGCTTAAAAATTGCCTACTCACCGCGAAATGACGTGCTGGGGCGAATTGTTGGTATAGCTGCTCGTATGCTCGGTACCGATGTTCTGCACCAGGGATACAACGACAGCGGCATCATGTACAAGGAACTCGTGACGCATAATTACCTCGCCGGGTTGGAGTTCGATGACGAGCTTAAGGTAAGGGACACCTGCGGATGTAAAAAAAACCCAATTAGTACTGACCTCGATTGCTCTGTTGCAGAATATAACGAACCTTCCGGACAGGATCAATGTGGCCGTTCGGTTCCCGAGCGAAATGCGCACGACTCGGTTACCGGGGGCACAGTTTTGGGCCAACTGGCGCACGTTCTTGATCTTCCCACAATTTCAGGTGTATGGTGCGCGCAATGTGAACGATAGCGATGGTGGTTTTCCGGCGAACTATTACTCTGAAGGGTTCCTATCCGTTCAGAACGCACTCAGCCGTGCGGTGCTGCAAATGCGCACTGGTCGAAACGATTCCTTGCCGCATGTTGAGCTAAAGGTACGTGTAAAATTAGCAGAAATACTTGCAAAATTCCGTCAGGCTTTAGACTTACCAAGTAATCACGTGTTTTGTTTCACATGGTCATCAATTTCCACTAATTTTCTTACTTCCGTTTTTCTTTTATCGACAGCGCTTTCCATATCCGCCCTTTTACGACGATCCGCTCCTGCGGGGATTAGAAAATCTCTTTCCGTCAATCATCATGGTTGCTTTTTTCTATTCGTGTATCAATACCGTTAAGTTTATAACGCTGGAAAAAGAAATGCAGCTGAAGGAATCGATGAAGGTGATGGGCCTCGACGGGTGGATACACTGGGTGGCCTGGTTCATGCGCACTCTTACGCTTCTGACCATCTCCATCACACTGATCACGATCCTGCTGAGCTGCAATCTTACCACCAACACGAAAGTGGCCATTTTTCCGTTCTCCAACCGCTTTTTGATCTGGTTGTTTCTCTTCGTGTATGGCATAACGACGATCATGCTGTGCTTCATGATTAGTACCTTCTTTTCTAAAGGTAAGAATTCTGCGGACACTTCTTAGCTAAACATTTTCATCCTGTACTGATTATTTTTTGTAGCAAACATTGCTTCCGGTATCGCGGGAATCGTGTGGTTCTACTCACTCACGCCGTTCCAACTGACATTTGGAAATTACGACCGGATGTCGTTGGGCGCAAAGCTCGCTTCCAGCCTGTGGAGCAATACCGCAATGGGATACGGAGTGATGCTGTTTATGAAACACGAAGGAACATCAATTGGGTTGCAGTGGGATAACATCCTTGCTCCCGTCACCGTCGATGATCAACTGACGATGGGACACGTGTTCGCAATGTTGCTGGTCGATGCCGCGCTTTATCTCGCCATCGCACTGTACGTCGAACAGATAGCGCCCGGGCAGTTTGGTGTGCCCCGGAAATGGAATTTCATCTGCACTGCGAGCTTCTGGATGGAGGAGGTTTTCTCTTGTGCACCATCACACGCCTCGAGAACCGTTCTTACCGAGGAACCGATCGAAAGAGAAAGACTCAGACCAAGCGGCAAATACCAGGCAAACCGTGAGGAGGAACCCACCGATAAACCGGTCGGTATCAGCATGGTTGGACTCACGAAAGCGTACAATGGTCAATCCCTGTCCACTGCGGCGCTTAAAGGACTCACAGCTAACTTTTTCCGCGACCAAATAACGGTGCTGCTGGGCCACAACGGGGCAGGAAAGACAACCACGATGGGCATACTGACGGGGCTGTATCCACCGACGACCGGTTACGCGACCATCGAGGGCCACCAGATTGGCAGTAAGGCGGTAAACCAGCTACGCAATACTCTCGGGTTCTGTCCGCAGCACAACGTGCTGTTCAACGAGCTTACCGTGGCGGAACACATACGGTTCTTCGCCAAACTGAAAGGTATTCAGCAGGAGGACCACATCGAGGTGGAAATTGACCGGTATGTGCGCGCACTAGAACTCGACCCGAAACGACACGCGCAGTCACACACGTTGTCCGGGGGCATGAAGCGTAAGCTTTCGCTGGCCATCGCACTTTGCGGTGGATCGCAGGTCGTTTTCTGTGACGAACCAACATCCGGCATGGATCCGAGTGCTAGACGGATGGTGTGGGATTTGTTGCAGCAAGAAAAAAGCAACCGTACGATTGTGCTTTCCACGCACTTTATGGACGAAGCGGATGTGTTAGGTGATCGCATCGCGGTCCTATGCGATGGTGAACTGCGAGCAGTCGGGACACCATTCTTTCTGAAGAAACGCTTTGGGACCGGGTATCGGCTGGTGTGTGTGAAGAGACCGACTTGTCAGCCGGATGTTATTACGGAGCTATTGCGGCAGTACTTGCCGGATGTAGCGATCGAGTCGGATGTCGAAACGGAGTTATGCATTCGACTGCACGAGCATCATCGAGCTATGTTTCAGCCGGCATTGGAAGAACTAGAACGTAGCATCGAACGTTGTGGTATTTCCAGTTACGGCATTGCTTTTTCCACATTGGAGGAAGTCTTCATGCGGTGAGTTATAAGACACACGTTCTTATGCACGCCAATTTCATCCATATTTTTCCATAGTTTGGCA
The DNA here is from genome assembly GCF_943737925.1 of Anopheles nili. NCBI lineage: Eukaryota > Metazoa > Arthropoda > Insecta > Diptera > Culicidae > Anopheles > Anopheles nili. The sequence continues at coordinate 50,603,552 of NC_071292.1, forward strand.
AACGAAGATACTGAAAAGGATGAGCTGCAGCCCAGCGTAAATGACGGATCGATGGAAATCCACAAGAAGCACCTGCAAAACGGAACACACGTTCGCTCAGATCCACCTCCAATAACGATAACCGAAACGTACGAACTGCTAACCGGTTGGCAGCTGATTCGCAGCCAAGTTCAAGCAATGTTCAGCAAGAAATGTCTAACCTTCATGCGCACGTGGAAGATATCGCTGCTGCAGGTGTTACTGCCAATGCTGTTCGTCCTGCTGGTTATTGCGATCGTTCGTTTCTTCCCGAACAACGTCGTCCTGCCGCCGCTAGAAATCACGATCAAAAGCTACGAGCGCACCAGTACAGTCGTGTCCGCAAATCCTCGAAACTCGTCGCTTGTGGCCGCCTATGAAAAGTCGATCGATAACGCCCCGGGAACCGGTTCACACAAGTTCATAGTGACGGAGCGAAATTTCACTGAATTTATCCTTGAAAAGGTAACGTGGAGGCGCTCCATGAAAGCTACATGCATTAATCATCCGTTCGTTCTCCCAACAGGCGGTGGAAAACATTCGCGTCGTGGATAATACCTTCATGATTGGAGCCACCTTCGATGAGACTAAACGGAATTTTACTGCCTGGTTCAACAACAAGGCCTACCACACGGCGCCACTTTCCCTTAGCGTGCTTTACAACGCACTTACGCGTACGGTTTGCTCAAACTGCAGCCTCACTGTGACGAACAAACCGCTTCCTTACAGCACACATGTTCGATTTTTGCGCACACAATCGGGAAGCAATCTAGGTTTCCAGCTTGCCTTCAACACTGGCTTTGCCATGGCCTTCGTTGGCGCGCTGTACATCCTGTATTACGTCCGCGAGCGAGCATCCGGCTCGAAACTGTTGCAATTCGTGAGCGGCGTCGATGCGGTCACGTTTTGGGGCGTATCCTTTTTGTGGGACTTTGCCGTGTATTGCGTGGCGATGGGTCTGTACATTGGAACGTTGGCCGGCTTTCGCGAGGAAGGTTGGTCCACGCCGGAGGAATTGGGACGCGTGGCGATTGTGTTCCTCTGCTTCGGGTTAGCCGTCATCCCGTTCACCTACGTCGGGGCGTACTGCTTTGACGTGCCGTCCACCGGTTTTATTAAAATGTTGATTTTTAACATCTTCACTGGAACGGTCATGTTCACGGCGGTGTTTTTGCTCAAGGTGAAGGACTTTGATCTTCGGCACGTGGCGGAAACGATGGAGTGGGTTTACATGGTTTTCCCGCTTTTTGCCCTTAGCCACAGCCTGAACAATATTAATGTGATGGAAACCACACGTCAAATTTGCGATGCGTACTGTGACGCGATGCCATTTTGTACGCCTCAATTGGCGTGCAAATTTGAAGAACTTTGCTGTGGTAAGTTAACTGTCTCTAGGAAGCTTTTATAACGTTCGAATACGGCAATACTAACGTCTCGCTTCTTTCACCGATAGATGTGGAAATATTTTCCTTTAACGCACGAGGAATAAACCGCAATTTGGCTTACCTGCTCGGTGTGGCCATACTCTCATTTACGGTGCTGCTTCTCAAAGAGTACCGTGTTCTTTCTGGAATAAAATTGCCGACGCAATTAAGCACCTGGTGGTCTAGCCGACACCGTAGAACAACGGCAACATGCGATCATCTAGCGAACTCTACCACCGTCAGGGAAGATACGGACATCAACGATGAACGCGACCGAGTAGAACAATTCTACGAGAGCCTGGAGCACCAGAAAACGTCAGGACGTGCCCTGCTAATGGTGCGGAATCTATCGAAAAGATACGGAAACGCAGCTCCACCAGCAGTCGATCGGCTTACATTTGCGGTCGGTGAGCGAGAATGTTTCGGATTACTCGGAGTTAACGGTGCCGGAAAAACGTCTACCTTCCGAATGTTAACTGGTGATCGTCGCATAACATCCGGAGACGCGTGGGTCACTAGCTACCATCTACGCACGCAGCTGCCTTCAGTGTACCGGAAGATCGGTTATTGTCCGCAGTTCGATGCCCTGCTCGAGGATCTCAGCGGTCGGGAAACGTTGCGTATTTTTGCTCGTTTACGGGGCATCCCCAGCCGGTCGATCGAATCACTGGTGGAAAGGTTGGCCGTGGATCTACACTTTAAGTGTCACTTGGACAAACGCATTCAAGCGTACAGCGGTGGAACTCGCCGGAAATTGAGTACTGCGCTCGCGCTGATCGGTGATCCGGCAGTGGTTTATCTAGACGAGCCCACCACCGGCATGGATCCAAGTGCGAAGCGCCATTTCTGGAACGTCATGTACCGCGTGCGAGCGGAGGGTCGAACCGCCCTCGTCCTTACTTCACACAGTATGGAGGAATGTGAAGCTCTCTGCACTCGCCTAGCAATTATGGTGAACGGCACGTTCCGGTGCCTCGGTTCGGTGCAGCACTTGAAGAACAAATTTTCACACGGATATTTCCTTACGATAAAACTGAAGCTAGCTGGCGATGGCTCGAAGGATGAATCTGAAAGGAGCAAGCAAACGATAAAATCATTCATGCAGGCGACATTTCCAGCCACCACCATTGTTGGTGGCGCTGTTCTGAAGGAAGAATATCAAAACTACCTCACCTATCACATCCAGGACACCGGGCGTCGTTGGTCGGAGATGTTTGGTACTCTCGAACGAGCACGGGAGCAGTTGCAACTCGAAGATTACGCACTTGGACAAACGACTCTCGAGCAGGTGTTTCTGGCTCTGACTGCCAATCAGCAAGCATGCAACGAACCGTAGGAACAGAATCTCAAAATTGCCGCAAGCCTTACACGAATCTGAATAATTTCACGCTCTAGTCTATCTCTCTTTCTTTCTACGATCGTCAACACCAGTTGTGGAAGGCAGCTGCGCATATGAAAACTGTGGTACAGGGACGGTCAACACGATTGTGATTCATAAATCTTAATTACCGCCTAGTATTTCCGTATTTTAACCGATGCAAATAAAAAAAATGTTAATTAAACGAAATTGTTAATGAGAAATACACTTTACGAGCGCAATTTTATGGAAATTTTCTTGTATTTGCTTCCGCATGTGGGGCATAATCCGTTTCTTTTCACAATCTGTGCTGCCGAGTGGCTCTGAATACTATTAAAATTTCTGAAAATTAGTTCTGGAGAGAATTACTTACAAGAAACTTGCTATTTTTTTACCAAAGATGCACGATGTCGAATCTTCTTCTTACACTCTTGCCTTTTCTTCCCACAAACGATTGCAGGATTCTACATCATTATTGGCGGTGGTGGAAAAAGAAGAGGGTTCTTATCTACATAAATTCTAATTCTCAATGAGTAATTTCATGCCATTTTCCTTAAGCTTATGATTTGAACGTTGGCATTTCCTTTTACAAACGCGAAACTGTATCCTTAATTACGTTAGATGTATACTATACAATCTTCTCACTCCAATTGCATGCTTTATCTAATGATGTGCTTAATTGCAACGTTAAACGTGTTGTTTAGTATTAGATTCACATTCTCGCGGCTTAAAACAAAAGATCCATAATCAACAACGAATAATCAAAAATTAAAAATAGTACCAAAACTATATGAGAAAAAGTTGAACCACAAAAACTTCTATCAAAACTAAAACAACAAATAAAATCATAGAAAATGTACAGATGCCCAATTGTTTGTTGGTGCGTGAAAACCTGGTTAAAAGAAGTACAAACAGACACTTGATATCAATCGGGAAAGGCTGCTTGTCCGACCTACGGATCTTAACACAACCGGTGGTATTACTACCCCCTCCCAATCACGAACGACTCTTCAATTATCTCTGCAAATAAAAAAGGATTAACAAAAGCAGAAGAACCACAATTTTGCGACCTAATTGTTGGCGCTGACGCTGTTCAGTTTGGCTTGTTTCTTATTTTCACGTTCTCGTCGCCGCAGCTTCTTCCGCCGACGATCGATACTAGCCAGTTCGGCTTTAATAGCGTTGTACGTTTTTCGAAGCTCCTGTATCTTTTTCTTGATTATCGCTATCCGTTGATTGTTGTTGAGAGAAGGATCTAAAAGCAAGACAAAGGAAAGTAGTTATGCTTATGCGAGTTCTTATTCTTACTTTTGGCGTTCTCTGAAGCCTTCCATTGATTTTTCTTACCCAAATTGACCAGGAAGTTGTACTGACATGGCCTTCCAGATTTGCTGCCAATAAATACCAGAGACGATGAAGATGATCGTTGTAATGCGGCGATGGTGTCCGAGTTATCTTCACTGTCAGTTGCTGCAGTAGTAACAACAATATTATTATTATTACAATTAAAAGCGATCAAAGATCTATAACTAATTTTTTTTCCAATTCACACACCATTGCTTGTATTTATCCCCCGCTGGTTGCGACCGTAGCTGCCGCTGGAACCATTATTTGCACTTCCATAGCCACCTTGGTTGATATTCGTCGTCCGTCTGCGCTTAAGTGTTGGCTCTTCACTGGGCTTTCGTTGCCGACGTTTCTTAACCGGAGACGATTCTTGATCATGTGCTAAAATTAGCAACAATGAAAAATAAAAAAATGAATGTGAAAATTGGAAAGAGGCGAATCAATATCCATGCACTTACTCTCATCTTGACTAACTGAATCCCTCGGAGAGCTGTTGGGCGTATCGACAGCAGACTCTCCTCCACCACCGCTGGGGCCTATTTTACCTCGCAAAATCTGTTGATGTTGCTGCTGCTGTTGCGGTGCTTGCTGCTGGTGTTGTAGTTGCTGCTGCGGTTGTTGCTGTTGATGCTGCGATTGTTGCTGAACTATAGTGGAATTAAACGAGCCACCAATTCCTGCTGAAGCTCCACCTGCAGTTTGCGCGTTTTGACTACTGCTGCTAATCGTTGTATTGCCTCCTATCGTTATCGTCATAACAGGCGGCTCCAGATCCATCGGCACTGGCTTCAGATCGGTCGCGGTTTGTACTGTTTGTGGTTGTAGGAAGGAAGAGGAGGACGACGACGACGTCGATATTGCAAGCGGTGGTTCAGCGTATACCTTCCGCCCCACCGTAGAAGGCGGTAAACGATCGTGATCTTTCGGTGCTGGAGATCCGGGAATTGTTTCCTCGCACAACAACAATGAGAGCGATTCATTGTTTGGTGCCTGCTGCGGTTGAGATTGGGGATGCTGAACCGCCGGCAATTGCGTTTTATCTTCGCCCAAACTTTGCCCTTGTTGAGAGAGCGATGGTGTTACTGTGACAACCGATTCGCTTGGTCCTGTGGATGTTATAACGGACGCCGACGTGGATACTTTACTTTCGGAGTGCTGCACAGGCAATGGGACGTCCTTCCGACTTTCAGCTCCAGTGCCCTCTCGTTGCTGCTGTTCATGCACTTTAAGCATCAAGTAATCCTCTGAGCTCATTCCACGGCTTGCGGTGTTCATCTGTATGATCGTTTCTAGTAGGCTCTGCTTTGCTCCAACTGAAGTTTTCTTTTCGCCTACGCTCGTCACCGCCGTAGAACCTGCCATGACAGGTTTCACTATTTCGTCCTTGACTTGCACGGAAGACAACGCCGGATGTTCGATGGTTGCTGACCTTTCATGCTTCAAGACTAGCTTTTCTTTGCCCGCGACAGCCGCCACGGCCGCGGCCGAAGCAGCCGAAGCCATTTCGTGCGTTATCGATGGAACATTTGTGCGTGGTTTTTCCTCAAAGAGTTCTTTTTTGGCTGAGGTCACCGACGGTGGAACGGGCTGTTTGCTGTCGTAGTGTACAATCACTGCCGTTGTGCCTGGCGAGTTCATAACCAATGCTGCTGTCGGAGTATGTGCCGTTGGTGCTCCGATACCGGTGGAAACAGGCTCACCGCTGCCTTGGGATTCGGCATCCTCGATTATCAATCGATGTTCCGAATCGTTGCTATCCGTGGATTCATCGTCATGTATAAACCTTGGATCCGGATCCAGCTTGCGTATCGACTCGGTCAGATCATTGCTGCGAGATGTAGGAATTTGTTCGAGCAAATGCAGCTTATGGGCTCCGGAATTTTGAGAGGCTGGAGTTAGCGCACCTTGCGAAGACTGTTGAAGGACCGTTGGAATGTTCGTCTTCGAATCAACACCGATCGGAGACGATTTTGTTACGGGCGTAAAGGACTCGTCAGCTTCCTTCTTGATGCCTAGACTGGCCGTAATTACATGTTCCGAGCTCTTGCTTAAATGTGTCTCGTTTGCCACCTGGCCCGTCGCCTTCGCTGGTAGCGCTCCCGTGATCGATGTGGAATAAGACACAGTGCTAGTATTGCTGCTCATTAAATCCGACTTTGTCATCGTATGAGCTAACGACATTGCAGTAACGGAAGACATCGTGTTGCCCGATTCCAAGCCAGCACCCACTGAAGACGATGATGCGGAACTTGTGATTGCAGGTGGCTTATTTGTATGATGCATGGAGCTCGGCATGTACTTTGGAAAGTCTGGTTTTTCCGATTTAATTACTTGCTGTTGGTTTTGTTGTTGCTGCTGTTGACTCAATGCTTTCAACACCTTGTCCGCGATTGATGGCGGTTTCTTCACGTTTGGTGTTTCGAACTCAAAATTCATATCGTTGAAGTACTTTTTACAGTTTTCCAGCGTTGGTTCTTCTTTCGCGTTATCATCACCTGCCTTCGCTAAAAGGACGGAAGTGGATGGCCCCTTTCCGTATGGATAGAGGACCGACGAAATTGACCGATCGTTGACCGAGCTGCCGACGTTCGATGTTACCGATATAACCGGCGTAAAAATACCTGGCGTTGTGGTTACCGTCGCTGGCGGAGGCGTCGGCTTTGTTTCGCTTTCTTCTGAACCTTTTAGAGTTTCCTCCTTTATTCCCGGTTGGCCTGGCGTTACCAAGTTAAAGCTTGGGGACTTCCGCAACACGTCGAACGTTGAATCATGCTTTATGGGCGTTTGCACAAAGCCTGTCGACATCGCAGAGATCGATGAAGACACCGTAGCTGCCGCTGAAACGTTCACCTTCTGCGAAGATTTCTCCTTCAATGATTCACTAGCGGCTGACGATCGGAGTCCTGAAGATTCTGCACCTGTTACTGGTTCACCTCCGACCGAACTCTTTTGCTCCTTCTGCTGATCTTCTTTTTCCTTTTGATCGCGCCGTACCAGACCTCCTACTTTCGGTGACTTTGTCTCCGTTGCCACCGGTTCGGTTTTGATCGGGGATGGTTTTTTCGCACGCTTTGCTGCACTGTAGAGTCCGGTTCCTATACCAATGTCTAGCGGATCGGAGGACGTCATTTGTGTCTTTCTTTGCAATGATTTCTTGCGCTTCTCCTCACCAAGAAGCCCACCGCCGGTGGAAGATCCAGAGGATACCGAAGTGAGGGACATTGAGCTAACCACTTCGGCAGGAGGCACATCCGAAACGAGCTTGCGAGGGCCACTTACGGATGTGCTAGTTGAGCTACCAGTACCGTTACCGCTTATAGTACCGCTTGGGGTTTGCTCATCGTACTCATCTTCGAATTCATACACGTCGGAAATCTTTTCATCCATCCGGTTGGCGGTCGACTCAAATATAGATTTGATTGACAACGCCTCTTTGCTAAGGAGTTTATTCTGCGCCGGGGTTAGTGTCGAGGAAGAAAAGTGCTTCTTTTCTCCTAACGGTCCAGAACCTCCATGTTTTAAGGAGGATGCCGAAGATACAGGTACGGTCGCTGTTGTTGGCGCCGTAGTGCCACCATGCACCGATAAAGACCCTGTTGTCGTGGAGAATGCTGACATTCCCTCTCTGCCAAGAGTAGGTTTCTTGTCCGTTCCCGAAATCGTTGAGCCGACCCCAGCGAATTGGGCCAATGATTGTTTCTTCTCAGATCGCAACATTCCAAAACTAGTGTGAGAGGGTCCCGACGAGGCCAAGTTCTGCAAGCCTTTGCTAGAGGAACTGTTATCATCTGATGAGACAGCGGGCACTATTGGTTGCATCGAGGCAGCAGATTTTAAAATTCTATTACTAGCTCCGGTAGCAGCTGTAACGCTCTGCACTGTGGATTCATCCTTGTTTCCTCCTGTCCCCGACGGGGATGTGCCAGTTCCTACTTTTGTGCCTGTTGCTGTCGCGGGTGTCGTTCGATTTCCTGCTCCTAGAGGCGATGTCATATTAGTGCCAGACGAGACTTTTTCCTCCAATATACCTCCTTTCGCTCTTGTAGATAATGCGGACGATGGCCCGATTTGTGGACTTGTCGCCAAAGCAGGAGACAAGTGTTGAAGATGTTTTTGTTGCGTTTCTGAATCTTTGTGTGATGCTACTACGATCTGCGGTTTTACTTCGCTGTCCGACGGGCCGTCTCTCAAAGAAGAGAAGGCCATCTTTTCGGCATTGGCGATGATTGTAGCCGCTGTTCCGTACGTCTTGATCGGTGGTTTTCCTGCCAACGATGCCAGGCTAGTAGACATTTTGTCCGCCATCGACGGATCTATGGTTTCCTTTTTAACGCTGACCGCACATTTTTCGAGTGACGCCTTCATGTCTGCTGCCTTGTTGACCACGGTAATGAGCGGTTCGGTTGAAGATGAATCATCCCGCTCGACGCTGGGGGCAGGCGAATCGGAAGTCTTTGGACTTAATACGTTCGTATTGGCCAACGGTGTCTCGGCCGTATCCGAATCGACCATTGTCGTGATCGGCGAGCTGGAAAATGCTTTGTTAGACGACTGGGATGAATCTTCCTCGCTGAGTGTTTCCGATTCCGACGACTTTTCCACTTCGTCATCTTCTTCGGTTACAGTGGATTCTTCTTCTTTCACTGCTACTGGAATGGCTATCTCCTTCTTCACAGTTACCAGCGTACTGGTGTTCGTAGAGTTCGATTCGGCTGTATCCGTGGACGCTGACAGGACATTCCGCTCGCACGCTGGTTCCTGCTTCGGAATGAGATGCTTAGGTACATCTGTCGTGGAAGATCGTGGACCGGACGATCCTTCACATGCTACTGCAGTTGTAGTAGTTGTTGTGGTCGTGTCAGAAGCTGGAGAGCCGGGTGATTTTAAATCCTTGAAGCCCTTCAGTTCAGAACGAATCTAAAACAAAGGATTGATATGGTGGATGGGATCGGGCAAATACGCATATTCGTTTGATTAGAAAGGATATAACACAAATAGATGAGATGAAATAAAAAAAAAACAATGCAATAAAAGGAAGCAGTACCCAATGTGTCGATGAAATGAAGCAAACCCGCGAATCGCGTGGATACGAAAGGAGCAGAAAGGGAACGAGAAAGAAACAGAGAAGAATGGCCCTCGGTTAGTAAAGATCTAGATCGAATGGTTAAATACAGCGCAGTTGGTTGGGAAATTACTTGATTGAGATCATAGTCACGACCACCACCCTTGGTTGCTCCGTTGGAAAACTCGTCCGATATGGCCGCGGCATCGGACGAAGAACCGGCCTCGGCAGTTGTACTTACTTTCGTGCTGGTGGACAGAATCGAGATCGACGAGTTGGACGAGGTAGTCGACGAGGTGCTGTTGGTAGTGCACTTTTTCATCATCGGCTCGTCCGAGTCGGTATCGCTCGTGTTATCCGGATCGGTCGGGACGGAGAGCGACGAGGAAATGTCAGTATTGTTAGACGTGCGCCTTCCAGCGGCGGCGGACAGCGACGCACCGGAAACGGCGGATGATCCACCACGTGTTATTGGGCGCCGATTGGACGGCGTTGCCGGGGATTTGTTACGCCCGACGTTGGGAGTGGTGGAGCGAGGTGTCGAATTGCCACCTGGCCCACCGCTCTGATCGCCCTTTGAATTACCGCGGCTACGTTTGCCAATTTTGGGTGTTTTATCACCACCAGGCGTTAGTCCGCCGGCATTGGAAGATGATCTACTGGTGGCGGATCCTCCGCCAGCCGGTGGATTGTTGGATGATTTGCCTTTCTTAGTTTTGCTGTTGGTCAAATTCTCCGCTATGCGCTCTTTACGGACCCACTCATCGTACCTGCGAATATATTAACCACATCGTTAGCGTTGTTCGAGTTATAAAATAGCTCATAGAAGCCCTTACCTCGTATTCCAACCGGTGTAGTGCACCAAGTAAATTGGACTTCCTTCCTGTTTGGCGATCTCGATCACCTTTGCCTCGTACGTTACTTTCTGCTCGTCGTAGTACACTTTTAGCTTATCCCCTACCTCGATGGGAAAATCAGGTACCGATCCTGTAGCAACTCCTCGAGCAGGGCTAATGTTCCTGCTACTGCCACTTTGGGTCCCCCCTGAGCCCGGACCTGTCCCATTGCCACCACCAGAACCACTGTTCACGCTGTTAACACTTGCACTGCCACTTCCAGGAGGACCTCCGTCTTCCTTCTTGCTGACCGTGGCTTGCTTCTCTTGTTTAGTCGTACTACTGCCCCCACCTCCACTGCTACTAGCGGAACCGGCAGTACTTTCGCGATCGTCTTTCTTTGAATCTACTGAATCGGCATCTTTGCGCTTGCGACCCCGCTTTTCCACCGTTTCCACGGGTTTCACCACTTTGGGAGTAAACTTTTCCTTTTTAGCTACCGTTGGTTCCTCTTTTTTGCTGGCCGTTCCACTACTATCTCCCGACGCTTTGCTACTTGCCACCGAAGACTTTTCCTTCTCACGTTCCTTCTCCTTCTCCTCGAATTTATCCACCAGCGCTTTAACCTTCCCCCCACCGGCTTTCCGTTTGGTGGCGCTTGGCCGCAATACCGCACTTTCCGCCGCACTCGATTCACTCGTGTTGCCTGACTCCTCCACGGCCGAGTTTGATGTTTCCGCAACTGTGACGGCCACTGCAGCCGATACCGCGACCACGGAAGACGACGAGCTGTTTGCTTTGGATGATGAGTCTGCTGCCAGAGCCGCCACTGCCTTTTCCTTTGCCGTTTGCTGCTTCTCTTTCTCCGTTAGCTTCGGGGATTGCACCGAGCTAGCACGGACCAAGCTACGGCCCTTCGAGCGACTCGTCTTAGGATGGGGCACCATCGTACATCCGAGCTTTCGGTTGAACTCCTCGAACGAAAACAGAAACTTCTTGTATGCCTGCTTAACGAGGTTGGTTATGCTGGCGGTAGCCGGTGAAAAGCCTAACCGTAGCGCAATCTGCTTCCATTGATTCTGAGTGGTGACGCGATTGTACCCGTGCAATTTTTGCACCGCCCGGAACAACCGGTACAGATCCACGTCGCGGTTCGTGATCGACGGAGCCTTGTTAAGCGGCGTGCCACGGTCATCCATGAATTTGTAGAGTTGCGCCACGAAATGATCCTTCTCCTCGGTGGGTTCGTCATCGGAGCTGTCTGTTTCCAGCTCCTGATCCGAATCGCTGCAGCTTCCGGACATTCCAAACAGTGCCTCGCGATCCCAGTGCGGCGGAAGTACATCGTTGTCCATGTATTCGATCGCGGCGGAAACAGCGGCCGCTTCCGACTTATTTACGCTGTCGCGCGTGAATTCGGTGGCTTCCTTTTTCGGCACAGTGTAGTACCGACCGTCTTTGAACGAACGCACCAAATATTCGTCTTTCACGCGGATGCGTACCGTGTCCTGAGCGGTTGGTGCGACCACCAGCCCCGGGAACCAGTTTTCCTTCGGGTTTTTCTTCTTGTTATCGCTGGTCTCGACGCAAACCACCTTGCCGATGTTTTCCTCCTTGTCGCTTGCGTTCGAGCGAGAATGGGTTGTCGGTTCATCTTCCTCGTCCGAGCTTTCATCGGGCAGCAGGTGACGGGATCTGTAAATGAAACGCGATGCAGAGGGATGTTGAGCGATTAGTGCTCGAATCATGTTGATTGGGGAAAATGCTTTCAATCAGTCTTACCTACGACCCCTTCGTCCTCCGATGACCGGATTGCCAAAATGCTCCGGATGTGTCAAGGGAAGCTGATCCAGCGTTTCGCTTTCGTTAAAGTGTCGGCCGCTCTTCAGACACAGCGCACTTCTCCGGAGGGTCGTTATGTCCCCATCATCGAACACGACCGTGTACTGCGAGCAGTCCTGGATCTTCGTAAGTGTCGCCTCAACGTACTCTTTCCTTTCGGGGTGTTTCACCTCGACCGTTGCACCCACTCGCAGCGCACCTTTGATCTGGTCGTCCGAGACGACACCGGACCCTAGGCCTTGCTGTTTGTACGCGACCTTGCATTTGATGTTGCGCACCACCTTGCGTACCTTGGCCTCGCAGAACGCCCCCTTATATTTGGCGCTAACCTCCGTTCCAACTGTTAAATAAGGGGGGTCGTCCACTTGCTGCTCGGAAAACATAGGAAGATGGAAGAGAAAATAAATGTACCACCGGAAGAGATACGGCCACTTTTGATGTGTTACTTGCAACACATCATTACGAGCGTGTGTTTGTGCGTATTTGTGCATGTGTCACCGCTCCGATGTAGGAGGTAGGAAGATCACTTTCACGGCCCCTGACAAACCAGCTTACCTGCATCTTTTGGAGGAAATAGCGCTCGAAACTCAAATTATCGCTGACAATCGCCACTTTTACTTGTTGGCTTATAAGCTGGCAAGGTGCATAGTATTCTCCTTCCTTTCCTCTATTTTGGCCGCTCCAAACACGGTTGGGTTGAGCGTGCCTTTGCCAGAGTCGGTGAGATGAAGCGTAGTTACGCGTGCTGTTGTTTAGACTCCTGTCGGCTCGATTCACGACAATTTATCGAACGGACGGCCGCACTTTCGTTTTTCACCTCACCATGATCGACACCGCTAACCGTGTAGACAAGCTCACAACGCGTTTCGCGTAGCTTCACAACAGGATCCTTCGCCCAGAAATTTGGCTCTTTTTTCTACCGTCCCATTGACAGACAGCTCACTAGCGCGTATGCAGAAGATATGCGCGCCCGTCGGTCCACGAAGGGCGATGGTTACGGTGAGCGGGGTAGTGCGTCGCTGTCACGTAAGCGCGCAAATCAGCTTGAATTGCATCGTATCCGTAAGCGAAAACGGGAAACACTAATGGAAATAGGCCACCACGGACTGTATTCGACTGAGCTGTTCTCTTTCTTTCTCCCCTCGCATTGAACATGCAAACACTACGTCCTCTTCTTGGCACTTCATTTGCTTTCTCTTTTTCGCACTGTATGTCAGTTTCTGGATTCGACCACGACCGACCATTCGAGTAGTTCAAATTCGAATAGTCAGTGCATTTGTGGATAAACAAAACCTTTTTATGACCGCTAAAATGTTACAAAAACACATCAAAAATCGTATAAATATTTTGTTTAAAGGAATTGCTTGTACCATTTTAAAATTGTTGGGCTTGTTTAAATAAAATTCAAAACATTATGATTTGAAAATGACAACAAAAAAGTCGCGCACTCGGTGCTACCAACTGCAAAAAGTAATGACAATCATACGAAGCGGCTCTGTTTGAATGAAAGTCAAACTGTTAGCTTGGTGCAGTTCGCAAACGGTCAAATCGCTCCTCCCTGGCAGGGATTTTGTGTTCGTTTGTGTATCGAAATTGTGCAACAATCCTCTTCAAACGACATACCACTGCTTGTTCTCACTCAATACAGCTATTTATTGATAGCAGGTGCGTTGTTATTAGTACGCCCAACTAAATTTGTGCTGCATGCGTGCTTGTTTTGTTGTATAAAAACCGCCACCATGGACGCCAGCAACGGGCAATCGGAACGAAATCAATCTAACAACAATAATAAACCAGCAAAATCCAACCAAAATGTGCAGGTTTATGTGCGCGTTCGGTAAGTATGCTGTGAGCAACAAATACACTGTCCTGGTGTACTGACCGGTAACCCTTGCTTTTCTATCCGCGGTTTACACATGCTAGCCCAACGAACAACAGAGAGAAACTGATTCGCTCACTGGAAGTTGTAGAGGTGGTATCGAACCGAGAATTACAGCTTAAATCAAATTACGCCGATTCGCGAACGTCAAAAAAATTCACTTTCGATCGAGCTTTCGCTCCAAACTCAAAACAACATGAAGTGTACCACGCAGTGGTGGCTCCCTATATCGAGGAGGTGTTGTCCGGTTTCAACTGCACAGTATTCGCTTATGGGCAGACCGGAACCGGTAAAACATTCACCATGGTAGGTGAGGAAGAGCCCGAGTTGAGCGCGGCCTGGGAAGACGACACCCAAACGGGTATTATTCCACGGGCAGTTAATCACCTGTTCGATGAGCTACGAATGACGGAATTGGAATTCTCTATGCGTATATCTTATCTGGAATTGTACAACGAGGAGCTGTGCGATCTTCTGTCGACTGACGATACAGTTAAGATACGCATATTCGATGATGTCCAGAAAAAAGGATCCGTTATCGTACAAGGATTAGAGGAAATTCCAGTGCACAGCAAGGACGATGTGTACAAGCTGCTGGCCAAAGGCCAAGAACGACGTAAAACAGCTTCGACCCTAATGAATGCTCAATCTTCCCGATCGCACACAATTTTCTCCATCATAATACACATCAAAGAGAATGGCATCGATGGTGAGGAAATGCTCAAAATTGGAAAGCTCAATTTGGTTGATCTTGCCGGTAGCGAAAATATTTCAAAAGCTGGCAACGAAAAAGGCATCAGAACCCGCGAAACGGTCAATATCAATCAATCGTTGCTTACGCTTGGTCGGGTAATTACGGCACTGGTTGAGAAAACGCCTCATATTCCGTACCGTGAGTCGAAGCTCACGCGCCTGTTGCAAGAATCGCTAGGAGGGCGAACGAAAACGTCTATTATCGCCACTGTGTCACCGGGGAACAAAGATTTTGAGGAGACCCTTAGCACACTCGAGTATGCACACCGGGCGAAGAACATCCAGAACAAACCGGAAGCGAATCAGAAACTTTCCAAGAAAACAGTCATAAAAGAGTATACGGAAGAGATCGATCGGTTGAAGCGGGACCTGATGGCTGCCCGTGATAAGAACGGCATCTATTTGGCGGAAGAAACGTACAACGAGATGGTTTACAAATCCGAATCCGCCACCAAGGAACTCAACGACAAGTCTGCTCTTATCAAGGCATTAAAAGACGACCTAGCGAAAAAGGAAACAATTTTTAAGGAGGTGTACAGCAGCCTAACCGAACGAGAGGAAGAACTGCGACGCACCACAGAAGATCTGGGACACACACGAATGGAGCTCTCCAACACAAAAAGGAATCTTTCGCAAACAAAACGAAAATACGTCGAGAAGAAGGTCATCCTCGATCATCATCGCAAAACTGAACAAACACTCACCGGACAGGCAAAAGAGTTGATAAACGTTGTGGAAATGGTAACCGAAGACACGCACGGTTTGCATGTAAGTTTAAAAAAAATTCTCCCATGTTTCGAAATTAATTTTAATCTTGTGCGATTCTTTATTTTTCTCTTAGGACACTGTTGATCGTCGTAAGGAAATCGATAGCAAAAACAAAAGTGCATCGGAACAGTTCATCGATCGCGTGAGGCTTCAAATTTACACGATCCAGGACGACGTTGGCAAATTAGCTACAGAATGTAACCTGTTGACTGCTGACATGAACTTAGGGTGGAGTAAGTGCTGCATCACTTCTATTCGAATCTCCAACGTTTCACATCGAATGCATGCTATGAAATGTTATGTTTTTTTTTATATTTAGAAAGCTGTAATGAGCAAGAAGAAAAGACACATCTCGAGACAAAGGGCTATTTGTCGACGTTGGAAACGGTGTGCTATAGTTTACTTCAACAGAAAACAACTCTCGTCGAAGGTTTCAAAGTAGCGATGGGTGGTAAATTGGATGAACAATACGGGGACGCTATCCGGTATCTCGAAGAAGTGGATAAGTCCCGTGGGGCGCTGATGCAATCGTTCTCAGCTGCGCTGGAAAAAGCCAAAAATGGCATACGCGGTGTGATAGATTGCCAATTAGAGGAAACACGGAAGCAGTTTGATCGAATGATAACACATGGTCGCGCTTACGACACGAAGTGTATAGAATTTTGTAACACATTCTCTGAGCGTCTGTCTGAGTTGGAAGCAATAGCAACGGCTTTCGAGAGAAATCACAAACGCTTGGAAGAATACGCTGCTCATTCGAAAGAAGAGTATCGAAAAGAGACAGAAGCGCTTAAGGAATATGAGCAGAACGTGAAAACGTTCCTCGAGCGAATGGCCACTTCCAAGCAGAGGCAAATGAAACTTTCCGATATCGTTTCTGACGTTTCTAATGAGCTGAACAATCAGGGTAAGGTAGCATCGGACCAGTTATTCGGTCTTCGTGAATCCATCGAGCAGAAGAAAGTCATTGCTCAAGAATCAAGCTCTGAAAGAGATCGTCACGTTGACGAGTGCGCTTTATTGTCGCAGCAGCACAATCTGAAAGCAACGGAAGAGCTAGACAGTGTGAACCTTGTGGCAGTGGAGGTTTGTAACCAACAATTGGGCAGCACAATCCAAGAAGAACACGTCCGATTGTGCAATGCTCAAAAAGATATTCACTACAGTATCGAAGAGTTTACAAGCAATTTCGAAGCACAAAACGTACACTTCAAGCAATCGCAAGAAAAAAGCGTCAAACTTGTGGTTGAAAGTTTAGACGCCCAGCAAACCACACGGGAGCAGTTCTGTACCGCTAATCGCGACTATATTCAACGCATTCGTCAAACTGTTGAATCCTATGAGCGAAGGGCAAAGGATAATCAGTTGGTCGAGCTGCAGGGCGAATTCGAGCGTTTCCATGAAAAAGATTTGACATTCTATCAATCGACGGGAAAAACACCGATCCGGAAAAAGGTGCAATACCCCAGAGATATTGCTATGACCTCACCAGATGATCGTATTGTACGACGGTTTTGGCGTGAAAAGGGCATTCACGATATTGATCTTTCCATGACGATATGCGAGGTAAAGTTAAAGCGAAAGGATCTGAACTAAAAGGATCAAGCAGCTAATAACCGATAATGATTCAATCTTTCAGGACATCGAAGAGATAAACCCCATCGAACGTTGCCACAACAGAGATCCAGAAATTCGTAACTCAACACCACTCTTTCAAAGATCTAACATCATGAACATGGATCAAGATCGGCAACATTTGAAGGACCTGCAGATATCAAACATCGGTCCTAAAGTAAGTTAGATTGCACTCATGCAAATGGAGGGTGTTACTTACCGACTATGCATTTTTATTGATTTCAGATTCACTCTGTGCAACTGTTAGATGACAGTGTGGAAGAGAACAAAGAAAATCAAGAACTCGACCGGAGGGATATTCATCACAAACAGGAAGCTGGTGTGAAAGAAACATCCCAGAATGGTCATACCGCGTTTATAATTATGTCCCCATAGGCTTCCTTTCAAGTTAGACGGTGTTTTTTTTGCACTTTGCACAACCACTCTTTTGACTTTGATTCCCATCAATTGTATAAGCGCCTAGATCCACGCATTTACGAATCCACTAGGCTGATACCAACGATGATTCCTTATACACTAAAGCAAGAGTGTCACATCGTTCCTTTCTGCGTTGTTTTGCTTGTAACCCGAACGTGTAACGTAGGACACTAGCCTTGAAAACCATTCTATCCTTCCAATCGAATCGCGATTGCGTACATGAATGCGAGATAGCGCTTATTCGATTATTGGCACCGAAGTGATAGATCATCAATAGTTTTTAACTAATGCATGCCATTGAAATGATGCAAGTACGAAACACAACATAAGCTTGAAAATGGGCAATTTTGCTACAAAAACGACGTAAAAGTCTTCTGAATACATATAAGGTTTTATCAATTGTATCTTATCTGTATTTTATCTTCAATCCCTTGATCACATAACCGTGGGCAGAGAGCATTTAAGCATCGTTTTAAAATAGGGTAGAACTATTACTTGTACTAACACCGATAGAACGTTTGACAAACCAAGGAGTTTATCCACGGAGTAAAATGAAACACCGTTGATGTGCAAGATGCGCAAGTAAGTTTTAATAAAAAAAAATCAAAAAATGGAAATCATACTTTTTAGCTTAAAACAGCGGATTATTTTTCAAGTTGTGCGGGGAATTTTCTTTTGTACAAAACTCTTTAAACACAAATCATCACAAATGTTGCATAGTTTTTTTTTGTTTGTTTGTATCGGTTTGATGCTGTATCCTTATTTTATTTTATCGTTTTGTTTTCCTCGTTTCTCGCATTTTGAGTATATGCCGTTTATATCCGGTTAGTTTTATTGGTATTTGAGTATGCCATTCTGAGGATCACGAAGAAGAATTCCGGAAGATTGTTGTCGATTGATACGCGTTAAAAATTGTAACTTGCTCTTCTCCACACTCGCGCTGATGCCATAAACTTGCCACCCTTTCCTCGTTATTGCGGTATTTATAATAACATGCTGTTTTGTCTTAAGAATTATGTGCCTGTTTGAAGTAGAAACGCGGTTTTGCTTCTCGTATGTTCGTAATTTTCGTCACTTGCGGGATTGTGAAGGTGTTCTACTACGTTCGTTTCATTGTTCACGTGGCCGATGGGCATATTATGATTCACTTCCACGCTGTATCCCTCCGTGCCACTTGCTATTCTAGGTGTGCCATTTTGATTGATGAAGTGCTACCTTTCTACTATCGTCTCGAAGATGAAGATCCGCATACAAACGCCACAGCATGCGCTTGAACCGGGTGCATTATTGTGCATTGCTATTGCCACTTACTTTATATTCTAACATTCAAAAGAATGAATAATCAAAAAACAAAGTAAATAAAAATCACGTAACCCGCTCCCGGTTATCACTGGTTGCCTAGGTGTGCCTTAGCGAACTAACCGGTCTCTACATCGCGTCTAGATGACAAAATAAACCTCGTTGCGAAACGAAACGTATGCGGCTGACTAGAGAGATTGCTTTTTTTTATTACGATCACATTCAATAGAAAAGAAAAGACACAAATAACCACAATTCGCGTTTGCTCGTTCGTCTCCTGAGTTGGGAGATGCGATCCTGGTGTCGCGCATTCCGTCGATCGGCAAAGACTTCTAAAATCCGATGCGAAAAACAAAATCCGTCAAGTTTTCCCTCCCATAAGTGCACCCTTTTTGCTCACCAGCACCACACCTCCGGTCACATCGCTCTTGCTCTTTCTACTGCCGGCAGAACAGCAGAGGGTGGTAACACAAAGAATCCTTCCCGGGCGATGCAGCAAAATGTTTGTAAATGATAAAATGGTGTTCCTCATCTTCACGCGCAACTCCTTTTCGAATGATATTCCCATAGAAAAACAAATTTAATGATAAAAAAACCCCGAGCGGCAATCCAAGGAGGGAATTCCATGTGTTTTGCAAGCAGTGTTTCGTTGTAGAACCCGATTTTGCCTGCAGTTCGTTGCGCTTGGGTAGCACCTTCGGGATAAGGATGGTGCAAATTGCAAAGGTGTTCTCTAGGCGGTCCTTACCCTGCTCTATCTCATGTTACTCAGTGCGGTTCACAGTAGAGCTGAAACCATAAGCTTCCGATGTCCTTTTCATAATAATGTCCTTTTCGTGTTGAGTATTGTGCATGTTGAACTCCGGGGGGAAAAACACAATTCATTCGGCACCACCGGCGTATCCTTAACAGTAGATTGCCTGCGTTAAGCTTCCTTTTCCTGTTTTCGCTTGCTGCACGGAAAATTGCCTTTTTGTTCGATTGATTTGGTTTGGTTGCTGGTTGAAGAATTTAATCCTTTCCCCGTCTCATCCTCTCCTCGCGCCTCCATTCGTCATTCTACTCCTTTCGCTATCGTACGGTCTAGGGAACTGAGATCAGCAGCGGAGAGCAGCATCTGGGGGGCACTTTTACTCCTGCTTGAGTCCGTTGGAGGTTGGCTGCGAGGCAGCTGCCAGGGCCGCTTCTCGCCGGCTTGCCTGCAATGGCGGAAACAGGTGTGTGTGAGTAAATAATTAATATATGAACGGGCAAGTTATGCGCTTACCTGATACCATATCACTAGCCGGCCGATGAGCATGAAGGTGAAGACGAGCGCGGGACCGGACCGTTCGAACGGATCGCTGACCATGTAGTGCGAGTAGACGGCCAGGAACATCAGCATGAGGAGCGTTATGTTGGCCGCATTTTTTATTTTATCTTACCAGCCGTACGTGGAAAGTGGGAGAGAGTTTAAAGGTTAGCGAAATCAACGACAAAGGGAATGGATATGAATCCATGGCAGATGGTTTGCGGTGGTGTGAAGAGGAATTTAAAATTTTACTATTTTCCCGAATGGTGTTTCGTGTGAAATTTCATGTACTATTTTTTTCTTTTTGAGCTCATTAAAAAAAATCATTGTTTACAAAGCTTTGCAGTGTGACTATGCTAACAAAAGAGCATATTCTCTATCACTTTCTTACTAATTTATATCACTATTTTACGAAACAGTTAAGCTAAGTCCAGAACGGATAGAATTCATAAAATTATCCAGGCAAAATAAAAACAAAAAAAAAACTTGCGATAATATTTGTTCCTACCAAGAATAACTTTGTGAGCCAATCGTGCCATATGGCCGGACCCTGAAGTGGCCGATTTTCCAGAAGGGTTCACTCGACGGCGGATCTGTGTCTTTTCTGCCGATAGTCCATGAATTTCCTGCCTCGCTCTCCTAACGCCCCCATCCTCCATCCCCTCTGCGCGTACCCCCAACCGTTTGATGGATTCCAAACATGTAATGTTGTTGTGCGCTCTATCTATTTTATTCTGCCCTCAGGAGGGGGGCCCAAAAGTGAGAGACGGGTTTTTTTTGTTTAATATACTTACGGCTTGGAATGAGCACCATAGCGAGCCCGCACAGCACCTCCAGACCGCCGACCGACCGCCGATACCATTTGGAGGGTATTTTGAATTCCAGCAGTGTCGAGAGGGGAAATACTTTCGCATACTTGACGTAGTTCTTGCGCTGTAACGAAAATCATAAATATCGGTCAGAGCTCGGTCAGGTGGGTGGTGTGTATGTTTTTGTGTTATTTTTTCTTTTTGTGAATTCTATTTCGTTGCAAGACGTTCGAGGAGCCGGTTGGCCGGTGGTATAGACAACAATTGAAAGTTATTTTAGTAGTTTCAAGGGGATCCGTTCGTAAGCGATCGCGTTCGCGGTGTAAGGGGTTGAAAAAATGCTACTTTAAGCAGATTTATCCATCGTCAGCCGCAGAAGCGAGCCACATGTTTTGGGGAGCCGTACAGGTGGTGGAGAGGAGCAAACCAAGCACCAACGATGAAAAGTAGTTTGCTTTAGATGCTGGCTTTTATCGTAACGAAGACTAAAATTACCCCAATGACCGTCAAGCCGTTTGATGAGCATAAAACGAGACCATACTGAGGGGGCATACCGCTGAATCACGTGAATATTGCTGCGTGGTTGAGGACACGAGCCGGCACACTTTCGTAAACACGTGGTCGGTGGTTGCTAATTGGCGTTAACAACCCAAGTTGTAACCCACGCCATTCATCAACCCTTCGGAACACACTCATGGAGTGGTGGTTGAGCATTTTTTTGTGTTTGCCTTCCCTTCATTTGTTTACATTAAATCACACCTCCACCGCACGTGGTGGTTATATTGCGAAGGGCGGAGAAGCTGTAAAAAGACGGCAAAAACGCGTGCTAAATATCCCCACCGGGTGCGATGGCTTCAAACTGGGAGGAAATGCAACGTCCGGTGATGTAATTTTCCCGTACGATCCATCGGTGCGTGGGAAGTGCAAGGCAGCGAGAAGGATGAGTTTATTAAAAGACCCCAGCCAAGGCGCTTGTTTGGAGCATCCGTGAAACCCGCCCTAAGGTTGCTTTTTCCTTTTGCCCCTGGCGCTGGGCCGTGGAAGGTCGCTGGGCCCGAGTGCCGCCATTCGGTGGGTCGTATATAAATAGTTTAGCCGTTCACATAATTGCCGGTACACGGGCGAACCAGGCGGTGGGAGCATTTCACGGTGACATAAACATCCTCACGTTTCTGGTACAAAACTTTCAAAGCATCCCGGCGGCGTTCGAAGCAGATGCCGACCTAGGGGAACGTCGGTGATCGACATTGATCCGCGTGAGGAGTAGTATAAACGATCCGTTTTAATGTACAGAAACCACACCGTTAACCCGTTGGTTCGATTCAAGTACACGCTAGTTTCGTTTGTGGGTCAGTGAGCGTCAAAAAAAAGAAGAATAGATACAGGAGAGAAGAAGAGATAAAATGCGTGCGCTTTGGTGTAAATAATATCGCGATGATTTAAAGCCGCCCTAAACCTGCCACGGTTGACGTGCGTAAATAAATATCGGCAGCATACAGAAAAGCACGTGCGCACGATGGAGACGCCTGGTGCCTGACGAGTTTTGCGAGCTGTCAACGGGCTAGTGTACTGGCCGCCTGCTTAGACTCATTATGATGGCGTTGTTGCCAGCTGATGGTTTTCTAGCTTCTCTCTTCGTCATAGCAACCCATCGCCCTCCAGTGCTCGGCGAACAATTGACGCAAATGGGAAGTGGGTTGATGGTCGGGAAAACCAGCAAGATTACAAGAACAGCCATTCCGATGGAGCGAGTGGAATCGGGAAAAGCGTGCGAGCAAAGGGAGAATCATCTGTCAAGCATTATCCATCGGTTTCGGATCCTTTCAACTTCCATGCGGTTCTTAGTGTTGTAGCAAAACATTTTTCTCACTTTTCGCTTCTCGTTCCTTTCCATGACGTCGGTTCTCCGAGTCGGCACCGGCTGTGATCTACCTCATGAATGGGTTCTAATGGGTTTGTTGAACGCAAGAGCACAGAAACCTTTAGTTTGAGACGTCTTAATAGGAATAGTTTAAAAAAGACGTCCACACGAAAACGGGTGCGATTTTTGTCAGCTGAATGCAAACACCACCTGTAGAATGAGTAAATTCCGTCCCGCTCACGTTGCTTGGTGATGATAAAAATATCACAAAACAAGCAGCACAACAAATGCAACATAATTGCACCACCCCTATCAGTGGTTCATTAACAACTGTGGTTCGTGTTTATGTCCCCGCCACCTCTCAAGCTACCGTGTCGCCGAACCCTGCCGTCAACTGACACGGCAGACGTGCGAAAAATCCAGGGAAACTGTCGCGTTTATTTTTACTAGAATTCCCCGTTAATAGTCCTTTCCCCGTCACCGGCTTCGGTCGTTCGGTTTGACGGTCATAGGTTGGCTTCCCTGTAGTAGACTCTTTCTCTACTTTTCACCTATGCTCTCTCTCTTTCATTAACTCTCTCTCTCTATCTCTGCCTGAAAATCGAGATTATTTGCTTTCCTAGTTCCTTCACAACTTTTGTTTGTTTGAGTTGACGGTTCGTTAAAAACTAAGAGAATATGAATTGCACTTAGACCGCGAAGCGAGAAGAGATATTTTTTCGTCTTAGGAATTTCTGTTTCTCTCAGGAATGCGCTCTTGCCGGGGTCAACACAATGTCTCTGGTTCTAGCAGCCGATGAACTGACAGAAAACAGGAGCAATTACTTATAATAAAACGCCTTCGAAGAACGGGTGCTTTGATTTGATCGTAACATGTAACATGTGGTTATTAATCCCCAATGCTCATCATTTTTCAGTGATCGCTCCCATCACCAATCAATTCACCGACTCACGATCGAGCGCGTTGCGTCAGGACGCGAGAGAAGAAAATTCTTCCCCCCAATGAACCGATATCGAGCCATCGGGCAAACCCGGTGCAATGGAAGCCAGCTAGCCGGGATCGAGACGTCAAGGAAAGCAAACAAACGAAAAGAAAAAAAAACTCACTTCAGAGAGACACGAGCAGAAGCAGCACGCCGTGTAGTGTCGTGACTATTTATACCACACGACCCAGGAGGACCCGACCGATCGGAGTGATGGTTCTTCAAGTTCAAGCGATACTCTCTCATGGCCGCACGCAGTGGCAGGTTGGCAATGGCCGCCGACAGTGTGACGCGTCCGGATCGCCATTGGGGTGGGTTTTTTTTTTCCTTACACCATCTTCCTTTCTCTCTCACTGTCTCACTCTCAAACCCCCCCCCCCCAACACACATACACACACGAACGTTCAGTTCAGTTGCCAATGTTTACTTTGATTGATCGATTGATATCCCCACACGCGGCTCCCAACGGTGATCGCGAAACGAGCGGGCTTTCCCCACACTTTCCCGAGTAGGTGTGTGCATGATCGAATCCGTTCGGGGATTGTCATTAATCGCTACGGTTGATCCGCCGTGCCGTGGCCGTTGTTTATCCACCTTCCACCCGCCGCGCCACGCCGATGGCCGATGGATCTTTTGTTTATAAATATCGGACACTTCTGTGGAAGATCTATGACCGCCGCCTCTAGTTCTATTTCCAATGCTTGGCGGCCATTGTCTGTGACCTGGTCGATGGTTGAGGTAATATTTGTTGCCTCACCAAAGGGTTGTTTGAGAGGGAGTTGCATTGCATAACCATTTACAACCCCTCGGTTGGTTCTGATAAATTTTTGCATCGCACAAGTTCATGATCTAATAAAGTGGCTCGTTGTTTGAAGTCCAAAATGGCAAACCAAATATGATCGTATTCGGAAGACAATGCGTTTCCTAAAAGCGTCAATTCGCTTACCCTTGAACAGAGAGCGAAACGACTTTTTCAAACGAATGCAACACGCGGCAACGTTCGTACGATTTTTTCCCAATCCACGTCCTTCCGGTAACGAACCCCGAAATGGGTGGGAATATTTTTATCGCAAAACCATCGACTTTTCGATCGATTTTGGCAGCAGTTCGTGGAAAAAAAACACACACAAAACCTCCTCATCAAATAAACAAACCACCCATGGTGGTGGTGGAAAAACGTGTCACACAGATCCGTATCCGCGAGCGCGATCCGGTGCACATGCATAATTGAACGCTGTAATGAATAATCCGCGTGATGCAACGGAGCAACGACTTGGTAAACCGTGAAACGAGGCAACTCGGCATGGTTTACGTACAGCAAATTACGTACAGGGGGCCTACACGTGCCCTGCTCGGATGTTGCTCGTTCGATCTAATGAGTTATCGATTTGCGTGGAAGGTGACGCTTTTCTTTTCCTGTGAGGGAAAATGACATTTTAATTGCGACGAAATAGGGAGCTCAAATTGCCGCCATTAGCTAGAAATGAAGCGCAGAAGGTCTAACGGGTGGGAGAGCACAAAAACCATGGTTTATCATGAGGAAATAGTTGATCATATACCGTTAGTTAGATGTAATAAACTTATTAAAATCACCGCCTTCTATACAAGAACAAGCCTATCCGGGTTTATTCACCTAGCAAAGGTTGTTATACATCTCATCCCAACCAACCTGCGCAAATGCATCTTGATCCTTCCGAGTGCGCTATAGCGCAACAGCAGGGTCATCCTTTAGGAAGGCGCAAGGACGACACTGCACCGTGTCGTTGTCATGAACGAGCCGTGAAATGATGCAAAAATGAGAAGGTGGAAATAGACTGGCCCGCAGTTCATAGTGCACGCTGCCAACGGATGAATCTGCTCGTGTCTCGTGGGATGGATATTTTGTTAGCAAATTTTTGCGAAATATCCTACACGCTACAGCGGGATAAATGGTGACGATTCCATCCCTCGTGGACGCCTCAATCGTGAGCAAAAATTGAACGACCAGATCGCCACCGTAGATAGCGAGAATCAAAACAAAAGTGGCACAAAATTAAAACCGAACACCGTGTTGGTGTTCAAAATAAGAAAAGATAAAAATCGATTCACGCGCGTAGAAAAAAAAACACACACACACACGCCAGGAGCAGCACCCCCGTCCTGCGTGTGTCCTCGATCGCTTTTCTGCTTCTGTTCTACTTTGCGTGCGTTTCTTTTACTTTGTGTGGTTTTTCCTCAGTCGCTTTTTCGTCCGATCTCCGATGTTTGCACCTCTCATTAGCCGTGTTTTGTAGAAAGTCGTGCGGTGGGTTCATCTTCCCAGCGTGCGATCTCTTCTGCCTGCTCCTGGGCCATTCGGTGGCGCGTGAAGTGGAACAAAGTGTAGCACAAACCCCTCCCTGGTTTGCTATTTTAATAAGTATTCATCAAAGAACGGGCGTACAGTGACCGCCAGATGGGTGGACGTGGCGTGAATGACCCCTTTTTTGATCTACTTCTATCCATAAATTAGTAACTGGAAGATTGTCTGCAAGCAACTCGAGGGAGGGAATAAATTTGTAGCGATTTTATTCCATTTTTTTAGCAATATTGCAGAGCAGTGGTTGATTCGCAGCGTGGCGTACTGTACATACAAAATTAAGCAGCAAAAGCATATGCACCGCTCGCGAGACTCAACCGGGCGAAGTGATACTAGAGCACGAAAATGCATATCATTAATTTCGAGGGCAATACAATACAACAGCCCCACCTCCTCTTTGGCTGCTCAATCCCTCGTCCACGTCCTGGTTCTCGTCCCCGACATGGTTAGGCGAGTGGGAAAAAGGGATCATTGTATTCACCGGTGATGATGTGAGCGCAATTTGACAGCAACAAATGAAGACAGCGTAAAATAACACACGAAACCAAGCGTTGGTTCGTGCACCATTCTGGCAACAATAACAAGAAGAAACACCCGCAAGAGGGAAGAAAAACTCTCCCACACTCAGCTTCATTTTGCAGCGGTTGCAATCGTTTATGGGTATCACGTTCTTTGCCGTTTGGGAGAAATTGAGTCAAAAATTCGCTCGCACACTATTTGCCTTCATTAGACGGTGCTGCTCATCCGGTTTAGTTTCCGGTACAGGGGCAGCCATTGCTCGCCAGCCGAAAGATGGCACGTTTTTTGCTGAATTATTGATTTCATTAGATGGATGCAAACAGATCGCTCAGAGATACCTTAGTTTTGCACCAAACGCACCTAAAAGAGCACAGTAGACTTACCAAATCTCGATGCAGATCCTTGCTGAGGTGTGGCGAGATCTTCATGATGCCGATGAATATGAAGAACAACCCGAGCAGTATCGAGAGGCTCCTCAGCACCAGCGAGGACATCTTTTGCGTGTTCTGCGTAATTTTGACGGCCGTTTCGGTGCACCGGTGTCAGCAGGAAAAGGGTTACGGGCTGCTTATCGGCACGCTGTACGATGGTGGAGGCGTCTGGTATTTCCCGCTACACGCTTTTTGCGTTTTTTCCCCTTTGGCAGTGTAGCAGCGTTGCAATCGGTTGGTTATCCTTTGGACGATCTAATGCACTACGGTCACTGCGGAGGCTCAGAAAACCCTCGCTAGGCGTGATGCCTTTTGATACACTGGCGACCAATGCTTTTCACTGCTGCAAACGAAATCGCTGCCATCAACTACACTTAGAACTGAATATCGAAATGCACCTCGCACACTTCGCTTTCACGGGGCACGGAAAATACGAAATCGCGCCCTTCGAAGGATCACAAGAAAACGCACAGGACACTGAACTAACGCGCGAACACGCGACCACGAACACGGACACCAATCAATAACGCGAGGACGAGAAAAGCGCTATGGCGGCTGATGCTGGCCACACGGATGCCCTACCCGCCGTGGAAGGGCGTGAAAGCGAGACAGAAAACGCGAGCGAGACGGTGCAGCGTGCGCCGGGATGCGCACGCGTTCGAATGCGTTCCCTGCGAAGGATCGTACGGGTGTCCGAGGCGAGGAAGCACACCGACGGGAGGTCCTGGAACGAGCCCACTGTCAACGACCGGAACAAACAAACGCCTTGACAGGTGACGGACCGGCCGGGGAAAAGCCTTGCAGCTTCAAGCTTCGGATCGGGCACTCAAAACGCGCCGAACGTTGGAGGAAATTTCTCGCTTGCAAACGTCGAGCCCGACGGTTTCCGTTTCATGGTAGTGTCCATGAAAAGTGTCGCCCTTTTCGTATGTAGCCAGATTTATTCGCTCAACACGCACTGTTGCTGCATTGCCCCTGCCGGTACACCGATAACGCCGTTTACGATTATTGCCTTTCGTTTGCGAACGCACACGCACACACGCTCTCGCTGGTTTTTCCTGCTCGCTTTCGTCGCCGTCGGTCGATGCGACCACGCGGACTGATGCTTTTCGTCTGGGAGCTTGAATTTCCGCGTTGGCCGCGAACGTCGCCAGTTTGTTTTTGGGAATTTTGATGCGCTCGCCCGCACGAGCGCGCGCTCTCGCTCTCTCGCTGTAGATTGCATTTATTTTTGAATCACGAAACAATTCTCGTTCCTCGCCTACCGCTGCTGGGCAAGGGGAGCAAGGCTGGTTGGGTGAATATTGGCGCACTAAATTCGTCCTACCTAGGGAAGGAGAAAGGCTCGGTAGAGTTTTGCGGTCGTGGGATGCAAACTTTCGCTACAACTCGATGGAAGCTTTCTTCATCGTTCGGTTTAGGGCATATGCTATGAAAGAGTTTTTAGATTATATCGGTAACGTTTTTGCATCTTTTGTATACATCATCATGCAACAGGAACATTATTCGAAAGGTTTTCAATAATAAGATGGAATGGAATTTCATGAATTTGAACCACACAAATCACAGTTTATATACGATTAATGACAAATACTCCCTTGCTTGTAATATTTGCTCCACATATGCACATATATAGTCACGCAATGCTGATAATAGATTAAACTGAATAGATGATTCATACCTTGAATAAAATGTAATCTTAATAACGTAAAAATTTCAAGGGACACATGAATGATCCGCTGTAAATAGCCGATTCAAAATATCACACGATTCTCAAGCTGACATATAGATGGCGCTCGCTGCTACCTCACAAATAGGCGGTTGGTAGCCGTTCCTTCTGAACTGTCTCGACACGGGCTGTTTTGCAACACTTTTTAAAATTAAATATAGAAAAAATACTCAGATTTTATTATTAAAATCTAACTTAAATCGGCTTTATTTGTTTGTCGTTTTCTGTATGTATTCACACACTATTTTCTCGCGCCTATCCTGCTCATTAACTCTTTTGCATTTCACTTTTGAACGGTTCTCGTTCACTTGAAAGGTATTATTCGAAACTGAAGAAAATCAATTGAACTGCTGCTACACTTGCTCCGAAATAAACGCAAAGCGAAACTAAACAAATTGCTTAAGCGTATGTATTTTAGCGCTTCGCTCCTCACTCACGCGCAATTTTGAGGCAGTTTGCCGCATTTTAGCTTCTTTACTAGCATACACTGTAACCCTATCGATACGTATTGCTTATTTACGAAAAACACGCTAGAAAATGTTTGTATAGCACTATCGTTTAGCTAGTGGGCAATATGTTTCAGTAGAAAAAAGGACTTTTCCTTGAAAAAATCTCCAAATTGGCTGCGTACCACCCACTCGTAACATCTTCTGAGAGTGCCGCGCGTCATTTACATGAGATAAAAGCGAAACTGCACCTATTGCGTTTGTTGCAAAGGGGCTACACACTATTCCTTCTATCGCCGCCACAAGCTATGGACTATTCTATTTCCTCGCGCTTTTGCATGAAAAGCACTGCAAGCCCTTAAGGGGCTAATCCGAGGAAACTCGAACATATTTCCTTCCTACGTACAAGAGCTATCATTTTCACAGATACCTTGGAGGGAATCAATTGTTTGCCTTTATGTTAACCGTTTCGCTACGTTTACTGATTCTAGTAATTTGTGCTCGAAAGCACGGAAATTTTTTTCGATGAGTGTCTCATACACTTCAGGGTTTTTTATTCTCACTGATTCCAAATACACTCTGGTCTACACACACGATTGTCAGGATTTCATCCTTTGTCGTCAACGCAAGGAAAAAGATTAAAATTTCAGAGGTCAGAGGTCAGAACTAAGCCTACATTGCCTACTCCTTTTTTTGTAGTGTATTAATCGATATGTGTATGTAACTGTATCTGAGAGGATCGAGTCGAAGCACATATCTTCCGTCGCCACGATAGCTTTCTGTCGCACTGTCTGCCTATTGTAAAGATTGGTCACTTTCGTAATACATATATATTCCGCTGCTCTTTAGAAACTGTATGGTTATTTCAAATTATGGATTCTTTCTGATTGCCTGAGCGATCGACCTGAGATTCGGATATGCTAGCTCTGTATATCAAACATCGATTCATTAAGGTCATTCTACAGCGATCGATCTTCCTTCGGTTGTGATTCTTTGACGGTTTGGTTCGACTTGAGCCTGAGGTGAACGTTACGTTGGAATGCGTTGTTGGGTTGGTGTTGTCCTGCCTGCGATCGTACTCCGGTACGCTCTTACGCCCGTTTCACGTACTGCGCGATCACAATCATCGTCAGTATAGTAGCCACCGCCATCAGGACACTCGAAACGGACAGTGCGCTTGCACCGCCACCATAACGTGCCTGCCCACATGCCGGCGGGCACACGGGAATGACGGACTCGGTGAACTCCACACGTCCTTCAGCATCGCCCAGCTTGTTCGTCGCCTGGCAGATATACTCCCCGTACTGGCGCTTCTCAGCGGTGACAACACGCAGTGTCGAGTCGGTGAATTCGTCAGCCGTCGAGAACTGAGACAGTGTGTAGTGCTGGTTGCTGGATAGCTGGACGCTGTCCTTCAACCAGCGAATGGCCGGTGGCGGGTACGCCTCAATGTGGCACTCAAGATCCATGTCGTACTGGAGCGCCTGTTCGACACGTGGTCTCGGTACGGTCACAACCGGTGCGAACTCCACCTCCAGGTTGACGTTACGCCGATCGCCTCGGCTGACTCCGTTATCAGCCACACAGTAGTACGTGCCACGATCCTGCTTTTGCACCGAGTGGATGTTAAGCACGTTGCCCGAAAAAGTGGCACCACCTTTACAGAGAAAAGAAAGCATAACAATTCATTAAAACTATGGCACCAAAATAACGATGGCACTTTGAGCGGGTTGAAAAGGGACACAAATAAAACATGAAAAATTTAATTAATTTACTGCAACAGTTTGTTTAATGCCACAACGGGCTCCGTACACCATCGCCCCCATGCCAAAGCTCCTTTTCGGACCCTATCCCGCTTCCGAGGCACTTTGGACATAGAAGAAAAATGGCTTCCGGTCGGGAAGATGCGAACGCGCTTGGGGTATTTCATATTAACGCCACCACACGCCACCAGCAATCTGTTGTGTGTGTCGGTTCGAGACCGTGTTTATCGTTCGCGCTTTGTTGGTCACATTGCGTTGCTGAATAGGACCCCAAGCCGAACATTAAAAAAAAAACATACATAATAAAAAGTAGCCCCGACCTCAAGCGCTAGGCTTGTCGCGAGTCAGTGAACACCGGTGCACCGATAATTTGCCGCCGCGTCCTCATGGATCTGTCCAAAAAAAGGGGACGCGCGCACATGATTATGAATAGGAAATTAGTGTCGAGGAAATGATATGAAACATGGCGACTCTGCCGGGTGGCAGGCACGCAACGCTAGCGTCCCACGTGGTTAGTTACGCGCTGCAGCACGTGGACAAACCCCGGTAAAGAGCTGAAGCCTCATCCGATTGCCCCGCGTGTTGCTTGCGTTGCAGACTTTCTTGAATTTCTTCTGCGCCGCTAATGCACTAACGGTTTCAATTCCACACCCCAAAACGAGCAGAAGAATTGACGTTATTTGTCAGCGTCACCATGCCCCCGTTCGACCACTCCCACGCTCAGCAAGGACGTTCTCGAATGTCCAACACGCCAGGACACACATTCATCGCTCGCGTATTTATGCGTTTTTTTTTCATGTTTTTATTTTTTCGTTTCCGCGCGAGTGGAGATGTCACAGGGTTCAACAGGGTGGAACGGATATATTTGTTTCGTCCTTGCATACTCACCTGGAGCAAGCATGACATAGGAGATTTGTTAAGCGTCAGGATAAGGGACCTATCCCTAGAAACGGACACCGAAACCCGCATGATGGATGATCATGTCATCTGATGCATTTTTGGTGGCGATACTGTACGATTGCCGATAGGAATACGAGAAGTATCCATTCCTACCATGAGCGAGTAATATCATGAAAAGGTTCACTGCTCTGGTTATGTTGATTCAGTCAACGGTTTTCGACTGTACATCGCTCTTTCGTGTGCTTGAAAACTCGATATAAAATTCGTTTAAACGCCTCTCGAGCATAGCATACACATTATGCAGCCCTCTTGCAGATATATTCGTAAACAGTTTTCTTTATACATGATCGTAAACGCACTGTCAAGTGTCAAGTGTGACGCACTTGAACCGGAAACACTATCTAAATCCACAGAACGCGTTGCTCAATAGTTGCCTTTCATTTATTTCGTTTGAAGTTGCTCAGTTTTGAGAACTCTGAAGCCTGCGATAAAAAGAATATAAATTGTATAATGCTTAGAAATTGATAGCATGACGTTAAACAGACTCCCCCTTCTTACACTTCTAGTACAATGATTCGTTTGTTAAACAGAACGCAATCATGATAGTTTTTAATACATAGTTAGCAACAGTGATGTAACTGGTGACTACTTGACTGCGTGGGTACTGCGGTCACAGCATCGCATACACTATGTGTCGAGAATTAAAAACATACCCGCAAGTTTGAAAAATCTGTAGGATAAAAAATGTCTAATTAAAACCGTTTGTCGTTTTCCCCAGAATGTATATCAGATGGCAGTACGCAAATACTTCCCATTCTTTGTCAAAATATCCGTCGTATCCAGACGATGTTTGAGCTCACGTTTTCTTCGCGCATGTCAAAATCGTATACCACCGCCAGCTGACAGGCGTTAGTTTGCAGACATTGCCTAAAGACGGCCTCAAATGCACACCCACCCAGATCAATTATACGCAGCGGAATACATAGATTTCAGATCCACTACGAGATAGAGAAACAAAACGGGCCATCGGAGTCGGTTCAAGAACACTTCACCAAGCACAGTTCCTGAATTTCAATGAGCCACGGGGCCTATTACCCAACAATCCGACACCAATAATGGCGCAAGCGTCGGATTAGGCGTGAAACACGACGACACCACAGGCTGCTCTGCCGGGTTTGAACACCGGCGACCCAGAAGGGCACGTTTGGTTTGGGCGTCACCAGGAGAAATTAATCCTCACACGCCGAGTTTTGAAGTGCGCTTTTACTCGTGTCACCTTCCAGCACCGGGTGGGTCCTTTCTCGAGTACTGCCGCAATTGAACCGACAAGGGAGTAGGAAGACCTGTAACCGTCCGTTTGGTTTTGAAATTGTCACCCATAAAAACCAAGGGCACCGGGCTTCGCACCCCGGTGGTGTTCGGTGAGGCAAATTACATTATCTCGATGCGTCCAAAAGCGACCCCCGGTAGGGTGGCATTGTGAGTCTCAAAATTGTCACCGACGCCTTTGCGTGCCTGCGGTATGAATCGTACGTTTCCCGTTTGTTTTATGTTGCCGTTGCGCCCTTCGATTGCATCATCAAAATTGCCTCAACCGACCGCGGGTTCCCGGGAGGGAGGACCAAAAAGCGATAAACTTAAACGCACGATCCGACACCGAACGCACCGTGCATCGTTTGGCACCTACGGGACAATACAAATGATCCTGATACCGGTCCCAGAGCTTACGGTCCCTTTACCGCCGGAAGCGCATGTCCCTCTCTTCCGTGAGAATCCTTGAATGGGCTTGGGGTGCGCGTTAATCCACTTATCTTAAGGACTCACAAAGCGCACACGTTTTTGGCTCACCTTGGGTGCGTTTTTTGACAACTGTCAAATCGGTAGCCTGTGAACGGACACCAAGCTAACGGATTTTTTTTCTCTCCAAAGTCCAAGGAAGCGAACGCGGAATAATTGCTCAAAATAAAAACGCCATTACGGTGATCACTTGACAAATGGTCAGAAGCAGGACGTTTTCGCAAAAAGCAAGAAACTCTATTTGCGTTTGAATAAAGTTCGAGAAAATCAAACCATGCAGCTGCACATACGCGTAGGATTTGATACGTATATCCTGGAGGTGAAACATTTCACCACCATAGATCATGTGAAGGTGCTGTTGGCGATAAGGATCTCTATCACGCCCGATGCCACTTACCAGCTGTGCGTATCATGCTGTGGAAAAATGATCCGTGACGATGAAATCGTAGGGAACTTAGAGTCGTACAATGTGGACATCACGGTGCACCTGCCTGGCGGTAAGGTGCACGGTTCGCTTGCCCGAGCCGGCAAGGTCCGAAGCCAAACGGTGAAGGTGGAGAAAAAGGAGAAACACAAGCCCAAAACTGGCCGGGCTAAGCGTCGCCAACAATTTAACAGACGATTTGCACAGTCGGCTGCGGCTGGTGGCCACCAACGCCCCCAAGGACCCAACTCCCAGCGTGGTAAATGAGGAGTATGAGCCGACGTGGTTAAAGCGGCGCAGAACGATGACGGTGACTCTTTACTGCAAATGTATCTTTGTGAGACAATAAAAGCGTAAAACCGTTCTTCGATTGAAACTAGAAACCCCGCCAGAAAGTTGTTCTTTGGATCTCCAGAATGAGAAAGCAGGAAATTTGTACTGGTTGCGAATATGAGCCAAAGGTAGCCTAGCTGTACTTCATTATCTACCCTAGACATGCGTGCTCACCTCTAGCACTGGAAGCAGGAGATAGTCCCCAGAAGCTACCAGGCGGGCGTGCCAGTTTTACTTGTGCAAACTATCAGGTCATAGTGTCTAAGAGCTAGCACACAATGGGCACCACTCGATTGTGCTTGATTTTCGATGCGTAAATCCAACGGCAGCTGCTCGAGCGGAAGGGCCTCGAGAATTATCACGCCCGGGTGGTGTGGTGTGCTTCGGGACAGTCCTTTGGATTCTCCGTGTTGTGCCAACAGCAGACGATGGAGACGACGGGACGATAAGCCGATTCTGCAGTCGTGCATTAATACGCGTTCGTGCCGGATGAGCATCATCAGTTTGGGTTGCAGAGCGTGGAACACCCGGTCGGTGGGAAAGGATACGATCTGTTTTTTTTTGGATCGGTTCCGCATGGCAGTTACGCAGCTTGAACAGAGCTTTGTGCCTGGTGAGGGCTTTAATCCACTTATAACGCTACCATCCCACTAGCCGGCACAATTGGCACTATCATTCGTGCTTTTCAGAGCGAAACAAGGACACTAGGAGCTCATCGATGCATCTGTATTGTACCTTTCTTCCTTTTTTTAGGGTTCGATCAACTCGATTCAGGATAGGAGGAGAAGAAACGCGAGCGAATGGAATAATTACACTTCATGGAAAAACACCCAACAAAAAGTTGGCCAACATTTTTTCGCCAGACCAGCATTTGCCAAATTTGAGGGAGGATATTCAAGCCTATCTGGGTATCAAATCAGCAAGCTGCCAAATTTTGCGTCATTGGCGACCAACGGAATAGAAATAATTATAGGTTTCGATGATGTAATTAATGATCAAGCATATGGCAACAGCTGCACGGTAAGGTGTGATATACTCGCACTCTGTTCCTTTTTTTTCATGGAAAGCCGTAGTTAATGGTTGATGGTAAGCGAATTGTATTCGTATATTAGATATTAGAGGAATTGGTGTTCCCCCATCAAACGGAAAAAGCATTTCATTAATTTATTTCTAGAGTCGCCAAAACTACTAGCGAAGGTGGCCGAGGGAGATTCTAGCAGAAAAGCAAATCCACATAAATCTTGTTAAATCTCAGCATGTGCAGCCTAATTTATAGCCCCATTGTCCATCGGCTGTCTGCAGCAAATAATGGACTAAACGAGGGCGCCAACCGAAAGGTATCCCTTATAAACCCAACCGACACCCGGTTCGATGGTCTCTCCCTCTCTCCAACGCAAGTTCTCATTAGCACGGTTTTTCACGATCCCGTGCCAGCCACACCGAAACCCACCGATGAAAAAGCCAGCTAATTGTTTAAAAATTACTACACAAAATTTTGTCAACCAACTGTTACCATTCGACGCCACGCGCTCGGTGATCCACTTTACGGACAGAACTGCAGCAATGCACTTCAGTTGCGCTTGGATGCGTTCGGTGGCAGCTGGCAGGTTGCTGCTTGTGTCAGGAAATGGAAACCTAGATACGGTTGCTAGCAATAGTGCAATGGGCCGCGTGTCGGGGGCGTTTTTAGGTTGCTCGGGTTGCCGTGGCCGTAGTAAAGCCGGAAGTGCGTTGCTTGGCAACGGATGCGCGTGGCAGGCGCTGAGCAGCGTGATATTAAAATCAGATTGGCGACATTTGCATGCAAACGAAAGTAGCGAACGAACCATGCGGATGGGCGTATTTTTTAATGGGAAATTCGTGGTACGATGTGCCCTGAAATTGGTGTATTATTTGCTACATTTTCCCCTGCTTGAATCGTTTTGTAAGCTATATGAGCTTGGTTCATGGTTCATTCATATTCATTTTCCAATTCTACACCCAAAACGCGCTTCCCTTGGGTTTTATAAATACACAAAATGTAAAATGTCTCCTAAAGGCTCGGCCCGGAAGCAAAAGGACACCCGGCGACGGTTCAATTTTCATCAACCCCGCAAAAAAACTACTACCATACCAAAAAGAACCTCACACTTTCCTGATTGATAAGCTAATGGCAACATGCATGCCGGAAGCCACACCCTCATCCCTTGCGATCGAGCTAATGCCGTTTACCGGAAGTGCGGGACTAAGCGCTTCGGGAATGGTTCGTTTCGCCGCAAGGATGGCCGGTTGCAAAGGATTGGGCCCCCGAAAGGACTCGATTCGGTCGTGCAACCCTCGCACAATTTTTTTGTTTACCCCATATCGAATATGCGAAAGGACATCCGGCGAGACCCTTTCACTTTCCGCTGGGACAAGAGAGAGGAGATATGCCTGGAATGTGCCACAACACACAGAGGAACATAACCTCAACCAGAGGGCAAGGACAAGGCCCCTTGACAACGGTGGCGCGGGATTGTCAATTTTAACGACCTTTAACCGGTGACGTGTGCTACCCGAACTATAACCGTCGATGGTGTTTGAAAGGAAAAACACAAACTTTGGCTTCGTGTGTCATTGAAATCGCATTTGTCCCAGGATTGTGTCGGTCCTTTTGGGCTGTGTGTGTGTGTGCGCTCATAAATTAGGCCCGCCTGACAGGTCGTATCCCTGCCGGTTGTCGGGAGGTTTTAATGGGAAAAGCCATTTTTCGACGCGCCCGCCGGCGTTTCTTTCGATTTCGAGAGCACGGATAGCTTTTCCTACCTCCAACCAACGATGGAATGAGAAGCGCTTTGGGCGATTTTTCGCGCCTTCTCGTCGTACGGTGGACACCGGCATCCAAAAACTCGAAACAAACCGCCACCAGCATATGTCGCGAAAGGTTACCGGCCGGTTTTCAACGCACCCAAGGTGCCATCGATAAAGAACGAAACAAAGCGAAAAACAAAACCGAATACACACATTCGGAAGGCACAGTGTCAACATTGGCACGCCCGGGTGTGTCTCCTGGTTGGCCAGCATTCACCGGCTCGGATACAGGATATACGGGTCCGCCTGGGAAGCGTTTGATGGAAATCCAAATGGAAAACGAATGCAGATGTTTGCCAGAAAGCGAATGGGCGAAGGACGGGCTGCTGGATTGCATTACGCAGCGTTCGTTGTGTAAACGATCGACCGGCGGCATCGAATTTCCCCATCCCCACACGGTGTTTCTCGAGAGGACAACGGATCGGTAACGGATTGTGCAACGGAAAAGGCATGAATTTTCTTGCGCTTATTTTATACCTTTGTGCTATGATATGTTTTACATTACCGATACCGTGCCCGTAGCAGAAATCTACGCCAAAAAGACAAAACAAGTGGCGCCACACGCTCAACATGACATAAAAATATAAATTATAAACCCGCGCTCAATCCTACCTTCGGGGTTCCACTTTTTTTTTATGCTTCAAACGCACACTTTTCCCCCGCACTTAGAAAACCCTACTTCCCTGACAAAGAAGGGAAACGAAATCAGACACGAGCGCTGTCTCTCTCTCTCTCTCTCTCTCTCTCTCTCTCTCTCTCTCGCCGTAGAGCAGGACGAAACAGGACGCCACACGCAAATGGAAGCGAAAGGGATAAACGCCGCCAGCGCGATAGACGCTTTTATTTGCAGTCCGTCAGGCGACGGCAGCAGGTGCAGTATTTGTCATGTTTGCCGCCGGTTTCGGTTTCAAAATGCAGCCGCGAGAGACAGAGGGGGCAAATAAAGCAAACATATTTCCTTCTGCGTTCGTTCACCAGCTGGCGCGCGAAAAAAGGGACTCGTGCGTGGCAGGGAAAAACACTCCTCTTTTTCCACCCACACCGAATTGTTCGTTACTCGTTGCGAGACACGAAATGGAACCTAGCGGGCAGTGCAATTTTCAACTGACCCGCCGCCGTTCGTCATCCCATATCCGCAGCTGCTGCTTGTCCCATGATTGGGAACCTCCCCGTCATATTGCCACCACGCGATGCCTGGTGGAGCAATGAAAATTTAATTAATTACAATTATCAAACCGGGCTGGCGACTGGGGCAGGATGCGATTCGCGTTTTATCGTGGCCAGAATTCAATTAATCGACGGGTAGTGAATGTGATAATGCGTCTATCGCAATCGAGAGATCTGGCGAGGAATTTCACTTTTTTTCTCAACGACATATACATTGCATTTTCCCACCTCCTGGTGGATGGAAAAATTCCATTTTTTGTCTTATTTAGAAAGCATTCGAAGTATTCTACGCTCGTTGACTTCATGGCCTCCTGAGAGTGAGCTTCCGTGGAATGTTCTCGCACCAGACAGCCGAATGTCAAACTGCTGCCGGAGAAAGGGACTAGGAAAAATTGACAAATAATTTCCACAGCCCAACAGGCGAGTTCAGACCCAGACGGAAGATTGCAGACGCCCGATATCGAAGAACCGTTTGGAAAGCGTTAATTACAGTGATAGTGCATAAAAACTAATTCGCCGGCAATGTCGACCATTCGCCGAGGGGATGTTAAATAATATCCCCTCCACAGCGGCTGTGGTACAACTCATAATGACTACGTACGTTCAGGCGAATGATTTATTCATCGTCCGCGTGTGGGTCAATGATTCATGCAATGATGTAGTTAATTTTTTTTTTTTGCGAGAGTTCCAGGAAAAGATTTCATCGATCGATGAGAACACGAACGTCGTCGTTTGCGTGTGTGTTTTTTTTTGTTTATTTCACCCACTGACGCAAAGATATTGATTACGTTAAAAGCCACCACGAGGACGAAGGAAAATTCGGCAAAACTAGCACGTTCCACCTAACCTGACCTTCGGTTTGGCCGGTTTCGAAATAATGCGCAAAATTTATGACCCTGTCTATTAGTGTTTTATTAATCCCGACAGTCGTTTAAAAATATTGCCCTAACCTTGCGCGTCCTTCACGCTCCCCCTCCTGGGACACGACCGTACCGCGATCGCTTAGCAAAATGAATCAAAGTGAAAACAGTAATTCACTTATCGCTCGAGTGGCCGCCCGATTAGCCCGCACAAGGTTTAATCTCGTTCGAATGCGCTCGTAAAACGGCAACCTTTTCTCGTAGGGTAGCGGCATTGTGCCCTAAGGACGTTGCATCCAACAAAACGCCCGATTCCCGGTTGCACCACCAACGACCGAATCCCGGAAATTTTCTTCATTTCCCCCCCGGGGAATGGTCCCGTTTTTCCGGCGACAAAGGGACAACACGCTGCTCGTCACGCGCCTGGGGGCGCATCTAAAAACTCCCATTCCCCGTGGCAAAGACAAAGTCCCGGCGGCGATAATTGATTTATCATTGCGTGTGGCCGCTTCACCAGTGGCTGGATTAGTTACGAATCCTACGATCCTGGGGTGTGGGTGCACACTCGTACGCCCTCTGGTGTGGCGTATTTATTCCCCTCGGGCAAACGAACAACTAATTAAGCAAAAGTTTTTTTTTAATCAGCCTGAAACCCTCCGATCGAGCGCATCGCACGGTTCCCTTTTTGCTTGACTATCAAATTATCCACCTGGCGAAGGATGCGAACGCACTGCTCGTTGTTCGTCCTTGTTCGTTATCACACCGCGCACGCACACGCACATGCCACCCATTCTGAGGTAGGAAAAATTGTTTAACAACTTTACACGCCCCGCTTGCCGCTAATTAGAAACTATCTAAATAGTTCGGAAATGGGGTTTTGACACCGAACGTACATTTAAGTCACCCTTTTTGCCGCGAGCATTGTTTGCCCTCCCCGGAAACAGGGCGTGGAACTCACCCCCAAGGGGAAAGGGGGGGGGGGGGGGAGCGAGTCAGACCAAGGGAACAGGTTGGATAAATTTTTTCGTCGGTAAGGTAAAATGGTAAAATTTGTCGATGAAAATTATCATTTTCCACGACACACTAGGTGACGGGACGATGGGTGGCAAAGAAGACCAAGAGGAAAAGGGGGAAAAACGGTCTGTGCGTGTCTAGGGTTCACTTGAGCATGAAATATATCCTTCCACGCATTCGAACCCCGTCGGAAGACCATCCGTCAACCTGGCGGAGTCGTCCGGTCCTTCCCGACTTACGTGCAACGCCACAAAGTCCGGCTCGCTAGGGGAAACCGAAGTTTTCCTGCAGGAAACAAATAGAACCCACCAAAAAAGTAAAGAACTAAAACCGCACTTAGTTACGCGTCTGCGTGTAATCGTAAAGTAAAAGCGTGTCTAGTCCGGATGTCGCCATGCCCCTGGACGAACGGCAAAAAAAAACCTCTGACGCCGCGACTGATGACGGCGACGCCCGTCAGTCATTTGCCATCATTATGTTCCTTACAGGGTTTTTCCAGGATCGTCAGGATCCATCGCTTTACCACCGTGGCCAGGTAGACACCCGGGAGCATGACGACGACGAATCGTGGAAGGATTTACCCCGTGAGCGCGCTCCTTCAATCAAGTTTTTGTTAGTTTATTGCCACTTTCTTCGAGGTTTCAGTCGAGGTAGCGCTTACGACTACTCGTCCTGGTGGATTGTGCAGAGAGAAGTGAAAAAGGGCACAGGTTCGTTTGCACGAACCATACAAATCCCGTCGGTCTGTGTGCTCGAATCGTATTGATCCTTGCTTGTGCACAAGTCCACCGAGTCCTCGAGACCCGTGGATGTCGTAAAAGGGTAACAAAAAAAAACGTCCCCAAAAATGATAATAAACGTTTTGAACGATTGCAACAAAATATGTTGATCTATGCGCGTGGGCTGCCGGGCCACCGGGAACCGGCGAAGGGACGAAATTTATACACATCCCCGTTCAAAATCCATAAACTTTCCACCCCGACGACGGTCACGGTCAGGGCTGTTACTGTGGGGTTTTGGTTTTTCCAAGACCCCGGGGAGGGTTTGGTTTTTTTTGCTCCATGCCACATACATTTTTGTGACCATAAAACGATTACACACAACATAAAGCAGCACACTTAAATGAAATGCATTTGATTGGTTCGTGTTTTCGGAGAGAGGGAAAAAAGAGAACAGACAAAAGGATACATTAAACGGACAGTAAAAGTATCGCAGTCAAAATATGTGCATACAAAAAAAATGCTCCTTTCGTCCTTCCTGCACACGAACGCGCGAATGTTGGAGTGAGACATGTCCGAAAAGGGCGGTGTATAAATTCGCTTCTGACCCCTGCACCCGGAGGCGGTGGTTTTGGTCTAACGATGTTTATAGCTGCAATTGACAGTGACGCCAGGACGACGAATGCGGTTTCAGGACGCTTAATTCACCTGGTCCCCGGGACCCGGGGAAATATGGGAAGCTATTTCGGGAGTGGGAGATATTTTTTTTTGGCCTCTTCCGGTGCCCGTTACTAGGGAGTGAAAAATGGACAAACCATGCTCGGATGGCAAAAAGGAGCAAAAATGCAACCCATAAAGACTGATTGGAAACTTCCCCCCGGCCAGAGTGCATCGTCCAATTAACTGGCTATTGTGCATAGCACGTTCCCTCCTATTGCGGTGTGGAAAGAGATCGAGATCTTCATCTCATGGTGGGACAAAAAACCGAACCGATGTTGGTGCATTGATGCAGATGGCCTAATGATTCTCGCCACAGTGATGCGTGCACGGGTTTGCTTGCTTTGTAAATAGTATCACCGGTAAAAAATAAGGGCATTCTGTGCTTTCTATTTCACCGTTACAACACCCAAAACCCAACATCCTGAGCTTGGCCGATGCAATGTCCCAACGTGCAATAGGAAAAAAAGGAACCCGACAAAGTAAACATTTTCCCGCAATCGGAACTAGTAATTGTGCCGTTCGAGAACGGAATAGATAAGCAAAGTAAGCAGTCGAAAAGGGCATCATACACATCTAGACAAACAAAAGTACGCTTCACGTCCGGCAAATGCATGCGGGACACATACACACCTGGAGGAAGTGGTCGAAACGATGGAATCTGAATTTGATGAAGGATAGCATTTTTCAGTGCGTTTAAACGCATCAAAAAAAATACTGCAGCGCAAAGATCAACCGGCATTTTTTCAAAGCATTTTACGTTCGTTTATGGAAGAGGGCCGAGGGATCCTAAAATAATATTTGTACAGTTCCAAACCCCGAAAAGGTTCCCTATCGATCACGCTGCGGTCGGTTTGCCATCGATGAGTTAGAGCTGTAAAGTGATAGGTATTTCGGGCGAGCTTAGCTTTCCGTTCATGGGTGCATTTTCCCTCCATGTGTTTGAAACGGAAAAGCCAACCATGCTCGCTACCCATTATTGGCATCAAACTTTTGCGCGTGTTGTCGCCATGTTTTCATAATTATTGCAAAATTTATGAGCCAACTGTATTAAACAAATCAGAACGAGGGCGCTCTTTACGGTTTGAGCCCTTTTTTCGCATCGCACCGACAAGATCACCCTTTCGGGGACATAAACGCAAAGGATGGCAAATCTATGCCTGTGTCGAGTGGTTTATTGCATGCAGTTGCAACAGAAGAAAATAAAACCACACACGCACACACAAAAAATAGAAGCCAACTTAATAGAAGTCCTCGTTGGGCATAAGCGAAGGGAACATTGAAAAATCTCGAGCCCTCTTTTTTTCTACATGAGGGGATTTTATTGTATGAACAATCAAAGCAGAAAGTACCCTCAGCGGTGCTTCGTACAAATCATTTCTCAATTCTTCTACCTCTATGTCTAGAGCATACTCGCGCGTGGTCGATGATACGGCACAATATGCTGCGACGGATGGATGAGAGAAAGACGAAAAAAATCCCCATCACCTCGACGCCGAACAACGCA
This sequence comes from Anopheles nili, assembly GCF_943737925.1. NCBI lineage: Eukaryota > Metazoa > Arthropoda > Insecta > Diptera > Culicidae > Anopheles > Anopheles nili. The sequence continues at coordinate 50,646,626 of NC_071292.1, forward strand.
ACTCTCTAACTTGTTATTAATTGTTATGAATAGCTAATTTTCCGCGCCACCGGAAGTCGTCGAATAACGGATTGGATGCGGCAACAGCAGCCATACGAATCCACAGCCACGCAAGAGCGTCCTGTTCGTAATTTTCCCGCACGAGGAAGGGAATAAAACAAACCAATCTCCTCCTGGCAGACGATCATCGAAGGGACGCTTGTTTTTTTTTGGTTGGTCCGACGAGTTGTAAAATCCAGTCCCAAAACGTGAGCTCCCTGTGATCGCCCTTCACTCGTTTTATGGACGATGTCCGAGAAGCGTGCAATGCAGCCGTAAAACCATTCTGATAAGCCAATAAAAATTATATTATACACACCCAGCACCCGCAGTAGGCGAGACATCAGATCGCCACCGTTGAAACGTTTACACTTCCGGTTCGGTGGGTCAAACTCGAATGCGAGCCGAGATTGAATCTTTAATGATCGAATGCGATCCGGAGAGAAAAAAAGCTCAAACAGTACAATGACTTTCCACCAGCGTTAGCAACCCTATGGTTAAGGGTGCGAAAAGGAAAATCTCGCTGGGACACCGCCGCGATGAACTACAAAGAGATTTTCGTGCATCTTCCCTTGGGCGATGATTTCTTAAAGCCTTTTCGACGGTGCCGTTCACACCGTCGTTATCCCATTCCTTTTCCATCCATTGCCATATGGGGTTGGAAAACCACCCGAGGTGCTGTTCCGGCAGAAGGGGAGGATCCTTGCTGAGTACTTACAGCAATGGGAAGTATATTAGTTACACGATAATTGGCATTGAATCCAGATTGGGAATTAACACTCACACTCACACGAACCGTGCGCGGTGCCGGAAGGACACCCCACCTGGTTCCTTTCGTCAGTAGAGGTCCTGTCGGATCGGCTTGCAGCCTTTTTTTTGCCTCTGAGGTTAGAGGCTTTGAACAACCCTCCCGTACGTGCGACCGTTTGGACGCAATTATCTTCACATTCAATGTCAATCATTCGTAACGGATCTCGGCAGGGAATGCACTCGAGTTCGGAGGGGTCTCTCTTTCGAATCTGCGCGTCCCTCGATTGCGAAAAAGGGATGAAAAGGCCGGCTCTGAGGGCAGGACGATGTTCGGCAAATGGCGGCCGCTGCAAGCCGTGAGCGAATGGCGACGAATCCTCGGCCATTTCCGGTACCGGTACCGGGTGGGGTGGAGGGGTATTTGCATATCCGGGGACTGGGCAGGGATAAAATGGTCGATCGTTGAGCCTGGCACCGTTTGCAATGCATCAGGCTTTGTGTCATGATTATTTACCTTCACGCGCGCTCGTGTGCGTGCACATTTCGAGCAGTTTCAAACGAACTTTTAAATGTCTCAATTTACTTTCACTCTTCGTGCTCACGTTAGCTCACGATAAATAAATGTTATCGCTTCCATCAGAACGGCCAGTAGCGGTAGGTGGCAAACAATTGCCGTATAATATTCGGGGGCCTACGTTTGAGCGGTATAAATTTCCCTTAGCACCTCAAGGTGGGAACATAAATCAGATAAAATTACGTCTAATCCGGCAATAGACCGGATGGGGGTGCATTGCGCGGAATCCAAGCGCTTTTGTATGCAAAATTATGCTTTCGACGGGCGACCGTAGCTGGCGCTATTAGCATAAGTGGCCTCCAGCTTCAGGGTAGTGAGGTTCTCCATTTCGTGGCCCACATTTTCTCTTTTCCCGGAAAAACCCACGCAATTCGGTGCGCAGTGCAGCGAGATGGTACCGAAATGCACACCAGCGCACCTCTAGAAAGCTGCGCGGACGGTTGTATTGTTCGATAAGCTTCAAAGACAACGGCGTTTCCAGTAACTTTTCCGCCGGCACGTCTCGCGGTTTTCATCCGGTACGGTTACACGCCTAAAAGTTGAATTTTCCACCGCACTAATCGTTACTCGGCGGGTTCGCGCGCAAGCGGGAAGTGGAGTTCTATTTAATTTCGTAGGGCGATCAAGCTGACCCCGACAGACAGTCTTCTGCTGGGGCAGATCGAGTTGGGTGGCGGAAAAGCGACTAATTACTTTCCCGAAATTGGTTCGTTTACGCAGAAAAAGCAACGCGACACACCACGGGCTCTCCCAGTACGGATTGGGTTGAAAAGAGAAGCCTAAAAGCTACCCCAAAAAAACTCACCCAACCCCGAAATGATCGGAAAGTGACACATTTAGAGCGAACGATGGATGATGGGTGTCCATCCGGCGATTGGGGGACAGCAGGAAAAAAGAGGGCCATTGCAAATTGATTGTTGATCTTTCTGCTATTACACTGCCATCATCATCATCATCGAGCTTCTCCTCATCGTCCTCTTTCGTGCCGTTTCTATCGGAGTTTATTTTCTCGATCTATTAATGATCTTATTAATACCAACCGGTCGTGGGTTCGCGCCGTCATCTGGCTTCATAATGGTTGACTAAATAGTGGCTGGCCTCTGGCGCTGACCTGCTCACAGTAGTACGCGCTTCTTTGAGGGCGTCTCAGCTTCACTTTAATTCACCGCCGTTTTCGTCATTCGAGGCTCTCTCTGCTCGCCATCGAGCACATTCAAAATGCGCCACCAACGCGTTATCAAATCACCCCGATCGCGGGACGTTAACCACGACAAACGCATCACACTTGCTTGCTTCTTGGCGATCGACCTAACCTAACATTAGAGATCACTCCAAGAATCTCCGCGCCTCCAGAGTGACGTGAGTGTGCGCCTACGTGCGCGTGTTTGTGTGTGTGTGTCCCAAGACCGCGGGAGGAAGAAAAATGGCCACTTAATTGGTGCAATTATGCTACGGAACCCAAGGAACCTCACGATCGGGGTGTCGGTCTGGGCCCTCCAATGGTGGCCTGGTGTGTCTCACGAACTGCTGCTCTTTCGCTCTGTTCTTCTGATCGTCTGTTCTCATCCCTTATGTACGTGCGTGTGTGTGTGTGTATGGGGAGTTTTCTGACAGACTGGAAAGTCGGCGGAGGTTATCGTTACGCATCGTGAGTCAAACCAAGCGAGTAGGTGGGTTGGCTCTGCTAGAACTAGCCCCCTTTTCATCTTCCCAGAGCTCGTCTTGCCTGGGCCCTCTTGTATGACAAACAATTATGCACCACCTCCACTAGGCTCCCGATTACCTTCCCGTTCAACAAGCCAGCCTACGATCGAACACCAACCGATGGTCACGACTCGTGTGGTGCTTCAAAACCAACTCCCCGAGATTGAAGTCTTGTTACAACATTACTGCGCTTTGTTACCGCTTCTGACACCTCGCGGGGTGCGCTTTTTGGGGGGAGGTGACACTTCCAACACGCATTCGTGGCTTCTTCCGGCCATCACATGATGCGCGTGAGGCGCACATTACGGGCAATAAAATAAGGTTAAATTTACAAGATTTCTCCGCTCCGTGTAATGGGGAGCGATGTAACGAGCGACCCCATAAAACCTAGCGGGCGGTTGTAAATTCGAATTCGAAACCCCGCCCGAAATTGAGAGCAAAGTTGAGGTGACTTTTCCCGACATCGCGATCGGCCTATTGCACCGAATTTATATGGCCATCTCTCGGCGCAATAATTGGCACCGTATGAGCCATGTGGTAGGCGTAAAAAAAGATGCTAAGAAGACCTCTAGTGGGGGTGGGTGGGTTTTGGTAGGTGAATGGTGCTCGTCAGGCGTTGCAAACAATGCATACCCATTTCCTTTTTTTGCCATAGAAATTTGCCCGACCTCAACCCATCCATCAGGCGTGGCAAAAGCATAAATCCGTATGTACACACTCACATGGCCATTCGCTCTATCTCGCCCTTGCGACAATGGGCGAGAACAGGCGGTGGTTTTCCTTCCAGCATCGGGTGGTCTAGGGGCCAGGCCAAAGCCACGAAGCTGGCCAGAAAGAAGCGAGAATGAAAATCGAACGGGCTCGGGAGGGAATAACGTAACGGACGCGACCCGATCGGTTGGAAGTCATCGACCTACCATGAAGGGCTTTTCTCCGATGCAGTGTGATGGTGGTTGCCGATAGGCACCGTTTGAAGTGCATCTATCCAGCGCTGCAGCATGTCGAACTGCCGCATGATCGTGCTAGAATGATTCTCTATCACCGCTGATCGTCTGTGCCGATCGACGAGGGGCTTTTCCAACTGTTTTCCACACCGCGAATACCGCAAAAAAAAACCGGGAGGCTAATCGATTGAATTATAATCCACACTTCGATGCCGACCTACCGATTTCCCTCCCGGCTGGGTAATAAACGGGACCAGGGGGAACGGGCCAATTTCCGTCCGGCTGATCGCGATCATCAGTCCCCGGTCGAGCCCTCGACACGGTTATCATTGGCGAGCTGTTATACGGTGCTTCGGTGGATCTAATTTGCATCCGAGACCGGTGGAGCGGTAATTGTATGACGGTGAACCTTCACCACCGGCTGATGGTCGATCGAAAACCGTTAGGCTGATGTGGCATCGTGACGTGCGTGTCATTTGGCGTTCATCTGTACGATGTGGATGAAGGTTAAGGTCTGGTTTTTGGACCAAAAAAGAACGTTAGTGGCACAAGTGTACTAGGCGCAATTGCACGATCGTCACGCTTCAGGTGAACGGCCCAGGGAGGACTATTGAACTGTAAAATGTTCTCTAAAACCTACGCCAATGTTCACTCTACTCATATCAGTGTGAGCGAAGATACCGCGCGAGGTTGTTCGAAAAGCGCATCTTCGGGAAGAAGAACGACAAGAAAAGCGACGCCTAGAAGCAGAAGGAAACAAGGAGACAACTAATCAAAGCCAAAAGGAACGACAACCATTTCACTCCGTAATCATCGTCTAATGAGCCTCTCCTCCAGAAAATGAGGTGCTTTTATGTCAGCCTTTTTCCGTTAGGGAGCCGCGTACGTACACTAACGAATTTCCGATTTGCTCAGACGGCGGAGACCTCGGGGATGGGGAGAACTTCGCCGTAGAAGCGTTGAACGACTGCTGAAGGGTGGGCTTTCAAATTAACGTCTATTTATCTAACGCCCTCAACAGCGATCGTTGGGATCGACGACTTTCCAAGCAATCGTTCTTCCTTCAAGAATCGGAGGGTTAGGTTCTTAGGGAGTTCCAGACGCTCCTCCTGATTGCCTCTCTTAATCGACGTTATATGAGGTGGAATGGTTTGTAAAGATTTCTTCTTCTTATTCAGCGAATGGTAGGAGACGAATACACTCTCCAGTGTGTGGCGGATGAGATCATTAATCAACGGGGCTACACGCGAAATAAAGGAAGTACTGACAGTCCACACAGGGTACGCAGGGTGATGTGTCACCAGACAAAAACTATCCTGGTAAATAGCCCTAATATGCTGCTTCATGCCAGCAACATTCAACAGATACGATCAATACTCCCGAGTGATCATACGATCGATCAAAATGGAAGAACGACAGTCAACAAACGAGATTCAAGGCTCCATTACCGATCGTCGTGCTGGAACGCCTCAAAACTTGGACTCGTTTCGTTTATGCATCCCCCAGGAAGACTCCAGGGGTGTTTGGCGCGAAACAACATCACTAAAGGATGCACTTTTGTAAGCTCTACATGCACAAGAACTTTCTTCCACGCTGCTCCATTGTGCGACCAAACGTTGGGCGAACGCGCGCGCACATTTTTCGTAAAACCTGAATGAAGTAAAACCGGTTCTGCATGGCAGTGCACCAGTGTTGGGCGAGGGACGTGCCGTTCGTAGGGCTGACGAAGAGAACTAACACCAGAGCAAAAGCGGGAGCCCAAGGGAAGCGTGCACCAACACACCCAGGAAAATGGGGCGCGCGTGTGAAAATTCTACCATCGCATAGGAGAAGCGCTAGAGTTCTCATAGCGAAGCATAAGAAGCGACGCTTGTTCGCCATCGCCACAACATCAGCATTACGCGCATCTGCAGCTCCCTGTGTAAGCTGAACAAAGCCGTTTGGAATCAATAAGCTTCCCCCCTACTTCTGAAGGTGTACGGAACCGGACCTGGGGACAAAAGCAAAAAACCAGATTCGTTACACCATCTATGTAAGCGCGAGGACAAACGAGACTAGATCAGGAACACGCGGGACCAACCAGTTCCACTGACCGTTCAAGGAAGCCCGGTTTGGAGCCCAGAGGCCCTTGCTTGGGTGGAGAGAGAAAAAAAAAAACGGTGAAAGTTAGAATATTTATAAACATGCTATAAATGAACGCAGCCTCCGCGCAGGCGGGTCTGCGCTGAAGCCCTGAACCTAGCGCTCATTTCCATACAGGGGGTGCCCACCTCAAAAACCTTTATGCGGGCGTGGCGTGTTTGGCCGCTGCCACTTTGGCGTCGTGCTGCTACACATTTGTCCCGTGGTTTGCTGGTAATAAATAATATTTCCCATCCGCAGCAAGGAAGCCCGTCACCGTGTAGCGGATTTTCTGTTCTCCACCATCGGGTAGGGCGTAGTAAAATAGTGGAGCACGAGGTGGATTGCTTTTTACGGATTGTGGATTAGGGCGGAACGCTACCAAGGAGGCCTGGGTTTACGGTTGCTTTATGATGGGATGGTCCTTCTCGATCGTCGAGTGTCATAATGTTTTGTGGAAACGCGTGAAGAATGTGATGCATCGACAACGCGCATACGGTAGAAGTTTGTTGCCGTGGATCACAACAAATCGAAGCGTCGACGAAGGACCCAACAGAGCAGAGAGATAAAGAGAGGTGTTAATTTTTTCTCCAATCAGGAATATCACGCTGGTCGGTTCGTGGGGACGATTATTTTCTTTTTTTCTTCTCTCGATACAGCTGCACACTCGAGGATGTAAATTAATGAGCCCAAGCGCGGCATATTCGCTGTGGAAAGCGAGCACGACGATAACGGAGATCATAAATAGCAAACCTACTGGGAAATGGCCGGTTAGATTGGGTTCCTTGCCTGCAAGCTCGATCTAGAACCTGCTGGGTAGACATATTTTTCTCCATCAATTTTTAATTCACCCCACGATTTCTATAGCCCTTTACCAATATTTATGCAGCAATTGTGTTATTAAAATTAATTTCGAAAAAAAAAAACACTACAGCAGCAAACCTCATGGTCGATATTATCTGCAAGATAATTGCTTCAATACACTGCGGAAAATTCGGTGAATAAACCAACACAGAGGGTAACAAAATGGGGTACACTTTTCGATTTCATGCTTAGGAAAATTTAAAGTAGCCTTTTCAATACAACCCCCCTGGGGGTTTCCTTTGCAAAAAATCAACCGAAACACAACCCTCATCTGCATTTGCGTGCATGAGAACCGACACACCGGTGTCAGTGTGTTTGTTTTGTGTATATTATATCGAAGGCCCCACGAAAGTGTCCTGGTTTTGTGGCTCGGTTTTGCAAAATTCTCGCCACAAACGCGAATACGGCAAAATGTGTGCTACAGTTTCGCAAACCCAAAGAGCGCATAATTGCAAAAGAAAACAGCGGAACTAATGTATTCACAACCGACCACCTTAGGGGCAGAAAGAAATGGTTTGCCTTTCGGTACCACTCGTATCAACGAGCCTCTATAAGATAGAGTTGGAGTGATAAAAGGCGTTTAAAATTGACTGCTCCTACTGCTGGCGATTGATAGGAATGTATTGTGCCACCCATGCAACTCCTGTTGGCGTCCTCACAACCAGACAGCCGGAGTTAGGGTATGGCATCAACTGGAACGAATTCAATTAGAATTCCTACCGTAGTGTCTTGACACACCCTGGCATCCCGTCAAGAAAATGCTCTCCACCCTTGTCTGGCCGTGGGGAGGGTGGTGTTCGTTATCGTTGTAACATATCTTCTGAGGCAATAGCCAGTAACTTCAGCCGCCCGCACGTCAAGCCGCGAAATTCGCACAAGAATCCAATATAGCGCAGTTCTAGCGGGCACAATTCGTGCGGCACCGTGTGGATTTATCATTCGTCATGCTCGATGATGCTATCATGCCCTCGCGAGGAGCTATCATCTTCAATCCAATATGATTTAATTCGTACACTTGCGTTCTTGCGTTTGCGTGCTGCGCGACCAAGGCGCACGTTGGCGAGGTCGGTTTAGATCATATTCAAAACGCAAGTGCATCTGGAATGGGCGGTTTGTTTGGAGCCGTAAAAGTCTGCTCGGTTGAGTGAAAGTTCTTCTGATAATGCTGAATGGGCTTGTAGCAACAATAAAAACGCTCTAAAAACGCTACAGGTACGCTCACATGTGGGATAAGCGCGTGCCTTTCCAACAACGACCTTTTCAACATCCGGACGGGCAGAAAAAAAGGGCCTCCATTAGCACGTTTACAGTTGAGTTTCGCCCACTTCTAGGGCCTAATGATGTAGCGGCCGACGCGACGTGCCGGACACGATTGTTTGCATCAAATAAACAGCAACGAACTGCATACGACAAACTGCGATAAACACTTAACAAAAACGGGCTGCTTCACTAGGGGGTTTGCAGAATGTAGAACATAGGGATATTTTTTGCCAAAAAAAGATTAAAGCGAAAGCACAGCGCTAGAACTGCAATTAGCAACGAGTAGAGGGACATTTCCGTGAAGCCGTTGCAATGCAGTAATTGCATTTTAGTCTTTTCAAGTAGGCTATTGGTCAGTCAAAAAAGGAGAAAGAAAGAGCTTACACTTGATAACCGTTTGACCAAGTTGGTTTTTAAAGTCAATTTTGTTTTTCTGGTAAAGACAAAGTGTATCAGATACGATCTTCTTCATTCAGGCATTTTTTTTACTATCAGAGGATTTGCCTTGATCATGCTAACCTACACCAGGACAGCGTTTGCCGCCACTTGCCACTTGCACGGTTCTGAACAAACTTTTCTTTCCGCTGCTGCCGTTGTTTCGCAGCGTAATCGTTACGGAAAGAGGCAGAGAGATTAACCATCCGTCAATTGTGTATAATGGGCCGAGAGTCGCCAAGTGGAACCCCCAGTTGGACCCTTGGTCAGAAGAGCAGTCCAAGAAGCAACGAAATATGGCTACAATGAATGCGGCGGCCCGACGAGCTCATGCTTGAGCTGATTTTGGTGGGAAACTTACTAACGGACTATCAATCTAACGCCTGGACACAAGGACAGCGAAATGTGTGACCTGCGACCAACCGAATGGAGCGTTTTTCAGAGGATTCCACCGGTGCAAATTGCACTTCCGCTAGGTCGAAAAGAAAAACCACGTTCCCTTTCGAAACAAAGACGGAAATTGAGCTGACGCGCGTCATGGGAAAGTGTGTGCTTTAAAATAATCACACGTATTTTTTGTGTTTGGTAAAGTTAAAAGATCTTTTGTAAAAGGTACAGAATAAAGTTCTCGGCCACATGCAACTGTGTAAAATATATTTTCCACAGTTTTCTGCCAATAAATCAATTTCCACGAAACGTTATATTAAACGTTTGTCTGATTGCGAGCTGTAACATTATCTTCCAAGCTCTATTGTACCAAGAAATGTCATTATAAACACCTAAAGGGTGTTAAGATCATGCTACAACAGCGCAGCATTCGCGATCTACCGCTGTGTAAGTCACTCCAGCGATCTCCAACACAGACAAGCATTTTCCTATGCTCGTGAGCGATCGCGATGATCACGTTGCCATCGATTCGTAATCGTTAACAGTGACTCACTTAATATGGTGCACATTATTCCGATCTCATCGTTGCATTCCCATTGCCCGCCATGAGATAAAAGTGATGTTAAAAACAACGTTGACTCACCTGTCGGTAGGATGGCGTTGTTTTCGCGTCGCCAGGTAATCTGCGGCACTGGGAAACCTGATGCGTAGCACTCCATCTGGGCGGGTTTGCCCTCAGAGACGACCAACGATTGGGTGGAATTGTCGGAAATGATGGGAGGTCGGCGCACATTAAGCGTCACCTCGGCGGTGATTTTGTTCGTCACCGAAAGCACAACCTGACACTGGTAGATGCCGGCATCCGTCTCCTGAATGTCCTTGACCTGCAGCGTGTAGGTCGTGGAGGACAGATCGTAGCGCAGGGAGAAGCGTGAATCCTTCAGCACGAGCGAGCTGCCAGTCGAAAGGAACACCACATCCGAGCGATCGTTGGTCGTCTTGACCCAGTGCACCGAGTATTCGGATCCATATTGGACCGAGCAGGCCAGCTCAACCGTGCCACCGATATCCTTTATCTGTTCCTGCGTGATGTAGGAGATGGTTGGCGTACGCTGACCGCAGGCTGGACCGATCAGCGCCAACACGGCCACTCCCAGCAGCACCGCCGGTAGGTTGGTATTTAGCATGGCGTTTCTTGGCTTTCGCATTCCTTGTTAGGGCTTGCCGCAAAGGGGAGAACTAGTAGATCGATGGAATGGGCACTATACGCGGTGAGAAATGAGGCCAACTTCTGTTCGGCGTCTCACAATATGGACGAATGCGGGGGCAAGCGCGGGTGTACGATCAAGCCACGTGGAAAAATTGAATGTATTAAACAAACCTCCTAATTGAAGCTAAACCAGCGAGTTTCCCGTGTATTCGCCCGGTGAGGTTCTTTAAATTTCTTCACAAACGAACGCACTTGTCACTGGAAAACTGAGAATATCAAGTATTTTGGGAACGGCGTCGCGAAAGCTTAAGTCAACGGGAGCCACACGGAATACACCACACCCCAAAAGCGCGGAGATGACGACCACGACGACGTAACGGCAAACACAGGTATGAAGCGCGTTGCGGCGCTCGGACACATACACCTATTGAACACACGTACACTCTCTATCTCTCTCTTTCTCTCGCACTTGATCTCCTCTTGCCACGATCGTTTTGCGGCTGTATTAGTTGATCGTACGCACCGCGGAGCCTGATGCTGACGGCAACACGACCGGTCGAGGCAAGTTTTACGGATGGAATGGAATGAAAAGCCAGACCAGCGGTAACCGCGCATTCTCCGTACGCATAAGCATTGCGTGCGGGTCGCGATACGCCCCTATGAATGTGCGCTTGAAAGAGAGGGAACATGAGCAACATCTCAGAGTGATAGAGATGGTAGAAAGACCCAGCTAGGGTTGAGCAACTATCTAACGACGGTTGGAGCGATCAACATGTTGTTCATACTTTAAAAACATTATTATATTGAATTAGTATTTAAGGAGAAACTTTTATGTTTGTTAAAAAAAAGCTGTAGAATATGCAACGATCATTGCATGTTCTCGGATAGAGAAACCAATCTTACAACGAGCTGGAAATGTTCCTCTTCCCTGGTCTAGCATAGCGTATTGTTTGAATTTGGTTGCTAAGGTGATCGTGAAGGTGTGTTGCATCTTCAGGTGCATATGCAAGCGAATAGAAGAAAATTCGTTGTCGGATTACGTTTTCAAGCAATAAAGTATAAAAGCATTGTACGTTCAAAACAGATTATGGAAATAATAGTAGAATATTTGATTTATGTAATAAAGTTGAATTTAGCGTCATATTTGTTGTTTTAATGATAGATGAGTGTTATGTTTGTGATCAAAATTAAAATGTTTATGTTAATATATATATATATATATATATATATATATATATATATATATATATATATATATATATATATATATATATATATATATATATATATATATATATATATATATATATATATATATATATATATATATATATATATATATATATATATATATATATATCATACATTGAAGTTATCTATTCTTGTAAGTATTTTTCAAATAAATGCAGCAGTGCAATAAAATGCATGCTGGTATGATGACAGAACCTGCAGCTCGACTGCTCGAACAATTGACATTTCTTAAGGTAAACAAACAAATGCAGTACGCAGATGGTGAAGCTCAATTTGCTTTCGAATTTCTGAACAAAAGTATTTTTGTGATGTGCTACAATGTTTAAATAATGACAAAAGTTATTGATTAGAATATTAATATGTTGCCGATAGTGCCGTCGCAATAACAAAGCGAGAAAAAAAAGATATCGAATATATACGATCATACTGCTTTGTTTTGGTGATCGCTATTCGCATTGTGATAACCAGTATGCGATTACTGGCGTCTTTAAAGCACACGAACGTGGATTAGTCATCGATAAGTTTCTTCGAAAAAGGGCCGTCTGCAAGGCGCTTGGCATAAGCGTGTTTTATATTTCCACTTACATATTATATTAGTTCATATTGTTGAAAATGACGCCTACAAGGCCCCTTATTGAAGTAGAGAGTGATGATGACAACATTTACCAGCAGGACATTCGTAATCGTAACATTACCGGCAGAAATGTAAGAAATTTTATTCCATAAATACTGCATCACCTATAATGACTTCCATATTCCATTTTTCAGGAACCGACAGATTACAATGTGCCGGTTACCAATGAGGACTTAGATCCTGCCTTTAACATAAATCGACGATTGAAGGAAGCCTCCCAATATGAGGTATATTGACAGACTGCATTTAAAATGTGAAGTTAGCAATCATTTTCTTAGAACTTAAGTTAAACTCAAGTGGTTACTGCCAAGCGTCTGAGCCAATCTGTTTCGTAGAATGCTTCCGATTGTGTTAACTGGAATAGAGAGGTCTTTATTGACATGATAAACCGTTTTGCATTTACGTAAATCTGACGTTGGTATGGCGTTGCAACGAGATAACAAAACTATTCCTGTTAAACAGTGGAAACTGCGGTGGTTCTATTTTTATTAGACTCAACTATTAATCTGCTAGAAACAGAACTATATACACACGTTGCCAGCCGTTGCCGTACGATGCGAATAACACAAGACGCGACAGAGGTTTTAAATCATAGAAATCATGGTCTGTATGAACAATTTTCTGTGTAAAATTAATGCCATTCTTTTATTTGTGAAACTAGAGCTTAGACTACGATGTCTGCGAGAATGTCTTATGGCGGCGCGATCAAACGAAGATAAAACCAAAATTCACCGTCAGGAAGGATTTCTCCCGGTGGGTGATTTCGCTACAAATCGGAGTATGTACAGCGCTCGTAGCATGCTGCATAAACATCGTGATTGAAGAGGTGTCGCGGCAAAAGTACGCCTTTCTCAAGCAACAGGTTGATGAGAATGTGCTGAAAGGTGACCTAAGCATCCCGTATCTCTACTGGTCGCTACTAAACCTTGTGCCAGTTGTTATCGGCGCTACACTGGTCGCCTACATTGAACCAGTGGCGGCCGGCAGCGGAATACCGCAGGTAAAATGTTACCTAAATGGCGTTAAAGTGCCTCGAATCGTCCGCATCAAGACACTTGCGGTAAAAGCAGTTGGAGTGGCAACATCCGTCATCGGAGGGTTAGCCGGTGGCAAGGAAGGACCTATGATTCATAGCGGAGCGGTAATTGCAGCTGGCATTTCGCAAGGCAAGAGTACGACCTTCCGGTACGATCTGAAGATACTGGAACATTTTCGGGATGATCACGAAAAGCGCGACTTTGTAGTTGGCGGAGCGGCGGCCGGTGTCGCGGCCGCTTTCGGCGCCCCGATTGGTGGGATTCTGTTTTCCCTGGAAGAGGCCGCCAGCTTCTGGAACCAGAGCCTCATCTGGCGAACGTTTTTTGCCTCTATCATCAGTTCGTTTACGCTCAACATCATACTTTCGGCTTACCACGGTTTGAGCAGCTTCCGCTACCGGGGATTGTTCAATTTAGGCGAGTTTGCACCACTTCCATTCGAATACTTCGAACTGCCGATCTTCATGCTGATGGGCGTGCTTGGCGGTTGCACCGGTGCGCTCTGGAATGCCCTCAACAGCCGGCTTAATGTATTCCGCGCGCACGCTATTCGTCAACGCTGGGCGAAGGTACTCGAGGCGGCATTTGTTGCCGTGCTGGGAGCTACGTTCGCGTGTCTGATGGCGTATACGATCAACGATTGTCGACCGTTGGGAAACGATCCTACCGAGCATCCGGTGCAGCTTTTTTGCATGGATAACGAATATAATGCGGCCGCTGCGCTGTGGTTTCAAACACCAGAAGCGACAGTTAAGGCGCTTTTCCACGATCCACCAGGATCGCATAAAATACTCACATTGGCGACGTTTGTGCTCATCTACTATCCTCTATCATGTGTCACGTACGGTTTGAGCGTATCGCTGGGAATCTTCATTCCGACGCTCCTCATCGGGGCTGCCTGGGGACGACTGATTGCGTCCTTCACAGTGCTTGCTTTTCCTGCTTCCGCTGTAAGTAATCTCAATCATATGATGCATATTTACCCATGTAGTAGCATGGTAGTTTAGTTGTAGTTTAATGACATTCGTTTTCGAATTTGTAGGCATTTGTATCTCCTGGAAAGTACGCACTGATTGGAGCCGCTGCTCAACTCGGCGGCGTTGTACGAATGACATTGAGTTTAAGCGTCATTCTCCTGGAAACTACCGGCAACATTGGTTTCATTTTACCGATCATACTCACACTGATGACGGCAAAATGGAGCGGGGACTACTTCAATGAAGGGATCTATGATACGCAAATCCGCACTTCCCGTGTACCAATGTTGCCGTGGCACGTGGAACCGGAATATCAGAATCTTTCCGCCCGCCACATTATGGCTCGACCGGTCGTATGTGTGCGGCTGGAGGAGAAAGTGCACTATTTGCTTGATATCCTGAAAAACACTACCCACAACGGATTTCCCGTTGTTGAGGATGGTGACGATGTAAGTGCCATTTTGAGTCCTGTGTTAAATTAACGCTTTTTACTGATACTCTGATATCTTATATGCATTTCTAGGGATCGCACGCCAATGGACGGCTTATTGGATTGATTCTACGCTCGCAGCTAGTAGTGATATTGAAGCGCAGCTTCTACCAAGAATCTAGTCGGTTCTGGGAGTCGACCGTCAACATCGAGGCGTTCCGCGACGAATATCCACGCTATCCTGCCGTAGAGGTGAGAAGCAGCTCGGCTGTTAGTTACTTTTTTGGCGTATATGCTAACTTATACACCATATTAATATTCTTTCGCGCTGCACAGGATTTGCACGTAAGCGAGGACAAAACAAGTGGAGATTTTTCAGTGCATATGAACTTATTCATGAACCCATCACCGTACAGCGTGGAGGAGGGCACTTCTGTGCCGAGAATTTTCCAGTTGTTCCGGGCGCTTGGCTTGCGGCATCTTGTCGTGGTATCATCGGAGAATCGCGTTCGCGGAATTATTACACGGAAGGATTTCCTCAAACACCACTAAACTCTTACTATAGCGATGGCAAACAAAAAGGGATTTTAGTTGTTGTCTTTACAAACCCTGGGGGGTTTTGTTTGAATCGTAAGCATTGTATTTTTTTTGAATGCTTACTTATGTTTACTAGATATGATTTTTATTCAATAAAACAATCTCGTTACTTTATAAAGATAAAATCTGGTTTCCCTTAGTTTGAGTACCAGTCGATGCCGAGCTATTGCAAAGTGGATCGTGTGAGCAATCAACATCCATCGCTAATGATGAAAATAACCATCCTCCGGGAGTAACCTGCTGCGTATACGAACCCATAGTATCTCGGCAATCAATATTGTGGCGGTAAGGAAATAGCCCCAACCTAGCGTTACCAGAGCTGGCCAAACGTCCACGATAGATACCGGTATGAAGCTGCTGCCTCCGACGCAGCGTGGCTTTTTCGTGTACAGCAGCGTATGTTCCCGTCCCTGAATGCCGAATTCACGCATTTTAAACAGATTAATGCGCACGGACTCACGAAACGAACTGTTCTTTTGCACCGCGTAGTACGGCTCGATCACTTTAAAGTACTCCAACTCCTGAAGGCCACATTTTTCCTCCTCCTGAAATGTTTCACTGATAAGTTTGTAGCATACACCAACCTCGACATGAAACGCGTAGTGTCCCTGGCGGACGAGTTCGATCCCTTGCGCCAAAGGGATGAAATTTTCCGTTCCATCCTTGTTTCTCATCTTGCGCTCGTACAGCGCCTTACGGATGGGTTCCGTTTCGTGCTGTAAAGGTCAGAAAGCAGGGATCATTTGACAATCAATTGCCCCCGATTGAGTACGCCCTGATTTACCCGAAAATAGTAATGGTTGTAGACCGTATCCTCGGCACCAGTCTTCAGTCTGGAGGCTAGCAAATCCCCCACCGTCTGGATCTTCGTAGACGGCGATTGAATGAGGGCGACAATGTTAGCAGAATAGCTGGCGTAAAGGAACATAAGCACCACCAGGCACAGCAACACAAGGCACCGGGCGGGGGCGGTTTTCGGTTCGATAAACGAACCCTGCTGGCATGTGGTGCCAAACACGTTCAGCAGTGTGTCCGACAATCCCGTAATGGAATGGCTTCCCGCATCGGATGTGGCCGTGTACCTTTGCTCGGTTCGCAAAACCACCAGAAGCAGCACACCGGAAAGGACGATGAAGCTAACCGTACAATACCAAACGTACTGATCGAACGGGAGCAGAAACACGTTGTCGGTGAAGGAGAGTTTCGGTGCTCGGAACACAAAGCTAGCCCGCGTTGAAGCGGTCATTGAGAGGAAATCGACCACCTTGATGCGATCTTGCGTGAAAAACATGGACGTTCCACCGAGGTCGGCTAAATCGCTTTGCAGCTCGCCGATCATGCCACTGTAGCGATCCTTGTCGGGATCTCGGTATCCCCAGCTATCGACGATGGTGAACCGCACGGTCGCATTGAGCGCTTGAGCCACGGTTTTCGTAAGCAGATAATTTACACGTGAAATCGTATCGATGTGCCTATCACTGTTTGATTGCAGAGAATAAACATTAATGTACGCTATAAGCAGAGCAGATTTTACTCACTGTAAATCATCCAGATGGTTAAGCGTTTCGTTGTGCAGTATAACGAGGGAGGCACGTAGCTGATATTGGTTAAAATTCTGTCTTCTAACTGAGGTCACCGTAGGGCGTGGAGCGTTCGATTCCAATTGAACACCCTTATCAGGCTGCCAGACTCCAAACGTTTCCATGGTCGTTACCGATGCATTTGGTGCAACGGACAAACGGTACTGCTGTCGGATGACATGACGTCCCGATGCAGGATCAGTACAAAAGTAAAACACCTCATTGCTGACCAACAATGGAAGCCGATCCAGCACCTGATAGTCAGTACAAGTTTTCCATCCTTGGAAGCTTAGCTCGTCAGCAATGCTTTGCAGAACGATCCATCTGAGGCGATAGTAGAGCAGTTGTTTTGCGCTCTCCAGTAGTAGCTGGGTTCCGGGACAGGATAAATCGACGACGATCACAATCTGATGTTGATTGGGATCGTGCCAAGGAAGATGGCGTGCATCGACGGGTGCAAATCGGACCGAAATCGTACTGCGGTGGTCACTAATCTCGCGGACAATTTGCCAGAGTTTGTGACGAACTGTTGGTGGCCAACAGGTCATCACCAGGAGCTGGTGGGATCGGTCCAAATGCACTAGAAGATCTCGCAATGCACCGAGTGGTTGTTCAATTGAACCTACGTGAAGTGGCCAGGTCCCATGGTCTGTGGATACGGCACTTAAAACAACGAAAGAAAGGACTGTCGAACGTATGAATATTCCGTAGATCATTTGAAGAACGTTTGCAATCACTAGAAAGGACGAAAATTAACAAATCGAGCCAGATTGTTTGGAAATACCTTTATATATGAGGCTCAGAGATGAATGTGTTTTTAGGGCGTGTACACGGGAGTTGTATAATTTCGATAATTCCATGTTTGCTACAATCGAGGAGCTAAGTTTGTGTAAGCATGTCGTATGTAAATACCGTGAGGAATAATGCAAATGATTACCGAATCCGCTTATTATTGGTTCGGGATAGTTATTTATCAGTGTAATGTATACCCTACAATTGGCATGAGAAATAATGCAGATGATATCCAAGCAACCGACGAACTGTTAAGTGTCGTTATTTGACAAAACTCACAGATTTTTTTTGTCAGATTGTTCTATTTGGTTACTTGGATGGATTTGTGAACTGACCACGTGGTTTTAAACAGACTTGTGTCTGAATATAACTGACACAATATATGTTGCGTTCCATAAGCGCAATCCGTAGGTCATACGCCACAATGATGTGCTCGAGGTATCATCCATCATCCGTAACCGATGACCTAAAGAGACAGCGGCGGAAGAGTGCGCTATCGCCGGTTCAGAAAACCTTCAGTAGAAGTTTCCCACTGTCTTGACTCATTGCGCAAACATGCAATCATGCTAAAACCAAGCGCTAATCATACGCTACCGATGAAATCGTTACCTCGTAACCATGCACCTTTCGACGAGTTGCAATTGCAGTTTCGACAGTTCGACAGATGTCGTCAACCACGTAAATGTGTTCTTTTTCCGAGAATAATTTTCAACCCAAAGGAAATTGGAAATATGCTCATGGAAGTGTTTCCTTTCTCCACTGTTGAACTACGCATCTAAGGCTCGTAAATTGCGACTAATTCCGGTCTTTTTTTTGCAATGCCTGCCTCGCACGCGTCACGCATCGGCTCGATTGTTCTCATCGCCCACTCGCTCTATCTGGCCAGTATAATTAGTAGCACCGGCCACTGACATTCGCACCCGCCCGGAACGACCTTCTTACACTTCGTTTGGGGCGCTCCCCAGCCAAGACCGTGCTATCACAATAAATCCCACCCTCAACGGCAAAAGTGCATTTAGTTGCGTGCAAGTAGCGAACGCGAGCGCATCTTTCGCGGGTTCCTTTCCCAGGCACGGAAGTACTTCGAGATCGGTTCCGATCACTTATTCACTAGACAATATAAACAGCCTCACCATGCTGTCGCCGTGGTCTGTGGCGGTTAGGGTGTCCTTTTTGGCAGCTGCGTGTGGTTTGGGGCCGCTTACCGGCCAGGCTGGGATTGTCGGGAGGCTTACGGACGACGTGGAGTTCATCGATCCAACGGTTGGGCTAGGACCGGGTGGAACCGCCAGCGGCATTCCGATCGGACCACGTGGCTTTCGTGGTTTTGAAATTCTGCCCCGAGTAAGTTTCGATAAGTGTTTGAAAGGAAGGTTTCGACGCGCAAAAGAGTGCTCGTTTGACAAGTGAATTTTGGACATGATTTTACCCCACAAAATGCGTAGTGATTTGTAACATTTTAAGTTCAAAAACTAGTAACCACCGTGCGTGTAATGTAGCCCTGTTACAGCGATCGTCTCACGATCCGATCGTGCGTAAGAGAAGCCACTTTGTTACTCTGTAATCATTCCATCCGGTGGTGGTCGATAGAACAACCCATAAACATGCGTATCATCGTGTGTAAATCAATTTTAAGACTAATTTCACTCGCACAAACACGAAGGTTAAGCAAGCTAGCTGGGTGCGTGAGAATCGACCGGTGCGAGATGACGAGGCCTCCGAATGCAAATTACTTGCAACCTCCGAAATGGGGAATCAATTTATGAATGCGCTCTTGACGCAACACCGCTCTCATCGCACCGTGTTAGCTAGTTTGTTTTTCGTTTTGTGTGTGTAGTGTATCACGTTATGGCCACGCATTCCTTTATGTACCTATTGTTTCCGTTTGCATGGCCACCCCACTAGCCGGAACCATCGTGGAAGGCGGGCGCCACGCTGGTAGCGGACAATCCGGAGCAACAGATTATGGGAACCATTTCCTTCCGCCAGTGGGCACCGGGTCACGTCGAAACGGCCATCAATGCAACGGGCCTGCCGGTGGGCAAACACGCGGTCCACGTACACGCGTTCGGTGATATGCGCGAGGGATGCAAATCGACCGGACCGCATTTTCGCAGCAGTATCGTAAGTGTGACGCGAAGCACCACCTTCGGGAGGGACGCCTTCGACAACGGAGCTTTAATCTTTGCTCTTCTATCCCTCAGATTGGGAACATCGAGGTTAAGGAGGATGGAAACGCAGTGATCGATTTTCCCAGCCCGTACATCAACCTGTTTGGGTTCGCTGGCATCGTCGGACGTTCGATCGTGATACACGAGAAACCGTCGGAGATTTACCGGTTTCCGGACTTGTCGATCAACAATCCGATTTCCTTCCAGGGAGAAGAGGACACGGTCGGTGCACGGATCGCGTGCGGCCTCATAACGATCTTGGATAATGTTGCACTGTAGAAATGCACAATAAATGCACGCATGCGACGGAAGACGAGAAAATAGGTGATTTTTTTTCCATTACTGCGAGCCATTAGAGAGTATTGCGAATCGATTCGTTTCTCAATCGAACGGTAAGATATTCTGGAAGCTGCTTTGACGATTTTGGTTTTATTTGCCATTGCTTACAAAAAATGTCGCCACACCTAAACGTTTCACCAGCTGTAATTGAAAGGAATGAATGGAGGGAAGTATAGGTTTTCCACTCCAGAGGGATACATATTTTTAAACATTTGTATCGAACATGCATTTGTAGTTGAACATGAATCATTACATTCACTAACATAAAAAAGAACACTTCTTTGGCGCTGGAAGTTGTTTAACTAGCGAGTTATTCTAACTATTCTTTCCAGTATATATATGACGACTCGAAATGTTTGTTAGCAATGCAATCGTGTACAGCGATCAACGACACGATCTTCATGCTGCTTTATTTTCCACCTATTTGCTCCATCCATTCTGTTTCCCATGAAGTTATACGGTTTTTGTGTTTCGTTTATCGCAGTATTATGCTACTATTTCTTTGACCTTCGTTTGCTTGCATTCGAACGTTTCGTTATTTCAAGAAGCAAATTTCGTTACAAAATATATATATGAACCATTGTTTATATGCCACTTAGAGTCACCACTTTACAGCTTCTAAATATATATATATTTTTTTGTTTTGTTAGCTCTGTATTCAGCTTGTTCAATTTACTACATCTGCTACTCTCCGCACATCCCTTTTCCGTCGGATGTTACATATCCTGTACGGTTACTACGTCCAGTGAAATCAGCATTTCATTTTTCGTAAGAAAACTTCTTAAGGTACATTTTGAACGATGGAAAAATATAATTTGCTCAGCGGTTTTGAAAATATCGTTTCGATTCTGGATCTCTCGGTAGTTAACATGGATTTGCTACTGGTGCAAAGGATGCTGCGGGAAATATTTGGTAAATTTCGTGTAAACAACTCATAAATGCTATCGTCACACATACCCAAGCAAGCCTAATTCTTTCTTTGGCTGTATCTGGATTTTGTAAGTTTTCATATCTAGGCCAAGTTAATGGATGGATGAATGGTTTTATTCATTTTGTTCAAGGTTTTACGTTAAGTTCCGTACATTAATTGTGACCGTATTCTCGCGGCATTTTCGAGTCGATTTTTGCATGGTAGTTTCTAACGACGACTACGAACTCGTTAGCTCCAGTGCCGTTTGATCTAGCTCACGAAAAACTCATCTTTTTTTCTACCAGACTAATTTGTAAAGTAAAGGCATTTGAATACAGAACTATGCTTTCTGGATAGTTCCTTCATTCGTCCAACAAACGATTGTGGATGAAATGGTCATTAATATGATGGCATTTAAAGGGAAAGGAAGAGAGGAGTCAACAGCTTCAAGTGTAAATCGTTGTGCCTGTTGTGCAAAATAGTTTGTGGCAGTGACTAGAAACTGATACTGAATTATAGAAATTGTAAAACAATGGCGCACGCACGTCTTCTGTACTCAGCGAATCAATGGTTACTCGCGAAACCTACACTTCAGATTACATTGGTTGGCATTTGTTGGAGGATTGTGTGAATACCATTCTAAAAAAGTAACAATACTTAAATTACCACCCTATACCCTGAATTATGAAATCAAAAATATATCTTAGTATATAAAACAATAGAACATAACATTGTATGATGGAACGTGCGCATAATCAAACGAAAAAATGTTTCACATAATTCAAGTAGTGGTTTGTGTTGGACATCAAGAGATACGCGTTGGAAGTTATTTCCATAACCAAATGACTTGACGCACGAAAGAGAAATTGCCACCTTTTCACAAAACGTCGGCATACTTCCGCTTCGATTGCGGCAGATTTGGGCTATTGTAATACATCCGAAATTGAGTATTGTTTGCGACTTACAAGGGGAGAATCATTTTAAGTGTATGCCTTCGTAGCAGCAAAAAAGGTTATTGGTTCCATTGCATGGTACAAGGACACACGTGTACATTTTACATTTCACGAATGCTTTCTTAGGCTACCACTAATTGTTCGTTTTTCGTTCGTCGTTGATGTTCACTGGTTGCTCTTCCTTGGCATGTGTCCTTCTCCGCAAGCGAGAAATGTGAAAGTGTACCGATGCCTGCATTCTAGTTCATGTATGATCTTACGCACCATTCTTAACCAGCGTGTACAGACTAGAAAAACGAAGGTTTAAAGTTTAGAAACAAAAGCACTCAAAAATCAACAAACCAACGATGGCGGAATAGAGCGGATGTTTTGAAAGCACGCTAAGCATCAGCAAAAAACAAGAGCTTGCGTTAATGCAAATGTTTATGAGTAAAGTTGTGTGTAATGTGTTAGATTGGTGTTTTAAAAATATGACTGGGGTGATTTTATGAACCTAGAACAATTGTAAACAATTTGGAAGATAAACCTTGTAATACTGCACTTGCCAATAAAAATGGTTTACTTATGACATCGTTTGCTAGTTTAAATAAGATACCCA
Source organism: Anopheles nili (assembly GCF_943737925.1). Lineage (NCBI taxonomy): Eukaryota > Metazoa > Arthropoda > Insecta > Diptera > Culicidae > Anopheles > Anopheles nili. The sequence goes on from NC_071292.1 coordinate 50,669,183, forward strand.
AAGCAATATAGATTTAGAGTGACCTAATTTCTATGTGGATTTATGTGTACTAATTACTATAGACTCTATGGAAAAAAGGGTTAAATAAAATATCTAAGAGAGGGTGTTCTAAAACGTATTCTATAGATTGAAGGACTCACTCATTCATACATATCTTCCATATTGTAGAAACGACAAATCCTCAACGAATCACAACAAGTGCATTTCTGTGTTTTCATGTTTGCTACATTTAAAATCCGGTACGTAGAGATCACTGAGAGAATGTACTAGGTATGATGGTGTTGATGAAGTTAGAGAGATAACTGCATGGAAATGTGTTTTAAGCTTGATATTTTAAAATAGATGGCACATATTTGTAAAAACTAATATAACAGCATGAATTATAAAACTAAATTGTAATCAATACAATTCACGAAGAAATAATGTTTTTTACGAAGGTAAATGGTAAAGGTAAAAACCTCAAACTATCACTTCGGGATGCAATTCCATCACCACATTTGTAGAAGGAAGATCAAACACTGCCTGTAACAGAAATGAAAACCAATAACAAGAAATTCTAAACCCGACAAACAAGAAGATACATGGAAAACGCAAAAAAACCATGAGCTAAACGATTAAACTATCTATAATGCTAGTCAAGTTTACAAAGTAGTAAATCGTTACACACTAGCTACAGCGCTGTAAATTAGGCTAAACATGTTTACCCAGAATCTAATCATTGCATTTTAGTTGTGGCACATTTTAGCGCATTTAGCCAACTTACGGCTGTTCTTATTCTATTAGACCTTTGGCATGGACAAAACTAATTATACATAATATTTTCGTAAATCGTAAGGGCTATTAGATGGTCTCCGATAATTTCATGATATTCTACTGGCACTAACGATGAAGATGATGGTATGTGAGCTATTTGGTTTGTCATACTTTTTTGATTTGTGAGCGTGTTCATGAATGTGATGGCTGTAGGTGTGAAATTAGTGTGCCTCTTTCTTGTTTAGATGTACTTATGGTTTTGATTTACCCGCGAGATGTCAACTCCAGTGATCGATTTAACCAGATCTGGAATCTTGTTTACGATTTGCAGCACTTCGCCGGTCAACTTGACGGCACCGACCTCACCATTACCGCTCGAGACCATGGTGATTTTCTTCGCCTGCGACAGCGGTGCTGCAACCTCCGCGGCAACCTGTAAAATAATACGTTTTTAGCCTTGATATATTCCACCGTAAATAAAACTAAGTAGTAATTAGTTACCTTCGGTAAAGTGTCCAGCAGCATGTCGACCATTGCTGCCTCACGGTACTCTCTCCAAGCTTCTGCTTTTTTGGCCATTTGCTCCGCTTCGGCCTTGGATTTGGCCGCAATTGCAAATGCCTCGGCTTCTCCACGTACCTTGATCTATAAAAACAAAAAAACAAAAAAATTGTCGACACAAAGGTACAGAAAATTATTGCGAAAAGCATGCTTACCGCCTCAGCTTCTGCTTCTGCCTCAAGTATGACACGTGTCTTGTTAGCTTCAGCCAGCTTTTCAAGCTTGAACTTTTCAGCTTCAGCTGGCCGTCGAATGGTAGCCTCGAGTTCGCGTTCACGGCGCTGCATTTCCTGTTCCTGTACAGCGATTTCCTGCGTGCGCTCAACCACCTTGATTTGCATTTGTTCCTCCTTGATGCGTTGCTTAGTTTTAGCGGCTTGTAGCTCGTACGCCATCTCTGCTTCGGCTTTCTTCGTCTGAACCTCGACGTCGTAAACGGCCTTCTTTAGCTCGAAATCTCGCTGAGCCTTGGCGATCTCGGTATCGTTTAGGAAGCGGGCGGCCATCCGCTGTTCTTCGGCAATCGCCTCCTTGATTGTTGCATCGCAGCGAGCTTCCGCCTCGCCAATCCGTGCGTCTCGTTTGACTTCGGCCGTGCGGGCCATGCCAAGGCTTTTCAAATATCCCTGCGCCAACGAAACAGGAGCGGAAATGCGGAAAAGAACGGAAAGAAGGGACATGATCGTCCTCGATCGGTTAGTCGATTCACTTTGGCTCAGTAAAGTGCATTCGATCGCTTTCCAGCGAAGAGAACAAGGCTAAACATAATTAGTTGAGTTCTATATTCTTCTAAGAACAAAAATCAAAAGAAAAACAGTGATAATTCAAATAATCGTACACAGGCACACGTACACACACGCACACTCATATATGTTATATTATGAAATGTATAATCACACACGCGCAAACATGGGAAGAAAACTTTCACGGGGTGGAAGATGAGCGTAAATTTGAACGAAAACCAAATTTCCATTTAAGACGATATGCATTTGCAATTCGAACTAAAAGATTCGCTACAATAAGCTGGCGGAATCGGATAAATTTCATACAAACGAATCGTACCGATACCTTGAACGAGTTACCTCGAATTATGTTCTTCTATTCACAGAACTGTGTATGACGTGAAAAGAGCTGCATTATAATTATGTTTCAGTCGCATGGACGCAAGACATTGGTTTCCGTTAATTAAAAGTGAATTTACAGAATCGTCTAAACTATCTTTAGGACGGGTATCCGTTTCACTTGTAATGGATATTTATTTGAAGGAAATGCGAAAAGCTTTTAATATTGGCAACATAGGAATACTTCACATTTCGTTTTAAGTACATTGATGCAAAGATAATACAAAAAGCAGCATTTTATATTTATATCAAGCACAGGTAAGCTGATCATGTTTCTTGAGCTGTTTTTGTACAGTTTTTAGTGATGGGCATTCTCGCAGCATAAACGTTGACAAATTGTGAACCTGTTCTAGAACAAGTGTACTGAAAAAATAGCAAATTTATATACAAAAGGCGCAACAATGAAGCGAGGGGGCACAAATAACGACTAATGCTAAGATTTATCAAAACAGCCTTATTGCGTGGAATATATAGCATTGATGAACTTGGCTATATTCAATGTTTTATGTGTTCGATGTTTAATATCCGTAAACAATAACGTAACAATAAAGAGTGTGAAAAAGGATTGGCTATGCACGAAACTGTGATGGTGTGTACAAAACCAGTGCGTTCGACGGCAATGGAGGACTTCTCCCCGCTTCCGTAAGTCTGTTTTGAAGTGTATTCGCAACTGTGTATGATATGATTGCATGGAGGCGAAATAAGGTGGATTTTTATTTGTTTGTAAATCATTAGTGGTGGAAGAAAATGGTTCTTGCCCTGAAAAAGGTCGAGAGTTAAGTTAACATACCTTAGCACCCTTACATTATCAAAACATTGTTATTTTTATCGTTAGCGGGAAAAAGGTACACGAAAAAAGACAAAAGAAGAAAAGAAAAAGAGAACCAATGAAAAGGAGGATACGATAAGAAAATACGGCTGTGTGGCTGGCGGTTGTAGCGCAGAGCAGAAAGAGCCAAAAGGACTATTAGGATCTAACGGTGGTCTGGTTCTACAGGTCTATTACTTTAGCCTGAGGAGATTGGATAGTGGTTAATGGGGAATGACCTTAGAGATAGAAAAGAGCGCTTGATGCTTGTTAAATGAAAAGTGAAGATATTCATCAATATTAAACTAAAACAAGAAAGCAAAAAGCCAGAACTATGTCAAGTTATCGAATGGTTTACATGTTTCTTATTTGTAATGTTAACCCATGGTCGGAAAACAGATAAATGAATTTTAATTTCCTCCACACGATGCGCACATAAATTTGTGTTTTTTTACGCTCCTTATTATCAAATCATGCAGTTGACTTAACTATTATTAATCTCGATACTAAGAATTTGAAATAGGTTGCACAATAATACGCAAAATTACGTTTTTGACTTGAAATTATTCATAAAAGCATAATTGTTGTACTGAGAATTCTCCTGGTTATTCAGTGAATAGTGTAATTTTTTCCTTAACCGAGTCAGCCCGGGATAAGGCTCACAGCGGCAGTAGGGAGGAATGCCTTTCTGTCATAATAATAATAATAGTAATTTCTTCCAACCTATACCTAAACTTACACGTTAAAGAAATGCATATAAAGAATCCCCGAAATCAACATCACATCTTCATAAACTCATACAATAAAAATATCAAGAAACAAATTTATGAGAGAAAAATAAAGTCCAATGGCAGGCCTTATACCTGATACACCACATAACCAAATAGAGAACTCAAATTGTTAATGGTTAATTTAAGCTTTATCCTAAACAATAGCTATACTTAATAATTAAATCATAACAAAACCTTACCACATTGCGGCCATTATACTTAAAATAAACAAGGAAAACAAAAACATAACATTAACGACTCGAGCAATAAGACTCTTTTATAATTGACAAATGGATTTCGTCTTCTGTTCACTGGAGAATAAGTTATTCTTTGTTGTACGTTTGTATCTAAGTATTGAATAACACATTTAGTAAAATGCAATTGGCGCACCGTGTGGTGGAGCACTCCAAAAACTCGCAAACAAATTTAGATCATAAATAGAGCATAGCCAAATCGAAAACTAATCATTTTTTTGTACGCTCCTACAAACTACTATAGATTAGAACAAATCTTATTTACGAAGGCGATATAAAGTAAAAAGAAGATAGTAAAGAAGTGGATAAGAAAATGGTGAATGGAAACTGTAGCACGTGAAGAGAGTATGAGAAAAGTATAGGTTACAGGAGTGTGTGTTGTGTATTGTGTTGATAGAAAAAAGATTGTGAAAAGGATCTCCTCGTAATTGATATAACTTTGTGGTGGATAACAAGGACAGTAAAGGCAATTTCGATTCATGGCTGAGGTATTATTGAACTCTTGTGTGAACGATGACGAATGGTAGGGGACATTCTTTTTCTGAAGTTAATCAACGCCGGCAAACGGGACAGTGGACTGCAAAATGCTAGCTCGGGCATGCTTACCTCCTCATCGCGGATATCCTTGAGCGTGTACGAAACGACAGTGATGCCCATATTAACCAAGTCGGACGAGGCGACTTCGAACACCTGCTTCGAGAACTTCTTGCGGTCTTTGTAGATCTCTTCGACCGTCATCGAGCCCATGATGGCACGCTGATGGCCCTCGAGCGTCACCAGCGCAATATGCTGAATTTCGGCTTCCGCTTTGCCCAGGAACTGCTCGCAGGCGGTGAGAAGCATGTCTTCATTTTGGCCCTGGATCTTTACCTGCGCAATCCCGGTCACCGAGATCGGCACGCCCTGGCTGGTGTACACCGTCGGGCTTTCCACCTGCAGCGTCATGGTATTGAGCGAGATTCTGCAATATTAAAGAAAATTAAAATGAAAATAGTGAAGCAATATAAGCGCTCAACGATAAGCTATCGCTGGAATGTTATCGAGCCATTTAATCATCAACCATACTAGCGTTATGAATGGCATATTGATCGATAGCAGGATCGAGGGCACATGATTTTAATTACCTTTGCACTTGTTGAATCGATGGCCAAACAAATGCTCTTCCTCCTGGTACCAGCAAAGGCTTCATATAACAACATCCTGCAAATATAACCAAGCAACAGGCGCCGGACATTCAGGTCAATTTAATTATTAGCATCACCAACATGCTTCCAACTCCACTGAATAGGTTGTTGAGAAAGTTCATCCCATGGGTTGTTGGATCGACTGGCATATCAAATAATTGGTTCATGTACACAATTTACGCCTATATTGTAATAACATACTAGAATGAAAAAATTGGCGCGAAACCATTTCGTGTATTCAAAAATAACCCAAACAATAAAAACCCATGCTAAACGGGGATGTGAAGGATGCTGTGTTACGATCCGTGTTTTATAGCTTTTCTGTTTTTCTATTTTCATCCTCTCAGAGCAATTCATTTCATGCTCGAACGCAGTACTGATAAACCACGTTTGTAAACAAAGTTCTTGATATAAACGACTCTAATCGGATGCCTCTCCCAGTGCATTAGAAAATATGTTATCAATTTTTAAGCTCATATCTCCTTATACCCCACATACTTCTCCATGTTGCCCTGAAAGAATCCGTAATTTAAATCGCTCCTGGCAGTGCAAAAAACTGGCCACGATAGTTACAAAAGCTTATTCGAAGAACACCACCGGAACAAGAGGCCAATGGAGCAAAAATCGATACATCCTCGTGACACTTTTAGGACATCAACAGATAACAGACAACTCACGCTTACAGTCATATACACATCCCTTTTCCAGTTACCATTTCCTACCCGTCTTCTATCTATTTGGGAAAATACAGGGCCTATATGCTTTCCTGCTATCTGTGGTTGTGCGCATGTGTCTGCTGTGTGCTGTGATGTTTATTTTATTCTTTTTTCAAAGGGAGGGATGAGTAGATGGGGGTTGTGGCATAGATACTGCAGAAACGGACACCGACTGTTTCTTTTTCAATCGATTTTCCGTACAGTCTAAACTGGAGAACTGCCTGCAGCAAATGCATAATTACAAATGGTATTGCATTACTTTAACATTCATCCGCGTAGATCCTTTAACAACTTTAACAATGTAGATCCGCGGGCAGTTTAAAGTACGCGGAAGCCATAGCAAACAATCCTTGCCCAATGGAACTGAATCATTTTAAATGCCAAATTAGGATTTTACTGAAAACATAAAATATGTTATGAACGTTGTGAAATGTTATGAACGTTGTGAAATGTGGAGAATAAAATAATGGAATGCTATCGTACAACGACAACAACTTCTAACAATTAAAGATAATTTAAGAGGGATAGAAAAAAAGGGGCTGGTAGTGTGATGCTCCACCCATTAGCTCCCGGCCCGCATATCACCCCAAACATAAGCACCGGCGTGCGATGATGTCACTCTCGCCTCGTTCCTACTTCAGAACGTGCTTACAAAAATACACCCGTGGAAAACAAATCCAAGCACTTTTATTGGTAGACCCCAGGGAAGGGGGATGGTGCCGTCTTTTTGACGCCACATATTTGCCGCATTTGAGAAAAAGGGGGTGACGCGCGCCCATCCGTACCTGATACCACCAAGGCCTCGTTTGGGCCGCAAGTAACAAAACCCCAAACCATCGTTGATCACACAGAAAACACCACACTACACTTTGATTGAAAACACGGTCAAGCAGCCAAAAACTTGCTTAATTTCGTTTAAGCGGTACAAATTGTTTCGCGGATTCCTTCACCAGCAAATTTACGCACAAATTTGTGGATGGTTTTTTCCAAAGTACCGAAAAGGGAAGGTTGTGCAGGAAGCTGTATCAACTGTCATGATGGCTGAACGTTTGACATGTAGGGGGCACAATAGTGGTTTACATTTTACGCAAAAGTTTTGAATGTAGCGTTATTTTTATCAGCCATTCATGTTAAATATGAATTAAGCTTTGATACTACAAAGAAAATATAGCGGCATAACTATGCTATCATTTCAAATAAAGTAACAGTTTCTTACAACCGAGTCAGCCCGGGATAAGGCTTACAGCGACTGTTGGGAGGAAATGCCTTTCAGCTCAGAAACAATTATACAAATCTCAATACGTCCCTAAATAAATAATAATAACAGTTTCTTATGATGATGTAGTTCAATCACTGTTTCTGCATGGAATGGAGAAGCATGAAATTATTTAAATGATAAAATAAATCTATGAAAACAATACTCGAGGGAGATTTTAATACTTATTCAAAACTAACAAAAAAATCCGTATTGGTAAACATAATTGTTGATCTACGCTCTCCGCTAAATGTTTTCTAAAAGATACTTATTTTCTAAACATGAACCATTTGGTTTTTCACAATCTAAGTTCAACTAAAAATCTTAAACAAACCATTCAACGCTCTATTACGTGATTGATGCATATGCATATCACATTGATGAAACTCGAAAATCCAATCGTTGCGTAATGAATGATTAAATGTGTTGCTCAGACGGAATAATTGTTGAACTGATCAAAAATGGAGTTGCAGCACTTCCAGGAAAAGAAATATACAACATAGGAATAGAATAAAGAATAAACGCTTCTATCATCTATGCCATGTACAAGATGAAACAACGCCTACAGTGCACAGACTAAAGGATTGAATTGCGTTTAGTAAATTTTTGCTAGTTTTCCAAGGTTTACTTGTCCTATTCCTATAGCATAGGCTTTAAGATGATATGATTGTATTTCGTTAATGGAAATGACCATAACCAACGCCACATGCCATGTAGGAAACGGAAAACTAGCGAGGTTGTTTGCTAATAATGGAGCTAGCTTACTGCATGTTACAAAGGATGTAACTTCATGTTACAAAAGACATTCCAAGACTACAGAAAGGTAACTTCGGGGATCATCTTCTGCAAGTTGATGTGAAATATTGGCATAGAAATACAGTGCTGATATGCAACCAACCATACTACAGTCTGCGAAAACATACTCAATGCACTTATTGCGAAGGCCGAAGCTAACCCTATGCAAAACATTTATAGAAACAATACTCTCATACGCCTCATATGAGCTCTGCCCGAAGCTGGCGAGATTCTTTTAGCTACGTATGAACATAAGCCATATTAGCTGTTAGTTATATGAGCAGTCATTATTGTACTCGACAAATTGTAGACTTGTCAACGTATAGTGGGTTGATCTTGCCATTAAAATTACAACGGACAACCAAACCATTAAAAAATCTTCCACACGAATATATTACTCGCAGCAGAGCCAAATTTAGATGAAGGCTTTGTAGTGTTTGTCAACAGAGTCGGAATAAAGGGTTGATAAACGACGGCGCTCAATCATGTTTGGTTTCGGATTTCGGAGCAGGCCAACACCGCAACGCAGTTTTGCTGCCGGTTAAGAAGAGAAGAAATTTTCTCAACAACCTAACTTCTAAAATAATCAAACAATGCCAAACTTGGGTGAAACAACATTTTATTGTATATGAAAGTAATAAATATATCTTATGAAAAAGAGCACCATTGAAATGTATTCGAACGAAACACGATACGTGTTGATACATTTTCCTTAAAAACCAGCACCGGAAAGTTTAGTTTCATATGATTCATTCATACGATTCGGACAAACGCTCACAAAACGTACGGTATAACAGCCTTCCGTTGTTTAGGGTAGTTGGGAAAATTTTCTTTATACCACTGGTGCGTCAACCAGGAGTTCATAAACTGATTCGATACGACCCACAGCAGTACGTACACCATTGATGTATTTCGATGAAGCACCCCGAACAGCACCATGTACATTACGATCTCGAAAAACATATGCGGAGAGGATACCAACTCAAAATAATCTCCGGTTGGTAAAGTATGTTTCTGGCTGATTACTTTACCAGTCTTGTCTTTTCGGAGGTTCGCGAGGATAACGTTCGAACGATACTGATGATACCAAGCGTGATAGAACACTCCGATTGCTAGACCTAGCGTGAGACTAGGTTCAAATCGGTAGCCGTTGGTTGGCAGTGTTACAGGACCAGCACGTGTGAATCCTTCAGCCTGTGAGAGGATCGCAACGATCGTCCCAAAGTAGTGAACGTATCCTACCAGATATGCGGAGAGGTTGATTTTCAGCTTGCTCGAAAATACTTGCACAAACCAGGTTTCGTAGAATCGACGTAGGCACTGTAGTGTTATGAGCGTCATTGCGATCATAGTTTCGGTGGGAGTCGTGCGTACCACGCGCTTGTTTGTGGCCATCGTGTCAAGAAAGGCTACCACGAAATCTGGTGCTGGATTACCCGTACGATATGTTTCGAGCATCACAACAAATCCTGCCACGGACCAAAGGGCAGCGAAAATGTAGAAATGTTTGAACCATCCCTTAGGAACTTCTAGTAACGAAACCAGACGATCAGGTGTTCCCTTCATTGCATGCTTGCCATAGCGGAACGTCTGGCGGATTGCGGTGGGGAGATGCTTTTCGAGCGTGGCAAGCAGTCCTCCTAGTATCACAACGGTCACGATAAGATTGACGAACAGAAAGTTGATCAAGTTGATCGATCGCAGATCGAACCAATGCATCATGATTACAAGTTACTTTTTTGCTCTGTTGATTTTGCTTCGATGAACAACACATTCAGTCAAACCACTCCACGCTCAATGTACTACCGAAATACCATAACTGCGGCAAGCGATCGGCAATCGGGAAGTAGGTCACGCCACATCAAGTTTTCACACCAGTAGATGATATTTGGAATTTTGCTCTTCTTTGGCTTCTTCTGGATCGTCTAGTATTCCTTCTTCCAAATTACACCGTTTATCCGTGGTTCCAAGGTATCATATAGCTGCCAGAAGTTGCGGGTGGGAAATTTAAGAATTTTTTATATATTCTTGGAGTTCCAGTAGTAAATTTTTAAATAAAAACAGTTTTAAATCTTAAGAATTATTAGACCGTGTTTTGTTTTGTTTTTTTGTTTTGAAAACAATCTTGACATTGACATTGATGTTCTTTTCATCGTCTGTTTTCTGTGTTAAGTTATAAGTTAAACACCCAACCAAAATGTGTTATGTGCATTCTGTAAAATTGATGTATTACAAAATTCATACATATTAGATGAGAACAAGTAAGGTACTATAAATTGTATAATTAACTGAAAACATTAAATTGTCAGCTGCTGAAAAACTGCTGAATTCAACCCCACGAATGATGACGTTCGACGTGTGGTTGTACTGTCAAATTTGATGGTACACGACGACGGTTCGGCATTAAAACAATATAACAATATAAAAACAACAATTTCAGGACGAAACAAACGTGCTCCTGCTAAGCTCTGTGATTTTGAGCAAAATTAGTTATCTTATGGTTAAACAGTAGTGGATTAACGGTAGTCTTACTCATTCAAAGATGGTGTTTGTAAAGTCCTGGGAAGATTTTGAGATCGCTGCTGAAAACATGTATATGGCGAATCCATGCGAGTGTCGGTTTACGATGAAGTATACGCACAATCGAGGCGCCGTTTTCTTAAAGCTGACGGACAACATAAAATGTGTGCAATACAAAACAGAAGTCTTATCTGAGCTCAGACGAATTGAAAAATTCTCCGGCAATCTGATACAGATGATGGCATCAAAGGAATAGCAAACCACCGGCGGAAGTTGAACGATGTTGCGGACATGCATAAGGAAGCGGATGAAAATGAGGCAAGGGTTTAAAATAAAAAATGAATTTTATTATTAAGCGAAACTCATAACAATTATGTGCCGAGAAAACGATCCGAAACAGGAGCATGATAGGAACCGGCAATCCACCCCAAGGTAACCGAAAAGCCATCCCAAGGTAAGAGTTGATATACACATCTAGAAGAGTCAATTCAGTATGAAAGTATGATCAAGATGCTGATAATCAGAATTTATTTAGCTCAATAACTTTGCCTTCTCGTTATCCACCAGGAAAATGGAAGCGAAAAGTTGTCATACTTTGAATCAGAGGTATGTTTTAGCTACAGTTTGGCTGCCGCTGCAACTGCTACCAGGTAGAACCAGGTAAGGGCAGTCTATAAAGATTAAAATTGAAACGGTAGTATTAAAATGGTCAGTACTTCCTCGTCGCCCGAGAAATTGGAGTATGTTCACCACGTCAAATTGAGCATAGTGAGATACATTCGGAATGTTGTACCAGGTGTTACGTATCGGCCCTTTTGAAGGGTGCTTCCTTTAAACCTTTCCCAAAATGTCATGCGGGTACATCTTTTTGCGATAGCCTCGTTTTACCACCATCTTGATGGCGATCACAATCATCACTATACAGGTCACGTAAAGCAACGCACTGAAGCGTATATCAATATCACTAAGCACGTTACCATACGAATGATAGCTGGTTTGTGCGCCGGAAGCGGCAGCTCCACTCCACTCCGATCGACCATCGGTACCTTGGGGTGCGAGGCTGCTGTCGTGCAGACCGAATAAATTGCGCCTCTCATATGCATACATGTGCTTCAGATAGGTCAATACCTCCGTAAGGTTCCACTCTTTACCATCTTCCATCGTGTACTGCTGATGATTGTGATGGTTGGTGAGAATTTTGCGCCGACACTGGGCGCAGTCGCTCACGCTTGGAAACTGTATCTTCGGATGTTCTGGATCTTCCGTCGCGTCACCGGCCAACCGTTTATTCACCTCGTTGTGGTTCGTCCAAAGCCACAATATGGCATCGTCCTTAGTCAGCACCTGCCAAATTCGATTTCGGTCAGCCATCTGCTGGAAATGCTGTGAGCACTCAGAACATCCAAAGAAATGTTTAATGTATCCATGCATCGCTTCCAGAACTTCCAACGGATTGTTAGATAGATCGTTCTCAGCTGCCTGCACTGTGAGATAGTGAAAGAGGGTCCACAATCCGCACGGGTACCTTCGGAGACCGTCTTTGGAGCCCGAACAACCGATCCAGTGGTTCGACGAAAATACTGGCTTCCGTTCAGTTTCCAATGCTCTCACACGTTCCACAAATGCCTCTCCATCTAGTCGTTCTTCGCCGGCATTCAGCACGTATTGACGCAGTTCAGTTAGAAAACGGCGCCCGTTATCGTTGAACGGAAAATAGCGCACCAGCACGTTTAGGAAGTTACGCAGCGCCATCAAACGATCGCCTTCGATCGACTTATAGCGAGAAATCTCATGGTACAAAGCAAATCGGATTGCTTCCTCTAAATCGGCTTGGTACACGACCGCAGCACCGAGTTCCTTCACCTTCGCTCGGATCGCAGCTTCCTGCTTCTGTTCCATCAAGGCGGATATATTTTGCTCCGTCGTTCCCGAGCCTCCCTCGGCAGCTTTTTTCGTCGACTTGGTCGACACATCCGTTACGAGAATATTGTGCTGCCGTAGGTGGGTTCGTATGGCTTCGCGGAGACCAACCCGGGAAAATTCATCAACCGGTAGTGCTATGATACTCATAGATGCACCGTCTATGGCGGATAGACCGTTTGCTGCTAGAGTCGGATCGTGGCTTCGATACACGGTCACCTCCGGGGTATCATGAAAGTCCAGAATCACCTGCAGCCCGGTTGTTGCATTCGAGTCCTTCTCGTTTATCAAATATACGTATTTTGGTTTTGCAGCACCCAGAGTACCGCTCTCGAAGAGTGTTGCTTTATCATCCGTGCGATTGATGGCGGTTAGATTTGGCCAGTTTGTAGGTTTGTTCTCCACGTGCTGCATATATTCCACCAATCGGTCGGTGATACGTTGGCCATCGTGCTCTTTCACTGGTTCTCCTGTGATATTAGGCAAAGAAAGAAAAAATTAGAACAACTTCAACCGACTTCAGAACCAAGAAACAATATCATACAATGCAATCACGAGTAATGCGATAGAACATCATCATTGTCGCGAGTCGCGCATGAAGCAGCACAATTCAAGATCATCATAATGCTATTTACGAGGATTAATAAAACGACCCATTTCCGTCGTTTTCGTTGCCTTTAAAATTGGCCCTCGTGCTAAGCCAATGTGACCATTATGCCAGGTCCAGACGAAATCACAGCCCGTAATTGAAACTATCAGCGAAAGGAGAGTGAAACACCAGACGCCTAGGAATGTACGTTCACAGGAAGGCGTACGGTTCTCGGCGTGGCCATAATGCAATAAAAGCAAAACACTGCAATTGCAAGGCGTTGCACATTGCATCCTGCACGCCCTTGCCTGCACCGAGGGCGGCAAGATGCGTGATTTGAAACGAAACGGAACTAACGCGAAACATTAGGCCCGCGATGGCACGTTTGTTTTCGCCGCGCCAAGCTACGTGGAATCGAAACGGGAAGAAAAAGAGTGTAATGGTTTTTGATAACGCTGCCCATCAACAACAGTAACAGCTGGCTATTGGCCGGTAAAGGCTCCATTACGAAATGATTTCCGCGAACAACCCACACCACCACCCGACCTGTGGGCGAACACCGAAATTGATAATGAACACAGAGGAGAACCTCGCGATAGCATTGTTTTTTTTATGAACTATCGTGATTCCACGTGTCCGGTTACAACGTTCGAAGCTCGATCATTCAGTGCAAACTGCAGCATTGCAGTTGCGCGCCGAAAGGATTGTTGAACCATATGGTGTGCGGTATGAATAGAGCACAACTTTTGCTTCATACGAAACACAGGAAAAACTGTTTATGTATCCACTTTTGCAGCTGAATCAACACCCGGTCTCGATTCGAATGGGACAGTGAAAATAAAACACCGCACACATGGCCACTATTTACGAATCATAAAACGAAGTAGTCGATGGAGGTCGAACGACGAACATGTGGCAGAAGTATAAAGTAAGCAACAAAACATGCACTTTTCGCTGATGTTGTAGATTTCTGCGCGATTTCTAGGAAAAAAGCCACAAATATCGACTTGTACCATCGGTTATCGAATGTCGATACCTTCATGCCTGGCAAGTTCATAACGAACACTGCCAAAATGCTATCTGTACCTATCCGATAGGACCAGGACCTTCCGTCTCTTGTACTACGTTATATCTTACCTATCTTTTGCTCGCCGTCCGTGTAGTATGGAGCAAAGAACCGAATGGTCGGATAAGCCATCACCTCAAACTCTCGACAAACGGCATTGTTTTCATCTCGCGAGCAATCAAGCGCAGTTACTCGGACCAGCTTCTGCCAACCAAGGATATCAACGGCCAGCTGTTTCCAGATGGGAGCAAATCGTCGACAGAAACCACAGTAGGAGTTATAAAATTCCACCAACGATGCGTGTGGCTGATTAAACACCCGCTGCTTCAGGTTAGCCGCCGTAAGTGAAATGACAGAATCCGTCGCATCGTACAGGCCGTTGTTTTCACTCTCCTCGATCTGGCGCTGGAAACGCCGCTGCTCGTACACACTTAGTTTTTCACGCAACCCAACAGCCCCGCCGTACACGCTACCGAGCCAAGGACCGGTGCCGAGGTCCACGGTGGATGCTATCACCAGCAGCAGTAGCCACGCAGCTGACGACCGTTCCGGCAGCAGGCTAAGGGAGGAAAATCTTCGCAGCACAACCATCACACGACTGCCGGGAAAATGAATCACGAGTAACTCTAGTCCTGCGTGCAGGCGAACGTCGAGGCGATCGTCTGCGATAGTGGTAGTCGCTGGTTGCGCGCGGCACACGACTTTACTGGCTGGCGGCCATTTGGGGTTGCCCCAACGGAGATACGGCTCGATCGGGCACCGCGAAAATTGCGCGTTTCGTTCCGGGTACAGGGCGACGTGTGTCCACTAGCTAGTGTATGAATGAAAGAGCAGGCTCACGATTGAAGCCATTTAGCAACGTACCCAAATGATAACAATGATAACCTGCCATTTAGGGGCACATTGAACTAACGCGAGCGAGAGCGAATGTGAAAGCGAGAGCGAAAAGCGCATGGAGAGAGGCGCAAGAGAGACAAACGAATAACAAACCACCAGCTGAGATTGACAGACGTTGACAGTTCCAAATGCACCGTACTCCGCTGTCTAGACGGGCAGGGAACGCGAATTCTGTCTAGACGGAGGGTTTTCGGTTGTGAGCATGCAATTAAGTGCAATGGCTTGCAGCAGACGCAGTGCATTCCTTCAGAAATGTAGCTCTAATTATACGCGTCTAGCAAACATAGTGCATTTGGCGATGCATAGTTGTTCGTTGCCCAAAAAACCTGCTTTGAAGCGAAGACAAATGCATCCTTGAATTGCATGCGGAAGTGCATATGCAGTTCAATCATCCAGTGCATAGGTATAAAACATGGATCTTTATTCAAACTTTCTGATAATTATAGTTTTTCTCAAGTTGCTAGTCGAGCTTGAAAGCTCATATATCAAATGCTTTTAAAAGCGATCAATTTAAAATCAGTTGAAATGTTGAATGAGAGCACATTAAAAGAATCTCTCTACCATCTTCACGAGACTTTAGATTATTTTACGTTTTTTAAAATAATATACGAACGACTGGTGCTCCGTTGACGTCATGAAAATACAAAACTGAGATATATTTAAAGTTCACTGGCTATGCTGCTTCGTGCGAGTGGTTATAGCATTCGGCAAGCGAGAGAGAAAATACGCAAGAAAGAGAGAACCAGCCCGAACTCTCTTCGCAATTGCCGGGACACTGGGACCGTAGAGATCGATATGGTCAATTTATGAATACACAATTTTTCAATTTAGCCGTTGGCGAGCACGGTTGTGTCTTCCGCAGCTCCTGCTCGGAGTTTTGTTCAGACCGAGTTGCGCTTTCTTGGTGTGTGCATAAGATGTTTACGGTTGTGATTCGCTCTGGCTTGCGGTGCTCGTGTGATTAAACGGAGACGAGTTTTAGTTTCGCTGGAACCTTCGCGCAGGGCACGTTGCCGCATTGCATCTGCTTCGTTGCATAATAACTTAATTTCGCGTTGGAAACGAGTCAGGTCTACGCGCCGGCAAAGAAGTGCATTTTGGAGTGTTGCGTGAGCTGTGCGTTGACGATCTTCTGTTGACTTGCTGATTGATCAATTGCCGGTACGTCGGTTGCCGATCACTAGGGCATTCGATCGCTACACATTGTTGATCGAGAAACCACTTCAACCTGTTTAGCAGGGATGCTGTTGGAAGATAAGGATTCGACGAAAAAATTTACTTCTATATCACTTTCTGGTAAGTAAAATAGCGGCATTTAAACATATTCAAAACGTGCGTTTAAAATAGAATTTTTGCTCAATGTTGTTTATTATTTGCTCTATCAACCATCGTGAAGTTTAGATTATTTAAATGCTATATGCGGTGCATGAACGATTGCTCATACAAAGCTTTCGCAAGTTAAGGCGTGATTGTACCATTTTATCTATGTTGAATTGTGTCCTTTTAAATTTGTGTGGCGAGTTCAAACTTTCTCTCCGATTTCATCGTGGAAGGGGGATGAATTGGCTAGTGGTAGATTCCATCGTTGGCATTCGAGTAAAAAAAAAAGAAGAAAGAGTGGGAGGTGCAGCAGCGGTACGGGTGTTAACATTTTGCCACATTCTGGCGTTGCGGGCTTTCGATGCCACTTCCACACGAAAAATCCTTTTTTTTTCTCCCTCTCCTTTTACCATGGATTATTTATCACCGTCAAGCGTCAAGCATGCACGATACGGGCAGCGAGGAAAAGTTCGCCAGAACAAGATTTTGGAATGTCCACCGCAACTGCCCTGCCTGCCTGCCTGTCCGAGCAACACGCTTGCTTGAGCCGCTCGTCGAAAAATTAAAAACCTTTTTTGTGGGCTTTTTTTTCCGGCACCTCCACCAATCAGCCTCATGCTGCCGGGTCCGTGCAAGAGCAGGATAAGGGATGAAGGCAGGGGGTGGGCGCAGGACAAGACAAAGGGTAACGTTTTTTTTTTGCTTTTTACTCTTTTCCACCTCACAGATTTTTTTGCTCGCTGGTTTCCTCCCGCTTTTCTCTCGATCTCTGCCTCTCTCTCTCTTCTTCTCTCTATCTCTTCTTCTCTCTATCTCGGTTCTTCTACGGTTTCTACTCCACCCCGTGCAGCATCCAACCACTTCCCAACGATTGCGGTGGTGATTCCTGTCCTTCGTTGCCTCCGCTCAGCCAGTCAGCCAGCCTCGCTAGAGCTGGCTAAAAGCGGGCTTTTTTTGTCAGCTCCTTGCATTTCGATTATGCGGTTCACACTCACGCCTTGGAAGCTTAGGGCAGAAAGCTCCGAACATCCAATGTTTAAGAGTATTTTTTTTCTTCAGTCAAGGCTCGCCTGTATTCCCCTGCTCATGTCTCGTGAAGAATTTGATTTGAAACCTTTTGGTCCGTGCTTCATGTTATTTGGATGTGGTGTATTTTTTTTTTGGGAAACTGCGTTTCAAGCTGTTGAACCGGCGCGGAATATAGTAAACCACAAGTCAAGTGGAATTTCGCGATGCCCACCGCAACTCGTGTCGCTGCCGGGAAGAAGCACATTTCCGCCACTAATTGGTCGTTAACAAGCTGAAAATTAAGTCATCATAAATTAGACCCCATTATCGCGTGGGACCCGATCGCAGGCGTTCTTTTTTTTGTCGATCATTGCCATCATCAAAGCGATTGAATTATTGAACGTTTGTCGCCTGGAATCGGAACCTTAGCTCGAAGCCAGGAGCTTATAGGGCTGTAGCTATAAACTTTGCGAATTAAATGTGTGTACGTTGGTGGCTTGATCTGTGCCTCGAAAACCTGTGCACCGAGGGGAAATCTGATCGCTACTTATAGGCCCTATTGACGATAACTTAGGTAAATTAAATGCGTTGTCTCACCATAAATAAATGAACATGTTGCTCTGGCGGTTCGATTAGCGTTCAAAGTGTGCAATAAGTCTAGATTCAACAGCACGCCGTTACGAATCAAAGAACAAAACTACATTAAACCTTGATAGAAGCAACTCCACCCAGCGAAAACTACGGCAATCTTAAGCGTGTGGGCATGTGGAATAAAACCGACTGTTCTAAATCCAAACTCCCCGATGGACAAAGACATAAGTGACTTAATTCGTTGCTTCCTTATAAAAACAACTCCTTCCTCCAACGCGATCGGGCGTAAGTGTTGATGAACCGTGTCTCCGGAAGGCTTCTAACTTTCTAACTCCTTCTTCCGTCACTTCTTTATTTGGCTTTCATTTAGGGGGCAATTGGATGCTGTTGTTTGCGATATATTTCTTTTTTCATCTGCAGTAACGCGCTCTTTATCGTAGAACAGCGCTGGGTACGTGGTTTGAATGTGATCTTAACATGCTATAGCCATGTTTCTGCAACAGAAGATAACTGAAGGATTTTAAATGTTTGCAAGCTTTTCTAGTGGCCATACGAACCTACTCTTGCAGCATAGTATGATAAACGCTGCTCTTGATTTCGTTTGAAGGTGAAATGTAACATCATCGCGCTGACATAAACGACTTTAAACTAGTTTCAATGCACACGTGTGCCCATGAAGGACAGCTTTAAGGGTCGTCTCTGTTGTCTCAGGTGGAACATATTACATAAACCGGACTGTGATGAAAGATAAGTAACTGAATATGAGCGAAAAAATGTACCTTCTCGCTTATTTGTGTCACCACAAGCAAAAAGCGTCCCTCTTGCTCATTCTAAGCAATGTGGCTCCAATCCATCTGCCAATTCCATGCAATTCCATCTTGTAATCGACGCATCGCGGCTGTTCGGCCGTTACATTTGTACCAGGCATGCGGTGGAAAACTTGCTTTCGGGGTCAATTCGATGACCGATCGTATCGCGATCGCTGACATCATCGACGGCTCCAAAGATCTCCACGATCGCCTTCCCGCGGGGTAAAACGGTTGTGAGATAAATTGCTTCAGCTAATTGCCGCCGCACGGTTGTTTCGTTTTCGGCAAAGGCATAGGCCCATGGGCGATTGCAACACGCCACAGCCACCAGATTCAGCATCGGAATCTCATCCCCCGCCCGTGCGATGCGACTTTCTTTGCCCTTTTTTTTCTCTCTCTCTCTCTCTCTCGATCTTGCACTCATTCATTTGCCTGCCTCCTCGGCGGCTCGTGGGTAGGCCGTTTTTTCCGTTTGCAACTGGTGCGATGGCGATAATTGAAGCAATTGAAACGGTTCAGTCTCATCGTTCGCGTGCTGCAGTTGTGGGTTGGAGGGAGTTATCAGATACCGGATCCTCCCCTGGACCAGATGGTAGATGCATCTGGCTTCGATGCACGGGAATGTGCAGTTTGGGTTTGCTCATTCTTGCCACCCGACGGGTATTGCTTGCACGAGCAGGGTTTTCACGCAAATCTGGCCAACTTAAAAAGTCACCTTCGTGAGTGCGCCTTTGGGTATAACGAGCCAAGCCCGTTTAAAGTTAACAACGAGACATCTTCATTGTGGGCTTAAAGGCGTAAGATATGCAACAGGCTGTGTGTTGGTTGATTTAACAACAGCACGACATTCAGCGCTCGAGATCGCAACTTTATGTACCTTTAGGGGCTCGCCTGCACGAGCGTCTCGTTGACTATAATGCATTAACTTTCAATTTTTTAAATTTATTTTTCCAGCTTTTTGGCACTAACACCACGACAGCGCTTCGAAGTGCCCAACGAGGTCGTGATTTGCTACTTAGAATATTCATCCTTCTGCCCGATTTTCTCGTGCTACTCAGTGCAGTGCTGTGCCGGTCGATAATCTCCGTTGTCGTTATCAAATCAGGTCAGCTTGTATCAGAAAGCCATTACTCTCGCGGTTGCTGACCAAAGACGAGCCTCGTCCTGGCAAGCATCGCAACCAGGACCGGTGATGCGTTTTATAGTGCAGAGTACGAGATAAGTGTGTAGTTTGTTGAAAGTGAGCGCAAATATTTAACTCCCAAATTTCCATCATACGTTGCGTCAGTGTTTTCCTTCGCTTAAGGACATTTGTGGTATCCGCTGGTGGAAAATTAGTATACAAGCATTTTCTGCAAAATTGAAAAACAAAAAAAAAACACCTTCTTTAGTTGCTTTACATCCACTAGCCCGCGGACAGTTCGTCGAACGCGTGTGATCAGCACCCTGAGACCGACCGGGGTGGCGCCAACGAAACCGCAAACAACTTGTTCGAATCCGTAGAATCGCGCCAGTCGGTTGTAAACAACCCGATCGGACCGGAAATACGACACCCCTTCCCCGGGACGGGGTGTCTTTTCGCGTGCGCGCATTCAAACCGGGGTGTACGTTAAGAGTTGCAGTGTTCTGTTTGCTTCCCGAAGTGCTCCCAGCCCGTGTGCCTCGTCTGCTCCTGCTTTGCAGGAGGGAAATGCAATTTTAAGACCTCCTCCGACCCCCTCACGGACCACCAGACTTCGCAGAACTGACCTGGTGGTAAGTTGGCCTGTGCCACGGTTGACCACGATGTGGCTGGCTCCGGTGTGCTGTGTGACGGTGGGTCTGCTGTTGGTTGGAGGATTGCAGACGGCCGCGGCCATTCCACCGAAATCGGAACCCACGGTAAGTGAATTCTGGTGAATATGCGCTGCCAATGACCGAAATGGTCTCTTGCTTTTTTTTCAAACACCCTTTTTTCAACACATCCTTTGGTGCGTGTTTTACTTATGGACAACTGATTTTATATGCGCTAAGCTTTGTTTTATTTATATGCGCTTTCACTTAAATTACTGAACCCGGTTTTATATGACATTTTATCCTAACTACTATTTATCATCATCATCATCATCATTTATCAATTTGCGTTTAAGAACTGCATAAAACAGCTTCAGCAGCACATCCCACAGCAGGATCGCAAATGGGGAATGGAATTAAGCGATAAATCAATCGTTTGATCAATCGAACGGTTTTATCACGAACAATTCACATACTTTAGCTGGGTCGCGGGACTACCAAGAAAAAAACACCATCCTCAAATGGGCTCGATCGCCAAAAAAAAGCGGCTTGTTTAAAGAAAAAAAACAACGCCGACAAAAAATACCCTTCCACATCAAGTGATCGACTCGATCAGGCTACACGCAAGCGCTCAGGCAACGCAACATCCCTACGCCCAGCTCGCTGTAATTTGTAGTGTCTGTGTGCCTCTGGCTCACCGTTTGCGCTGAGGCTTTCCACCTTTTCCAACTTTCCGGGCACGACCTGCACGACCCCTTCCTGTCGAAGATCGCTGCTATAATCGACGCGTCAGCCTGTCTGGAGATGGCTGTGGCCGTGGGTCGGAAACTGAGCATAGTTTGCCGAAAGAAAAAAAAAACCCCAACCAGAAAGAAGCCACGCAGAAGAGAGCCCGCAGAGGATGCTGCGCCCTTGCGAGGTGTGTTTGGGTCGGGCGAGCGGTTTTGGAGTTTCCTCTTTGGTGTCGGCTTCAGAACGGTGGCTTTTAGGGGTCCACTAGAGAGGCCCTCTCGAAGAACATAACTCAAGCCCGAGGCTCGGGCATGATCATCACACCACCATCATGATCATCATCATCCTTCCCGTGGCCGTCGCTCTCGATGGCAGAAAGAAACCCTCTCGAGCAGCACCTTTTCATTGCTGTATTTTAATTGTTTGGAGCTTTTATGTTCGCTCTTTACTTTTTTTTTTGGTGTTTGTCGGCATTCGTTCTCGGCCACGGCTCGTTTGCCCACTGGTCACGCTTTGGACCGTCTCCCAGAAGGCAGAGGCGTAGCAAGAAGCGCTCCAGACCGGCCGGTAAATGATTCACATGAGCACCGGTCGAGACGACGAATCAAACGTCATCGTCATGAGTGTTGCTGGGAAGTTCTTGCTATCTTTCGAATGGGATCGGCACCACACGCAGGAAGGGATGTGTTCTTCTCGCCAGGCGCGCTACAGAAAAAGGCTGATGGTGCCTGCTTGTCTGCGAGGAGGGCGACTTGGGTTGAAAGGATTTTGTTTTGCAGCCTGATGTTCGTTGTTGGGAAAGCGTTATATTTCGCCGCCAGGTACACTCATTTATCATCCCCTGTTTGACATTTGACTTGAGTGTGTGTAGTTTCGCAGGTTCTTGAGGACTTTCTAAAGGACTCGATTGTCTACAAACACTGCTTAAGTCTATGCATATTGATACGTATTGATCCTCGATAATAGGTAGCTTTATAGGTAAATTATTTTCATTAAACAAACCCCACCGCAGCCAATGGTGAATCAGTTTAAACTCCCAACATGCCATATCAGACTTAACGAAACTCCACGCCACAAAACTAGCTTGCTCAAAGCGAGCGGCAAACATTTCAGGGCCATCTGAGTCTCGTTCCAAAGCATACATTATGGCTAACAAATAGCAGGAGAAGATCCACTTCACGCTTTCGGCCCTGGCTGAAGATGATTCCCTTTTCCCTTTCGGTTCTGTTTTTGTTCAGTTTCACCTCCAACCGAGAGGCGAACCTCCTCGAAAAGGAAGGTGGATGCTCACGACTGGGCAACGGGGCCCCGTAGGTCGGGGCTGGTAAGCCGGTGGAAAAGCCACAAGCCAGCCTTTCGGTATGGGAATAAAAAAAAAAAACAGACCGGGACTGAGGTGAGAAGGCAAGAGGAGACCCAAACCAGGGTTCGTGGCGACGGTTTGTCTGGCCCGGTCTGGGTCTTGAACCGGCCTGCCGGCCGGCCGGTTTCCCTGTCGGAACACTGGAAGGGACAACCGCCGTGTGTGTGTGTGTTGTTGTAAATGGAATGGAAAAGAAGGAAGCAAAGAAGCAGCGAGGCAAGAACGAACAGGAACAAAAACAACGTTAAAAATAATAAGCATAACCTCTCGATCACTCGATCGCTTTCGATCACTGTTATGCTGGGCGAAGAGTGAAGAGAAAAAGCAGAGAGAGAGAGAGAGAGAGAGATAGAGAGAGAGAGAGAGAGAGCGAAAAGAAACGGAACGATCGGTTCCCTTTTCCCGACCTTTCCACCGGCGCGGGTGAAGGGACCGGGTGGTAGTTGAGGTTATGCGATTTGGTAGCTTTGAAGTTTGCGCCCTTCCTTCTACTGATGGCTCTTGTTTTTCCATCTTTTTTTTCTGCTCCCTTTTCCGATGGCCCTCGACGCGCGTCGCCTTTTGGAAGCTGCACGAGCGAAGTAGCGTGCGCAAAGGAGCTAAGGAGTGAAGATGAATAGTTTAACACCAATTTCCTCCCTCCCGCCTCCCCCCGCACCGCATCCACCCTCGAGAAACCCCGTGCGAGGAGCTTTATTGAGGTCGAGCAAGGAGGAACGGCGCGAGGTGTTTGGAATTTGATCGTGAAACTTTTACAAAGAGGTGCCCGTTTTCGTGTTCCACCGGCGTGTGTGTGTGTGTTTGCTTTTTTTTACATAGATCTGCAGGGAAAACGCCCGCCGCCGGCAGGATGTAGTGGGAAGCGAACGAAACGCCTAAAGAGGTTGGCAATATTCAAAAAGGGCAAGGGCAGCAAACGGCGAACGGGGAGCAGCCTCTGTTGCCTTTGGGGATGGTTTGATTTATTTGGACAATAATTCGTTCAATTCGTTCGATCGTCTGCGAGAAGCGCACAACCCAAGATGATGGGTGTTGCTGGTTGGGAGCTTCGAAAGCAGACCCAGAGCCCAAGAAGTGAGTCTGTTCGTCTTTCGCACGCTTCGCGAACGTTTGCCGGTGGATGTGTTCGAAATTGGTCGAAAATAATTGCTGCTCTAGTGGTGCTTGGGTGCCCACACCGTTTGACTGCGGTAAAAGATACGCCTTGTGGGTATTTACCGCCGGGGGAATCTTCCCAACGTAACACCGGATTGCATTGACATCGAAGCCGTTTGAGCATGAGCTCGTGGAAAACTGTGGCTGCTGTTTAAGGGCGAGGACGAGCCCTGCTTGAGATAGAAGCTGATAGAAGTCTCTTGTGGTGTTGTTTACACAACATTTTTCCAGCTTCCATAAACAAATAAATACACAAATAAATAAATAAACACGCCGAGAGCAAACAAACCAACAGACGTAATGGGAACTGCTCTAAGCGCGTGGCAGCTGCGGTGTTAAATATGTGTGTCAGGTAAAAAAGAGAGAATGCTGAAGCCTTGTAATACGATGATCACGAGACATACAAGACAGACGTCCTAGACTTGTTGGCTCCACACGCGAGAAGCTCGTTGTAGTTATGGTTGCTCGTAATGTCTCCACATGCCTGTTAATGCTCTTAACACATCCGGAAATGATAAACACGTGTCTAAAGGACCGTGGGGTGTCATATGTTGTAGACAAGGGAACTGAACTTTGTTCCACAAGTGAAGACTTGTTGATGGTTGCGTTGTAGAAATCGAAGGTCACCTATTTATCGTCATTTCATAATTTATTTATCATGGTCACGATGTGTCACTTAGCTGATCAGTTTAGAGATCTAAGTATTAAATTTGGTAAAGTACTCTGCCCACGACATGTGAATGTTTTCTTCAGGTGCTTAATGTATCATAGCTATTATCTCAAAAGCTGAACAATATCTCCATTGACAAGCGAGACATCCCGTCTGGAATGATCAGCTGGAGTCGAGCACAACAGTTCTGTGACGTGTATACAAACCTGCTGGAGATTGGAAACCCCGTCGTTTCGGTAGACACAGATGTTGACCCTAGAACTGCTGGATAACTTCACAATGATCTTAGGTTTTCCGTTATTTGTAAACAAGGAAAGACTTTGCTTCGAAGAACGATGTATTTTGTCTTTTTTGGTTGCAGGTTGAATATAGTGCTACATTTATTTGACTGTATAATTAAAAAAAGAGTAAAACAATTAAATTGACGTGATGATACACGGCTGGTTTAACCGCACAGAGATCGAGTTTCGAGAAAGTTTGGGGTGTCATGAGCTAAACTAAGACGGATTGAAAAACGAAGCGTGTGGTTACAATTTGCGTAAATGAAATGGTATGCACGAGGAATGTGAGACTTCGAACGTTGTCCCGTCGGCCATTGTCCGCCAACGTACGTCAGGACGAGCAAGATTAAACGTTACTAAACGACACATTTCCTTTTGTCATAAAATATTAATAAAGAACAATAAGCGAGCGGTAATGAAGCTGTTTGCTGGCGACGGCTTCAGTGACGTTGGTGGATTTGGAGGACATTGGGAAGAAAAGGCGAACGGATGTCTGGATACGGAAGGTTGCCCGGGCGGGCAAAGATTTTGGGGAAGATTATCTGGTTGATATATGAGCGGATTATTTTTGCGTCTAGACACTTGATGGCGGATCGTGGCGACGAACGATCGTTCACCCCCGGTACCCAAATGAAATTGAAACTCATCACTCCTCTCCGCTCCCGAGTGTAAAAAGATCTTTTATTTATCATCAAAAACGGCAATCCAGGCGCCAGAATTGAGTTTACGCCACACACGCCCCATGCATGTGCTTACGCATTACAATTATTGCGCAGCGTGGCAATACGCACGACCGTTCGCGTCTTATCCTGCTTATTGGAGCACGCTGACTGACGGCTTCCCGCGAAATTGAGTTTGATTGAGGCGAATTGAGGTTTACGACGCTGAAGTACCATTTGTGTGATGGACCCCTACCTTTTAGATGGGTGGCAACAGCCACACGAATACTTGGACGCAATAAGGGCCTAGCAGAATCAGCCCGTTTCTAGCAGAAATCGGGCTGCCAAGTGAAATTAGATTAGCAAAAATCCCACCAGAGGCCAGTGCTTTCTTTACGTGAACAGAGTGACTCAGTGCAGTGTGTTTGGTGTACAGCTTGTCTCGTCCTAACGAGAAGGGTCAGCTAGTTGTTACGGTGGATGGTGATTTTATTGAACGTCGTAAAAAATGTTATAGCTATGTAGCATCAATGAGATGTCCCAGTCTAGTCTCGTAAATTCGTGCCTATTAGAAGGAGCATTGCAAGGATCATTACAAGATAAATGTGCAATTCCAGGTAAATAAAAAAAGAAGAGCCGTGCTTAGTTAAATAATTGGTTAAGCTACATTTGTACTACATATCCTGCTTCTGGTTATTGATCTTTAGGATTCATATAAAATTATCTTGAATTAGGATTTGAACAGATGAAAAATGTTTTTTTTTGAAATTATACATCGATTTGATCGTGACTCGGCTTTGAAAATGTTCTATTTACATTTCAATACTTGGCTTAACATTTAAACAAGCAAATTAGCAAAACCTCTTATCAAATATGTATCTACTGTTTTACTCTATTAATCTATGGCTCTTAGAATAGCTATCTTTGGGCAGAAACAGGTGAAGATCGCTTTGCTGCCTAAGCCGAGAAGCTGAACCTTTTTGATTCTCTCTTCGGCGAGCATCCGTGTTTGTGAAAAAAAACGGTATCCAGACACCAAACTGGATTGTTGGAATTCCAGCCAACCGGAGGCGGTGGAGACCTTCGATGTGTGGCGTTGCATAAATTTGAATCGCATTATGGATCATTAAACAGCTCGCAAATGAATCATAAACATCAAACAGCCCCAAATGAGCGCTCGCGCAGCGATTCGGTGTGAAATAGCGAAACTCCACTCTTTCCCGGATGATGTGATCGCCCAATAACGATCAATTTGGGCTCGAAATGTGTTTTGTGGAAACGAGAGGATTATCACCATGTTTTGCCTTTTTTTTCGCAGATAAATTATGCATTTGCGTAAGTGGTATGGAAATGGACTACGGCTAAGAGGTCTACGGATCAAGATAGATCTATTCCAATTGGCCCCAATCGTTGTCTTTATTATGGGCATAGTTTCACGTTTTTAAGCCATCGCTTAGTACTAAGACCATTTGATCAAGTGCACCCTTTCGAACCGCTCAGAACAAAGGACAATCGATCGAGTTGCACTTCATCCAAAGATGCGCATTCTACCCAAGGCGCTAATGTCATTGCGGTGAACTTGCTCCTGAAAGTAACGGGCATAAATCACAATAATCTAGTTCGGTTTAAATCATTGGAGTTTCGGGCGGGAGTAACCGGCGTGTCGTCTAATCGCTTGTTGGCACTTTGTCACTTAAGTGCCGACCAGAACGGCCAACAGGCGCGTAGGGAACGTGATCACAGCATCCCACAGCTGGTTCGCGCCGTCGGACGACAGGGAGACCTATTTATCATCGACCCTGTCCGCGTCTCAATGATCGCGACCACGCGGAAAACTTCCTGGCGCGGTCGACAAGCGGCTTGGGGTGCGTCATCAAGCTGAAGCTGGGTTAAATTCAAGCTACGATTCTATCCAGCAGGGTTTGCCGTAGGAGGACAAGTAGTTGCGAGGTTCCTAGTCCGCGCGAAACAGCTTCGTCGAAACAGAACTCCGGAGTAATCCGAGCGAGTCGCCGTGGTGTCGCTAATTGATGCAAAAGTTATGGCAGACCATTTGGCCTAAAAGAAAATCGGATCATAAATGAATGCTAACTCTAGCACGCTAACGAGCTTCGAGGGAGGAGGATAAATTCGATACCGTAATCTCAGCAAGCGATAAGCTGCCAATGTGGTGCCAATCAGTGTGAAGAAAATATAACTGTTCGCAAGGGTGTTATAATCATTCAAAATAATTGATATTTTCCTCGAACCAAACACCCCAGGTGATCTTGTTATCCTCGGCAAAAAAAAGCTCGGTGATCAATCACGCCCGATCGGCAAAAAAAAAGCTGTTGACAGGCGTTTCAGAGCCGGGCTGATTCGCTCCAGCAGGAACCCGGATACCCTGGCTCTGGTCGGTGTTTGAGCCGTTAAAAAAACACCCTTCAAGCGCGATCACTCGGCAATTTGCACACGGCAAATTTACGCATCGAATAACACCCATCATCGCAGCACCCTCCCGGGCTCGAAATTCCGAGCTCGAAACAAATCCGTAGTCCAGCAAAGAGATGAGATCACTGGCGTGTGTGCGCGCGCGAGCCAAAACGACGTGTTTGTTTCTGCTGTTTGTCAAAAGAAACAGACGTTAAAGTAAACACAACCAAATCGGCCACAAGACGCTCAATTTGACAATTTGTTATACATTTACCATCGTAACCGCACGGAACCTCCAACGCAAGATCAATACCGTGTGCGCAAACACAAACATGGGGTTTGCGAAAAACGACAAAAAAAAATCGTAAAGAGGAATATAACAACCCCACGAAAAAAAAACGGCGCACGAAATTCCAGCATTCCAGGGGCCCATCTGCCACTCCTGCTGGTCATCGTTGGCGATCGGGGGGAGGTGAAAAATTAAATTAACATATCTTCGACCAACCCGCTTTCTGGGGGCGACCCCACAATATCTAACCGCGACAATCTCTCGCCTCTCGGCTCGGTAGAAAATCTGTCATGCTGTCAGCGCAGGTGTCGTCCAGGTCGGCAAGTTAACCTGTTCGATGTGGCCAAATTGAGCGCGCTTAGCGAAACCTCGGGGCCATCCATCTATCCTGCCCCTGACAATGGTATGGCGTCAAACGGTAGCTTCTACGGGCTGAGGACACGACTCTTGCGTCTCCATTACCACGCGCATGGAGCGGCCACATCCGGCGGGGCGTGGTACCGGTGGAGGGAGGTGGGCAGGTTGGTAATTTTTTAACGGCGCCTATAAATCTCTCCCAAGCCCCGAGATGACCGCTGCGCCAAACCGGTACCCGTAAAACCAGCCACCAGGCATGGCCGGGTGTTGGCCGGAACTGGCCGTGGCTTTGCTGGCGGTTTTGGTTGGCAAATTCCAGGCTCGAGCTGGCGCCGCCGATAGTTGTCGAAATAACAACCGAACTGGGGATGGGGGTGGTGGGGGAGAGCACCCAGAACCACTATCGAAAATGTTGTGAGGTAAAATCATAAAAATAAATAAGCCACACGAGCGCGCGCGGACGCTAACGATCGATGGAAACAGTCCTCGAACAAAGATGGTGTCAATGCTAATGGGCAAAGCAAAAAAAAAAAATTAACAACAGGCGACAGGCTCAACGCGCGCGTGCGAATAAAAAAAGCAGCAAGCAGATTTATGCACAATCGTTGGTGACGCCGGCGGAGGATAATCATTTGCATGCGACAAACTTCTGCTGAAAGAGGATCCATAAAAGAGGCGATAAGCTGGGGTCCTGTTGCTCTATCGCGGGGTATCGGGATTTTGTTACTTTATGCCATTTTATGTGTGCTTTCGTCATTATTCGTGCTAAATGCGAGTGGCTTAATTGATCCGGTTTCAGGTTCATTTCAGGACGAGCGAAAGCCCCCAATCTGCGGTTGTAAACGGTTGATTGGGCTGCCCGTTTTTTAAAGACTATTTTTCATGGCATCCTTAGAGCCACGTTTATAACCCAAATTTTAGCGCTAACCCTGAACGTAAGGTAGCCGGGATGGTCGATTTAGGAATAAATTTTCTCTTATTTTCCCCCGGCACTTCGAAACAAAGCAAAACCATGCCCAGCAGCCAAACGCAACCCCGAGGCGGGTTAGCGAAGCAGTAGTTTTTGGGAACCATCTATCTAGCGCCGGCTCGAGTGTATGCAAATTAACCGCGTAAATCAAGCCGCAGTGTTCTCGCAGGACGTGAGCTTAAGCTGCGCAGGTGCCGAGAAGAGTCGAACGAGGCAGCACGCATCAGGTGGGAATTAACAGCGTGTTTGGACAACAGCTCCATTAGCGCTCGCGTGGATGGCTGGAGTGAAAGGAATATACGGCCACGAGGATGACTGGCGCCTACTATTGCTCTGAAATCGCCTCAATCGACTTAAGCAAACACACACGCGCGCTGGAAAGGAATCCATGCGCCACGGGATGGAAATCGGTAACATAAACAATCAGCGCGACTGTTTGGTGCGAGGTTTTTGCGAAAATTGCGAAAAGATCCGCTTGGGGCACGGTGAGTATGTGCAGCTACGGCATGTTCCGGGATAAGTCGTCGTCTTTTTTTCTTTTTTTGCCCCAAACCCAAACCACTCTGCGGAGCTTAAGAGCTGGTGGACGGAGTGGTCAAAAGACGGTTATAACCCGCTGCGTTTGCAATGCGTTCTGGTCAATGTACATCGGACCAGGCTCGTTCTGTGCCGCACAAATTGAAGGGGAGACTATCGACAAGTGTGATGGCAGTGGGTGGGCTCCTTCCAGTCCCTTCCACCCTCCCCCTTTTTAGCTCCCAATCTCCAGTTTTTCCCATTCCGCGTGCGGTCACGATGATCTCGATGACAGTTTGACATCCATCGTTAGGGTGGAGAGGGCATAAAGGGGAGAAGGCGTGAGGGCGTGAGGAAAGGAGCACCACTATAGCGGCGGCTCCGGCGAGAAAATGAATGCATTTGAAACAAGCGAATTGATTCTTATTATTATTACCCGGTCTGGCAATTAAAAACATTATCCGGAGCTTGTAAAACAAACAATCTCGCCTGCAATCGGATCAGCGCGGATAGGGTGTGGGACCAAGTGGGGGGGAGGGATGGCGATGCAAGGAAGGAAGGGTGGTTGGAGCTTCAAGGGGAGCTGAAAGGCGGCACTAATCCTGCGTAATGTCTTGCTGCAGTCCATTCCGCGAGTGCCGTAGGCTAAACGGAGCAGGCGCTTAACGGATCTGGCCCTACGCGCGATCTCTCGGGTGAAAGGCCCTTGCTGGGTCCCGATTCCCTGGCGTGCCAACGTACTTAACTGGTCCGAGCGCGAAGTGAGGCGTGCATATGTAGTTTTTTTTGTGTGTGCGTAATTTGTTACAAACCACGGCGCCTGTCCGCGAAAGAGGGCGTGCTTTCGAACGCGTTCTTTGTTTTAGTTTGCCGCCCGGAGATGCCGGTGCGTGGTGGAAAGAGATATTTAAATAATAAAAAAGAGAAAAAAAACTGTTACATTACTCTGTTTTATGACGGGTTAATTGAAACTCACGATATCAGTGGAACGCTATAACGGAACGGTTAGTTGGAACAATTAAAACCGTATCGAATCGATACAACACACTTGCCAATAAACAGTGTAGCTAAATGTAAGCAGACTTTTCCATGAGTCAACACGTGTAACTATGTACGATTTGATTTGAAACGGACAAAGACCGATGCTATGCGATTGTCTTTTCATTTCTCTCCCCAGTTGAATAATTTATGAACCATTTACTCACCTAGCGTCGTAAAGTTGTATCGCTGTTACATTATATGCTTTTCCATCTTGGAGCCACTCTTCTCTAAGCCTGTAAAAACAACCTTATGTTAAAGATAATTTGATTTGTACCTATTTCCCCTTCAGGGGTGCGCTTTTACGACGCTCATTTTCCTGCCGGCTTGCTTTTACATGGCATATTTACACACCACCAAATAAAAAAGGATTCGTTATGTATCTCTCTCTCTCTCTCCTACACGTCTCCTGCACGCCGATGGGAACACGCTGCAGATGTTTCGGGTTATTGACTTTCCGGTGATTTCCGCGCACCGATCGTACGACCACTTTATTAGCGAGACCCGTTAAGGACAAAGCAAAAATACCAACAACAAAAAAAACCCATAGCTTCCGTGTCCTGGTCCTGCAAACGAGTAACGGGCACGAAAACGTGGCACGCTCATTATTTACTGTCGTTACCATAGAGGATATGGTGCTGGCCGGTGCAGTGATGTCTTCGATTAATAAACCACCGCGGAGTCCTTCCGTTGCCAATGGAGATCGGAAAATCGTCACCAAGCAACGGAAGGTGCGGTTAAACTTGTTTATTCGCGTCCGCGCGTCGTTTGGGTAGGGCTTTCAATT
Source organism: Anopheles nili (assembly GCF_943737925.1). Lineage (NCBI taxonomy): Eukaryota > Metazoa > Arthropoda > Insecta > Diptera > Culicidae > Anopheles > Anopheles nili. Next base: position 50,701,122 of record NC_071292.1, read on the forward strand.
TTCCACCGCACAATAACCACGAGTCCTCATTAATCCGCATTGTGCCTGCCCTTTTCCCCGGTTGTATGGCAGACAAATTTGCATGCCTGTGAATGTGTGGTGGCGTGTGTCCTGCCATGGGTAGTGCAGGTGCAGGTGGTACCGCCGCCTTCCTTCCCTGTCCGTGAGTCCGTCAGTGTCAGTGAGCTTGCATGATTAGTGTAGCGCTATTGTCTCGTGCCGTAGTGGCCGCACCCTGTCAGTTGAAGTGAAGTGGGAGTGGAAGTGGCGAGTGAAGAAGAACCAGATACATAGCGTAAGCATAATTTTGTGCTATGTAGCATGCTTTCTGCTCAATCTAACCTCTCTACCCTCGATCCGCAGTACCGCGGGAAATCGGTTCCGACACGAAGGTGGCGAGACGGTGAGGATACGGCGGGGACCATTGAACACCCGGGAACGAACCAAAGGACGCTGGAAAGGACATCGAATGCATCCGCGATTCAGTTCGCTTCGAGCACATCGCAGAGATGGTAGCATAAAAGCGTGACTTTTTTTTAGCGTGTGTCTCCTAAATCTTAGTACGGTCGCGTACCGCTAGAGGGCGCGCTAGAAACCCGCCTCGAACCCGTTCGCCGATGGGTTTGCCCTTGTTCTAATTCCGACACCTCGTTTTCTATACCCTATTGCCCTCGATCGTGCCCACCTTGACACGGTGCTCTGTCCCGGCGGCTTCCTTCATCAACCGCTGGCTTGTAGAGTCCCAAGAAGAAAATGTCGAAAAAAGAACGTGCCCGGCTGGAGGCCGAACAGGCCGAACATCACCGGATGGAGCTGGAAAAGGAGCGCCAGCGCAAGGTGGAGGAGGAGAAGATGCGCAAGGTGCGGGAAAAGGAGGAAGCGGAAAGGAAGCAGGTCCAGGAGATCGTGGCCAACAAGCTGCGTAAGGTGCAGCTGGAGGAGAGTTACGCGTACCTGGCGAGTATCCGGGAGGAAGTGCGAAAGATGCTGGCCGAGGCGAAGAAGGAACGTGAGGTATGAGGTACCGCAGGTGGAAGGGTGGGTTCGATGTTTGATCTGGCCACTTAGAGAGAGGATCTTTTGTAGTGGGAGCAGTACATGCGCTGTAACGGGCTGCCGAACGCGTACGATCCGTCTGATCTGCGGAAGTACCTGCACATTTGGTGTGAGAATATTCGCCAGGTGAACGAATCGGAACGGAACTGGTTGCTGCAGACGAACGAGCAGAGTATCCTGACGCAGAACGTCACCGTGGCGAACCTGTCGATGGAGAGCCTCAAGCAGCAGCAACCTCAGATCGGCAACATATACGCGGAGAAAGCGGAAGAAGTGTTGGGAATATTGGAGGAGATCGACGAAGCGCTGCATGATGCTGACGTGCGTCCTTCGATGGTGGAAGATTTGAATGAGGTTGTGCTGGGAGAAATGTTGGGAAATCGCAAAGAAAGCTCATTCACCCGTGGCCTTTCCTTTGCTTGTAGTTGAAGGTGGAATTTCGCCACGTCTTGGCTGATTACATCGATGAGTTTGCGTACAAGATACTGAGCAACATCAACCGCGATATGGATTTAAACGGATTGCTGGAGGTGTCGCACAAGTTCGAGTCACCGGTGTTTAAGGCTCATTTGTATGGGTTGCGGGACATGCCGACACCTCAGTTGTAACTATCGAAATGCAAGACCCGAAAACAGGGCTTATTAATCAGTGGTTTTTGGTTGAAAGTAGATTTGTAGATATTTTTTTGTGTTAATTATTACATCCTGTGTCCTGCTAAAAAGTCCTGTTAGGGCAAGAATTATGCTTTAGTTTAGCGATATATTTGTAATGTGATCGTTTGTCTAGGAACCCAAAGGAACGGGCAAAGGAGGACAGCAAACACACGAGTATAGATTTTCCAACCTTAGGCTTTCACCTGACGCTGCCGGCTGCGGTGAAATGCCACCGAGCAGCGATCAGAGGTCTCTGGATCAGCTACGATCACTACAGTGACTACTGTCCGAGCTACAATATGCCTTATCGACAGGAGCAATTAGCAGGTAACGATCTCTCGGTTGTGCTCTCAAGAAATTGCTCTGATTGCGTGTCCCACATTGTGGTGAGTTTAGATTTACGCATCATAAGCCGCATCGAGTGGAAAAAGCGCAAAGAGATCCTGAAGGCGGTGTACGAGGAACCGAAAGAGAAAAAAACCGAATCCGACGAGGACGAACAAACCCCGCAGGACATTGATGTGGATAAAATCTACACCGAGCATGCGGACGAGCTGATGAAGAAGGAGCGTTTGAAAAAGGGGGCAAAAACGCTCAATTTAGGTGAGCACGACGTGAACACGCGCAGCCATCGGATCGTGGCCGGTGTGTACGCGATCGACTACCTCGAGCAACCGTTGCAGGATGTGAAAATTGCGAAAAAGACGCTGCTGCGAACAGGTACCGCTCGGGAAAATGTTGCTTATTTTGGGTGTTTTTTTTTGTTAGTTGAATGCGACTTTTCTTCGACTGTTCCACGCAGTGCCTCAACCGGGAAAACTGAAGCGCAAGAAGTTCTATCAACCCTACCGAGCGCCTCCAACACCGCAACCTGGTGTGAGGCGCCTACCCGAAGAAATCGAAGCCGAAATTAAGCAGATGGAGGAAAACCTAGACAAACTCGCGCTGGTGACGGTACAACTTCCAGAGAACGTGTTCTGGTTCGAGCCACCCATCGTGTGCCGTTGGGAGCAGAAGGAAGAAACGCTCGAGTCAGATCCCGGTTTCGCGAAGTACCTGGACCGGCTCGAGAAGCTGCAACAGGCCGCACGAGAGCGTAATGCCCGCTCGAATCTAGACCGTTGCACCAAGTATGTGGAGGACTTCAACATACTCGACGTTCCGCAGCACATTCCGTTGCGCGCGATTGTGACGGATTTCGTGGTGCCGAAGATACCGGACAGTGCCGGTATTAAGGTGACGGTGGCGGAAGATAAACGCCGTGCGACGCCCTCTGGTGGTGGAAAACGCAGTTCAAAGCAGAAGCGCCGGTTGCACAAGCTGCCCTCGAGTGTTACGTTGAGCAGCATTGTGTATGAGACGAAGATTCCGGATTTCCTGTTTGCGACAAGGGTGCCGTTGCGTGTCCTGAAGGTGTTGGATCGTCGTAACAGGCAGTGTTACCCTTGCACGGTCACCTCAGATAGCGATGATCTTGACGATTACGACGAGTCAGACAACGATGTGGTCCAAAATCGCAACCCCAAGCGCAAGGTGTACATGTTCTCGGCCTTTATGAAGGATTTGGATGAGTTTTTGGAGTCGAAATCACCCAAACTGCAGGCTAAGCTGGAGCAGGAGTTGTTGGGTGGTGCGACCCAAGGTGGCCCCGGCAAGCAGTCACTGCAGGTGGCTCGATCGGATGAATCTCGTCCTACTCGAGGTGAAAAGGGTGATAAGGGCAAAAAGCCAGCCAAGAGTAAGTTCGATTCCGACGATGAGGAGGTCGATTACGGCAACATCCTGGAGGTCGGCAACTATAGTATGGTGGAGAACGATAGACGTTACATCGGCAAGTGGTCCACGAGGGATGTGCATGATGTGAAGTTCAACGAGGACAAACTGACGATCCAGTTCCGCGTTGGGCGGTTAGGATCCTTCGCATTCGCGGCCAACCGTTACAGCAATGTGCCGTACCAATCTTGGGAGCTGAAGCCGGACATAAAGAAGTATGCCAGAAGTAGTACTATGTTGTAGTCTTCCGTTCGTGTTGATTCTGTTCTACTTTAGTTGAGGACACTCGGTAGTTTAGATTTTATTCTCTTTGGTTCATCATTCACTCACTCAAAGAAGTGTCTTTTGATTAGACTGACTCGTTTCTTACCGTAACGTTTGTAGTCCCGGCACAGTAACGTTCTCCCTGACCGCTTCGGTTGTGAGCACCGAAATGACGATCACCGAGGCTGGGTTCCGTGTCAACTCGCTGCAGGGTGGACCAACACAAGCCTTACAGGAGATCCTCGGTGTCACGATGTCCTTGCGTAAGCTGATTAAAACACTCCGCTTAGCGGCAGTTGACCTGTTTCCTGAGGATGACGCGTTTAACTACACCGAGGGTACCTGCGAGAAGAATCCCATCATGGAGTCGCACCTGTACGACTGCATGGGGTTGCTCGCGCTGACGCACAACTTCTCCTGGTCACGTTGGAACCTTCTGTCAGGTTGTCGAATGTGTGTGCTATTACTACGCGAAATCATCGAACATCGACGGCTTCCCAACCACTCGACGTTGCTCGTGACGCCACTGAAGGCCAGCGTGATCGATACGGTGGAGGTGTCACCGGTGTTCAACCCAAACCCGGTTGAGGGAATGAATGTAATGAGTCGGACAGTAGTGAGGGGTGTAGTAGAGGCTCTAAACTGATCGTATCTTATCTGTTTCTCCTCTTGCAGCATTACGCCGACCTGTACCACCTGGGGCGAGATCAATCACAGCCCTCTTCGAGGATCAAACAGGAGAAAATGAGCCCCATATTGCGGGAAAATGTAACCCAACTGCTCAAATCCGTACGGCCACTCAGCTTCGCTTAGGCTGCGTGCGTTAATATTAAGCGTCTAATAAAGCAGAATGCAACCATCTAACCGTTTTTATTTTGTTCTCCATCCGTCCGATCCGCGTGTAACGCCAACCCGATCAAGCTGTAGCAACTCAATTTGCCCTCACGCTATCGCGGGTCATGCTGGAGGTGTACTTCATGTCCGTCGCGATGGCTAACAAGCAACAAAGTTACCGCCCGGAATCACTTTTATCTTATTTAAATTGCCCTTACCGCAAAGCACGCCCGCACCACGCACTGTCCGGTCGCAGATCGATAAACGGCGCTCAATTAATAGGACAAGATCGTAAAACCGTTTGCGAGTCACTTTACGGAACCTCCATCTCCTGCGAGGTTGGAAATGGTTCCGTCTAGCCGATCTCCAGCTCCCCGAACAGGGTAGCTTGTTTTTGCAACGTTTACAGCCAGCATGGAGCGGCGTTGTGCGTAATTCAAACGAAAACAAACAATTCCCCACGCCAGCTTGCTGCCAACGGAGCCCATTAGTGGAGGTTTGCCCGATTGGTGTTTCGAGCGGTCGATCACACGGTCGTAGTACGGTCTGTCCAGCTGATACGATGCTTAAAGGCGAGACCGGTGGCCTCCGAGATTATGGAGATGTGCGAAATAAATAGACCGACCGCGGCGGGCGGCTGAGTCGTGAGTCGGAAAAGGTGGAAAGGCAAGCGCCACAAAAATCGCCCCCTTGGCATGGGGCAGACCAGTTATGGGAACGGGAACGGCAGCATGTAAAGTCGACATTACTACTATTATTATTGCTGCGGTACATCTTAGCGCCGGTAGCCCTCTTGAACTCGCGGGAAATGATAATGCTGGCGCCACTCGTATGCCGTATGCGTACGACAAAGGCGTGCTATTCGCGTGCGCATGTCCTCTGCGCTAGCTTACAGACAGTTAAATCGGTTGGTTGGATTTTATTGGAATTCTATCGTGCCTCATAAACCTCGCTAACTTATGATGAAGAGGCATTAAATCTGGAGATAATTTTCTTTTCTAAATGATCCCTTAAATTTTTATTCCTCCTCTTTTTAAGTGATTTGATTCCTTCAAACAACATATCTTATTTCCCGTCAAGATCTGGTTAGATCTTCATCGTTCCTTATCCCTGTACGTTGTTTCATCGCATCCATTTCTTTGCAGATATCTGAATGCGCCGCTAAGGGCGGTGAATGCGACGAGAGCAAGGGACGACCCGTGTGCGGAAGTGACAATAAAACCTATCCAACCCGGTGTCATCTGATCAGGGCACAGTGTAGTGGACATCAGGTCGCCTTCAAGCATCGCGGATCGTGCAAAGGTGAGATGATAAGAAAAAGCACTCCCAATACCCAGGTCAGGTTGTTCTAATCGGTCTGGTTGCCTGTTCTACTCCCCGATCTAGATGTTTGTATCGCTTCACGAACCTACGCCCTGCAGCAGCGTGCCAACTCACCGTACACGATCAAGTACGTGCCACGGTGTCGCGAAGACGGAACATACGCCCCAGTCCAGTGTATCGACGGTGGTGGCTGCTGGTGTGTCAACGGACAGGGCAAACAACTGCCCAACACGATGGTCCAGCACGGGAAGCCCATCTGCGTGAAGAAGGGCAAATCCAACCAACGCCGATCGTCACCACGAAATCCGGTTCGCAACAAGCGCAGTAAGTGTATTTCTCTCTCCCTCGGGGCGTTTGCATTCTTCCCAACGCTAACGAAGATCTGGCGTTTCGGTCGATAAGCATTCAGAAATCGGTGGAAAAATGTGTCAATTCGACCATTTTCTCCTGTGGGGGAGCTATTGTTCGGGTGTTTGATGGGGCACTTCAGCAACGAAAGTAACTGCCAGAGGGATTATGCAAATTGCGTTCCTTTCTCCTGGATGCACTACATTATCGGTGGCTTCCTGTCCACACACAGGTTGCAGCGGGCTGGATCGGGCCATTTTTAACACCAACCTACTGAATCTGTTCCAAAACGAGCACGTCCGAGTGCACCAACATAACCTCACCGGGCCGGTCAACGAGAAGGTGGTGCTCGACTGGAAGTTCGCCATGATGGACCTGAACGGGAACGATCTGCTGGACAAGACCGAATATCGCACCATGAAGCGCCTGATAAAGAAGGTAAGAGTGTTAGGGCGTCGCTTTCTGAGCAGCTGTTTGACTTTTCCTTTTTTTTTCGTTTTGACTCAAACCACAGGTCGTGAAGCCGAAACGTTGTGGCAGATCGTTCGGTAAGAACTGTGACGCCGACCAGGACGAACGACTATCGCGTAACGAATGGTACAACTGTTTGGCAAAAGACGACGTCACACGTGAGTACTTCTCAAGCCGCTTTCCCAAGAGCCTGGGGCGCCCGTCTAGTAGCGTAGTGTTGGTATCGCACAAGAACAATTAACGAAAGGATGCCTGGCAGTCTTGAAAGGAAAGCCCGGTTCTGGGGCTTTGAAACTGAGCGGCTCTCGTTAACTCGCGCACCTTTTTGGTCTATTAATCTCTGGTAACAAAATTGTCACTAACGCCACGAAAACCACGCCACGCGCAGCATTAACAACGACTTGGTTCATAATTTCGTTAACGGTTCGCGAAAGCGTGCGAAAAGATGAAGCGCGAAACGTCGCAACCCCGATCGCGGGCTGTCCTTTTGGGGGCTGAGCTGCGAATGTTATGCGCAACAGTGTTTACTTGCCGCTGTACCTAATACGGTTGTATTTTTCTTCGTTTTCTTCTAACCACGTTTCGGAATCACTAATCACCATCCATCATCGCCACTTTTCATGCACTTCGTGCTCATAAACGTGTCCTCTGTGAATCCTGGATCCTTTTTTTCCATGCGATTCCTCGCACCTTCGAACACTCCAGCACAACACCACTCACCGTCATCGTCATCATCATCCTCATCATCATCACCATCAATATCTAGTTACTCTTCCGGTGGTTCTGGACACTACACTGTTCCCCATCATCATAGCACTCTCGGTGGGCTGGTACGCGGCCATGGTGGTGTGGGTGGTGGGTCTGGTGGTGCGGTCGGCGGCGTTGGCGGCACCGGCGGTGGCGGTCACTATCTGCGTGCCGACGACGATGACTCACAGAATATCTCGAACGATTTCACTGACGATGACGATGACGATCATTCAGAGAATGAGTACGATTCGGACGAACTGCCCGACAGTGATAATGCACTACTAAACGGATTGCAGTTGCCCGTAAACGGATTGCAGCCATACCTGTGTATGTATCTTCTTATCATGTTTTTTTCCTCTTCCTCTTGTTGTTGTTGATCACACACACACACACAAAAAACCATCATCCTACCCCGTATTTCCAAAACCCTCTCCTACCCGGCAGTACTCTAGAGATTTTGTTCATTTGGCAAAACGTGAAAATGCAAAGCCCAACACGTGGTAGCAAAAATCGCTGAAGCTGTTGCAGCAGAAGGGTTCCAGATTGATTTCGCGATCTCGTTCAAGTACTTCAGCGTGCAGGCAACACCGCTGTTACATATATGATTCTTACATTTTATATTCAACGTCTTATCACAGCGTGTATTAGCACCAACATAATATAAGCCACGATTTAAATAAGATGCACAGTAGAATATAATCAGCAGGTTGTAACGTTCCTGGCACTTCACACCAAACAAAATCAACCGCACAGCATCCTCAGTACGCAAATCTGCGATCGTGTAGAAAAATTAAACTAAAGCATAATGATTTCTTCTCGTCACTAAGGTTTTGGCCTCATAACAAAAACAGCCTTTTCGGGTTCATGTTCATTCGGATGTTATTTACCAGCGTGGAATGCGTGTGTTTTTTTCGCTTTTCCCGCGGAAAAACGACACGACCGCTCCATGCTGGATTTCAAAATTAATCCCAATTTAAAACAAACAAACAAAAATTACAGTGTGAGAGATAGAAAGAGTACATCACTAGTATTACAACAGTTCGGTTACTCCATTACTAATGTTTCGGATCAGTCGCGCTTTTGGGTGGCGTTCAAAATTTATCGTTCCTCGTGTTGTTCCCTTGCAAAACCTTTCCTCCTGTGATGTGACGCGCTGCTCATCGTACGATGGTCTCAAGAAACGCCTTTTCCTCTCGACAGTGCTGCAGGGCAAGACCATGGTCGACCCCAAGGGTGAGGATGACGCCATCTTTAAGGACAGTGAAGCGGATTCGGACTGCCTGAGCGATCGCAAATACGCCCTCGATGAGCAGAAGGTAGGCAAAAACAGCTTGAATTGTTTTTTTTTTCGATTGTGCATTGAAAATGGTTGCATTCGTTTGGCTGACTTCTTGGTGGCAGTACGGTACCAATGCACTGTATGTGCCAGAGTGTACACCGGATGGACGATACCAGCGGGTTCAGTGTTACCGATCAACGGGCTACTGCTGGTGCGTGAATGAAGACACGGGCAAGAACATCCCTGGGACATCGACGAAGGACGAAAAGCCCGTTTGTGATCAGTACGCTTCCTCTACACGGCCCATGAAGGGCTGCCCGGAGGAGAAGAAGATGGAGTTCCTGAAGGATTTGAAGGCCTTCCTCAGCAAGCAGGTTTCGACGTCCTTTGCTGGGTTAGTTCTCAACGACGGAACCATATTGGACTTTATTTAACCAATTGTATGGTTCGACAATTACAGCAAAATAATACCAGTGTGGAACACGGAGGAAGAAAAGATTGCCATATTGAGCTTCGTGTTATTAGACAAAAACCAGAACAAGCAGCTGGAGCGAAAGGAGTGGAAGGCTTTCCGCGAGATGATCACAGCTACGAGGTACATGACTAGCTCAGTGAATAGTACTCCTAATCATACTAACATTGGGTGTGTGATTTTAGGCAATTGCGGAAATGTGGCAAAAAAATGCCACGATACTGCGACGTGAACAGCGATCGGAAGATCACCCTGTCTGAGTGGATGAGCTGTCTGGATGGTAAGCGAAATAGTTCCGTGGACGTAGCCGCCATGAGTGCACCATTAGTGCAGGCTGAGGCGAAATCTATCAGCAGCAGTACTAACAGTGGCAGCAGTAGCGCAGGTTCGCCAACAAGCTCGAAGTTCAAGGGAAGAAACCCCCTAGAATTCGTCCTGAAGAGTGACTAATGAGCTGGAAGCCTTCCCCGTAAACGGTGCTGCTCTATGGTGTGCGTGTATGCGCTTATGCCGGAAAATGCGGCTTCCGGAAAAAGCGAGACTTAATTCCAACCCTAATCCAATCCCATGCAACAACAAAGCAAAAAACATCGAACGAATCGAAATGTCTTTCTCCCGGTTAGAAGGATGATGTGCCAATGGTTGCTACAAGCAATGCCTCTCTGTTGTAGAGGATGCCATTTAGATAGGATATTGCTTTTAGTGCACCCTTTTCACACTTCCCTCAGTATTGGTGGTCGTAGCGCTTCCAAATGATCGTCATAGCAAAACCCCGGAACCAGTGGAAGAAGTGGACGTTGTGGGAAGTTGTTCGTTATTGACGATGATCAGTATTAGCAATCGATGGCAACTAGACCATGCAAAAGGAGGGAACCAAACGAGCAACCACAACCCGAATAACCGATCTACCCATGTGAGGATCGTCTGGTTAGGTCGGTTCTTGAAGTACTGTTCCGAAGGAGTTGTTTCCATCCACCGTTTCGCGGCTTTGTGTGCCTAATGAAATTGCTAAAAGTGCGTGTGATATATGTTATTCATTTCTAATCTGTTTATATTTAAGTGAAACCTAACAAGCGTAAGAAAGGGAAGGTATTTTACCTCGAGGTAGGCAGAAGATCACGGAGCCGCAATAGAGCCATGGAAGAAGATTAACAGTGGAAACTCTGAGCAGGGGTTTTACATCAATTTTACTCTCGGTGCGAACATAACAGTAGTATAAGGGTAAAACAAAAACAAACGTGAACAGAAAAGGGACCGCGATTGCAACGATGTGGAAACGGATACGTGGAGCGTATTTTTCCTCAGCCATTTGATTCGTTTCTTCCAGGGCCCAAGCCGGCCCAGACAATTCGCTATCCCTCCGTCAGTTGTTGCTAACACTATTTATCTTACGGCTCTGATTCATCTACCATATCACAAAACAAAAAACCAGTACCAGTTTATGTTAAGACATTTTTTGAAGCGAACTGTAAAACAATGCCCACACGCTCGTCCATTGTGTTGAGCGATTTTAGGTGATAAGGAGTTTGTTTTCTATTTTGCAAATAATAAGTATAGCTTTCGCAGGTTAGCTTAAATGTAAGCTAATTGTAGAAGCAACCTTCCCTTCCGTCGGCGTTTGCGTTGAAATGAAAGAATTAAACCAGCCAGATCCATTTCGCGTGGTGTCGTTTTTTTATTAGTGCGTTTGCTGCGTTACGCTACGAAATTTGTTGAAACGCAAAACCAACAGTTTGGGTTTAGGTTCTCCAAAGGCGGCTTGATTACTGATTAGCGTAACATATTACATTAAACTCTGCATAGCATCAACGGGAAACAGAAACGGCTTTAACGAAGATTCAAACATTCCACATCACATCGGCACACGCCCAGGACCTGAACCTGGCTCGGTCTGTCTTTGGCGTCGTTGGCCATTCTCTACCTCTATCACAGTTCTTCAAGACGTCACAGAAAAATAACAGGAAAAAAGGAAAAACAAATCACGTTTAACCCAACGAAATCGTGCACTATGAGACAAACTGATCCTGGTCGAGGCTTAAAACACATTTTCCTTGTGCACGCTCTGATGTTCGTCGTCATTTGGAATCACCGAAGGTTCCTCCGGTATGGTGAGTTGTAACGCTCCATCACGCACCGAGGATCCCCGGTTAAGCTGAAGTTCCTCGACTGGGGTTCCATTTTCGGAACCGGCATTTTCCATCGATCGATCACAATCGGTGCCATCTTCTGCGGCGTTCTCAGCACGCTGGTGGTTTTTCTTTTTCTGCAACACACGCAGCTCGGTTGGGGTGAGCATTCCGCGCAGGATGGTGTCGTACGAGACGGCGAGTCCTTTCTTCGACATCTTCAGGAACAACCGGTAGCACTCTTGCTCCTTTGGTGTTTGAACATCGCCATTCGTCGAAGCGCTGGTTAGACCGGCCGGTTTATTTGTTTCTGCTTTGGAACTGGAGGATGAAACTATTGCCGGGACTTCCGGCGACAAGGACGAACCGTCTAAGCGCTCGTTATCCTCTTGAGCTGGTTGCTCATTTTTCTCCTCGTTCGTATCCTTTTCATCACTGAAACGAAAGCGAAATCAATGTACTGACACAACCAGAGAGGCAGATTTAAAAAGATAGTCACGAATTACCTACCTGTGGCCTTTATCCTTCAGCTGGAAAGCGTTAAGCGTGCTGACAAGCTGCTGCGTACGACGCAAACGACTAGCCACCGTCGGCTGAAACGCTGGCTTTCGATAGTCCCGATTCAGCCCAGCCGTAGCAGCCGGCTTGAGATCGCTCTCCTGAAACGACACCGACTTTCCCGCCTTCTTAAGCATCGGAGCGCGTCCCTTAGCAAACTGAACGGAGGAAAACTGTGCCGCCCTGAGAGCAGCCGTCCCGGCAGTCGTTGGAGACTGTGATCCCGTGGCTGGGGTGGTTTGCGATGCGCTTTCCTGTTCCTTTTCCGAGTCGCTACCACCGGAACTGAGCAGGGAAACAAGCGTTTCAATGTCACAAGGTCCACCTAGCACGGAACGGGATCGCATCGGCATAATACAGGCCGGCATCTGTCTTCCGGCCGTGCTGCCTGTGAGGTTAGCCGCCACACCGACCAGCCCTGTTGGGGCCATCTTACAACCTTCATCGTCACTGTACTCATCCTCCTCGCAGATATTGTAATCGTCCTTTTCCCTGCAACGTAAGACGGAACAAATGAGAACCGTTCAAAGGATGGTCGTCCCCTCTAAAACAGACTCACCTAAGCACTTTCCTACGGCGCGGTTTTTTCTTGCCCTGCAGGAACTTTGAAGCGTCGGTATCGGCTGGACGGATCGGTGCGGACATAGCCCGCACCAGTGGCGGGTGGCGTCGATCGTGGGCTTCCGAATTTTGCCTATTAGCCTGGAATTGGGCCCGGCGCTGTGCTAGCGACGATGTACGCCCGCTCGACCCATTTCCCGGTGCCGGTGTGTTTGAGTTGCTTTGGCCAGCGTTTGGGGTTGTGTTTGGGTTCACGGTCCCAACGGTGGGTTTGGATTTTCCGGGCGTGAAATCGGTGGACTGTGAACGAGAAAAATTGTCGCCATTTAATCACATTGCAGGTTCGGTTCAATAATTCCATCCAAAAACATGCAAACTATGTCTCACGATGAGTGCGATGAAAGCACACCAAAATGGGTCACCTCCACCCCCATTTTGACACGAACTCGATGTCCTATGGGCCATGCAGTGACGCAATTCCTTGCGCTAAAAGGCTAAACGCTTGCAATGCATCGCTCGCACGCGCGCTCGCCCACGTGCTAGTGAGCTGCAATGAGTTGCGCTTTCGCGCGAACTGGCGCTGTCACGTGTAATTGACATGTAATTTAACACTTCGGGAAAGAATTTGGAAAGCACGCGCGGGTACTTAGTTGCCTGTTTACAGCTCCCTCTCTCTCTCTTTCTTTTCCTTTTTCATCCATTGCCCAGCTAATGCTGCTGCCAATCAAATCCAACGATCGACAGCTCCTCCGGCGCAAGTTGCCACGAGGAGTTGTGTTATTTTTTTTCTCTCATGTGCCCCCATATCTCATAACGCTTAAATGCACTGCTCAGCCGAAAGGGTGGGTGTTTTATGTGTGCAAAAATAACCTCACTGGATATTGGCAAACAAAATGTCGATCGTCTCGACGCCGCCGATGATTGATCGACGCACGTCCGACGCGTTACCAAACATTCCTTCGGCTGCTTTTTTGGTGGCGAGTTTTTCATCTCCGTAATATGTCACGCGTCTTTTTGGCATGCCTTGTGGGCTGCATTCCACAGCTATGACGCGTCCATCCGACTCAGGCATAGGAAAGGGGACTGAAATTACACAAAGTAATGCAAAAAAAAAGACAAACAGCATGCTCCCTATTGCCTAACACCTCCATCCGTGCTATCGGTCTCCGATCACCCGACTGTTGGGGAGCTGATTTTCTTTTATTTTGCTTCCCCAAAAGCGCTATCAGTGCCGCATGTAGACGCAGATAACATTTGCATACGCAATGGCGACCAAAACCGGGAAGGCCCAGAATCACTTCGTCAGATCGATTAGACAATGATGAGTCGCGAGTTTTCTCTCCTGCTACTCTTGCCCCACTGCGGTCCGCCCACCATGGGAACTTATCTCGGGTGGAAGACACCTTAGGGTTGAGGGATGAAATTCCGAGATGAAACGCACTGGTCCAGCCAATTTAGGTGCCAGTCCAACTGGAGCAATCGAGAGGACCGGTTCGATCCTTTCGTTAAAAGTGCGCGAGTGCTCCCTTCGAGGAGAAACACAAAAATGGATCGCTTCCTGGTGTTGATAGTGTCCTTGTTCCTGCTGTTCGGTGGAGGTAAGTTGGGCAGGTGAAATAGGCGTTTCGTTCTGTGGCAGGATGTGAAGGATACCGCTTCTGTTTGCAGCCCGCTCGCAGCTAGTCTGTTACTCGTGTTCTGACTGCGGTTCGGGCATTTCGGGAGCCGTTTCTTGTGGTGGTTGGGGTACGGGAAACAACAACAATGGTGGGTATCCAACCCTACCCACAACACCTGCCCCAACGTACCCCACCCAGACGTTACCGCCACTAGCAACTTGGTACCCAACGCTTGCAACCATCCCACCGTGGCCACGAGCTCGCAATTACGGTTACGTGTGTTACCGCATTCAACGTTATGGTTCGTATTGGAGAAAAAAAACACCATGCGCCTCCATCAGATCGCATCCTTACAGTGCATTTGTGTTTTGCAGTTCCATCGGAATGGCGCTACGTGTACGATCGAGGATGTGCGTTACAGTTAGCCTCGTACGAAACGACGTGCCACAGCATAACCGGCAATCAGGGCTACCAGCACTGCGAATTCTGCACCAGCTCGCTCTGCAACTACTGATACGACGGATCGAAACGTTCACAGACCACCGAAGGAAGTTTCTCGCAACCGTTGTGAGACAGCGGCACCAAAAAAAAAAAAGACCATCAATCATCCGATCGACGAGACGTCCGATGACCACCGAAGGTCTTCCGAGCGGTAACGCGAAAAGATAGCCACAATATGCCTGTTATCTGAGTTCCCACCGGTGTTTAATGGGGAATCAAATAAAAGGTGCTTCCCGCTCTGGGAGCAGCGCGCACAAGGCCCAAATCCCTTTCCGACGGCGTTCTCGGTGACAGTAATATAGCTGCAGTTGGTTTTTAATCACCCTGCTCCTGCGTGGCTAGCAGCTACAGCTTAAAATAGACCTGCTTCGTGTGTGGGGCTTTCGCGTGTGAGAATGCAAATTGTTCTTCACACCCCACAGCCGTGGTTGTTCCACGAGGTTGTTGTTGGTTTTTTTTTTATTTCAGCAAAAGCCACCCCATTCACTGGGTCAAGTATCCTTCCCGTTCTCCTTTCGTGGTTCGCCTTCTCACCTTACGGACGACGAGCGGTGCCTGGAGCACTCCGGGTGCATTCGCTAATTATGCTAATGTCGGCGGAAGCATGCGATGCACATTACTTTCTCGCTGGTGCTGACGCGAAAGCAGCCTACACCTCACTCGGGGAGTGGATGGTTGTTTAACTACTTCATTACAGGACCGTTGAGTGTCCGCTGCATTTGCACATGAGCTGAAACGCCGCAAAAGCAGTCCATCGAGAGGAAGGCACACGTTGGAAAGCGCATCCGTTCGGGTTTCGGTCTATTTGTTGTACGTTTTTGGCTTTTTAGGTGAATATACACCAATAGAGCTAGTTAAATAACGTAGCTGAAGGGCTTTGTTTAATCGTTGGTAACAAAATGGTAATTTACACTACCGTTGGAGACACACGAATGTCTTCTAACGCTATTTCGGTGGGTTCGTTACGTCAGTGGCTCAAAATAATTCAGCCTCAAATTATGTACGTCAAATTCGATTTATAAAAACAAAAATATCAGCTTGTACACAAGATCCTGCGTTAGATAAATGAGCAAGCACTTCAATTTGCCGTTCAACCGTTCAACACCCTTCGGAAAGGTGTACACTTTTTCGCGCGAAGGGCCAAACGATGCGAGCCCTACTGGTTGTGCCTTGGATCGCCGTTCGGCAGCAACTGGCCCACGGTAGAAACGGTCCTCCGGGCTGGGTGGGACGAGCTAACATCTAGAGCCCTTCATGTTACCGAACATGCCCTTCCAGTGCCCACGACCGGTGCATAAACCTGCACCATGTTCCACGGCAACACCACCGAGCCCGACAAAACAAAACCAACCCAACGAAGGCGCGTGGGAGTGTCGAGCGCATCATGGCCGGGTGCAGTTGTGTGTGTGTGTGTGTGTTCCGGATTCTTTTTTTCCACCGATTGGGAAAACCTCTGTTTTGTTCTGTTCAGCGCGCAATGTTCGATATCGCAAGCCCTTACACCCCTCACAACCAGTGAAACCCGCTCAATTCTAATGAGTAAAACATGCACGAGGATCGCACTCGGTGGGGGAAAAAAGCAAATCGGAGGCAGTCACGAAACGGTGCTGCACTTTTAATCGCAAACCGGTCGACCTGATTGCGGAACCTGGGTCCTCCAAGGGGTCTGTCAGGTGCAGAAGGACTGACGCCGTCGTCACGAGGTGAGTCAAATCAAACTGACAGGCGTGGTTGAGTGGGAGGAGAAATAGAAGAAAAAAATGTAACATTGCTACTGCTAGGATATTTTCGAGAAACCGGTTTTCGAGAAACAGCTGGCCCGAGGGTGGTGTATCCTTGCGAGGAAACCTTCAACCAAACTCCGAGGGAATTGAATGCCGTACATCTGAAGCAGCTCGTTGTAATGAACGAGTTTGTTCCGCTAACAATGTGACCGCGGCACGTTGCGAAATTGCGCGTTGAGTGCAGACGTTTTAAAACAAACAAAAAATGACATGAGAAAAAAAAACAAACAAATAATACAACGGCTTCTGGCCTTCTGCGATTGGGAAAAACAACGCGAATGTATGTCAGCCGCAGCCGCTGGAGCCGTTTGTCATGCTTTCACCCGGCTACCGGAAAATCGATCAACTACGTTACATTTAGAGGGAGCTTTTCGGCAGCGTAGTACGGCCGCTCGCAACTGGCTCAATTCCACTTTAGTTGGCTTAGTCCTCGCCACCCAAATGACGGGTGCCACTGGCAGATTGGTGAAGTTGCGCTAAGGAGCGGTTTGACCTTCGATTCGTTTAAAAAACAAAATCCTTTCCTACCTGTCGTTGAGAACTTTTCCAACCCCGAGCCTTAAATTGCTGCTACGCAGACGCTAGGACACCACCCTCCACCCCCAAACAAGGATGTTATCATTATCAAGTTCGACGGAATGGAGCCGCCTGGTGGCCCACTTTCGCAGCGTGTGCCGACGACCTCGTTCCGGCACGTTATGCATTTTTCGTGTGCGGGTGGTGTTGTTTGGTGTGTGGAACGAATTCGTTCCCGATTCCCCCCCACACACACACATACACACACGCAATCCACATGCTACCCAAGCTAGTTCACTAACCTTTCTGGAGGGGTGGATTTTTTTTTCGGAGAACCGTTAGAAGCCCCCATTCAACTTACCACGCTCATGGTGGATGGTTCTGGTTTCGGGAAGGGCAGACTCGAACGTTGTTGGCTAGTTTGCTGAAGGGCTGCCACCGCTGCCGTTGTCGCTGGACTCGCGCCCTCCGTATCGCTGATACCGGTGTCGGAGGAATCGTGCTGAACGGTTTGGCCGAGAAAGATTTTAATGTTGATGCGCGAGTCCTTGCCGGGTTTAAGCCCTTTTCTGGTGCCCGGTTCGGAGCTGAAGTTGGAAAATGACACCGTTAGTTGGTAGTCCTTTTAGCTATGCTACTTTGTTCACAAAATTACACTAGTTAAGAAGGGGAAAACAAATGAAAGGATCAACCGTACGTTGGGGGAAGTTCCTTACATAAAACGCATACTTTCGAATACATCATTTGCGCTGGTGTAATACGTGTTTGAGCTGATCGTGAGGAGTGCTACCGACACTACTGATACAATTACACTACTCTCAGTGGCCCATCGAAGGGATAAGTGACGTTCAAACGATGCGATTGGTGCGGAAACACAATTTTAAGCTACAGTATTATCCTTGGCTAGCTGTAGGTAACCGGTTCACTTGGGAAGGAAAACAAAAAAACACTATTAAACTTGAAAGCGCCACCTTTTAGTCCTTTTGACGCTCAGCACTGCGATTGAGATTAATTTCTGGTATCTCCAAAAATCCCATCTCCCCTCAAAACAAAAAGGATGCAAAAAACAAACCCACACTAGCAAACGACGAACGGTAGACTATGGAATACGCACTCGTTTCTGGGTCCAGTTCCCGGCCGATGCTGCTTCCGGTTGAAGGCCCACCCGTCGCCTACCTCGTCCCGCTCGCCACCCATCGTCAAAGGCAGAGTGCCACCGGACGCAACCGTCGCCATGCCGGACGCGATCGTCGATGCCACCAGGATGCTCCGGTCCAACGACAACTGCTGGCACAGGATCGGTCTCCGATTGGACCGGGCCGGACTGGCACGATCCTCACCAACGGACAACCCACCGGCACTGGCACTGGATGGACGGCGACGCTGCTGCTGCTGTTGCTGGCCACCAGCGGCAGGATCTCCGGCCAGCGAGGATGGGCGCGACCGCAGCAAGGATGCGCTGGCCCCGCGGTGCGCCTGGTTGTAGGTGTGATAGGTTTGCAAACGGTTCGTGTGAATGATCGCACCGGTGACGAGAAAGTGCCGAAAGTCCGTATCCCCGCCGGGTTGGCCGCTAGTTACCGAATGGAGACGCCCGGTACCGGTGGTCGGATGCGGTACCGGTGATGGTACGACCGAAACCGGTGGCTCGACGCAGGACAGCTGCTTCCGGAGTGCTGGATGCCGTCCCGGTGGCGGTCGGGACCAGTTTAAGCAGCGAGCGCTCGACATGATCTTGTTTTAAGCGAAAAAACCGCAATCCCCCGACACACGACAGCTTACCCTCGCTCGGGTGAAAAAGGACGGGAGTGGCGTAGGGTGGGATGGGGTAGTGACAGCGCAAAAAGGATAACAAGGGATGGGGAATGAGTGGGACGAGGGAGGGTGCGAGGGGGTATGTAAAAATCCGCACAGGACGAACCGCCCGTTCGGGGTGCCAACGGAGAAATGCTCGGTACGCGAAACCACGGCTCGCGTCAGCAGAGACAAACGAAAGCGTAGAAGAAGAAGAAGCAAAGCACCAAACGGTGTCCTGGTACACCGCGAGGACGAATGGGACCACCGATTGGAAAGCACCTTTCGAGGCCAGGGATTGCGAACAATCGACGAGCGCCGAAGCGCACCTTCCGAGCTTCGATTGACGGGTTTTCACGCTTTGTTCTTTCTCTTGCTTCTTCTTCTGCTTCTTCTAACCGCACTTCCGCAGGGCTTTTTCTGGCACGAAGCACGAACTCGAACAATGCTCCGAATCACCTACAGGACACCCGAAACCGAAACACCAGCCCAGCAGCACGCTCGGAACAGCAGGGTCTCGTGTCGTCCCAAGCAAAAGAAAGCCCCGTCTGGCTTTCCCAAAAAGGGCTCCCGGGGGGGTTTTTTTACCGTCACCACCCCCACCGGCTTGTTGTCGCTTTGTCGGGGTACACCCTCGCGCACGTGTGTGTGTGTGTGTTGATTTACGATCTATTATGGCATCGAAGCACGGATTGACAGTTGTTCCCACGCGCACAAGATGGGCACACACGGTTTCACGGTTTCGTGGTGATCGCGACGCGCAGGCGGTGGCGGATTTCGGCCCGTTTCCTGCACTTCCTGGTCGAAAGGGGTTCCCCCGGACACGCGGAACCCTACTGACTGCTGGCGCGCGTGTGGCCTGTGTCCTGGGCCGAGCGCGCGACTGAACGCCGGATGCCAATGCCCTCTGGCACGAGGCGCACGCGGGCCAACCCGAACCAAGCACCCGACGACCCGACGATCCTGTGCTCCTGGGGAGGTAGGTAGCGAAGAAAATGGGGCTTGCGAGACGCTAGGGAAAACGCTAGCTTTTCCTTTCGCGCGCGCGAGGAAAGCGAGCACGGAGCGCCGGAAACCGCAGGACCAGGCCTGTCGAGCGCGGGCTTCGGGACGCCTCCGAAGAGGGTGTTGGCTTTCATTCAGTGGATTCTTACAACCACCCTTGGTTGGGGGGAGCCCGCGAGGGGGGTGAAGACACGGATGGAGTTACTCGCGGTGCGACTGGAGCCAAGAGTCAAGAAGCCAACGTTGAACGTTGATGATGATGATGTGTCTATACCACGCTCATGACGTGCCCTAAAGAATGGGGTTTTTCCACCGAGACCCTGTAGAGAGGGTGCAGGGGGTTCCCGGGGAGCCGTGTTCCCACGCACTTGCCAGCCCCCTGGTACTCAAAAGTATTTGGGATGTATTGATCCTTACGCTTTCATGGGGCTGGGTGTAGAACGGTTGCATACTTTTAGGCGCTTTCATTTGCCGATCAGTCGATGGACCAAAATTACGGATCCTTTTAGTCGAGAGCTGACTTCATCGCGCTTCGAGGCTGCTGCTGCCTTGCCAGTCCTTTCAATGTCGTTGAGTGACGAACGCCATTCGTTTTTTGTTTCTGCATTCAAGAGACCTTTAGCAGCCTTCTCCTGTGTGCCCGCATCTACCCGTTCCATTGGCCATGGGCTCAAAAATCGAAGCCCTGTTTCGCCAGTACCTGTACACCAGCCCGTTCCCAACTGCTGGAAAAGTTTGCCGAAATGACACGCGAAAAGCGAAACAATTCCACCCACCGTCGGGCCCACCAGGTTAGCGGCATCGTAACCGGCTCGTGAAAACGGCAGCATAGATACATAATTTGGGCACGGTAGCATCGGTTATGCTAATGGTTCGTGGCTATTGGATTCGTACGGTGCCAGCTTACTGACTTGCGTGAGTGATCGAAACCGCCGGGTGAAAAGGGAACGAAGCGGTTCGCAAAGGATTCGCTGGCCCAAAGTTTGCGAGTTCTTGACACACATAAATTCGGGTGGTTTTGTTTTGCTTCTAACCCTTTTTTTGCTTTGCCGTTGCCTTTTGGTTGTCGGTTCCAGCTGGAGCACTGGGGTTTGATTATTGCAATTTCACAACCTAAGCTCCGAAGCAACCTCGAGGGGACTACACTCAGCGATGGTTCTGTGACGGAGGTTAGGATTTAAAGGACTGTGGAAGGACGTGATGAACGTGATGGGAGACGGATTTAAGTCGACACTTTAAAATATAAAGCGAACTGTAACGATCTCTATATTTATATTAATTTATACACTATTCATATCAAGACATTTTCAATTATCCTTTGTCGAACGATGATCGTACGAAACACGTGTTAGATACAGATATAAATCCATTTTCATTCTGTTCTTTATTACCTTCAGCCTCTGGTTTGCATTCTTCCTCAGCTGCCTGTTGTAATTGATGGCAATATAATGGTACTGTACCGTACAACTTAATTTCGCCCTCGAATTCGTTCCAAATCATACATCGTCCATTACTGCAAGAAATTGGCAATATTGCCAAGTTCATCATCCATTCGATACACGCCGAAGGCTGAAACCTCCTTTCACCGGGTCCTATGATGGACAATAAATTAAAATGTATTCCGCATAAAAAGGATGACTTTCGAAGTCATCACGATCATCACAGCCCCATGGCCTTGATCATGTTTGGTCGTAAAGAGCAGAAAGAATCGGACTCGTCCTCCCGCGCAACCATGTCCTTGCTTATGTATTCTTCTCACTGCCATCGGTTACCGTACAGTGATTGAACGGTTTTTACATTGTATACCGGCTTCACCGGAGCACATCGCAGCGCACGATTCGTTCTTCGTTACACGTTTATTTGTTGACCCATTTCCTGTGCCCCCACCAAGAAGGAGGACAAGTGAAAGCGATTTGGCACATCATTCATCCATCAACCATCCGAAAGCTCCACCGGCACACAACACACCGCACGGAACACGTGGCCAGGTGGGCCAAGGGTGAACCACCCCACCAGCAAGACAGGTATGGATCAAACGGGCCAGCGAAAAGCCGTCGTAAATTTGACCCTGCACCGGTCCTAAGTAAAGGGCGCCAGCAGGCAAAAAGAAGCACATCGTAAATTTGCCTTCGCGAACAAATTCGACCGCAACGGCATCGATACACGCAGTCGTCAATTTGCAGATGGGCAAGGTGTACGCTAAAGGTGAAATAGAAAATGAAGGCAAGAAAAAACCCCGGCATATTGAACTGTTCATTTTGTTTTCGTTGTAGAGAGCAAGGCTAAAAAAAATCTGCACATAAAAATCGAAAACAGCACTACAGCTCGCTACTAACGAGACATGAGTTATAACGGCTAGAAAACGAGAAAAAACGAATGTATATAACTGCAAACCCAATCCGGGGTGTATCGATCAAATTTTTATGCTGTAGTTCTTGTTTTTGCAACTTGCAAACTTCGAATTTCTGCTAAAATCATGCTAAATTTCGAATCATGCTAAAAAAACTGAACTAAGTTTTATCCTAAGTCTAATTCCATTGGATGCATCGTTCGTTCCTCTTTTACTAGTTTATTTACAGAAAGGCCACACAATTTTATATAAGTAAAACCATATATCTAGGATTTATTACTTAACATAGTACATTGGTATTAACATATAACTCCAACAAGTAAAGCTGTAGTTTGAACGAGTAATTTTATCTGTATTCGACAAATTTTTAAAGCCCATCTAGAAAAACAATGCTTATGGGTAACTTGAACGTTTAGTAATCCATTTATTCATAAGTAAATTTTACTTTCTATACTTTCATTTTTCTTTATCGGAGTTTCAGTTCTACACTAGGGCAAAAATTAGTCTACACTATCGATCGTATCACATTTTGTACGTTTTCATCTGAACGCGACAATTAAGGACTCCTCAAAAGAAGCCTTCAGTAGGGCAAAGAGTTAGCTAACTCGATTCCTGTGACCCATTCCAATAAGGCAAGCGTCATTCGTAGCTTAGTTCGGCGTTCGTGGCCACTGGGATAGCCGGAATATGTTTGCCAGCAATCACCAGTTGTCCTGCGGTAGTCGGTACGTCCAGTTATCGCTTCTTACGACCGTAATGACTGGACCATAGTATGGAATGATGTACGCTGAGCCATCGGCGGGTCCGACAACCTGCGTTGCTATCAGAATGACATCTACCAGTTGGCCCAGAAACATGAAGCCTAGGGTGCAGAACTTCAGTAGCCCCAGTGCCGGATATCCAAGGTAGAACCGGTCTGCACCAAACATGCCGAGAAACACCGAAAGTAATAACGCGGTATCGAAGTGATAGCCATTGCTGAAAGTCAAAGACGTACAGATGAAACAGGAGTAATAACGTTTAGGTGACTAACAAATGTTTGTTATTTATACTCACGTCCATTTGCACGCCATTTCACGCGTGAAGCTGGTGTTCTTCGTCTCACTGCATATGATGCCGTCGGCAGCAATGCACCAAACACGTGCTTTATTTTCCTGGGTGCATCCACGAAGTTGTTGTGTTTTGGGATCGATTTGCCGTAGTGCCGGGTCTGGACACATGAACTGCCCCATTCGTAAGGTGTTACAGTCAACTTCCTTTTCCGACGACGTCGGTATTAGAAACAACAGAATTAGCACGACTATTGTTGGCGTCAGAAGATGCGGTGTTCGGACTACGTTATACATAGTAAGGACTTAGTTTTGTTGGATACACTGTTCCAAAAACGTTCAATTTATTCCTTTTTCGCGACCAGATACATGAACTAAAAGCAAAACAGCTGAGCTTTTGTTATTGTTTACAAATGGGCATTTGTTGACATTTGAAGGTTTATCGCTTGGCATTTGAATTTTAGTCACGTGTTCGTACAAAAGGTAGCGTGGATGACAACGTGGATTACATTTAAAAACCATTTTACAGGCAGTTTAAACCAACTACATTTATTCATAAGCCTTATTTCTAGCGAGTAACAAGTTATTTTATTCAACTCAATAACTAAAATACGTAATAGCTCTATCTTAAACAAAATAGTGTATCAGCAAAGCAACGGTCTCGATTTGGATCCATTTAATTTATCATCTCTCGAAGGGATGTTCGCCCTTCCACGGCGCATCATTATCTCTTGAATTCGCTCGAACGATTGTCCCTTAGTTTCTGGGATCACGAAATAAATCAAAACTCCCGTCAAAGCGGTACATCCTGTGAAGATCCAGAACGAAACGTACGTTCCCGCCCCGTCCGAAATGATTTGAAACAGTTTCACTACCGAAAACACTACCGCGGACGTTATTACCGCAAAGACGGCATTTGCCGCTGCCTTGATGTGTTTAGGGAACACCTCTCCGAGTATAGCAAAAGGAACGGTCGCTAATCCAATGGCGAATGAAATAATGAACATAAGCACACCCGCAAACGGCACCCAACCGTGGGCAGCACCTGGTTCGGGTGATAGAATATCGGTGGTAGTTTCATCCAGTGTAAAGTACACGGCACAGGTGGACAATCCGAGCAGGGAACCGGCAGTTGATGCGAGCAACAGCGGTCGTCTTCCGGCGCGATCCACAAGGAAAGTAGGCAGCAGCACAGATCCTAGCTGCACTAGTGCAAGGACAATTGACAGCTGAGCAGCGGTAAGTGGAAGCGCCAAACGCGAGAAGATCGTCTGTGAGTATCCAAGGATCGCGTTGATTCCCGTCAGTTGCATACCGAGCGAAAGAATCAGGATAATCACTAGGCTTTTCTTATTCGCAGGTGCAAGCAGCAGCTGTTTGAGAGGGTTTCCTTTTTGCTTGCTGTCCAGTACGAGCTTCTGCATTCGAGCCAGCTCTTCTTCGATAGCTGCGCCACGTCTCAGCCATCGGAGACTTTCAGCAGCACCAGATTGGTTATTTCGTGCCAACAGAAAATATGGCGTTTCCGGCATCCAAAAAAACAGCACGATAAAGCCCACGGGAAGAGCCAAGGAAATCCAGGCTAGCGCACGAAAGCCCACATACGGACCGACGGAGTACTCGAACAAAAACGCCAGTTTGGCCATCACCGTCACAAGCACGCCGATCGAACCTCGCACTCTGTCTGATGAAATTTCACCCAGATATATCGGTGTAACCGAATAAGCAAGCCCGTAACCGACACCATGCAGTAACCGGGCCGCGTACATCATTCCGATTGATTGAGCAAAAGCGATCATTAACCACCCTGCGATGAGGGGAACCGCACTGAATAGCAACACAAGCCGTCTTCCGTACCGATCGACGAACAAACCGCAAATGATCGGTCCGAAAAGGGATCCAATCGATAGCAACGACACGATCCAGGACCCTTCGTCGGCGGTGATGGGAATCGGTGAATCCTTTCCACGGAGCACCGGTATGGCCGGTGAAGACCATCCAGCACAAGCGACCGAAGCCACCAGAGACGACGTTGCTGTCGGTTGAAAATGAGACAACAAAACGATGAGCCTAAAAGTACGATGATTATTAAGAACCCACCCGCTTACCAGCCAACGCGGCGAGATATTCGTTGCGAAACCGTCCACGTCCATGGCCCTTCGGTTCGGGTGCATTCTCAGCTAGCATCCTATCACGCAAGTACACCTTTGGCCACGTTTGGCAACAAAATGAGGTACGATCCTTATCCCAAAACCAGCGCCGAGCGCGGCATCGGTATAATCAGAGGGTCATTACTCGACAGCGCGTTTTATGATGCACCAGAATCGTGGGAAGTGTTGCCGGCAGAAGACCGGCACATGCCGCGTGTTCAAAGAGTCTTTTATGTGGTCCACATCATAAAAGCACCATTTTCAGGGCAGTTACTTAGTGCCACGATTAAAGCCATCCATGATAAGTGCAGCCCGGAGCGGGTTCTACCTACGACGATTGAATTGCGATCCTCTTTTTTGGGGGTTTCAAAACATTTGAAACCTTGACACCGGTAGCTAATTGTTGGCCATAATTGGCCAGACTGTTGAAATTTAGCTATGTGCAGCTGAAATTAAACTAACTACATTAGAGCGGCGGTCAACGATTTTAAAAATGCTTATCTCCGCATGCATTTGAACTACGGGTCGCTGTTCGTTTAAAGCGCACCCTCCCAGAGGCAGCTCTTTATGGATGCGGTGGCACATTGATGCAATTTTATGTCCGGAGCCATTAATCGAATGAACTTTGTCTTCTTTCGGGGTAGTCTAGCATTACGAGAACTGTCTGCACGTTATCTGGTCTCCTGCCAATTGTGATATCACGTTTTATATCGTGTCGGGTATCGTTGGTACGAAGTTTTCCAGTTATTGCAGCAATAAAGCAGGTATTTAATAATTGCCTCATTGCTCTCGTATGCTTTCGACTGATGGAGTGGTTTGTTAAACTTACATAAGTCATAAAGTCAAAATTTTGAGATCCTAAATTAACACAAAATTCAAACAACAAGGACAAAACCGAGTGCGACCTCCCAATTTACAACGACCTCGATATAAAACAGATCACGCCCACATCCAACGAAGGCGCGGTTGGTCCTTCATCCCTGAGATAGGGATGCGTCGTCCAGCGCGCGTTACACTGTCCGACGTCACCATGATAACTCAGACGCGTGGCCCTCCCCGAAAACAATCAATTATAACCGACGGGTTCCGGCGGGTACAAGAAAATCGGCCGGGGGCGGAGAAGACGCTTATCAGATTTTCATCCGGTGTCTCGAAGTGCCTCTTATCCGGATGATATGAGAAAAAACTCAGTGTCGGATGGTTCGCGACCACCAGCGGCTTCTGGGGTGGGTGGGAGAGAACAGCAGCCCACCGTTTGCTGACGGACGCTAATCGATGATTTTTGTATAGACGTAATCGAATGAAAAATTAGCCATTGCTATTGACCGGTACCGACGGTGGCAATCAATTCTGAGATGGTCAGTTTGCGGCGTTCCTTGCTACCGAACAGATCGTGTGCAATTTTAGAGCAGCTTTTTGTGAAATTATTAAGCTGAAATTAAGTTGACCACCCAAGCACAAGATGGGCGTGTGGAGCAATGTGAAAGATTTTCGAAAATATTCTCATCAATACCTGGCCGCCTTCACCGGTACGATGTAAACCTGCTGCAAATGGGGCAAAGAGTGCATAATGAGCGACCACCAGCAAAACACCTGAAGAGTTATCATGAACATTATCTTATCACGCTCATCCTATTGCCTTGTTCGGATTATTCAACATACATATCGACCGCTGTCTTTCGTGAGACAAGATAAAAGCAGGCGACGACGAAGCGATGGCTTTTGTTTTTTAAATTGTGACGGTTTGTTTTTCGATCCTCTTTTTTCACATATCTCGAAAGGCACTCTGCTCATGCTCTCGGTGGCCGCATCGTACGGCTGGACATCACCAACACTTCCTCGGCTGCTGAAGGACGACTCGCCGCTTCCAATAACACCCGACGAAAGCTCCTGGATCGTGTCGATCCTTGTGCTAACCTCGATCGGTGGTCCGATCGTGTCCGCGTGGTTGATCGATTTCGTGGGCCGCAAATTTACGCTCCTTTTCGCCGTCATCCCCAGCATCGTCGGGTGGGTCCTGATAGGAGTCGGCGAGTCCGTCACCGTCGTTTTCATATCACGCGCACTCAGTGGGATCTCGTACGGTATGGCGTACTCCTCGATGCCACTGTACCTGGGTGAGATCGCGTCCGATCGCATTCGAGGATCCATCGGGACACTGCTTACGGTGATGGCCAAAACGGGCATCCTGCTCGAGTACACCATCGGACCGTATGTTGCTTATCGGACGCTTGCTTGGATATCGATCGCCTTCCCAACGACGTTCTTCGTGTTGTTTCTCTGGCTGCCGGAGTCTCCGTATTATCTGCTCGCGAAAAACCGTCCCGAACAGGCGGAGAAGAACCTCCGGTGGCTCCGACGGACAAGTGACGTCCAAGAGGAACTACAAATGATGCAAGCTGCAGTCGAACGATCCCAGCAAAACCGTGGCACCTTCCGGGACCTTCTGAACCGTGGCAATCGGCGTAGTTTAATCATCATCCTGGGGCTGGGCGCTCTTCAGCAGCTTTGTGGCAGCCAGGCGGTGATCGCCTACTCGCAGCAAATTTTCGACCAAGTCGACACGGGCCTGCAAGCACACGAATCGTCCATCATTATGGCCGTCATTCAACTGGTCACGGCAGCCCTTTCATCCTCGATAGTAGACCGTGTCGGGCGTCGTCCTTTGCTGCTAATTTCCACCATTGGTTGCGCCATCGGCACCTTCATCGTGGGTTTATACTTCTTCCTCGACCAGCAGGAAGTTGATGTCAGCGGAATCGGTTGGATCCCGCTTGCCGTTATCATGATCTACATCGTGTTCTACACCGTCGGGCTTGCGACGGTCCCATTTGCCATCCTGGGTGAGGTTTTCCCAACCAACGTGAAAGCTGTCGCCGCTGCCATCTACACGATGTTCGCCGGGTCCGTTGGGTTTGGTGTGTCGAAGCTGTACCAGCTCATCTCCGACGAAGCGGGCACGTACCTTTCCTTCTGGATCTTTGCCGCCTGCTCTGCGGCGTTTGTGGTGTTTGTGTTTGTGCTTGTACCGGAAACGAAGGGCAAACCGCTCGATCAGATATTGATCGAAATGCACACCTCCACCAACCGGAGTCTCAACTGTTGCCGAACGCATGCGAAGCAACGTGACCAGTGACGATACGATGTTTAGGTTAAGGGAAAGTAAAGAGACGCTAGCGCAAAATGGAATGATTTTATGTGAATTTTCTATTATCAATCATACACCATTTTAACGGGGACCACCACCATGAGTTGTTCTTCACGCGCTCACGGTTAGGAAATGCTTGGCATATCGTTTCGCCGATCGAGCAAACCGAGGACGAACTTTTTGTTACAGATCGCCACACCGACTTCTTCTAGCACGCGTGTCACACCATCGTCGTCGAGCGTTTCCGACAGCAGCGTATCCCGCAGCAGTACAGCGGAACCAAGCGGCAAGGTAAGCAACGTGCAGGCATCATTAATCCTACAAAATGAAGCATAAAAACCGGGACGTTTAAATGTCAACGGATCGAAGGATCGTGGCGAAGGATCAACCATGAACTTACCGTTTAAACAACAAATTCGTTTTCTTTGCGTATTGGCTAAACAAACTGAACAGATTGCGCGTCATGTCGTAGTGGAACTGCTGCCCACCACCGGTGGAAAACTTCGTGTTCATCACCATGCTCGAGATCATCCATTGGTCCAGTTCGGCTGCGATCATACGCACCACGGTGAGGAAAACGTTCAGCGAAAGCTCACGCTCCATGTTGTGCAGATGGTTCACGGTTGTCTGGAACATTTCGCTTGCCGATGCGGACACCATGATGGTTTCCTTTGCCTCGTGTAGATTCAGCGATGGCCACAGATCGTACCGGTACGCTCGCGAGCGGGAAGTGATTTCATGCACGATCCAGGTCACCATCTCCTCGATGAGCTTTTGGTGGCAATAGTTGAGCTCCTCGATCGTTTGATCGAACACGGAGCTTATTTCTTCTGCGTCGGTACCGTACAGGGCGGCGTGCAGATGGAGATAGTGCACGTTTTCGCCCCATTCGCGTAAAACCGAGGTTAAATAGTTGAGCGCGTTTAGGATCTTGGTTGGGTTAACGCCGTCGTTGTACAGCTGCAACAGACGACACCGGAAGTTGTCGATTAGCTCGAGTTGCAGCTCGAGGAACTGTAGCTGCTGTCGGGGTTGGGGTAGGCAACAGTAGCGCTCCTTTATCGCGTCCAGCAGGCGTATGAATTGATCGGCACATTTCGGTATCTTCAACTCGTCGAGTTTGGCGGGATCTAGGAGTTCAAACGGGTCGGCAGTGCTTAGCATCGCATCCATTTTGTCGGTAGTAACTAGAAACAGTGAGCAAACGGACGACAGTTACAGCGCAGTGTAGGTGGATACAATACAGTACATTATCTATTACAATACAGCACATTATATATTACGTTGATAAAGCATAAGCAATTCAAAGTCATGATCAATTTAGATAGATACTGCTGACTATTCAAACAAACGCCAAGAGACGCATGGATACGCACAGAACGTGGTCGTTAAAAGCGAATTATTGATAGCGTGCAAAGTTACATAGGTAAAATTATGAAGATCCACAAAATTGCCCGCGCACCGATCGGGCAAAACCGAAAAAATTTGTCGCATAACAAGAGAGCATACCAGCTAAGAGGTGGATCTAAAATGCATTATAGTACGTCTAGTATTAACTAGGTGGCGTTGTTTACGCTAGAAAACGCTTAAAATATTCACTCATAGATGGAGCTATTTTGTCCAAGCTAAATTTTAAGCGTTTTATAGAGCGTATTATAGCATGCTTAGTTGGTACTAAATTACTATTATAGCATGCTAAATTTAATTTTAGCACTAAGTACTAAAACCGACAACAGCGTTCGCGCTATTTTGTCGAAGATTTTGAATTCAAATGCTCGAGATAACTAAGCAAAAAACCAAAAACACTCACATTTTTTTTCGATAGCCATCCACTTGAGGAAATAGACGGGCTGCACCAGCACCGAAACGACGCTAGGGTAGCTGTTTGGATACCCGAGCATAGTTTTAAGATCCTGTTCAAACGGCAAAACCTCATCGATGAGGTGCGCAAATAGCGCCTCATCCTGCACTATTTGTTCGATATCTGCCAACAGCTTCTCCACCGCCAATTGCACCAATCCGCGTACAAACTCTAACTGCAAACAAATGTGGTACATATGTAATCGTCTCCCGAGCCAGCCGTCCTCGTTGCTTATTCCTTACCCTCACGCTACTGTTAACTATGCCCGCCCGGAGTGCCGGCGACTGAAAATGTTGCCCCACAAAGATGTGGTTTTCTTTCGCCCACGTTAGCACCTGCGTTAGATACCATTCCGGGCGGTCCAAACGATTGGTTTGCTTGTTGCCCGTAAAGTGAAACTGAAAGCGTAACCGAAACGGCTTTACGAACAGTGCCACCGGAGCCGTGTAGTGTGGGCAGATAATGCTTGGTGATAGCTTCACGCTGAGCAGATCCTGATCACCGGGTAGCTTCACCAGGAACAGATACTCCGCCAGTACCACGAGCTTGTGGATGTGGTCTTTGGAGGGATTGAACTGCTCGAGCGTTTGGTTCAGGTTCGGCCACTTGATTGCCTTCAACAGGGTCTCAAATTCGGCCGAGTACTTCGCGGTCAACACATCGTGCCAGTGGAACGCGGTGTTACGTGCGTACATCTTTAGGTGCGGCGCTTCTATGTCCTTGATCCGATCAAGGATGCTGTTCGGGCCGGTGAGGGCAACGTACAGCGCTATCGGTTTACCGTCGTCCTTGCCATTAACGGACACGTCCAGCTCCTGGCTTACGTTTTCGATATCCTTTATAAGCGCCATATAATCCCGAACAGTTTGCAGTTCTCGAATCTTTTCCATTTTACCGCCCACTTCCTCCATTAGTTTTCGGTATTTTTCGATTCGGTCGCTTAATTTCTGCTCGAACACGCCTAGTCTTTCCTGCTTGGTGTCGAGCTCCTCTAGCGTGGTTTTGCTGTTTTCGATCATCGCTTTAACACTCGGGATGCATCCTGGTTCCGTAAGTGTTACCTATGCGTGTAAAACAACGTTCAGATTGAACTTGAACTGGTCAAAAAAATGGCCTCCCGATTCAACAGTTACCTTGTCCCGCAAATCCTCCAGCTCCGAGCGATAAAACTTTACCAAATCCGCACATTTGTGTATGTTTTTAAGGTCCGCTCCCAACTCCTGATTGAACCGGGCAATCAGCCGTTCGTCTACGGTAGTTCTGTCCGCCATATCAATTGCACCTTTTACTGTACTAAAAGAACGATCCGTACCCACCGGGTGAAACCGCTACCGCCGTATACGGATTTTAGCTGTGCACTAAGCAATAAGCTTTTTGTAAAGTTAATTTCAATTTTGCCACATCAAGAGCATGTGAATATAGGCTTATTTCATGGTCAGATAGTGCTGACATGACATTTACAAGCGTTGCATATCAGAGGGAGCACACTTGCTGGCACATTCTGATACTCGAAAACATTTGAAAATTTGGCCTATTTCGTGAGTGCACTAAAGAAAACCTTCAATAATCGACGATACTATCCCTCACAGACTGCGATAATAATCATGGAAACCAATTTTATTGGATTGGTTGCCTACGAGTTCGAGATCATGAGTTTTGTACACATCTGCACGCAAAACGTCATAACAAAAGATGACTATGTCACTTGGTTTTTTGACCGAATTCGTTGATGAAATTTAAATCAGGAAGTAACTAAGGTAACTAATATTCCGTATCACAAGATATTAAAACAAAGACCAGGCAAAATACTGCCTCCAATAATTTATTGAATTTTATTAATACAGCTTCACATAGCAAAACAAGTTCGGATCACAAAAGCGGGTTGAATGAACGACAAAAAACGCAAACATTTATGAAATTAATAGTCACAATATTATTGGATTCGATTAAAAATGTTATCAATCTTGAGTTTTTTTTTCACATGGATATTTCGACCGTTTTGAACATGAAAAACTTAGTTTCAATTATTAATACATTGTCCTCACGATACTGTCGTCATGCATGCTCGGCGAAGAAAGTATTTTCAAATTAAAAGCTGCATGAAATTTATAGCTGATTTACGACACAAATAATCGAACCAACATAAGTCTGTTGAAAACCGCCCGTTCTTCTCCCAGCAATGGTCCTACAACAATTGGGCATGATCCATAAAAAGGTACGTAGTGGGTTTACTTTTGTTACCTATCATTAAAACTTATGTGGAAACAGCGATTAGAACAAATCAACCGGATGGCTGACCTTGGTATCAAACCACTAAATGACTTTTTACAAAGCGCCACAATTCCACCGTTTTGAGAATATTCTTTTAGGGCGAATCTCCTGTTTTGTGTTTGATCGGCGATTTCTTATTGCTAACGTTTTTAGAGTTTTCTTTCTCGTCCGAGCTAGAATCAATCGAAATTACACTATTACTTTCATCGCTAGACGAAGCTGAATCTTCACTATCCTCTGGTTTAGCTTTTTCCGTTTCATCTTCTACTATCTCGACCACATCGTCATCGTCCTGCTCTTCTTTCTCGGATTCTTCTTCGTCAGTTTCGCTATCTTCATCCGATTCCGGCTTTTTGCTCATCATCATCTTATACTCTTTCACCGTCACCTTCTTGGGCAGGATCTGAAGCAGAAATTCCAACTTATCATCGTCCTCGACGTATTGAGCTAGGTCTCTGTATTCTAACGTTTTTCTTCCCTCCCTGTGGGCTCCTTTTGCCATGTGATCTATAAACATTTCCTGTGAAAACAAAGTGAAATTATTACCACCGATTTTTGAGTAATTTGCGCTGGGTAAAGCTGGGACTACGTACGGCCGCTCGACACATTAAAAACAGCGCCTCATGATTGATGTTTCCCATATCGGGAGAAGTTTTCATGACGGTGCGGATTCTCGACATCGGCAATTGCGTTAACCGATCGTTATCCATAGCTTCACTAAAAATTAATGCGTCTAATTGCTACTATTAAATCTGTAATAGAAGAACGAGCGCGTTTTCTTTAAAACGACGCCAAATTTATTTGGTAACTGACGTATAGCCGAATGTAAACAACATCTGACGGATCTGAATTGTCATTCGTTACAACGCCAAACAAAACACATTACAATGTAATTTGGTCTACACCAGATCGGAAACCTTGTCATCAGTGATCTTGGGGAAAGTGAGGAGCGAAAAAAGGATATTGACTGCAGATTTCGAATTGGAATGAAACGATCGATTTATTTCAATTGTTTCTTCAACAGTTTGAAGAAATCCTACTATCATTGTGTGCTATATAATTCAAGAATAGTTTTCGTCATTGGTAACACAGGTATGTGATGCATGGTACGCGATCTACTTGCGATCTTCAAAGTTAACCCATATACCCGATTTCGGAGCCATTAAAAAGCTGCTTCTGGCAAATTCCAAGGGAAGCTCCTGTTTAGGGGACAGCTTCACCCGGTACTTATTCAATAATGTTGCAACGCCTGTTTTGGTCTGGTGCAGCGCAAATTTCATTCCTTAAAAAAATACAAACATTGATTATGAAATCTTATCCGCTCTTTCGTACACAGTATTTGTACATACCTAGGCACAATCGAGGACCTTCTCCGAATCCCAAAAATGCATGTCGTGGTCGAGTTTTACGATTTTCCTCCAAAAAACGTTCCGGATTGAACACATACGGCTGTGGATAGAACTCCGCATCATAATGGATGGCTGATACCGGTATAACGACCGACATGCCACGGCGAAGGATTACTCGTTTTGTATCATTAGGAAACTGTGGCGGAAGCTCGTAATCCTTTGTGCATACACGTGGGAGTGTAAATACTGGACTGTGCATACGAAGCGTTTCCATCATGGCTGCTTCCATGTAGACTAGCTTATGTAAGCTGGCTTCCGTTAGCTTTCC
The DNA here is from genome assembly GCF_943737925.1 of Anopheles nili. NCBI lineage: Eukaryota > Metazoa > Arthropoda > Insecta > Diptera > Culicidae > Anopheles > Anopheles nili. The sequence goes on from NC_071292.1 coordinate 50,735,315, forward strand.
TTCACACTCCTCCAAAACAGTTTGCAGCTCTTCAGCTACTCGATCTTGAACTGACGGATTGGCTGCAAGCTTAAAGAGCACAAAATACAGGAAGAATTAAATATATGTCTTATTGTTCCAAGAATAATCATATACCAACCTCGTACAGCAAATAAGACATCAAGGTACTGGAGGTTTCGAAGCCTTCCGACAGAAACGTTACGGAATGGCCAACGATACTGTTCGCATTAACTTCGACGGTTCCATTTTCGGACAGATTGTCATACATTGCCTGGAAAAAATCCTGTCGTTTCGTGTGCTTTCGCTGACGTATAGTCTCGTTAACCATATTTCTGAACCACTGATCGACGTAACTGGGAACGAATCTGTAAAATAAAATACATATGAATAGTCCAGATCGTTTCTTATCGCGTATCTGAGACTTACGGTACACGTAGAAGCTTGGCCAGGTTTGGTGCAAACAAAGCCAACTGCGATCGTATAGCCGTCATCCATGTTGGTGCGAACAACGCTTGACCCATGCGTGGAAACTCTGCGTTAGGATTCGTAAAGGATTCTGCGTCGATGCCGAACGCGACACTAGCTACTACATTAACTATGTAGTACGTGCAGATCTAGTTAAAAGAAAAACAATTATCAGAGAATGATTCAAACAACGGCTTTTATTGAGGCATCATACTCACGGTTTTGGCCTCGAAATGGGCATCAATCTTACGCGTACGATCAATGTACTGAATAAAATCCTCGGCTATCTGTTGCACCAACGGAAAAGTGCTGCGAATGCGGTTCATCGTAAAGACGGCAGTCATTTCTGCACGTCTCTGCTTCCACCGGTCTCCGACCTGCGTGAACGGATTGAACGCGAGCAACGGATCGACCTTCTCATCGACGTGGAAATCGTTTGCGTTGAACGAGGAAAAGCTGCTCGTGATCACTTCTCGCACCAGCTCCAGATCGCGCACAACCACTCCTGGTTGGTTGGAAAATTTGTAAAACCCAACCCAGCTAGCTTGCGGAAAAGACCGGTACATTTCTTCGAAGATTTCTCCAAAATGCTTTTGGCCAGTCAGCTGCTCCAGCAGATTGCCGAAGATCGGCAACGGTTTCGGCCCGGCCACATTTCCTGCTCGCGTCCAGTAGCTGCAGCTCCATTTGAAGTACAGACAAGCTGCTAGCACGATAAGTGCTACGTACACCTCGAGCATACTGCTCGTTGCGACCTGATAATGTTCAACTGCTCTTACGGACCGGTCCACAGCAAAAGAACTCAACGTAACAACTAACCCGATTGACCAGCCCAATTGGCTAGAATTTAGTCCTCCCTCCCAAAAACGTCTTGGTTTCTGTTAATTGAACGAAATTGATTATGATAAAATACACACCAGCACCGGCAAAGAAGGTAATAACGGCAAAGAATCGCGTGCACTGCTTATCAAACCCGCGCTTGCCGTGATGCGCACCCTTATATTTGTCGCACCCCTCTGTATGTCACCCTTCGCTACGGGGCGCTTTTACTCTACGGCCTGCTGCGACGGCGCTACAACTGTCATGAGTACGATCGTTGGTGTTTCTGAATTGTAAACGGTTTTACGAAAATGCCTTACGATTATGTAAAACAGCTGTCATTTACGGCGTGTGAAAAAACAATGACTTCGGTTGGCGGTTTTCTCACGATCGGCGCGAATCTGCAAAGCATGATGTCACCACGAAACCGCCATTAGGAACGTGCTAAATTGACGAATTATTGTATATGGTAGGTTTAGTGCATATGCATTACAGCTACTTGATCGAAACTGTATGCGATGATAATATTGAGTTCATTTGTTTTGCAGCTTGTGGGTTTATCTTATCGCGCTGCCTCCTAGTAGACGGGCAACCGCAAATAGTTAGTGGGATTCGTTATCAGAGACACTCTGGGGTGCTTCTTCCAGAAATATCAATTGCTTGTCTACCGAAAAGTTAACAGCAAATTGCGCACTCGGCACCGGCAGCGCAACGAGTGCTAGTCTAGTGATCGTGATGGCGGGAAGCAACGAAACGATCGTGATCGACAAGAGAGATCTTCACGTGAAATTAACAGAAATCTTCCGTAGCCCCGTAGAAGGCGCTGGTGGCACTCTACCGATCGCGTACTCAATCGAAGTCGCTGCCAAGGATGACTTCGACATTGAAGCGTTAGAGCGACTTTCGCCTCAGCCCATCTCTTGCGCACTTCCCTGGATCTCGGACGAAAACTTGCGTTACGATGCGGATTTCCAGTGCGCACCGTCCTTCCAATTGACGGAACGACTTCAGAAGGCTCACTACACCGTTGTGAACCATGTTTCCTGCTACAATTTAACGGAGGAACAGGCCGACAGACTGCTGGCTGCCGGTATCCAGAATGTGTTCATCGTACGCGGAGATACTGTAAACCCAGCGCAGGCTTTCCTCCATTCAGCCGGCTTAGTAAAATATCTCAGACAGCACGAAACCCACAAGCTTACTATCGGGGTTGGAGGATATCCTTACGGTCATCATCAATCCCCATCAGAAACGGATGAGTTGCGTTATCTGCGAGAAAAAATAGACTGTGGGGTGGATTTTCTTCTTACGCAAACGCTCTACGACGCTGAGTCGTTCTTTCGCTATCGCGATCGGTGTCGACAAGCGGGCATTAGTATACTAACGATTCCGGGCATTTATCTGCCGCACTCTTATAAACACTTGCAAGCCATGCTGAACTTGACTCGCATCCAACTACCACCGAGCATTAGGAGCATGTTTGATGCACACGCAAACGATCCGCAAGATCAGTTTGAAGCGTTTGTGATTGACTATTTTGAAAGAGTCGTTCGGGGGATATTGGCACCAGGCGCAGAATCAAGCGAACCCGTTAGACTTGTACATTTTTTCTCTTTCAACAAGTTTGCCATGTTGCAAAAGCTACTCTTCAAGCTAATTGATTTCTTCTAGTGAGCCTTTTCGAGTCAATTAGCCTAAAAATTGAAAAATAAAAATATTAATTTGACCATAAATTATTACTGCCATACGTGGAACATTTTCTCAATGTGACATTAAATTAGCACCATTCGTAATTCGTTTGTTGAATAGTTTCTTTATTCATTTCATACATTTCACGTTTTGTCTCGTACAAATATTATGATGTTGGTGGTGATAGATGTTCCATAGTTTATCACTACAATTAGACATTCTTCACGCGCATGTTCAATTACATTGTGTTTTGTTCTTCTTCATGATATCAATGCCCTAGCCGTGATAGTAGCTTTTATTGTTAGAAATACGTTCAACCTCTTCTTTTCCACTCTTGCTAACGCTTCAATCAAGTACATCTGGCTGCTAATATATATATACTCACGGCGGCGGTGTAGATTTTTGTATACGAAACCCAACCGATAGTAATGTTTTTAGTTCTTTTTGAATCTTGAAACTGGGTCTTTCAATCAAAAGCGAAAATCAACAACTCTGGTAGTTATTCAGGAATCAGAGGCATAGTAAATATATCTTTAAACAAGCAATGGTTTCCCTGTTCTAGACCAGTTTTATGTTTCGAGTAGTTGTTTTGAACGACATGCTTTCTAGTAATTTGTCCGCTATTTCGTAAAAGCTGCTATTCATTTTTGTTTCAATAAAATTTTCAAAAACTTTTCAACGACTTTTGATTTCCCTAAAATATACGCTGCCTTTGAAGGTTCATGTTGCTAGTTGGATCTGTAGTTTCATATAAATATTTTAAACAAGTGCAAGTAATCGAACTTTTTCAAGTTTGAAAAACTCACATTTAACGAAGTTTACTTCGTTTTAGCCATAGTTTAGGCGGTTTTTTTTAATGAAAAATGTTGAAAAAGTTTCAAGAGCTCTGTGCTCGTTTTCGCACATATTACATCGTTATAAAATATACAGCTTTCCAGATAACTTCCTTGCACTATGAATATTAGATAAAACAGGATCGTATTGCGATAGCAGCGATGTCGGAGACGGTTCATTGAAATTGCCAATCGTTTCAGGAATTGCTATTGACTGATCATCCAAAAAAATGGCACCACAAAACTGAAAAAACAGTTTTGCATTCGTATCTAGGCCTTCCTGGCGGACACAACAATTTCAAGGCTTCGCAATATAGATCTCTCTCTCTCTCTCTGTAAAAGGATACGACCAGCCCACATATACGAAACCAAACATTCCGGTGAGCAAACTGATGAGCTCATAATGTCCTTAAAGAAACCAAAAAATGCCTATGTTTAAAAATTAGAACAACACACACGCGTGAATCCTCACAAAGAATCTGATTGCGGAGTTTAATTGCTAGATTGCGAGATTTGGTTTTCGCGAGATGGTGTAGCATGTAATAAATATGAACATAATGCATGAGTGACTGAACCAAATGATGTAAAGCTAAAGCAGGAGTATTCAAACACATCGTCGGGGTTTCAGCCGCGAAAACCCAAACGGAAGGGATTTCACACCGTTTCACAACAACGCTTTCTCCGATCGCAATACGGTACCCAAATTTTAAGTGTCTTGCACGGGAACAAGTAACAATAACCCCTCTTTTCCTAACTCTTTGACCTTGTTTTCAATCTCGTTCGAGCTTTCACGTTTTCCAACATTTCGCCAACATCAATTACCAAATTCCTAAAAGGAGTTCTCTTTTACATCGTCCTTGTATTCATACATTTAAATTCTAGTGAATTCACATGTTAAGTTACGCGTTCCCAAACGGACCTAAATAAAATGTGTTTCCGTACAGTGCATTGGCTGCTGTCCAATCACTTTTTTATATACTGGAAAGAATGTATTTTTGTTTGCCAGGATTCATAACTTCAATGTGGAAAATAAGTTGAATATTTTTAATTGTGATCTTGACATTTGTCTCAATCTCAGAAATGATCTATTGTGTAGGTGCAAGTAATAAAATATCGATTCTGTTTCCTGTATGATGTACATGTCAAAAATATCCCGAATTGTATGCTATTGCGTCAATGAGATGTGGTATGTGTAATGTTATCATATCCTTGGCGGTAGTACATAGATTAGCGAAAAATACATTATTTCTTACAGTTATATAGTTTTATACGAACACTAGCAGAAACACACTTAAATTTATCGGCTCGGGCAGCGATGCGTTCAGCTTCCTTGGGAGACAATCTTTCACATCTCGAATAAAGCGAATCGGAATTATTTCGCTCATTATCGTTGTTTGTGTCAAACTCCTCCGAGGCAGTAAGTGTTCTTGCCCAGGATCTGATATTCTTTATCGATTTTCCGCATGCTGCCCTATGCATTAACTGAGCACATTTGTGCTCAATACTGACCGACTTCACATCAAATCCGCAACACTGGCGGCACAGTTAATATTGAACACGAATGCTTCGCGGTACGCGTCAGAATCTAGTAAAATCTCGATCGCCGCTATACTTATTTCACCAGTGATTGGTAGGCGCTCTGGTATGTTCGGGATTTTACTGCATTCCTCTGCGTGCGATGGTTGACACAACCGGTACGAGGAATCAATAAGCATCGGGAAACCATGGGCAAACAATGCCCCATGCCTAGCCGAACCTCGAAAATGATGCGAGAGCCACCGCCCGTGGTAGACCGCGTATACGTATTGAAAAGCAGATTGATGAAGGTTATCAAACAAAGTACATAAACTACAAATACTAATACGCGATACTAACGACTGGGGAGGGGAGAACGTCGTAAGTAATAATCATTGATCCTCTGACTAGGATTTCCCAGTAAGGGTGCCTTGCTTGGTTTCGGCTTCGGTAAGCTACATTTAGCACCCTACTTAACTAAGTCAGGGATCAAGAATCAACTCTACGATGACATATGGTTACTCTAAGTTACTTTCATAAACAACGACTCGTACCTTTGCGAAGGATACCCGTCTGATTGTGTCTTGAAAGCTACTATTACAAACGTTTGTTTTTAAATTATTAATAAAATATTTTCACTTCCTTTTCTCTCCTATTCTCGCTATCGTTCACACACGCTTCGCGGCTAATGTTAATTCAAGAACCTTCATACGCATCTCTTCTCATAGTCCACTGCTGTGATAGTTTATCCGTTAGTCCGTCCGATCGTTCGCAGGATGGTATGCTTTGTTAACCTTATATTGGTTTTATTTTCCTCAAACTCTTTGCTTAGGTAAATGGTAATCAATTCTCTCCTCACCATGACTATTCCTGTTTGTTGGAATAATGATAGCGATTTCTAAATCCAAATAGATACCGCAGCTGGTACGCCATTTATAGATCACTCTTTCCCTTTTTCGCAAACAGCCGCACAGAGTGCAGTAGCTTTGATAAGTTATGCTACCTAAACAGAGTGGCAATTTGTAGCAATTTGTCTTAAAAGCATTTTGGTCGATCGTGTACATATAATCTCTTGTTCGGCAACTACAGGTTCCATTCTAACTATTTCAGGATGCTACCCACCCATCGATTAACTTTCGCCGACAATTTAAATTCGTCGATAGTTCGTATTGGTGATAAATTTGGCGGAGCCAATGAAAAAGCTTTCAGCACTCTGTGGGCTATTCAAAATCATTCCATTGCTCGTGAATGGCCAAAAACACATGGAAAATAGAACATGTTTTGACAAAAATCAAACAAAACATAACAAATCAACAAAAAGCTACTAATACAATACAAAATTAGTTTCACTCTTAGCATCATCGAAAACTAGGACTCATGCATCGAGATTCACTGTTGGTTTCTCACGAGCCCACGTATCAGCTATCACGGCAGAATCGAGACGTTTTGTTAAATAGATGAGGATGATTTTTTGCACTGTTTAGTATGTCCATTTTGTTGTTCGGGCTTCTGCGACCCAGCAGCGTCTGGTAAACGTTAACGAACATCACACATTTTTCTGATGGCTTTGGCGAGAAAGACGACTGCAAGATACTTACATACGGTGTTTCACCGCTATCCTGTTAACACTGTTGTAATTATCAACCGCAGTCTGCCGCCTATTTACTGTTCGTTGTTCCAGAAGACGGCACCGTCGCTGTTGCCGATGGTTTAGTGACCGTGTCGTCTATGGTGCTGTTTGCTGGAGCTTTAGGTTTCACGTTGTCCAGACCGATCTTGGACAGGATCTCTAAAGCACCACGAGCTGCTTCGTCATGGGATTCCTGAAGGCTTGCTCCACTACCATGGCACAGCTGTGGTGGCTCCGTTGACAGAATTACTAGAGTGAGATATTCGCCGTGGTTACCCTTCGGAAAGTCTGAAAATTGAACCTGTAACGATGCGTGTCATGAGCAAGATGGTTAAAATGCGCTAATCAGGCGTTATGTGTGCATGGCATCAAATTTACCTCAAACTTCAAGAGCTGGGCCAGATACAGAAGCTGTTCTTTTTTGGCGCCCATATCAGGCTTCGGTACTGCAGACGAAGCGCTAGACACTCCCGAGCTATTCGTTCCCATGCTGTCATTCGAGGCGATGCTGTCATTCATAGATTCATTTGCACATTCACCTTTGCCTGAGGAAAACACCAATCATATCAACTGCATCTCGAGCCACTGTATTCCCAAACTTACCTTGATTGGCAGCAATTGGATGTGCGCTCGCGGTTGTCCTGTTTGCCGCCGACACGCCGTTTGCTGGCTCATCCTGGAACTTCACCTTTCGTGATCGTTTTCCACCTGGTGGAGATAAGTCATTTGCGGCGCTAGATTGATTCTCTTTGTTCGCCGAACCATCGGACGCTGTTACATTCGCTGATGCAACCTTTGTCTCCGGAGCATAGCCCAGCTCCACCAGCAGCGCTTCGGCCGCGCTCCATTTGGCGGCTTTTTTCGTCATGCCAACACCGGTCGCCTGCCGACCACCGGCGTTAACCTCGATCGTGAATTGCCGGCGGCGACCAACGTTGGGTTTGTCGTTCTCCACCAGCGTGTAGACAGGCTGTTTCTCTTTTCGGGCTTGCTGTATCTGCATTAACCGAGAAATGGGGTTCTCCTTTTCCGACACATCAGCCAGGGATTTCTCCTTAATCAAATTGCGCACCTTCTTCTTCGCCGTGGCACCGTCTACAATTGCGCTCGCTTTCGGACCGGATTTGCGCTTTTCAGCTCCCTGCGAGCCCGCATTACCGTCACCCCAAGGCGAGGCGTACGATTGTTGTTCGGCTTTCTGTAATTTACGCAGTTCCTCTAGCATTTTTTCGGCAGCCCGCTTTTTGGACAACTTCTTGCCGGTACCTTCACCCTCAGTCAAAATCGTGCCCACCTTGCATTGCGTAACGAACACAGTCATGTGCGGTGGCCCTTTCTCGCTGATTACCTCGAACACGACCGACAGACTGCGTTGCACTGCGATCTCGTGCACTAGAGAAATTGGTGATTTGAGTTCTGCATTTGGATCACCGGAATCGGCCGGCGATTCATCATCACCAGAGCTCCCGTCACCGTTGGAAAGCGCCTCGCCCGACTTGCCCTTCCCATCAGCGCCTTCTGCCGTCAGTGGTTTAAGTACCTCTAGGGCGCGAGCAGCAGCATCATGACGAGCGGCCTGTGGTGTGTGACCTTCCCCGAGAAACGTTCGCTCGCCCACGCGTAAGGTGGCTTTGTAAAATTCCTGTACTGCGGCCATTGTGCCGGACGATCCGTGCCCACCGTACCCATCGTTAGGATGGTAGTGGTGAGCCGTGTGTTGCCGATGTTGATGATCGTCGCGCAAATGATGATGCTGCTGTGGTTGCTGCTGTTGCTGTTGCTGCTGCTGGTGTCCCGGATGAAATCCACCTATGCCTCCACGTCCGCCAACACCAGCCGCATGACCAGTAGATCCGTCCATTCGGCACCAGTACCTTCCTCCCGCGACCATTACCTTCGGTGCACCGGTACCGGTTCCATCAAGATCGTATCTTCCAGCGCCGCCGTACCCCATACCGGGTGGATGTCCAACGCCCGATGAAAGCTTGTCATCTACCGACCGTCGTCCCGCGCCTGCCGTTTGGGTGCCGGTGCCACCGTTTACAGCATTGGTGGGGCCATACCTAGACACCGGTACCGGGACCGCCTTCACCTGGTAGACCGTCGGTTCGCCACGTTTCATGGCAAGGGCGTTCAACTCGACCGTAGGAGTAAAGCTACTTACGTTGCCCTTAGTGCCGGTTTTAGTGCGTCGGTTCGTCCGGGCCGGAGGGTGCTTGTATTTGGTGGCCGCAATCGCGTCGCCGGCAGCTTTGTGCTGTGCTTTCTTAATACTCGCACCCTCTGCTGTGTATTCCTCGTCGCCAAGCTTCAACGTGACCGTAAAGTGCTTCTTGTGAGCCGGCCCGGACTCTCCAGTTAAGCGGTATTGGTGCTGGATTTTGTTATACCGCGCTAGTTCGTTAACTAAACACATAGTCGTTTTCTCTTTAATGTTTGCCAAGGCTTCTATCGATTCCGATGATACCGCCGGTTGCGATGATCCGACAGCGTTGGACTCACTCGGTACCACCGTGGACAAGGCGCCACCATTCACAGCGGTAGTAGAGGATGCTTCTGTTTGAGTCGTCATCACTGGTGCAACGCTTGCAACCGTCGGTGCGGCACTCAATGCACTCACGTTGTTGGCAATTGTTGCAGACGAGTCTTTCGGAAGCGGACTATCATTTGTGATCTGCTGTTGCTGCTGCTGATGCTGCTGTGGATGATGTGGCTGATGCAAATGTTGCTGCTGTTGTTGCGAGTTGTGATGGTGATTGTGATGATGCCTGTTGCCTCCACTGGGACAGATTCCCCCGATCGATTTCGTCTTATCCATCGCCAATCCTGACTGGCTCGTTTGATGGTGCGTTCCCTTCGAACCTGGACCGCTGTTGCCATTTGTTTGCACTGTGCTATGGCCGTGATGGTGATTTTTGTCTGAAGTCGAACGAAAAATACAAAAGCAGTATTAGACAGTAGTTTCACACATTTATGCGCCTTGTGCACTTACGGTCCGTGCTCGACGGGATGTGCCGCGTCTTCATTCCAGCCGATGTTGCCGCAGATACTACCGGTATCGGCGGTGGTGCTTGTCCAGGACCGCTAGTCATCGGTACCGAAACATGTACGGACACTGGCGGCTGGTGCTGTCCCATTGCGTTGGTGGTATTGCCGCCTGGTCCGCCACCCATACCATACGGTAACTTCCCGCCAGGACCTGCAGGATGGTTACCACTGACGACCGACGGCAGTGGCATCGTGCCTGGGTGTTGATGCTGGGGTGGAAGAGGCTGTGGCGGCTGCCCAACACCCAGTCCCGGTGGCGAAGGATGCAGATGAGGTGATGTCAGGGGTAGTGGTTTAGGCAAACCGCCATGAATCGTACCATTAAGGAAGTACGGCGGACCTGGCGGCTTTCGGGCGTTCTGTGACTGATGCGGCTGATGTGGTGGTGGCGGAACCTGGATCGGAAGGTGCGGTGCCATGCCGGGTGCTTGATGATCGACACCGCGTGGATGATGATGGCGAGCGTTGTTCAGTCTGAAAGAAGATGAGTATAAATAAGAGTAATACACGTTAGTTGCTGTGATAGGAAAAGTCCCTTCCGCAGACACGGCACTGGATGATCGGGCGGACAGTTTGTAGTATTGCATTAAACGCTGCAGCGATCGAATCGATTCCACGCGCATATGACGACGATGGTATGCAGTTGTGCCGGCTGTCGCTTTTGGATATTGTCTCCTGTCCAGGAGCATGGCGACGACGTTCCACAGATTGGCCTTCCGTTCGGTTCGCCAAACGGCACATTCGGATTCGAGCCGCAGGAATCCTTTCACGACCGTCGCCGGCCACAGACTGCCATGGAAGATAATCGCACATGGTAAATTGCCTAAAAAAGGACATTCCCTCTCTCTGGCTGCTGATGTGGTTCAACAATCCTCACTAATGCTACTCAGCCAGTCAACATCTTTTGATTGCCCTGGTCAAACACGTTCGCTCACTGTCTAGGGCAAGCACATTTGCGTTTCCCTCTTCGATTAAAGGCAGAACTTGCGTTCCTTTTCCCTCTCAATGGACACCTTTGGCAGTATGGTAACCGCAATCTGATTTACCCTATTTACACACTATGTCATATATTATTAATATGAACAGTACTGTCAACCTGGTTGGCACACCCAAGGAGGAATCTTACCCAGCTCCCCATTCTTGTTCTCTTTCTTTTTCAGGGCTCGTTCACTTGGGTATCCTTTAGCATTTGCATAGCTTCGTGAAAGAATCTTATTAAGCAAGCTCATATCAATTTTGTTGCCAATTGTAGTCCTTGTAAGGAAACGAATCAATTACATCATCATGACTATCGTCAATTGTTATGCCCAATTCCACGACATTCCAAATTGACTGAAAAATATTTTTCCATAACATTCAATGCAGCAACTGCATGTGGATACGCTTCGACTGAGCTATTTTTTTAATTTTGAATATATCCCATGCTGTTGCTTTTCCGTTTCATGAGATGCTACCATTTCTGCATAACGTTCCCCAGAGTTATTTTACTCCTTGTGCACGACAGTTCTTGTCCTGCTTCCAGGGTATACATAACGCCATCGTTTAGCACGGACGCTTTTAAATTTCTTTTCAGCTTACACATTTGCTTCTTTTCATTGATTTCCTGTCTCTGTCTCCTTAGGAACTGACAACTTCCTTTGGGCTACGGGATTGAAGAATTTATAATGTGTTTTCCCCGCTGGACTCTACGAGCCGTCGCACTACGAATTGATATTGTTCGGTATTATAAAAAAAATCAAATACTTGCAAGAGGAAAAACGGAGCGAAACATAGTAAGGGCAGACGATAACTGGAATGTCCAGTATTGTCGTCGGTTTGGTGAGGTGAGAAAAGGATTTACGACCATTTACTGAATAAAACAAATAAATAATAGGACATTTCGGAGAAATCCTGCTGTTTTCGTAGCTACCGTATTTTATGAGCGATATGTGCAAAGGCTTCCATTTTCAGCCTTGAAATGGTCCTTAGCTAGGCAAATCTGGACGCACCAGGAGACCCCTAAGCAAAGATTAAAAATATGGCATGCATGTAGCTGATAATCTAGTTCTTGTAAAGTAGTTTATTACATTATTAAAATGTGCTTTACTGCACAAGGATCTGTTTTGCATATATACATTTTATACATTATACTGGCAGCTAGTTTCAAATTCATTAGCAAATACAAGAGAAAACTTTAATAATAATAACTTTTTCAGTGCTTTTCGTAAAAGAAGGTAAAACAAGGTTTGATAAGTATTGTTTCGTAAAATAAAAGAAAGGAATTGAAAAAATATTCCTGGAAAATGTTTTGCTCCATCGGTTCCCAGAACACACGTGTTTGAAATATCGGAATATGAAGTTGTGATCTACAATCAATGCACGATAAACCAATAAACGATAAACCAATAAAAATTGCTCATTTAAAGTAACCATAAAGAGAACATGCAAATAGTTGTAAAAGAAAAATATATATAAAAAAACAGTTTAATGAAATCGCAAGCTAAATATTTCATCTACTTATTTCACAAGTTTACTAAGGCTTTAATCTCGTCAAAAACATGCTAGTAAGATTTAACAAGACCTAGTTTAGTTATAACAAGCTTGAACATTGTTTCCATCCTTCCTTTCGTTTTGAACCCCATCCATTCAACCGCTGCAGCAATGTATCACGATACCGGTATAAGATACGGTAGCACGGCAGCATTTGTGCTCCTGCAGACGAAAATCCGTTCATCCGCGTCAAACACCACGTGCACCGCTGCTCGTACCCATCATAATTCCTGAACCCGCTATAGTGGCCGCATTCAATCCTCTCTTAACTTTTCCCTTGTTTATGCAAATAATTGCATCCATGGCTGCATATGCATCCGTGCTAGCTATCCATGTGCTGTGCGGCAATCGTTTTCCCTTCAAATCGCTACCAGCAGGGACATCATTTTGCCACCAAAACATATGATTCTTGCCTGGCAATCTTTGCGCAAATGTTTCCTTCTTGCAGTTACAGTGCAGCGGCTATGAGTAACGCATCGAAAATATAATGCACCGTCGAATATTATCCAAATATCTTACTAAATATTAAGATTTTTTTTCTATCGAAAGGCCACTCCTTACCAGCAGGACCTTGCATCGTTTATAATTTTGCTCTCTTTTGCATGCCACAACGTGCGCAGCATGAGGCATGATTGATCTTTTTTTTCCTCTCTAGCCTGAGTACAAAATATGCATTTCATTGCAGTTTTTATTGGTTGGCATCGGCAGTGACACAAGGGTCTTTTGATCTTTTGACCAATGCACAAGGCGTTGCTGCTACATTATATGCTTTTCATGGCTTTTCTTTGTCAGGCTATGTGAATATATAATTTATTTTATTCGTACATCAACATCCTATGACGAATGCTTGATAAAATGTGTGTTTTCTTCTCTTCTCGTTCACAGTTGCTGTTTTCTATGGTATGTCCTATTTCCTATGACTGTATGTAATAGCCCTTTTCATTAATTTTCTTCTTGCATTTTGCTGCAAGCCAAGTCTTGCATTCGACCAAGCGATTTTCGACAGTAAAAGAAGTTTTATTATAGCTTCCAATTTATAATATCCCAATAATGTAAATAATACGACGTTGGTAATTGGTTTTGCTAGAAATATAATTATATGTTTCAAATTACAATAATGGAATTAAACAAAATAAAAAAGTATTGCTGGCAATTTTAATTACTATGTGTGCTCTTGTCTGAAGTAATTAAAAACGCATGAGTTTAATCAATCCTGTTTCCGTCTCAACAATCTAGTGCAAACGCAATAGGTGAATAAAATGTATGCTTTGCTATGAATTATCGATCGTATATCATTCGATTTACCCTTCCCAAGCTTTCGCCAATAGGCACAAACGGTGACGATTCAATATACCGTGTATCAAAACGGTTGCATGCATCTACGTATGGTGACGTATTGTACATTTGATTTTCATCCTTTTTCTCTTCCGTTTAATGTCCTTTCTACAACCACCGCTACTTCTTCTCTTTCAGCTGCTCGGATACCCGTACAGAATCATCCGATGAAACAACCATACGTTGCCTTCTAAGGGAGCAAGTAAGAGCGAGAGCACTGTTGGGAAATTTGAACAATAAAAATTGCTTCTCTCATCAGATGGCAACTTGCTACAACATGCATCAATATATTGTAACATTCTGTCGGATGCATTGGACAGAACCTGCGGCACACTTCGTGCAACTGCACACATTCCAGGAATAAGTTAGCGACTCTATAACGATATTCAAATGGGTATGTATGCAGAGGTCCAAATCCATTAAATATTTGCGGTCACATTTATAAGGATTTTGTTGGGAAACGTTGCTGGATAAGGTATTTAGAATAGCACACAACTGTCGTGCTCTTTTTGGGCATATTCTCTTTACATGTAAAGATGAGCGGAATGACCAGGAGTAAACGTTACTTAATAACATATCTTTTAAATTTTCATCAAATATTATAAGTGGAGCCTTCAGGTTGAATTTAATTTCTGTTGAATCGTGCTTGGCGAAATCGATTTAATTTTTACAAAACGATTGCTTTAAGCTATCGTAATTGTTTTTAACCTTATCGAACCATAGTCGTTTCGATGCTTATAATAGAAACGTTAAACGTGGACCAATAAAAGGGAAACTTATATATCATACCGAGTGATGATTTCTCAATCACGAATAACCACGGTCGAATGGTGTGGAAATCAGGAGAAACCGCTTTGGTTTCGTGCAAACTATCGCCAATTAAATGCCTATAAATTATTGCACGTACTATAGGCACATATTACGTGGAATTTGCACAAGGGATCGCATTCCATCTTGATTGAGCAAAATAAAATCGCTTACCTATTAACGGGATGGTCGCGCTGGATGCTATGGGGCGGCATATTAGTCAAATGCGTGAGATGCGGTGGTGGTTGATGTGGCGGGTGCATTCCCGGATGCTGCTGTGGTGGCATGTGCCCGTGCATTGTGGTTGCTTCTGGTGGGGTTCAGCAGATACTCGACAAAAGCAACACACAACTGATACTCAGCGCAAGGAGGTCCGATTTATATTTCACTTACAAGGAGTGCACAGATAATCACGTCATCTAAGTTTAGACTGTAAAATCGGGTTTCGTTTCGATAATTCTTTCAAGAAACTTTCGAAAAGAACTGACACTCTTTCAAGCTATAAAATGCTCATTCACGCGAGTACCGCCGGGGTTGCACGTGACTGTAGAAGAAAAAATGCCACAAACACAGTACGACACTGATTACGGCACTGATCCCGCTTGTTTTTTGTCACCAGCTGCTTCTTTCGGTAGATGTGTGTCGAAAAATACGCTCGCGTGATCTGAAAAATGTTGAAACAATTAAGCACAAGTTTTTCCTTAACGAAACGGTCAATAAATAAATAAGGATCAATATAAAGGTGCTGAAAAAAAAACAATACAAGATATTCGATAACCAAACGTAGTTTGTCTCAGGGTTTGTAAAATTGTGCAGTGAAAATGTTGCAAAGCCAACTGTTTGGTTCCTTACATGCCTAAAATAATTGGTTTTCCCTTCCGAACCATTATCGCTGTAGCAAACGAGCTAACAGAAGACATGAACTTGAATCAGCTGTTTGCAAAGAGTTTGTGTTCTTGTGGGTCAAAGCGGCACCCAACGACGGAGCA
Source organism: Anopheles nili (assembly GCF_943737925.1). Classification (NCBI taxonomy): domain Eukaryota; kingdom Metazoa; phylum Arthropoda; class Insecta; order Diptera; family Culicidae; genus Anopheles; species Anopheles nili. The sequence goes on from NC_071292.1 coordinate 50,750,974, forward strand.
TATGCAACAAGCTGCGGCCTCAAGAAGGTGAAACCGAATCGGTACGGCCATTCGGTATGAATGAAATAACGATCGATCGAAAGAACGAATCCACACGGAGGGGAAGTTGTTGCGTCTTCGTTGACGTCGACGCCGCTGATGTCCATTCTCTACGGGTACGCAGCACGGACGCATCTGCCTTCCTAGGACACTAAAGGGGCTGATGCATTTCTATGCAAAGCAAATACCTTCCCCTTTTAATACTGTCTACTTTATATTTTTGTTCTCGTCTTATTTCTAGTCCCTTTACCGGCCCTTGGTTCTACAGCATCAGGACTTAAGGATCAAGGAAATCTGCTGCGAAGTTTATTCAAAAATGTACACCTTTTGTAGGCAAACTAATGCAATTTAAGCAACTATCTAGTAAAATGGTACAAGCGAGAAACGTAACAATTTTTTTAACATTGCATATTATAAGTTTATCATCCGTCGAAGATAGCATGTTGTGCTTAATTTCGTCACCATACTCTCATTTATCTAGCGAGCGTGCGTATACCTCTTCAAGGTGTTCACTTATGGAAAATGTCCTGCTGGCATCGTAAGAAAATGCGTCTGAATTTATACGGTACTTACTTTTACAATTTTTACCGCAATGCTTGCACGACTAGGTTTTTCAAATTACGCGTTGATGTACCAGCTGGTTGCAACACTTCGCAACCTTTTTATTCACAAGAACTGCACATTTTTCTACCATTACCGTTCAACAGGGAAACAGCATCCTACGCGGAAAAACGCACACGGATTTTAATTGATCCTTTTTTAAATGCACCACCACACCACTTTAACACTAACTACATTGCAGATTCACTAGATGATAAGAATCGTCGGCAAACAGTAAAGAAAAAGGTTTTCTTAAAGGTGGATTTTCCGGAGGGAAAAGGTAGTGAAATTATCTAAACATTTGCCGTTTTCTCGGTGTTACCAGAATGCGAGGTATTTCTTCTTATTGTTTGCTTACCTGCTGTCAAATGTTGACAGTTCCGTTTTATCGTTGTTATCGTTTTTCACTCAACGCGCGTATTAGGTAAACAAGAAAGGCGCGAAAGGAAGCTGATGCGGTTGACTTGTCGTATCTTTTGCAGAGATTGTGTTATTGATTAGTTTTTCTTAACAACAGACGCTTACTATCGCCAGAAATCATGCCGGAGGAAGTAGCTACAACGTCGGGCGTATCGGCTCATAAAGAGACAACAGCAGAGAGTAAAAAGAAGAATCTCCCATGGTATGTATAACGTAGCGCCATATCGTATGGTTGATCAAGTTGATGTTCCTACGAAATACTTTAGGATTGAGAAGTACCGACCGCAGCGCTTCGAAGAAATCGTTGGCAATCAAGAAATGGTTGTTCGGCTGGGCATTTTCGCTTCCCAAGGCAATGCGCCAAATATTATCATAGCGGTCTGTTACATATTCTGTTTTTTCTTTCGATAGCAACGTGAATAATTGATTCAACTGTTGTTTTCATGTGCATTACAGGGTCCCCCCGGTGTGGGTAAAACAACAACAATTCTTTGTTTAGCACGCATTTTATTAGGCTCCAATTTTCGCGAAGCAGTGCTCGAGCTAAATGCTTCGAACGAGCGTGGCATAGATGTCGTGCGAAACAAGATCAAAATGTTTGCCCAACAGAAAGTTACATTGCCTCGTGGACGGCACAAGATTGTAATTCTCGATGAAGCAGATAGTATGACGGAAGGGGCGCAACAGGCTCTCCGACGAACGATGGAAATCTACAGCAATACCACGCGTTTTGCTCTGGCTTGCAACACAAGCGAAAAAATCATCGAACCTATTCAGTCACGGTGTGCTGTGTTGCGATTTTCGAAACTCTCCGATTCCCAAGTGCTAGCAAAAGTTGTAGAAGTATGCAAACATGAAAATCTTAGCTACGATGAGGATGGTCTTGAAGCGATTGTGTTTACCGCTCAAGGGGATATGCGGCAGGCACTGAATAACCTTCAGTCTACTTCTAACGGATTCGGACATATTAGTGGAGCAAACGTGTTCAAAGTGTGCGACGAACCTCACCCGCTGCTTGTGCAGGACATGCTGCAGCACTGCGTTAAAGGCGATATTCACAAAGCAAACAAGATAATGACGAAATTATGGCGCCTTGGGTATGCGGCAGAGGATATTATTGGAAATGTTTTTCGTGTTTGTCGTCGCATGGATATGAATGAAAAATTGAAGCTATACTTCATTCGAGACATTGGAGAAGCACATATGAAAATTGTTGATGGATTGAATTCATTATTGCAAATGTCGGCTCTTTTGGCTCGTTTGTGCGAAGCTTCATATCAACACGCCTGATTATTTTCGACTAGAGGGTATTCTATAAATAATAAACGCATTCTTTTGCGCCAACTGGCTTAAATTATTGATGAAGACATGGAACCTTTTTGTACATATGAAACATATAAATCATGCGGGAAATTACATATGATATTTTGTTTGGAGAAAAAACCTAACTCTTCTGTAACATGTAAAAAATCAGCTATACTTAGCGATGTATCACAAATTAGGCTATAAGCCGGTGATATATTAAAAATTAGGCAATGTGTAGTGATACGGGGTTTATGGTTCCATTTGAATGCCCACCATCATAACAAATGTCATCTGTTGTGTCAAATTGATGGTCAGATTCCATGCCGGTAAACATTCGGAATTGAGAGGCTGGTGTAAAATCAGGTTTGTTTTGGCATAATTTAGTGTGATATTTACTAACAATAGTGACAGACACTAAAAGTGTTTATGCATAGAGGATAAAGTATTGCATATGCGCTAACATTGCTTAGTTTTTTTTGTTTAATAACAACCTATGTCGTGTTCTTTATTCAGGAACGATACGGAGCAAATATGAATGAAGAGCAGGCACCTACAACGTCTAATCAGCTCTTGAAACAGGGAGCTGAAGGTAAGCTATATGTTGGTACTTACAAAGGAAAATCATGTTTGGTGAAGGAACGCTTTGAAAAGAAGTACAGACATCCAGCTCTCGATCGACAAATCACACGACAACGAATTAAGGCGGAGCAGAAAGCCTTCCAGCGATGCGCTACAGCCGGGGTGCTTACTCCGGAGCTCTATGGCATAGACTTAGAAGGACGTAAAATTTTCATTGAATATCTGGAAAGGAGTAGAACAGCGAAAGATTTTATAGATGAATTAACCGCATCCAAGGGCGCTACGGAATCACTCGCACTAAAAGTATTCGCTCAAAAACTAGGCCAAATGATAGGTGTGCTGCATCAGAATAATCTAGTACACGGTGATTTAACTACATCAAATTTTTTGTTGGATCCGATAGAAAGTAATGATGTTTTACCATATAAATTGGTGATAATCGATTTCGGACTGTCCCATTTTAGTGATAACACCGAAAATAAGGGAGTAGATTTGTACGTCCTGGAGAGAGCTATACTAAGTGCTCACAGTCAATTGCCAGATCTTTTTGACTTAATTTTACAGTCATACTGTGAACATAATACGAATCGCTGTAAAGAAACTATTGCAAAATACGAAGAAGTGCGAGCTCGCGGTCGGAAACGAACAATGGTGGGATAAAATTAACAAAGCACCAATGAAATGTTTTATTTATGAACTTGAAATACACAATCACCTGTTTGAATTTAACACCACTGTTGCTAAACTCGGAAGACACGTACCTATTTTAGGAAAAGAGTTTACAACCGGGAAGCCATGCCGCCGGATGCTACAATCGTTTCACCAGTAATGTAACTTGCGTCATCTGAGACGAGGAAAGCGCATACACCCGAGATTTCATGCGGTTGTGCTATGCGGCCCATTGGAATTCGTGACTCTGTTTCTTCTTTAGCTGCATCCGAGTCCTGTAACTGAAAGGCAACACATTCGTATGATAAGAAGAATTAATTTAGTGTTGTTAGCATGTAAGGAATATTTACAGCTCCGGCAAATTTAGTTTGAACCACTCCGGGAGCAATGCAGTTAACTCGAATATTTTCAGACGCCAGTTCTAGACTTGCCGCTTTCGTTAATCCAAACAGTGCCGTTTTACTGACTGAGTAGGCACCCAGCAGTTGAAATGGTTGAAATCCAGCGATAGATGAGATAAAAACGATACTACCACTTTTCCGTTCACGGATATATGGAAGTACTTCTTTGGCGAGTAAATATGAGCATTTCACATTCACTTCGAATATTTTGTCCCATGATGATTCGCTGCATTCAAGCACACCTCCCACTTCTGGATTTACAGCAGCATTTGAAACCAGGATGTCTATTCCACCGTATTTTTGAACTGCATGCTCATATAGGGTCTTGCGATCCGTGCTGTTAGCAACGTGACATTTGATTCCAGATACTTCGAGTCCGGCGCTTCGGAGATCATTCACTGCCCGGTCGACGTTTTGCTGTTTACGACTGCTAACGACTACCTTAGCACCTTCTTTTCCAAGACGTTCCGCAATGGCATAGCCGATGCTAATGGTGAAGTTTAAAATACATCTCATATATTAAAGAAATAATTATGAAGGCAAATTACCTACCCTTCAGTCGAAGCTGTTACCACGGCTACCTTACCGGTAAGCCTTTTGGCAGAAAATCCCGAATTACTGCAAAGTTTGCGATCCATCGTTATTCGTAAGGTTTGTGCGAGGTTACTGTTACTTAAGGTTCGCAACATTTTCTCTTAATTAACCCCTGAATCAGGTGAACTTTGAACCTTGTATTGATAAGAGAGCAGACAATAAAATACGATAAGAATGTTACTTCATGTCAAATCATTCATTAGGTTGTTTTAAAGTAACAGCATAATTCGATAATTATGGAAAAAAATATCGAAATAAGTGAACAATAGTTAAATGTAAAGAATGTTGTTAAACTCTTAGCTATCTAGAAAGCAGCAATTGAACTACTTTAAATTTAATTAAAAATAAAACGTGGGAAATATATCCTTATGCTACATATTTTCGTCGTCAATAGATTAATTGTTGAACACAGTTATGATAATTAAACTTATAAATATTTCAACGATAATAACTTTCAAATCATACCAATCGAAGCAATTGAACAAACTTACAAAACTACAAAACAAACAGGTAAACCCTCAAGTGCCAATTTTGACAAAACCATGATTTGTTTGGTTTATAATCAACGTCAAACTTATGGCCGTTATTACAGTATCTTTATCTGCATCTTTTGCAAATTATTTTGAGAAGTAATGATGCAGGTTTTTGCAAATATTTGATGCTATATTATATCCCCAAAAAATCACAAAATTTAATATAAATATACAGTCTCTACTTCATTACTAAAGTGACCCCCCTTTTAATCTCTTGTTTGTAAATCTGATTGAAAAATTTTAAACTTTAAATGTATCCTTTTGAAAAATAGAGATGTTTGCATTTAATTATTACATTATTTCAAATTAACCGACTAGTTTTTTTCAAGAATGCTTGGCAAATCCAATTTAAGCTGTTATAATAATAAAGGTAGATACATACAACGGTTTCATATTGATAACGGATGTCTGAACTAATGTTTGAAATTGAAATGTTTGAACTAATATAATCTACTTCATTTAGCCATTAAACAATTCTGGTTCATTATCTTTACTAATGCTCTGATATCGTGATCCACTTGATTGAATGTGTAAAATTGCGACGGTTTCGCCACGTGTTACTCAATCAGTTGTGAAGTTGTTCTTTGCCAACGAACCGGCGAGGAAAATTGCAATATTTGATCTGATTTTTATCTTCCCCATTTTTTCTGTTCGACATTGTTGATCACAGAAGCTGATAGGTGTGCAAAAATGAAACAAATCCCCGAAATAAAAGATATTCCCTGTTTTACCAATATATGATATTATCTACGACGCTATTCTTTTTTGGATGCCAGCAGGATACTATAGTGTATAGCTTCCGTTTCGATTGGAAATCGGGCTTATGCCACGATGTGTTTTTTGTTGCGTAACTGGAGGACGGGCTCGTTGTGGAAACCGATCTTCTAGTTGCTTTCTAAGATAAATAGAGCATTTTTCGCAATCTACTCTCAACGCCCTTCCAGAACGCGAAAACAAGTATTCTTTACTGAACAATTCGGCTTCATTAGGGTACGATAAGGCAGGACGCTTCAGTGCGATCGTATTGGAGTGATAAGCGTATCCTTGGCCAACAAAACAATTTAATCCCGCAGTCCATTGAGGTACGTGGTGCCATCCTTAGCCACGCCGAGCTGACTGGCAATAAAGTCAATTTATTTAGTCTATTATGGAATGACTGCACGTTCGCACCCCTCTTCAACATGTACCTCCTCCGAAGAGTTTGAAGACGATCCGCCACCGAAAAAGCGGTGCGGTATAATTATTTCGACCCACGGTAATTGCTCCCTGGGTGGTGTTTTCGGCTTGCTCGATTTCATCCGGAGGGTTCTGAAATCAACACCCTCAAGGTAGGGTGCGATTACCCCAAGCCAGATCAAAGAACGACAATTTACGCCAATGTAATTTGGTTTTAAGTCGTTCCAAATTAATTGTTAATCGGAGAGCCACAGGGATGCGAATGTACAGAGTAGATCCTGTACCGTTGGCTTCGATTGGTCTGCTGGGAATGCTTCGCAGTAACGTGAGTTACACGGGTAACTGTTCGTTCCTGAACTGGTGATAATTTGAGATGACCACTGAAGTGGTCATCGTGGCTTAGAAGGTTCGGTTACTTTTGGAAGAATTTGACCGACACAGCTTATTTATCGGCTAATCTCCGTGAGTAAGCGCATCCGTTGGCAGATTTATGAGAATCTGGTTTTCGATCGAATTGAAGAAAGTTGTTTAATAGGAGAAAGTTATCCAATAAATGTGAGCCACGCGAAGGGGGATATAAATCAACAGAAAGAGTGGTACCATCAAATCTCTGTGAGCTGGAAATAGTTGCATTATCTCAGCATTGATATCTGACCTCGGTGGTGTACTATTTTATATCAGTTTTTATACTCAAATGAGGCATAGGCAGAACCTTTCGAATACTGTTTCATTTCGTTCACATTTATTTTATTCGTGTATAATATATAATGTACATTTCATCACAGTTGTTGCTCTCATTAACGAGCTAACCACTAGAACCCGTCCAAAAGTCAAATAAAATGGTAATCGTTTTACGATGGCTCACTGGAACGATTAAAAAACTGGCGTGTCGCGTCAAACTAGTCTCGGTGGACACATTTTAGACTAACTTTAACAACCCGGCAACTAACCCAACCGAGCGGTCAGGCGTTGCTGGAGGACGAACTCAATTATTATCAAACCCATTTACATCTGGCATAATTTATCGTGGTCTGTAAAACACCGAGTATGAAATTGTTTCCGCGTGATAAAGGTGATAAAATCTTTGCCCGCCTGTCGTGTTTTCCCAGCTTCCTGTGGAAATTAACAAAAGAGCGGGAAGAAACACTTTTTGCTCGTCAATTTTTCGGCGCCGGCAGTTTGGAAATATGGAAAAGGGGAACTGTAAAGGCGTACAACTAAAAACATTTACGCACGATAACCATCGATTCGCGCCCGAGCACCCCTGCCCGACAACAAACGGAGGGTGAGTTGGAATATGCCGCTAGAAGAAAAAAAAATCACTGAAATCACTGAAAAGGATGCTCCGTCTCAAAAAGGGAGTACGGGCTGTGTGAAAAAAAAGACACAGCCACACACGCACACTTCATTTCGCTTGAGCCGACCCCACTTCGGGATGATAAACGGCCACAGGAAGAAAAACAAATCTGCGGAGCGACCGCCTCGTGCGCCTTTCTGTCGCCCTTCGGCCCGTAGTAAGTGAAACCGATGAGCAAACATTTTAGCAACGTTCGAAAGAAATCAAGCAAGGGTGAGGGAAGGAACAAAGCAAAACTAGAAAACGGCCGGAAAGAGCGAAATCTCGCTAGGAATGCGCACAGGAAGAGGAAAGTCGGAAGTAAAAGTCGAATCCGGAACCGAACGGAACGAAAGTGAGCAAACCCTAGCTACAGCAGGGCGAATCTCAGCCTTAACCCCAGGGGTCGGTGGGCCTGAGAGCATGTTCAGGCGATTGTTCTGTTTACGCTCGTTGGCGTCCCGAAACCGGTGTATATGCATCCGGGAGACCTTCACGCGGCTCCGGCAGCCTCGTGTCGGTAGCGACCACGTGGCCTAACAGAACGTGGTTTCCGTCACTTGTACGGAAATTCGAACCTCAAGTAAATCTCAGCCCAGCCGACGACCAGAAGTCGATTGATTTTGATCCTACGGTGCGGTAGAGCCGGGCTGTTTGCTCTCCAGTGCGTACGAGTGCGTACCCTGGATCATCGCGTCTGACCGGTTCAAGTTTCGAAAGATTAATGATCACTGACTGTCGGGAAATTCCCGCTCGGGAACTGCGTGCGAACGCACCAGCGGTGGGTTGAATGTCCGCTGTGAGATGATGACTTGTTCGGTTTAATATTTAGACGTTCTGGAGAAGCATTTGAAATGCAAATAATACCGCCAAACTTGCTCCACGAAGTCATCCAGGGTATCGACTGCGTGATGGCATTGCGAGCGATTTCTATGTTAAGCAGAGTGTATCTTTCGACTAAGCCACGAACCTTCTCAAGGGTGCATTTGTTATACGAAAACCGCACCCACGGTCGGATTAGCAGCATCGGTCATTACATAATGGGCAAACATTTGCCGTCGTTAGTGAGAATCAGTCCCGAGAAGCCCTTCAATTCCCTCGGGGAATTGGACGGGTAAATGAGTGAGGATAGAAACGCCAAGAACTAACGCCGGCATCAGGCTGACGAGAAGCACCGAGTGCTATTTATCAGATGAAAACCATCCAATTTAGCTGGTGCTGGCCATGGGAACGCTCCAACCCAGCGTAAGATAAGCGCTGGAAGCTCTGGCAGCTCCATCGCATCGTTGTCCTGGGTGAAACGACACCCGAAGGACAGAACCGCGTGTGCAGTGTGTGATTCAGCCGATTTTCAGCATCAACTTGCACCAATTTGTTATTCCACCATGGGAACCATCGCTCCATAATGGAATCGTGTCCACGCTTTACAACAGCGGACAAAAAGAACAAACCTGCTCCTTGCTGAGTTGGGCGTAAGAAATAATCAGATTTTTTTCCCTCATCACGAGAACGGCCAGAACATGAAGAAGTAGCCATCGTTCATTGAACCGGACGGACGTGGGACGAATCATCGGTGTTATGCTCGAACGAAACAAAAAAAAACGTACACCCAAGAAAGACGCTACAACGCGCTGGAAAGGGATCTTAGACTGGGAGCAAAGCGAAGCGGGAAGATAGTGTCTCTCTGGAAAACTTTGCCGCCATCTTGGCGCCAGTTTTATGTGCGAACAGATTCGTTCTTAGCTGCACCCACCATTCGCGTGTTCCCGGGCGATTCGTTGTATTTCTTGGGGACATTATGCTAGCTTTGCTTGCTCCCATGCTGCCTTCTGGGAGCTCGTTGCGAATGACTGGTCGTTGAATTCATTGTATGGCCAGAGGAAAAGCTTTCTGGGGAGTGCCGAAGCCCGGTTCGGAGAGTAGTTACTGCTGCAGCTTTTCCGTCTTTTACTTCCGTCCTGATAGGGTGCTGATGGTTCTAAAGCGAGAGCCTTTTTTTTAACGAGCCGAATAAAATGAAGGAAAGCTTAGCAACGGCGGTCCCGGGGAGCCATTTTGAGGCTTGATTTTTGTGGTAGGAAAAAAATGGCGGGGAAAACTAGGAACGGCGTCTTAAAGGCGTAGGCCATGGAAAGGCGAAAAATGCGAACAACATATACGCCACCAAACGGTAAGAGCCACCGGAATGGGTATCTTTTATGGACGATGATAACTTTTGATTGTAGTTTCCCATGCATGACTAAAGAATGCATAAAGTAAGCTGTAATGGCGCTGTGAAAAGCAGATCCAAACGCTTGTATATGCGAGTTCGGTGATTTATGGCAGCGCTTTTATGGCAAAGCGAACTGGGGTGGCATCGCACATAGGTCTCTCGTACCAATGATGCGCGGTTTTATTCGTGAACATTCGAAATTTATTTCCAAAACTAGCAATTACAAATGACCGGCGATCGGCACGAGTTAGGAGAGAAAATTTATATGCCGCCTTTGGCACGGCCCTGTATACGGTGCGCTCTTAATCGGCAAAGTTTTTCCCCATTTTTGGCTCATTTACATTCTCCAATAGAGAAAAAATCTGGCCCTTAGATAATGTTTTTTAACCGAGTCAGCCCGGGATAAGGCTCTCAGCTGCTGTTGGGAGGAAATGCCCTTCAGACCACAACTAGTTGTACTAAGCAAAGATGAAGTTTTTTGAGCGGTCAATCTGTAGGACGCATGCTTTCTCAAAGGTTATTTATTATTCAAATGCTAGCAAAATGTCAGACGCTAACATTTTATTTGATGGCAGAAACTGCCCTTTGCTCAATTTCCTTCTTTCGTCGAATTCGAAGAATTTGCATGCAGGAAGCGGAAGGTCGCTTATATTGCTGACGTTTGAATGATAAGTTCCGGAAACAAATGGGAACCCATCACCCTAAAACCAAGTCATGTTATGGTCACAATAAGCCTATACGTATATACACATTTTTCTTGCCATTTTTGCTATCTCGATCCCCGATAGAGAGCTCTCCTATCGCCCAACCATCAGCAATATTACCGATTGAAGGGGCGTTTGTTCTTTCCACGTAACCCACCACGTACGAGAACACCTCCTTCTTGCCAGAGAGTCTTTGGCTGGCGTTTCTGTCAGTACTCACGTGCCAATCCGTCACACACCGGAAGAAGTGTGACCGTTCGCAACCGGCACCGGAACCGATGCGCCAAAAGACATCGAACCATCAATTTTTATTACCGTAGCATCCTACACACCACTCACAGCTTCGGCCTCACTGACGGCCGGCACCGTGACGCACAGATTTGTTTTCATCAGTGTGGCCTATCGATTCGGGGCAACACTGTTTCGCATTGAGGGTGCGATCGAACCAGCGTCCCTTTACCTTCGCATCGGGCAGGGCCTGGGGATCGATTTGGACGGATTTTTGTCACTTCCGGTCAGGACACAATGGTGAGATGAAGATGCAGGCTGCAGAGACAGTTGCTTTTTTTTTGTTTCACTCTCTAAAAGCCAAAGTTGATTTCCTGCTTCAGTGCGTTATCGAAACCCCATCGCTTCCACCAAAGCGCTGCACGGTGGGAGTCGGAAGTGGCACAGGCGCATCGAATCACAATAATGCCATAAATAAAAACAAATCAATTGTGCAGAATTCGTCGACCTCCCCACGTGCTGCTTACCCACGTGGTACAATTGCCACGCCGCAACCACATGGCTTCGTTTAAAGCAGGCATGGCCGCAACGGTTTCTCGGATTGCGAGAAGCTGGGAAGGCATCTACCGGCACTTCATCGGCTGCTCGATCCAGCAAGGGGTCGGGCTAGCTTCCCAATATTGTATTAGCAGATCGATTTGGTTTCGCAAAATCGGATATTTTCCACGCAAGGGTGCAGCAAGTCAACAGCTCAAATCAACCGAGGCGCAACATGGGTGACAACATAATTTATACGGATGCCGTACGGACGGTGCACGGCGTCCGGAAATGCCATTAAGATTATCACTCCGAGAGCTCGGGACCGGGTGCGATTTCGCCAATCGGGTTGTGCGATCGGTGCAGCAAACGGAGCGTATTAAGAATTGTGCCCCCGTAGCCTGATGCGTTGGGAAAATGTAAACTATGAAAAGAGACCGGTCCGAACTGTATTACCCATTGTAATTTGTTTGGCGTTTTGAGAAGCGTTCGGTTTCAGATAGAACCAGTGAAATATGGATGATCCAAGATTTGGCTTGTCGATTTGGAGACGTTCCTTCAAGCATTTGCAGGGTGGAACCGGTGCGCTTGTCTGGTTTCCATCTTTCGAGAGGGTACCATTCGTAGGAGTGACAGTGATATTTTCCTCCCATCGTTGCCGAAGGGCGTACATTCGAGCGGCGGCGTTTGCCAAGAAAAAGGGTAGATAGTTTTTCTTTTCCTAAACGACGCAAGGGCCACCCCTAGCGGACAAATGAAGCCAGTGAGGGGAAGCACTTGGCGATGTAGTTGAGGCGTAACGTAAAAAGGACAACGCCAACGTATGAGTCATCCGGCAAATGGAGATTTATTATCCTGAGAGATAGTTTAGAGTTCGAGCTGCTTTACACAAGGACGCTGTGGCGGATGTCGTTCGAACGGTGATGGTGGAGGCTTTGCGATGTAAAATTTATTTATGTTTTTGAGAAGCACCACTTTGAATATTTTAATAACGCGTACATGCTCGGATTGTATTGAACCTCTCACAACATTATGCGGCAGAATATTTTCCGACTGCGTGTTGTTCATTACCGAACAAATGCGCGCAGTTTGGATTTATTTATTCATCCGAAAGCTATTCAATAGCTTCCCACCATTTTGGTGCTTCTGATGCCATAAAACATGCAGTTGTTCTCATGTATATTTATTTTATTCGTTCCATAGCACCCATCATTGATGATGCCGATGACAAATGGTGAAATTTCACGCCATCGTTTTTATTCCGGATCATCAAATCCTCGCTGATGGCCGCACGGAATGACTCGGCAGCGAAAGATCAATCCCCATGCGGTGAATCCTTAACCCAAAGACTGCCTGCTCCTAGACGATGCGGCAGCCTCGTGGGGAAAGATACAATTTTCTGTGAGTCACAGTTAATTCCGGTGTCCTTGCACAGCGGTTTCAAATTGTCTATCGTTGGATTAACGACCAATGCTGCCGCTCGCGCATCATCGCGAATGAGGTTTTCTTTCCGCGTGCGTACGATCCCTCCGAGCGCAGTGATGCAGATTAATTCGAGCTGATTTTCCAGGCGTCGTTAACTCGTAATTTAATGATTTTTTATGATTTCCATCCGCACGCGATGGTTTAACGATTGGTTCCTGCTGCCGGCCTGTCCTTCGCATCAGTAGTTCGCGGGGATGCTGTAGCCCCTCGGCGGAACCAAAAAGGGATCTGCTTTCCGCAGGCCACCGATAAGTGAGCTGTAAAAAAAGGGGAAAACTTAATTGTCACCACCGAACCGCGTTGCCCGGTACCCAGGCAAGAGCTGCAAGTGCAAAGTCCCTGCGGACCGGAAACCAGAAAGGATGTGGCCGTGAGTTGCGACTACATTATGTTTCTTCGCGCTTGTTTTGTCGCAGTCGTCGGTGACGATAAAGGCGGACGTGGATAATCGCTGTAAATAAAATGATAAAACCATTCCAAAATGCGAAAAAAACAGACTTATCGTACCACCGTAAAGGCGTCGTTAAAATCCTGCCGGAGCGGTCTATCGTCGGTCGTTGGAAAAGATCTAATCAAGTGTTTACGGTACCGCAAAAACTCGCCAAGAAGTGTCCCTCCAGTTCCGGTTGCGCCAAGCGGGCTGACAATGGGCTGACTTAAAATAAACAAGTCCCCGTGGAAGATAGCAATTAGATGGACATCGGCACGGTAAACAACAATAAAAAGGCACAATAAAAAGTGGAAAATAAAACGATATTCCGATGACACCTTCAGCATGCGCCTGAAAGTATGCAAAGGACGAGGTCGTGTCGTGTCTTGCTCCAGCACAGCGGTACGTAGTCGAATGCCCAGCGAAGCGCAAAGAGACGTCTCGACGGATTTACCGAACCACGAACACCATAAATCAGTTTCCAGGCCTGCCCATTGGTCTTTCGTATCCTCGCCGGCTTCAGGCAGTGAATTTTTTCCGCCGCCGACCGGAAATCGTTCATAATACAAACGTTACTGAAACCGACTTTAGGAAGATGCTCGCATCCATACGCCAGTTTCCATTGAAGCGAATTTCTTTTCTGCCCATTGGCGTGCTGCCAGAGCTTGGGCAGGATCTTTCCGAGGTTCTGGAGCACCACTCGTTTCTTTTTTGTCTTTTGCTCCTTATCGTTTATTTTTCATCACGCGCGAAAACGAGCCGCATTCGTCGATAAAATGTTATTACAGTAATGCATTACTATCCCTCGGTATGGATTTGTTTGCATAGCGTGGAAAGTGATATTTATTTATCTTCTTACCCGAACGGCGCCGTGGTCGGAACAGAAACACCACGTCGAAAGGGACGCGAAATGGCGCACGAAACAGGGCGCGGGAACAGAAAGCCCTCCCGTTCGTACCTCCCATGCAGGGAAAATTGTATGACAAATGCCACATTTTCCGTAAACATCCTCCCCGTATATATCGCTTCGTGTTGCAGTAACACGAGGGTAACTGGCGGTACAGTGTTGAGGGGAGAGAGCGCACCCATCGAGTGGCAAATCACCTGCACGTGACCGTTCGTTTGGTGTCGATGGGTCAAGCTGAGATTGCTGTTCGTATGAAATATTCATCGAGTTCTCGACGCAAGAGAGAAGTAATTAGTCATGTAGTTCTGTTAAGCCCACAGGGTTACTTTATAAGGCAGTCGAGGGGGATTTACACACTTGATAAATTGATCGAACTGAAGAGAGTTGTGTAAAGGAAATAACTACTAAACGAATGCATTCTCTTCATATATGTATATTTTACTGTATTATACGCAGGATCGTAATTAAAACGGTTCGATGTAGACCTTTTTACACTCCCAGATAAATTTAGCTAATGCGGATGGCTCACAATTTATTTCCTAATCCACTCGACCATGGCATATTCAAGCATAAATGGTAAACAGGTTCGACGACCGGAGTAATGGCACTACGACTACGATTAAAAGCGGCGCAATTATGAGCCATAACCTGCGCGTATGCCGTTTCCGGGAAATTCCCCCCTCCACATGTAAACCTTGCCATCCTTGCCGATGTCCTTTTCGCCAATTCACCAGCAGCCCTGGGTGCGGGCGAATTTTCTAAGGCCCATCCAGCCGGTTTACGACTTATTTATGCGAATCAACGAAAGTGCAATAAACTGCCACTGGTACCGAGCAAACCACCAAGGGAACCCGAGAGGGCCATATTTTGGTTGGAACAACACCTCCTCCCTCAAGGCAACATGCGTCCGGGCAATCACACCACCTCGAGGCTCGTGCGAAGAAGCCGGAAAATGGAGCTTAAAAATCGGCCGGAATTTAATCAAATTAATTGAAACCATTACCATTGCTCTCACGCGCGTGTGTTCTCGCTGCAACGAGCCGCCCTTCGAGCCAGCTGTCATAATCGGTCGACCCTTGGGATTCGGGGTGGAAAAAGACCCGCGTGGCGTTTAGCGGGATAAGCGGCAGCATAATCGAGCGTTTTGCCCGTCCTGTGTGGCATGACAAACGGGCGATTCGGCACAAAATGTGCAATTTTTGTTCCACGCGTCTGCCCGTTTCGGAAGGGGTTCCCGTGGAAGCCGTCATCGATAAATCTCGGCTCGATTTCAACCGTGCAACAAAGATGCGGTGAACGGGCGCTAAGTGGATCGGGTACTTTTGGCGGGGGATTCGCGTTGAAGACAGCTCGGAAAAACTCGGATAGATCGGTGGAACTTAATTCAATTAACCGTGATGGTAATGAAAATTTATGGCCCAATTTGCCGAGCCCAGGTTGCAAACGCTCGATGGTAGGGAGATGCAGATACATTCATAAAATGAAAGTACTTGCTAGTGGCACACGTGTGCAACTCTCGCTCGAGCACTTCCTTGTGACCAAGGGTCTAGAAGGATGATGAGATTGTTCAAGCATGTAGCGTGAAAAGAACCTAAACTATTTTTGGTACATTAGATGTATGCCTTAATGTATAATTTCAACTTAGAATATACAAGCTAATGCTAATATTCTATTGTTAGCGCGAGCGCGAGCGCATCTCATCATGCAAACCCGTGCTTAGTTTTTTAACCTCCGAATTTTCGTCCTTTTCTTTATATTGTTTATTCATGAGAAAAAGGAATGAAAAAAAAAATAACATAATGATGCTCCGAAACTGCTGACAAGCTTATTACTGCAGAGATTTCCGTTGCTAACTAAAGCGCACGGTCTAAATTGCGATAGTGATGGCGTTGCAGGTTTCAGCTCACGAATGTTGCCGCAGAATGGGGGAGCTGAGAACATTCCAGCAGGATCCCAAAAGCTTCCGGGTGGCAGGGTTAAAGGCGGCAGAGCAGCATCCTTTCCATTTCCATTTCCATCGCTCTACGGAGGTCCGTTTTGTTCTCTGCTAGAATTTGCGCCAAGGGACGTAGCGAGATGCTCCACCATTCTGGCGCCAGTTGGGCGGCCGATTGGCAGCCTTTTTTTGAGCCTTTTTTTTATTCTCTCTACACACTGCGACAATCTATTGCCAAGGATACAGCCTGCCCCGGGAGGAATGCGGAGTTTCCCGCTTGCCCGGAAAAATGGCACAAATACTATGAAAGTAGATCCATCTATTCGTCGACTGGCACCCCAACGGGGCATGGGCGTATGTACTGACAGTGTGAGAATAAAATGGCGGCTCAGCGCAGAGACATGGTGGCCCCATCGATGGCAGCTGCTGTGGTTCCGTTCTCGGCAGCATGGCTTCTCTCAGCGGCGTGAGCCTCCAAATTTGATACAGTCAGTGTACATCCTACATAGGCTTGGGAACATATCCATCGGGGTAGATGGAAGCAGAAGGCAACAGAGATTTTCCGGCTAGGACAATGACATAAAATGGCGCCAGGAAGGCTGGAAAATAAGATAGGGCAGTTTGGTAGATTTCCGCTGATTCGTTGGATGCGGAGGCTCTAGCGAACTAGAGAGTTCTCGATGAAAGTTCTATGTAAAATAAACCGTTATTTAAATTGCCATAGTATTACTATGCTACGGAAGCAGTATTGATTACTATTTTGAACTTGCTTTTCAGCAAAGCATATTTCAATGCTTTCAAACGTAGATCTCACACAATAAATAAGCATTTCATGACATTTTTCATGTAAATTGTGCACAATAGAATGCCTATTAGTAAGTAGTAATTTAATTTACTTTATACACATTGTAACCCGAAAAGCTAAAGTTTTTATTGGGAAAATTCTTGTAAGGGAAAGGTTCTTTAGCTAGACGCCATTTTGTTTCGCAATGCTGAGCTCCGTTTCGCTTATATACGATATTTGTGCACCTGATCCTTCCCATCAGATAGCACAACAGCACATAAGAAAAGAGAGGAAGCCCGTTCTTCATGATGTTGAACCTCATCCTTCAGTTCTAATGTCGTGCGCATAGTCATCGACTATTTCGCCTCGGCACGAGCGACTCTGTCTCTCGTTCATTATTTGAAGGGCAAGAAAGGATAGGATGCGGCCGAGGGAGCTTTATGGCAAAGAAAATATCAAACAACCAGTAGCGAAACAGCTTCAGCGTTTTCTCATCCCCGTGAAATGGTAGCCGCCATAGGTGGGTGGATCCGCGGTGCAGGAAGACTGCGCAATGAGTCGTTTTCAACATCTTCAGGGCGATTTTTCTTATACGGACCAATGAACTTCGAAATCGACTCACGATTGGGTGGAGTCGAGCTGATATAGATACTGTGCTTTATACATTATTTCGTAATATGTGATAAATTCTGATATTAAACACAATATTGTATTAGAATACGTATACGAATCTTCGTTGCACTGCTAATACGAGTTTTGAATACGATACTTAGATTTCTATAGTGTCTTTCTTATGTAAATATGTGTTGTTATTTGTGTTTGGGTTTCGTCACTTCTATAAAAAAGATTAAATTTTTCATGGTAATTCCTTAAGGTAATAAAATTAGTTGACCTATTTGGTACAACAGTGCAACTAGCATACTAATGTTGTTAAAAGCACAAAATAATTAAACATAACTCATGCAATTTTAGTGAAATCGGCAACTACAAAACGTTTCAATCTACAATACGTTTGTATATGCTGATTGATACATATTTATTATTATATATTAAATCTGATTTGGTTCAATTAAGAATACATAATGCTTGATAAGAAAACCACCATGATAAAGTCATTTGAATTAAATTTTGATCATGACAAATACATTTGCGAATGTAATTATATTTTGATGAAATATGCAATGAAGTATCAATGAGGTTGTTGATAAAATACTGATTCATTTATGTAGTAAAATGTTGTTTTCAAGTAATATGTTCATCTGTGAAGAACTCTTCCGATTGAAACTCGATTGTTGAGTTTTGTACTTAATTGAACAAAGCTATTGCATTGATTATATAATTATAACAAAGCATGTTATCTTATGATTATTTTACTCATTGAAAAAATTTTCACCTCATTTTCATAAAAAGTAACGATTTTCCCAAAATTTCCTTTACGAGCATAAAAAATGACGTCACGGTAGCTACTAGAGAAGGAAAAGCTTCGGTAGAGGGAGAGAAGAAAGCCGCGTTTAAAATTCAACGTTATGTGTAATTGTTAATCATTTGTTTATAGCGTGATTAATATAGCAATGTGCAACAAAATTACTTAAAGAATCATCAAATTCAGGTGTCAGAAAATAGAATGAAAATAGTTTATTGCCGGTAGCAGATATCCATCGTATATCATCGCACAGCCCATAGTGCAGCACCGACGATGGCTGTCAAAACTGTCAAGCGGCCAGAAAATCATAGCACAGAAAAAAATCGTGAAAAGTAAACATTCGCAGCTTGCTGTGAATTTTCCGTGGTTTTCCGTGGTGAAAAACTTCCCTGAGCCCCCGAAACAGGTACGTGCGTTATATTAAACCCCTTAAAGTACGTGGATGTGGTTATCAAAGCATTCAGTGGGCTGAAAGTGTAAAAAAACAGTCACTTTTTCTGCATCTGGCTACATTGCAAAAGCAAGCGCTCTAGTGCTCGTATCGGAAGGAACGGCGTTATGTTCTTCATGAACTGAAGCCCCTCCCCTCCCAAAGATATGCGGCTTGTGGTAGCAGTAATAAAGTTATTCATATGGCAGACACCCTGTGTAAAGTTGCTGTTAAAACATTGCGAACTGAAATCCCTGGTGACAGGCAAGCCTACTATGATAACGTGCTAAAGAATGAGTGTAAAAAACGCAACTCCTCGAGCTGGTTCCTGCGCTAATTATCATCAGCCGTGCAATACCAGTGCGAGTCGCCATTTTTTTCCTCCCTCTTCGCTGACAGTCCCCAGCGGCATGATACGATATTGCTCCAGGTGGAAAACTGTTCTACGTATGGTTGCTGAAAGAGGCATAAAATTAAACACTTCAAAAGTGTACATTAAAATGTTTCGAAAAAACTTGTCGTGTGTAGGAACGGTTTCGTATATAAAATATCATAGTGGCCCTAAAATACCTCATAGATATGGAACATGGATATATGAAAAGAGTAGCCTTTCCATCCACAAGGACGATGTGGCAGTTTGACTAGTGCGATGTTGTTTAATCTTGGGTAGAGGAAAAAAAAACGAATGTTTCCGTGTGATTCATGTAGTATCATCGGCTCGGGTATGAATTCCAAGAAAGCAGGCAGGCTGCGCGGGGAGCAAAAAAATGTACAACCGCCCATTCGTCACGATAACCAGCGGACGTTGTTTGGTGGGACGGTCTGGAACACCAAGGCCTTCCTGAGTGTGCGTAGTGAGATACTGATAACAGAATGCATCGTTGGGCCGGCTGAACCGACGTGGAAGAAAACCGATTTCCTGGTCGAGTAAAAACGCCCTTCCACACGGTAACCCTTTCGCGCTGGTTTAGATGAAAGTGAAGATGAGAAAAAAACACACTCGCCCGTATACCGGACCACGGGTATCCCATTAGTATCCGGGCTGTGTACTTCGGTTCGGTACACATTTGGGGCCAGGCTAGGGCAGGCGAACGCTCTGCTTCAATGAGCGGTAGCATGGTTCATTTTTCGTGTTCTAAAATTAAACGCATATGAAATCATCATGCGTTATTTTTGGCTCTCGCGTAAACTACCACCATCGAATCTCTAGTGTGGAAGCGTATCGTTTGGGTCCATCCCTTCTGCTCCTTCTGTTTTTTTTTTCGGGACGATGGACGGGTCGAAGGGTGAAATGCGCCCAAGAGAAGAACTCACTATCGACAAACTCACTGCCGTTCATCTGCCGGTGAAATACACAAAATCAATGTTGCCTTAACAGGGTTACAAACAGAAATGTGACCTCTTGCTCCCTTGAGACGATTTTTTCCCTTTAGGTGAAAGGTTGTCAATCAATTGGAACCCATATGAGATGAGATGGGGAAGGCTCATGTTGTACAACCGCCATCCATCCGCTATTAATGAATACTTCATCCAAGCAACCAGCACAGGGATGTAGACCTTTGCTGTGGTACTAATTTTGATTGACCTCCGTTGGGTGCTGCAAAAAGGCATTGTGCAATTTCTTGCACTATTATTAGTGCAGTACGTTACTCTTAGTGAGGCCTTCACGTGATTTGCGTTTCCCACCATTCGAGCTGGTTCATGCAGGTGCCAAAAGGTGCATGGATTCGGCTGTACACGTTGATCACCCCGACATCGGTGCCGATGGCCATCATGGATAGGACCTTTCCGACAGATGACTGTAAAAAAGATCCCACAAACAGCCGGTGCATATCGGCGCCCGTTCCACTTGGTCTCAACGCCAGATTGATGTGTGGTCGGTGCACGGCTCGCTCGATTACCGGTTATCAAAAATCATCGCGCTACTGCAGCTCGCTTTCGATCTTTACGTTTTACACAAGCACATCCTGCCGGCACGGGACTTCTGGAGCTGCTGTCTGATTACTGCCCGCGATACCGGTTCGCCTTGGGGTGATGGCGGCGTGATGGCGTGATGGATTGAATGGTGAACTACATTCGGACGTTCGGATCTTGGATCTCTCGTCCGGTGCTGGACGGTGAATTCCAAAGACCGCGCGGAAGCTGCGTACTTGGTGTGCAGCACCGTCCCAGCGGAGGTGCTGTTATGAATGGCACGTTTTGTGGTGTTGAAGTCTGATCCCCGCACCCGCACGGATCGCGATTAAAAGAGCAGATGCACTCGGGAAATGATAGAAATAAAAAAAAAGTAACAACACCACTGGTCGCATTTTGCAGTTGCGCCTGCACTTGTCCCGCTACATTGCACCACCATTTAAAGTGAGCCTGGGCGGTTTGGAGCGCTTCCAGTGGAGAGGAATCGGTTCGACAAAACGTACCGAAGACCTTCGGCGGCTTGCTGATATCATTGCTGAACTATTTCTGTGTGTCTCACTCTCTCTCTCTCGCTCTCTCTCTCTCGCCATTCGGTAAGTCCGCGTGGTACGCTCCATCGCAGGGCACAAATCCCGATGGAGGGATTCGAGTTTAGCTGCTCGATTTCTGGCTACGGTCGTCAGGGCAGACGCCTTCGCAATCGACGCCCAATCGGCCATAGCACCTTGTGCCGGGGGCGGAATACTTTTTGAACGCGGTTGTCCGCACAACCTGTAGTGAACGGCTCGATGGATAAAAAAACAGGCAAATCCTACGCCTCCTCGCGCGCAATACGTTCGACTAATCCCAGCAGCACAAAAGGCTGGTTGGTGTTGAAGTTTTTACTGAATGAATGAGTAGTTTCGCTTTGATGGTGAAGCAGGAGAACTGAATAAAGATCGCGTCCAGCAATGGCGCGAACTTGGCCGATCACTCTGAGCGAAAATGGGTTTACACGGGATCCAGTTATCTATCGTTTGCGCAGTAATGGATTTTATGAATGAATGTCAACACGAGAGAGCTCGATCAGCTGGGGAAGCTAGATGGGGAGTTGAACGCGGTTTGAACATAAAACAAATGGGGCAGAACGTTACGCCCTGGATTAGATCGGACTTGGAAGTTAGCGATCAAATTTCCGTCACCAGTAACTGACAGAATTTGCTTCTATATCCTTTGGTAGAGAAAGCCCACCTTTCGTCGAAAGTCACAGGCCCTGGAACATGAGCAAGATCGACGAATGGAATGTGTTAAGTTTCGCTGGCTTTCCCTCCGAGAAAGCAGAAGCAAAATCAACCTTACAAGTGCTCCCCTTGGTGGCTCCAAAGGGCACACCTAACCGCACCGATCGGTCGTCCCTTTTTTGGCAAGTAACGGTAGGGCATCATCGGACAAGTGCAGCAGCGCTTCACGATGGAAAGCAACCGGCATCAGGGTCCGGTCTCCGAAGGAAGGGCCTTTATTTCTCTCTGTCTCTCTCTGCGTGTGCATTCCAATGGTTTGATTTTCTCTTATCAGTAGGGCAAACTTTCCGATTGCAAAATTTTACATGCTAATTTGTACCTTTGTCGCGCCATCCTGCTACATCAGATGCCATCGGGCACGTTGCTGAAAGCATACGCTTCTTTTTCAGGCCCGACGATCAGAGCCACCTACCCAGCCGCGATGAAGCGCAAAATGCGCAAATAAATACAATTATCCGCCATCAGCATTTGTTTGCCAGAAGCGTCTGCGAGAAGGGTTTGATTTTGCGCCCCCACTGACAGAAACTGGTCGGATTTCGTGCGCACGAACGATCGCGAACGTCCGATCGAGCACCGGAGTACGAAGTTTGCCGAGAGTAAACGCGGTTCAGATCGCGCGCGCTTGCATCAACGGTCGCATTTCGTACGATCACGTTGCCGGATCCGGTACCAGTCGCGGTTTTGCTGCGTATCAGTTCGTTGCTTGCTCTGTCCGCCGCGTTGTTCTCATTGAGGGTGTTTTTTTGCATCAACAGCAAACTAGATAAGAATTGCGTTCGTGCGCGTGTGAATGCTTGCGAATTTCTTTCTACGCGTGGTGTGTCGGCTTTAGAGTGGTTTTGAGGTAAGAGTGCGATTTAAACTAGGCGGTAGTTGACACGTGAGCATAAGTTATCAACCTGTGGTTGTAACCTGTTGGCAAAGGGATCCTCGGCAGCTCAGTGAGAACGATCCCTTAAAAATGTGAGAATAGTGCAAAAAAAAAAATAATACAACTGAAAGAAGTACGATCAGTTCGACTGTAGTGCTCAAGGGTGGTGTATCACCTCCCGAGAACAGGTTGATGTGACTCGTCTGCATGGTTTTCCACGCAAATGTTCCGTTTTGGATGGATGCAAACGTACGCCATCATTTTCCACAAGTTGTTTGAAATCACGTTTTTGGTTTTTCTCTCTGCTCTCTCCGTCAAGTGTAATTAATTTTGCGAATGATGCGTTTAATTAAATTACGAATCCTATTCGATTCTCGCGCACATATCGTCAGAAGTTTAGTAATAAGGTTGTGCCCGAGAGGGGTTTACGGTATTTATTTAAGTCCAGTGGAAATAAAACATGCAAACGCAACAACTGGAAGATGTGGGAGATACATCCGGTGAACTGTGTATGTTGCAAGAAACGCGCCTCGAAGCTCCTATCTCGCACGCTAACAAACTAGCTGGCGAATGAGATGCGGTATTAACTCAAGAAAATCGTGCACAGTTTGTTCACATCGCCGACGACGGCAACATATATTAGTAAACATCGTACCTCGAGTGTGTGGCAAACATCAGAAACAGTGTATTTATAACATGGAAAGCGGCTAGACGAGCAGTTGCGCGGCTGAAACATAATTTTGCGCCCACAACATCTTTCTCGCCCCCCCCAGGGGTAGAACCTTCGAACCATTCCTACTCCTACTGCCAGGGCAAAGGAGCTACTATTTCGTTAGTGCGCCCTGCCAAACCATCAACATCCGATGGAAATAGCCCCGACAAGATCGCACACCGGTGACTGATTCGTCCCACTCAAGTCCACCGGGCATCCTTGTAAGTAGTGCGCTGCCTTTTGGTGCCACCTCTGC
Organism: Anopheles nili; assembly: GCF_943737925.1. NCBI lineage: Eukaryota > Metazoa > Arthropoda > Insecta > Diptera > Culicidae > Anopheles > Anopheles nili. Next base: position 50,774,735 of record NC_071292.1, read on the forward strand.
CACTCGACTTAGGTCACTATGCTTCGCGATCTCCTCGCGCACCAGCCAGGCATAACCTCACAAACGCATCCGTTTTTTTTACTACCGATCGTATCGGCGCCCCCGCAAAAACATTTGCGCAAACGGCGCGATTCGATACGTTCGCTTACAGGGGTAGTTTGCTTGGGTGTTGGATCGAACTCGCCTTGCTGTGGTGGTGGAGCGCGCGTTGTCGCTCCTACGTGATTTTCGTGCAACATTGGGGAGGGTCTGCCAGTGGTTAATTGGATAATGCGGAGGCTGTCGGTGAAGGTTATGGCTGGTGTGAGACCCTTCGGGTTGTGTTGCAGCAACTGCACGCTTCTCGCGGTCCGTGATCGTTGAGTTGGCTAACCAATGTAGATCAGACTCTCGTACGGGTGCAGATGGAGGTGTTGTTGGAACTCAATGAGAGTCAGCAGACTTCCAGAAATTGCATTGACTGTACTACATTGTAGTTGATTTTTTTTCTAATTGTAGAACAGTGGTGTTCAATGTTGGATAAGCAAAGTAAATGTTTTGTTAGGAATTGACCGTTTAAACTGACGCTTTCTTCAATTGTAAAGGACTCGAAATGTGCAGTATTGTGGATCGATATGATCCATCCCTATATATAGGAACGGGAGGCATTTAAAATCCGCTCTTTTGGTCTGCTCTCTGGCAGTTTCACAATCTTACCTCATAGTCTCATGTTCATGATCCCCCCCGATCTGGGTGTACGTGAATGAAACAGATTTGATTTTTTTTGTCGATTTCGTGAAGAGCTCACGGAGGGTAACATTTCCCCAGAAAATCCGTGAATCACCGGCGACACTGGCGTGAGTAATTCACTCTCCAATCACGAGGCCTGCACTTGCCAATGCCACGTCACGCGCGAAACGAACCACGGTGCTGTTGCTGCTGCTGCTCATTTGGCGTCTTCTGGCGATCATGTATGCCAAGTCGCATCCGGTTAACCAGTTTTGTATTCCACACTCCGCCTGTAGTGGTGATTCCGTCGTGGTCAGCTTTTCGCGATCACAGGTGTGTGTCGCTTTTTTTTTGTGCTTCTCCCCTTTCTTCTGTGGGTATTTTTATGTGCGCTTATGTATGGTGCTTTTTCGACTGTTCGTAGGGCATAAAGGAACTCGTTTCGCGCAAGACACTCGTCCTTCGTTTTCATTACGTCAGGGAGATTTTATGTTCCTTTTTGTTTGATTTCTGTGTGCTCCGATGTCTTTTTCATTAGGGGGTCAGTTTCTCTCGCTTTCTCTTAACTCATGTACCTTTCCATCTTTCTCTGTCGGTCTTTTTTTGCATATAATATTTTCTGCAAACCAGAGTTGGCTTACAGCCAATCAAATTTTTTTTTTGGTAAAACCTTATTTCCATATTTTTACCAATCAAATATATTTGCATTTGATCCAAGTGGTGGAATCCGATACGAAGCTCCGGAACAGCTTTCTTCCCACCTCTGCGATGCTGTTACATACCCAAGGAAGAGAGTTTCGGCAGGTTTCAAAACACACCGTTCGCTCAGTGCAAGTCATATTTTGGTCGAACTCGAAATTCGAACATTTAGCTGGTGGGCCGTTAGTTATTTAGTCGTTGGCGCCCTCACGCAGGGGGCTGGATATTTTTTTCCTCGTCCGCGCACGGTAGTGTCTTCGACTGGGGCGAAGCTATAAATAGTTTTTGATCTCGCCCGAACAACCACCAACCAACCGTCAAGAGTGTGGTCATTTCTACAACGCTGCGTGTGCCGAATAGCGAGCTTCTTATGATCTCAGCTTCCCCAGAAACATCTGGACTGGTTGAACGAGCTCGGGTTCTTCCGAACGCCGCTGCTGTTTTGTTTGTGATATGCAGTAGATGGTTGTTTAGGGGAACAAAAAATGAAATATGACTAGACAAACTAGACGGCCAAGGATCTTGGCTTGTGTTCATAATGAAGTCAATGTTAAATTTTGTCGTAATTCGTTGAAAAACCCAACACGAGTGTGCGGTTTGCATGAAATTGTGTGTATTGCATCACGATCGTACCTCGAACTAACACCGGATCCCGAGAACTCATACTAGCAGCAACGGAAAGAGCTTGATCATTTGTTAGCTGTACCGTACAGTAATGATGTTGCTGCCTGTCACTCATTTCGAATAATAGCTAATGAAGACGAGGCCGACGTAGTGTCTGTTGTCATTTTCACTTTTTTATGGTTGTTTTTGTTATTTTGCTCAATTGCTGCAGCATTGTCATTAAATACCGTTTTTTACTTTGCTTATCAAAAATATATGCCTTAAGGTTCTATGGGGTCAAGAAGTTGACATTTATTCTGTTGCATATTGTGTGCTATTTTAATTTAACATGTGTAAGAATCGCAGTACAAGCGACCTGCGTTCGACATTTTAAATTGGAAAAGCAAAATTTGTTGTTCTTTTATTACGTATATTTCAAACAATAGCGCCAGTCCTTATCACATATTCTAATCGAACTTGAAACGGTGTTTTGTAAGACCGGTTTATCAACATAACAGGTTGCCCACCTGTTTTCCACTATTAGCTGAGCCGACAGCGAGCCCGAACTCGATCGAACCGCGTTGCTTTGGGGCTGGGTAAGACATCATTCCAAGTTAAAGGCCGCCTTGGCAATTCGAAACGTCGCCAACGAAAAGCCGTATCGCTTACGGACTCGATCGATCGTCGGCACAATTGAATGTTGCGGGACCGTCAATTGGCTTTCATTGTCACGCGTACGATCGCCGAAGAGCAAAAGCGACCATTTGCTCCGGGCTCGAATTCTCAGCATCCCCACTCAGAATTAGCCAACGGACGTATTGGTTCAGCCTCCATTGGCCATTACTGCACTATTACCTCATCGATGATGCGCTCTCGCCTATGCTCGCGGCTCTCCGAGAACCTCCAGACCAGGCTACTCCGCTAATTGGAAAGGTTAATTTTGCGCGCTTCGCCCTCTTGTGGTCTCTCGTAGCGAAGATCTTTTTTTTTCAGCCTCCACGATCATGACGTCATGGACGTCATTTTTTTTGTCACTACCCACGATGCTGTTGTCCTTGGCGAATCGGGTTGTAGTATCTTTTCGACGTCGCCAACAACAGCAAAAAACACACACAGCTGACCTCATGGGAGGTTGGTTTGTTGGTTGGGATACGAAAAAAAAAATCACAACCACACGTTGGTGTGCGTAATTTGTTTGCACTTCCGCCCCAATCGATCGCCATGATCAGCGAGTGGGACGGGGTAGCAGAAGCTGCAGAAGCGTTCGTTTACTGGTATCCGATCGTTCCGTGCACGGGCGCCATTTATGGTTTCCCTTTTAGGACGTGGCACGGTGTGGTGAATAGCTAAAACATTCCCCGAAAGGAAATCCAGCAAGCGCGGAAAAGAGCGGACTGTCGTCTTGTTGCGAGTCGTTTTGGCCTACCATGAACCCGCGAGGAGTCTTGATCGGCTTTTGGGGGGAATGAGACGAGAGAAGATCTGTTAGAATAATAAACATAACCTAAATTTATCTCGTAACGCCCCACCGAACGGATGATCAGACAATGGCAGCGAGGTTGGTTTGGAAGCGAACGGCAGTAGTAACGGCAGAAACGGCACAGGAAGGAGAGAAAATAAAGGGCCAAAAAGCGAATGAAACGCAAACGAATGTTTCGATCATTTGCATCGAATGCCAAAGCGTACAGCGTTCGAACCTTTGTGCCGCTTCTCGGCCACCGCTGGGCACGTCTTAGATCTTCAACATCCCAAATCCGGAAGGTGTAAACACGCACAAACACACATACGAGGGCCCTCCTTCCTTTCTCGCAGACGTAACGCCATTGTTGTGCAAAGGGAGTTTCCCCATTTGGGCGAGGCCGAAGAAGACGCGTTGCTTGCGCGTGCAAATATGGCGCTCGTTTGCGATGATTTAAGCCCTCCGCGGTGGTTAGTTTAAATTTTGACGTTTCCAGTAAACATCCGAGAGCGTTAATTAAATTACGAGTTGACGGTATCCACGTTCTTTTGCCTGCGCCAAAGCCGGCCATTCTGTGGGAGAGGTCTCGGCGTGCGAAAGAGGTCATCCGGTCAATAATTATAAACCACCGGCATGTTGTATATCCGCAGGGCAACCGAGGTGGGCTATCGGTTTAAAAGTGTTGAGCATTTTAACGGCTGTGCTTACCTTGCTGGCGGTGAGTCGACTGAGCCTAAGCTTAAAAAATATTGAAGTGAATATTTTACGATAAGTTTGGCGCCACACGACTAAGCTCTGCTGCTCTGGCTTCTGTGAGCTCTTCGTCAACGTCGGAGATCCGACGTTAGTAAATACAGTCTATATAAGGCATGTCCTGCTCAGTAAGGCAACCGTCGAGGAAGGTAGTTTAGGGTTTGCTCCATCAAAACACTTAGACCTCGTGCGGTTCGTTCCACGAGCGTACGATACGATTGATTTAACGAAGGGCGATGGGACCTTCCATTCCCAATGGGCTCGGCCGGATGGTGCAACGTAGAAGGAAGACAACCAATCTAGAACCAACGCTGCCGATTTGCTGAAGTGTCCAATCGTGCACCGTTCCGGAACGAGCGGTAACGATCGTGAATACTTAATTTATGTTGCCCCCATCTCTCGTGGTGATCGCTGTTGATTGGACTTTGGCTCTCGCGGGCGCTGAGATTGCGCAAGAATTTCCACGGAAATGGTTCCTGTTGGGATGGAGATATTTTAGTCACTTTTTTCGCCGGATGTATTTTCCTGCGCGCTGTTTTAGATGCTACCGTTGAATCTCGTTATGCAGAGCTAGCGCTACAAACACACACACGTAGGTCTCGAAATTCCTTCGCGATGCACCCTAAAGCCCCTTGGGGTGGTGTTTTTTTCACCTCTGCAGCGTATGCATTTTTGTGCCGTTTTGTTTACGAAGTGTCGTGTTTGAGCCCCGGCCGTGGATATCAAGCGTGTGCGCTGTAGGTTCATGGCTTTTCCGCTCATCGCGTTAGTCTCGCTGTCGATATTCTGGAGGTGATGGCGAAGTAGATAGTGACGTTCTATTTGCTTCTTGCGTTCGTTTAGTCCCTAATAGCGCACGTTACCGCGACTTAAACCACGCTGGGGAGCTGCGTTATCAGGCGAAGATTGTTTGCTTTGGTTTGGCGGTAACGCTTTTATCCGCATTCCTTCGTGAGCCGCATGCTTTGAGGTGGTGCTGACGGAGCAGACGGGCTGTTTGCCAGACTTACGATTAAGTCTCGAGAGTTTGGCTGTACTTTTTCTTTTATCGCTTAGTTGGATTTGCTTTCTTGAAATTTTATCACCACCTGAAACATCCAATCATGAGGTGTAGGGACTAGATTTCGAATGACCGGGGTCAAACATGGACTTCAACCCCACTCAATTTAAAAACGCCTGCGATACTCTCTTGATTTGTGTGTGGTTTTGAGCGTCCGTTTAACGCTACCTATCAATCTTGTCGCAACCACACTGGCAGGCGCAGCTGTTGACCGTAGCAAAGTGGCCATCTAGCTGGCCTTCGCTTTACGCGGGTTGCAACCTCGGAGGGGGTGTGGATGTTACCTGTCGGCCGTTGCCTTGTATCCAACATGGCCCTGCCAACATAACCTACCCGGTACTCGACGTCTTCCTAATGCAACGACGCACCGGTTGGGATTTCTCGAGTGCGGCTCGCGCGATTGGTGCAATATTTGTGCTGATTGTGCATATACTAAAAATAAGCACCGTCGACATACCTAGGCGAACTCATACTCATAAATCGCACACCATAATGCACAACTCACACTAGATTGATACATAAATTTCGTGCTACGTTAGCAAACCCGCAGCACTTTTTTTTGACCTCAGATTTTTTTTGACCTTATAACGCATGGACGAGGTGGAAATGAAAAGACCGGTTATGGTTGAAGCCACCCAACCGCACAGGAAATAGTCAGGAGGATGATTGTCTTGTTCGTGATGTCAAGCTAATCAAGGAGTAAGCAATGGGCAAGGAAATCCTCCGGAAGAGAACGTTCGTCATCGTGTTTTATTTGTTTTTGATTTATGAGTTAAGCATGGCTTCAAGTTATGACACATAAATCATACACGGCTTAGTAACACGATGAACTGAATATTTATTTTATTTTTTGGCGGACATTAAATGGCTAAGTAACGATATACGATATCAATATGTATCTCTTTCGTTTGATGTGAGTTACATGACGTGTTAGCTGTGGCAAAAAGTTCTGTCCCCATTTGCCTCCATGTGGTTTGTGTGAAGGCTTTTGACACAGGAACGTACGAGCAGAGTGCAGATAATCTCAACACCATATGTGCGAACAACTGGTCATCTGTCAGCGTTGAAACGGGAAACCCAAACCAAACCTCCTCATTTTTAACCAAACAGATCGTAATTTTTCGGATTATGTCAAATTCGAACCACTTTTTTCTTTCCCTCACGCGCTGGCGCTTAGCTGAAGGAGTTGCTTCATACGAAAAAAGCGGCTCACAACCAACCCGGTGGTGAATATCCTACGCACTTCCACAACCCCAGTCGTCGCTGTGGCCACGACTTCTCACGACGAGCGTTAATCGGCCTAGCGTGCTGCGATCGTTTTGCAATGTTAATATTTTCTTCTTCTCGAAAGATGTTTTTCCTATCTAAAAAGACACGATCTCATCTTGGGTGGGTGGACTATTTTATCCGTCACTCACGCCTTTTTTTTCCTCTACTGGCGCTGCACTGCACGTAACGGGTGATGCCGGGAAACAGCACGCATGCGATCTGGTACGAGGGTGTAAAATATATCTTCATCGAGCGTACGGCTGGCTACGATAAGTTATGCTGCATTCGTGTTCGGTTGTTTCCACCACAACTCATCCATCGATCGGGCGCGTGATCAATGCAGCTAACGATATCGTCTGCATGGGGCGTTTGTTGGATGTCGCCCTATTTGCATATTGGTTGCCCAGGTTGATTCCCGGCACGGGGAAGGTTTGGACGGACAAACTAAAAAGAAAGTAAAAGGCGTAGGTGTTTACGATCATATCGTCTTCACGCCCGGTGGGATACGCGAAAGAGCACGACTTTATGGTGTAATTTACGATCGAAACAGAAACACTGATGTAGAGCCGGAAGTTATTTTTCGTTTTCTTTATTTGTTTTGTTTTTCACGAAGGCGTACACAATCAAATTGGCAATTCACTCAAACCGTGTAGGAGAAGCAGTTGTTTGATTGTAACGCGTAACGGCTTTCTGATGCACTCGCACTTGGAGGTTTCATTTTTTTCGCAAAAAATAACCTCAAGCGTTTGAAAAGAGACACACAGAGTTCTTCCTACAGCACGGATCTGTTGAAAATCGCAGTTTATTTGGCAATCGCTAACGAAGTGACGCACAAATCGTCACCTTTACGGTGCCCTTTTTCATGCGTGTTCCACATACTGCAGCGGAGGACTGGCCTCGTTGAAAGATGAATCACTTTAGCGTCTTGCAGGGTTGGCAAAACGAGCTCATTCAGTAATGTTTTCTTCCCAAACGTTAAGCAACAGAAGATGTGCCAAAAGACCACGAGTAGCTTGGCTCGATTTGCTTCAGAGGGATGCGCGACTGACGCAGATTTAAAGTACTTTGAGTAGAAAGGGTACAGCCAAAAGCAACCCCATCAACAGTAACGTAAAACGATCGTAAACGAAACGGCCGAAAGAGGTTGCTTTTTCTCCTTTTCGTCTGGGTTTTCCGGATGCTTCGCCCTTTGCGTCGTTCGATGCGTCAATCCTCGATCTGGCGACGTTGAGATCCTCCTCGAGATGATGCGAAATCTTCCCGAGTCAACCGCGCCACACGTCCGGTGCACCGAGCGAAGGTGATCTTATAATTATCCTTCGTGCCCTAGACAGCAGCGTTCCGTGCAGACATGGGTTTAGTCACCGTCGCCAGTAATGAGACGTTCAGTCAGAGGGCGCGCGAACTTGTAAGCTTGAGACTTTGCCTTTGCCTCTCGGCATGACAAAGCAGTCTGGTTGCTAGTCAATCACGGCAGTTTCAAGCGTATGTGCTTGTGTGTGTGTTGTTCGTTGTTGTAATTTAATGACCCACATCGTAAAACGCCCTCCGTTGTGATAACTCTGGTGGTTCCTCACGAACGTACAGACATTTCCTCACGTACAGATGTGCTGGCTTTTGTGGAGGTGTTTGGTCTTTGTTTTGTGCTTCTTATTATGCATGCAAAAACCTTGCGTGTGAGACGTTTCTGTTTGTTTGATATCCGATTGGAAGTAACACCAGTAGCCAACAGTAATTTATTTTTAATCGGAGGTTTGTGTCGAGCGTAGGTGTAGGTGTTTTTTAGGATGTATTGAACTTTTACGGAACGTCGTTAGGCTTGTTCACTTTTGGTTTAAGATGTTTAATCATTGGGCATCTAAAATCGATAGTTGAACTGTCTTGACGATAAATTTTGTTTGATTTTTGTATAAAATGAAATCTTTATTACCAATTTAAGATTTTGTATTTATTAAATGTTTAGAGGTAGTCAAATGTTTATTTATATTAACCACACGAAAAAAATTCATGCAAAAAATGCTCTCTGTGGTTGAGATAGGTTTGGTTTAAGCAATATCAGAGTAACCTTAGCTGGGACGTTGCATGAATAATCGCAATCACACCGAATCGCACCAGAACAGCCGATTAAGTGCAGGAAGGTTGCGAAAAACAGGCAACAATACTATGTGTAAACAGTGACGATCGGAATGCAGCCGCAATGACTTCGCAGTCATCAGACCCTCTTGACGCCATTCGAAGTGCAAGAGCTCTAGCGTATGAGTGAAGTGCAGCTGCTCGATCGCACACAAGTCAGCGCAGAAAAAGAAACGCTTTTATGCATTTCTGACGCGTCTTGAAGGCGAACGGGCACGTAAGGTTAGTGTTTTTATTTTTCGTTCCATCCATCGTCACAACTCACCGGGAGTGTTGATTGGAGGCAATTTGGGCTAAGAGGAACGAAACGCTTTAACACATTTCGGTTTACTCGTCGAGATTGGGATATAAATGAGCGAATGGGGCGCGAATGAAAGCACTTCTTCGCGGGCTCAGAATAACATTGTTCTCCGTGTCCTCTCTGTTGGGTTCATTTCTGGATGCTGAGAGTTGGCCTCATTTCGTAAAAAGGGCTATGCATATATGCTGACATGCTGGTGATGTGTTTTAGTGGCCGAATGTGTTCTCGAAATTGGTAGGAAACCTATTCCTCAGGATTGAAATAGTTTCATGCATATCATTGGTACTACCACTATCTATCTAGTTTATGATGCCACACTTTTATGATTTCCCAAATATGATGCTTTATTGCTCAACTGCTTAGACTAGTTTCTTAAAATTGTCAGCAGCAACACACTTGTTAGTAATTGAAGCAGCGCAATATTTTATCACCTCTGGTGATGACGGAACTATTTGAAGTACACCGGCATGGTCCGTAGCAACAATTTGCACAGTGTCGCACTTAGCGGTGCACTAATTATTACATAGAGCACCATCTTGACTTGCCATTGTTTGTGAATAGATGTATTCATTAGTAGTTGATCTGTTTGTGTAAACCTCTTGGAAGCCGGTTAGTTTATAATACCGATATGCTTCGATCGCTCCGTAGGTATATTGGTGTATTTGATAGAAAAAATAAACATAATGGAGGCGCCTGATATTTTACTCGACCGATAGAAAGTATTTTTTTAATTTTTACTTTATACCGCACACTCTATTAGGCTAGAGTGACGTAAATGAACTGGTATTCGTTGGTGAAATGCGGGAAGCAGCCTATAACTCATTTTCCCCGTAGCGACCGACGCGACTTTCCTTTCCAAACATTTGCGATCACTCCCGCGGCCATTTCGCTGCATAGGGCAATAAATAAATCACTTGTTCGGTGGGGGGTTCTGCTAGTGCTAGTGGGGCGAGCAATAAAGCCCGCAGAGTAGGTGCTCCAGCTGCCAGCTCCTATGCTGATTAAATAAAAGAAACAATGAATATTATATTAGAATCGCATCGTTTGCCGTTTAAGTCGAGGAATTCGTTCTAAGGACTTTTCCGCAGAAAAAAAGGCCACCCAAGGTGCAGATCTGGTGGTACCCAACCATAATGAGTAGAATGCCTTCGGTCTGCGGGCACGCTGGTTTGTACGGGCAAAACAAAATGAACGCGAATCCACTTACGGCGACCGACGTGGCATAATCGGTCTCCATTGACATTTTCCTGGGATGCTGTGGAGGCAGAAGTCGCCCTTACGCCTACGGAACGAAGCCGGACGGGGGAGGGCCATTCGAGTATGGGTCACCGGGCGTAGGAAGGAAGTCTTTTTGGGGAGGAAAACGGAAGCTACCCGGCAAAGGTAACGGAAGTTGTTGACGATGCGATGCGACCTGAAAATTGTCTTGACTAGCGTTGTGGATGCCGAGCAGGGACACTCATATCATCCTTCGCATCCCCGCACGTTTTGTCTCTTTCCGGCCGCTCGAACGTGCGGCTGCAAATGCTGCGCTCCCGGTGAGGAAAACAAGCTCCTCAACGGTGCAAAGCCGGGGATAATTCCCATCCCAAGCCTATATCGGGTACACGAGAAGGATGATATCCATCGCCGCACCTCTCTTGTCTTGCGTATTTTGTGCCCATTGGGCACCCATGGAGCCTGGAGGAAGGATCGGAAGAACCGTTCCGGCGGATGGGGGGATACCGGAACGCGGGGGAGTCAGGGAAAGCGGGAAAATCCGTGGCGCCCGCCAGTCGGTCGCCAGCTCGAATTTTTTTGTCGATCTCTGGGTGGTACTGGGTTTTGCTGTATGTACAGCTGCTTTGCTCGGCGCATTATGTGCTCTTCTTATCCTCCGCTCACACTCGCATTGTTCTTTTTCTTCGTTGCTCTCGCTCCGTCTCTCTCTCTCTTGCGAGTTAGAGAGGTCTCGAGAGGGCGGGAGCCCGCTCGGAAAGTACATCCATTTGAACTCGTCCTTGCGAGATGCCACCATTTTTTTTCTTCTCCTGCCGCCTTTGCTTTCATCCAACGTTACTCTCGTTGCGCCTGATGGGAAGCTTTTCCTCGTCAGCTCGATTGCCACAGCTTCCTGGATTGCCGATGGGAAGGAATGCACGTGCGTACGGGTGGCAGGTTCGGTGTTGGAAAGTTTGCCACTTGGTTGCTCCTGCTCGCTTTCATCTTGATCCAAGGGAACCCCTTGGTGTGGAGGATGTGAAGATTTTTCTCGACGCTTTTGCATGTTTTGTTTCGCCCGCTTTCCCGTGCACCGACGATTGACTGCGACATCTTTTGCTGGAATCAACTTATTGTAATTTGATGATGTTAAGCGTGTGTTTAGAAAAGGTGCACCGTTACATACCTCGGAAGTTTTGTCGAAGGCACGCCGTCGATCCTTGACTGGTGGATAATTTATGCAGTTTGATTAATTTCGTTCAATTTTGTTTTTTTTTTCACCATTTCTAGAAACATCCAATAACAACAACATAAAATTAACAAAAAAAAAATCTATCAAAAATCGCTGGGAAGCAATCGGAGAGCAGCCACGGGGACATAACCACAGAACAGCACACAGTTTTTTTTCCACATACAGCACAAAACGAATATGAGAAGCAATAATTAGCTATTAGCAGCATCCGTAAATCTGCCTTCAAAGTGCCTTTAAAGAAAACGAAACGACGAAACGAAACGAGTGTTTGTGTATTTGTGTTTGCAAAGTTTTAGTGTTTAGTGTATCCAGTAAATTCGACTAACATACCAACGACAGTGCGCACCGTCATCAAAGTTGCTGGCGTAACGGCGCGCGAGACCACAATCATCATAAATCAACCTATGCAAAGTGGAGGGCTTCCGGAGAACGCCAACGGTTTAGAAATTTCAGCGAATTACTAACGGTAAGTGATTTTTACAATATCAGTCGTAGGATTTATTGTACCGCAACACAAATGCGCCTTTTTCGCGGCGCCGATGTTCGTAATTGAAAGTAAATAAATTGCTATTTTTTCGCGCGCGCGTGCTGGAGATATAATAGCTCGCTGCTGGATTGGGTAGAATCAGTGTGCTCTTATCTCACGGCAGGCTAGTTCTGTAAGTTTCCAGCTCGTCTGCTCAGCTCGCGCACACGGGGCTGGTGAAGAGCAGAACATCTCCTGCAAAGCTCGCCTTAAAGGGCACCGGCAATGGTGGAGGGACGAACAGGAAGGCTCACAATTTATCTGGCGCCAATCGGTCGCGCCACTGTGATGGCAGCTCCCGGAACCACCCATACGTTGGTCGGGATGACATTCCTCTGCGCCGGCAACCAGGCTACCAGGCGTGCTACCGTCCTTCCCGGACGCTGTAAGGCTCCATTAGGAGCTGTGCTATGCTTCATGCTCTCGAGAGTAGCCCTGCTGGGAGCTCGTCCCGGTCTTACCGAGCTCGAGCTGTGGGTAGCAACATCTTTCACAAAACGATAGCTGTTTATTCCATCTGTCAAATGGGAACATACGACGTGAAATTTATAGAAAGCTCCTAATGAAGCTTTTGTGGGGATAATCTACGGTTTTATAAAATGGCTACTGTTTGAACTTTGACGGTGGTTTAGTGACCTCCAAATAATCGAATATTATCAACAATTGTCAAACCCGTTTGTGTTCCATCTCATTGACGCCAATGGACGTTCATTCCGCAGCGTATTGATTCCGTATCCTTTGGCAATTGCAACTGAAACATCCCTCTGCGAGGTTGGTTTAATACTTGACAAAATTTGGACCGCAGGAAAGCGATCCAGGATGATGATCAAGATGACACAAGATGACCTCTGGCATCCTGCTCGCAGGAATGGCGGCAAACTGACCGCCGGACATGTGTCCTTTGACTTTTGCGACTCCCACTTGTGCCAGTTGTCGATGGGGACACACAGGAGGCATGGCGTTGCAGAAGGAGCCATGCAAATTCCTGTCCACTGACAGGAAAAGGAAGACAAATAAAATACCCTGCGAGGTTAAATATAGCAGCAACAAAATCATCACCTCCCCCATCCCAAAGTGGGCTGCCATTCGAATTTATTTGAGTTAGTTCTGCTTGCGTGGCACAAACACAAACACGGCGCGTGCAGAAGCGCTCGTTCAGACAGCACAAAGCTACCGTAACGATTTATGATCCATTTGATTTTGAATTTTCACCAAAAAAAAAGCAGGAAAACCAGTGTCTCTTTCCAGTGGAGCAACGTGCGGGGAGTTATTAGGGGTGAAGATTCTCCTGTTTGTAGGGTGGTGTGTGTGTTAGTGTCGATGATAGGCAGGGGAAAAGCGCTTATGTAATGGATGCGCTATTACATAGCCACGTGCAAGGGATGCCAAAACTGGGAGAAGGACCAAAGAGTACACCGCCAGCCCGAAAGAGAAGGAATTACTCTCATTCTGTTGACAGATAGGTGTATGTGTACCGTTGAAGCCATGTCTCACCAAAACAACCGCAACGCTTTCCCCTAGCAAGGATATTCGGAAAGATTCGCCACGGTTTGGGGTGAATATCGTGATGCCATGGTGGAGGACAACGTTATTGCGCCTGTGTACGATTTGACGCGAGTACCACCACTACGGAACCTGATCAGAGGGAAAAAAGGTATCGTGGTGTTTGCGCTTGCGTTCGAACGATTGCTGCACACAAGGCGTGTGTGTGTATTTGCGTGACACAAGCGCTTATCCTCATCCTTTGCTTGCTTGTGTGGGTCGCCTCCGTGTGTAGGGTGGCATTCGATACTTTTTAAGGATAGTACTCTCAATCATTACCATTGCCCTTTTGCTGTCTCACTCGTCCTTTCGTTCACCATTCTCGTGCATCTCGTTTGCGTGCAATGAGCAGCTTGAGGTGGTAAATAGGCATACACACACCCGAGATCGAACGCTGGCGCCGAAAAGCCGATCCTGCACAATCCCACGGGCCCGCCGCATGTGTCGCATGGGTTTTCGGACCGGTGGCGAAGAACCTTTCGTCGACAACCCGTTGCGGTGGGCTAACATCATTCTAGGCCTAGCCGTTGTTGCGATCGGACGGAAACGGCCGGCCAGACTCCGGTCGTCCGCTTACTCGCGCGAAGTCTCCGACTTGACCGCCACCAGAGTTTCTCCATCGGGGGACCACCGTTGGCCAACCGTTGGTTAGTCTCCTGGCCAGCCGGTCAACGTACGCTGGCTTTGGGTCGTAGTCGTGCTTCAGCCGTGCCGCGGGTAAGTCGTCATCGTGGGCCTGGATTGGGTTCCACGAATCCTTCTCGCCGGTGTCCGGATTTTTCCTGCAACATCTCGGCTACAAAAACTGGCCACTTTCCTGTGGTTTGGTGAACCGAACGGCAGCGGAATGTAGTGTTGCGCGTGCAAGAGCGTGAAAGAGTGTGAGCGTTCAGGAACAATGAAGCCTTCGCGAAGGAGCACCCGGTGCGATCCGGGACGTCCTTTCCGTCCGTCGTTACTGTTTTTGTTTTAATTGTTTTCGATGCGTTCGATTTGTTGCTCACAAAGTGCCTCGTAATCCAGCCAGTTAAACAGTGCTAGTACGCCTTACACCGAGTGCCTCTCGAACTTCGCAACAGATCCTGCAGAGCCTGCGTAGGATTCGCGTTGTAGTCCGCAAACCGACTCCTGTTACGTTAAGTTTTGTCGAATGAGTTGAGTTTTCGTTTTCGGGAGTTGCCTGAAACAAAACAGAGCGAAGAAAAAAATCGTTCCGCGGCGAGGCATTCGGTCATTTCGTTGCTCTCACAAGTGTACTTAACTCTCGCTCGAAAGTAGCCACGCCAAAGGCAAGCAGCGAAATCGGCATGCAGCGAAGGTGCACAAACGTTTGTGTTTCGAAGAACTTTTACCAAAAACTTCTGCGATCGTGCTGAGCTGGGGATCGGTCCACACCCGGCCATACCCGCCGGTATTTGGCCGCTTTTCGGGAGCCAATGCCATCCTCTGCTGCATTAAAACGTGAGTGTTCTATGGCCCTTTTGCTTTGGCTGTTTTTCTTTTCCTTTTACAAAGTTCGTTCAGTTGTTCCCGCTTTTCGTTTCTGCGTTTGGAAAATTGTTTTTTCCCCGTCATCGACTCGGCAAGCCGCTTGCCGGTTGCTATTTCCACACTGGGAGCAGCGTGGCATGCTGGGTTGAAGTCTGGGAAAAGTTTTTCTCCAAAAAATGCTTATCTCTTCTTCACCGTATGTGTTCTCAAGCGTGTGTGAGCGATCATCGTTGCGTGCTGCAGCTGAGAGATCGTTTGCTGAATAGATGTTTTTTTTTCTACTCTTTCCTTTACGAAACTAAAGTGATGCCGTGTATCGAATTCATTTGATGGCGGTTTAAGAGTTCAAGATGTCGAGAATGTGCTCTGAAAGTTCTGCACGAGCTAGGGTTATCGTTTTCCAATTCTCGCACGCAGCCAAGTGCGCTGCACCTTTGAATGGATGATGCTTACCATTATCGTGTTTGATTGCTTTATCGCACAGCGTTTGCTTGGAATGGAAACACTGAAGCAAGCCTGTAGAAACTAAACAATAATTTTATGGCTACGGTGGAAGTCGTAAACTTAAATCGGGCTTCACTTGTTAGCCATTTTCGTTTTATTATATCATCACCTCCGCCCAATAATTAACCAAACACATTTAGTGAACAACTCGCACAGTCCAGCACGAACTCAACCGAGCTGGACATTATTTCCACAGCACATGCCCATCCATCAATCAGGAAACCGTACTATCGCTTTCCAGGCGGGTTTTCCTTCGCTCTCTCAGTCTCGCTCGCGCTCGCAGCGACCATACAAACGTGGTCGTCGGCAGTAGCGTTGCCATCACGTGGCAGCAAACCGGAAAATGCTACACTTTTGTCTGGTTCTGCCAGCCGTGGAGCGTGGTTTTGAAGACCGCTCATCTACCATCCACCAACACGCGCTTACTGGCGCGCGCTGTACGAGTCCGCTGGAATGCGATTGTTTGACACTCGACGGTAGGCTGTGTAACCAGGACACGGTGTGGCTTTTTTTTGCGCACTCGTGCATTGGTTGGGGGGTTTTTTTTTTCGTTAAAATGTTGGAAAGCAGAAAGGAACGGGTATGGAAAAGTTTTAGCTGATGGAAACCCATTTCCACGGCCGATCCTTTTCCTTTTGATTTTGCGTGGCTTTTTTTTGTTGCATATCAGCACTCTCGTTGGCATTCTCTCTGTCTCTACTCACTCGATCGTAACCCGATCGGGAAATCCCCCTTGGGGGTAGGTTGGGTAGGTCAGCAGATCCCTTTTGGAAAGCTGTAAAGTTTTTCAGGCCCCATCCGTCCGTGTCCCGTCCGTGGGTGATTTTGAGGCGAACCGACCGGGAAGTTAAACCGGGTGGAAGTCGATTGTTCTCGTGATTGCGGCTTTTGCGCTCCCCTTGTGGGACTGCGTTCCCTTAGCCTCTTCTAGAAAAGGGCAAACTGTCCATGAAATGGCCTTTTTGTCTCCCCACCCACACTGGCTTCCGGCTTCGTAGGCTCGGGGAGCCGTCCAATGAGATGCGGGACGAGCCTTTCGAATTGTGAGGTGGCTTTGGAAGAAAAGCACTCGAAGAGTCGCCCGATTTGGGGTCTTTAATTACGTTTTCAAAGTTTTTCCTGCCGCTTGAAAGGTGCAATCCTTCGACGGAGTCGTTTAGGTGCAGTCTGAAGTAGGTTGGTTTGATAAATCGCTTGTTAGAAGCGTGTTTCAGTGCCACTGAATTCGGCTAAAAAGCGATGGTCAAAGAAGAAGCAACGAACACGCGCGATTATCGGTAGGCTTTTTCATCTGGGCTTAGCACACCATTCACCACTCATTTACATTTTTCGAACCCATTTTGCCCAAATCCACTGCTTATTCGGAAAACTCCAATTTCCATCTGCAGCTCTCTCTCTCTCTCTCTCTCTCTCTGTCCCTGTGTGTGGTTTTTGTGGATGGGAAAAATGCACAGAATTTGGGTGAAATGATAAAAAAAGTGCTGTCCAATACCACGACCCAGTGAAACCGGGTGTACCGATTTGGCTGAAGTTTTTCATATCGTTTGCGTGGTTCCATACCGGACCACGTGCCACGGCGGTGTTCGCACACAGCGAAATTCACCGTAAAAGGATGCCAAAACCAGGATAATAACACCTCGAAAAAGTGCGCGTTAGCCGTGTTTCGGGTTGGACAGGTTGGGCTGGTTGGCTGGCTGGCTGGTGGAGTATGGTGTGCTGTTCGAGTGCTCCATGGTTTTGGGAAAACTAATTTACGAAATTTAATAAAAATTTCGCACTCCTTTTTTCGCGTGCGTATGCGTGTAGCGCCCTCGCAGGAAAGAGACCTTGCCTTGCGGGAAGCGAGTAAAAGGGAGGCTGGTGCAGGATGTTGGGAAACAAAAACGAACAAATGTAATCGCAAAAAAGTGTGCCTAACCCCAAATGGGAGGGTTAGGTTTGGTTATTTTTCATCCCCGAACACTCACAGGCGTTTAGAAACATGGTACGGTGAAGAAGTCTTAAAGCTTGTTTTAAATACGATCCTCCTTTAAATTCTTCTCGCACAAATGTTCGTCATTACCTTTTTGTTCGTTTTCTCTCTTTCTATCTCTCTCTCTCTCTCTCTCTCTCTCTCTCTCTCTCTATGTATTTTAACCTAATCCTTTACCTATAACCGGCACTGTTTTTCGCGCAGAAAATAGGATGCCGTACAAGCGCTCCCGACCCGCTACCTGCATCGATTCCCGATATCGCCACACTAACACTGATCGAGTTTCGTTCCCCAAATTCACCATCGCGACTGCCAGCAGAGTGCCTTCCATTGTACCGTTGTTGTCCCCATTCGGGAGCTGTTGTTAGACGTGCACCACCGTTTGCGTGTGCTGCTCCACGCGGGGCTTAGCAGCAAGGACAGTCCGCGCGAGCCTTTTTCCGCTAAAGCCTTGCCTTCTGCGACATCCCCTGCGATCCACGCGTTAGTTAACCCACTCACATACAAAAAAAAAACAAACACGCACACACGCAGTGGCACACCAGCGCGTGCCTCACACAACGTGCCTTTCTTTGATATTTGCGCGGTTAGATGTTTTATGATTTTGTTTTGTCCCTGCACAAAACTTTGTTATTGCGCTCGCTCTCTCTTTCTCTCACTCTATCCTTCTCTCCGGTCGGTCCTCGGAGTGTGGGCAGTTGGTAAATGGTCGGGCGGTATCCTGCTGCGAGTTGAGGCAACCAGCAACACCTGTTCCGTTGTCGTGTCGCGGTTTCAACTCTCAACGCACGCCCGCGCCCCATTGCCACTTGATCGCCCTTGGAAGGACACGGCCAGGCAAGACGTTCCCGGTTTGTGCCTTTGGTATTTTTCGGTCGCTTCTAAGTTTCTACGCACGCGGCAAGCGACAAGAAGGAGCGTCGGCGTTGCCTTCCGGTAGTCCTCGAAGCCCGTGCCAACCCGCCCCTTCGTGTATATGTGTGCCGTTTGACCGTTTTGTGCGTGTGTGTGTGTGTATAGTCATAGACATTTGGTCGTAAAAATATAAACGCAAAGCAAAGAACAGAGAAACAAAAATCCCACCCCGCCCCATTTGGCAATTTTTTTTTCCATCGACTGCATTGTGTTCGCTGCCGTCCGGAGAGCCATCATGGATCAACTGGTGTCGCCGAGCGTCCTTGCGGGCTGGTAAGTGTCATGGAATGGTCATAATATCTATTGGGTTTGCGTTTGGTTTGAGACGGTGTATCGGCTGTTCGAAAAAACAGGCCATCGAACTAGCAATCGCTAGAGTGAGCTCGAAAAGTCGTGAAAATTTCTCCACACAATGCATAAACAACTGGCGCCTCCATCGGCGCCCAACGCGTGGGGTGGGTTTTTGCACTGTGCGCACGATAAAACGAGAGACTTCCAGCGGTCGAGCGATCCGAGTGTGGGATGTTAAATTCGTCACTTCCATTCCTGCGTTGGTTAACCACGGTGACACTGGTGACAGAGTTTGGCGCGGGTTTTGGGGAGCAATTCTTATGATATAGATAATCACACCAACCCACACACAGTTTGTGTTATCGGGCTTTATCGTTTTATATTTATCTTACCTTAGCGACCTGCTGTGCGTTCGAATGCGAAACTCAACCGCTGGTTGAAATATTGCCATCGAACGCAGCCCAGTAGCTCAGCCGGAGGTCAGTGGGCAGCATTTACTGGCATCAACCCCCCCAGGGAATGGGTCAAACAGTGGCAAAGGGGACCCGGAAGATGGGGCTACCAACTACACATGGGAATGTAGCTGGTGATGGACGATAACGAGCCCGGTGGGTTGAGCTTTGGTCGCTGAAAGGAATTCTCCATCTCCATCTCCCCATTTGTCCCATTTCAGTAAATTCCAGCCTAATTCGTCCCTCGCTGGGTTGCGTTTTGGGTGCGAGAAGGTGGTGGTTGTCGGCTCCTACAACCATTGGAAAATTCCAGCCCCCGGTAACGGGAAGGTGGGGGCGTTAAGTGGAACTGCGAATCCCTCGGAGGTTTGGAAGCAAAACCAAGCTGCACCAACCAACCAACACGTGCGAATGAAAAGCGTGCGACCTTTGAACCCACGCCAGGATTACTTCCCGTTAGCACACGGCGGCGATAGAGCAGCCCGTAACGCAGAAGTGGAATGTTCGCGGTATTTCAACGCCTGGCTGGTTTGACAGTGCTACAACGGGACGGTTGCAACAGTCGCTTGTGGTGCTTTTTTGGGTGGATTTTTTTTTCGTGTGTCTGTGCCCACGAAAATATCTATTCGGCAACCAACTGTCCTATTTAATCCGACACATGGTTAGTTAGGAGGATTTTTTTACCCATGTGTGTGTGTTTTGGTGGTGTCTCTCATTGCTGGTTGCAACATTTAACGAACCACTTCAAAACGATCCTTCAGCGGAGATTGATCGTAATTGATGCTTGCACACAGATGTCGCCTAATGACAGCGAGTTTCCAATTTCCATAGGTCAGCGTTACTGTTTTCCTTGTCGTGCGTTCGACTTATCCACCCGAATGCGGTCATAAATGCGCGCAGCTTCGGTACGATCTCATTTCGTCCCCACGATTGCACTCGCGCGGGCAAAAGCGAATCCTCTCGGCGCTGCTTCGTTTTGCACTATATTCGACCGACCGGTCGAAACCGAATGTCCTGGCAGTGACAGAACTCGCCATGCACGATAAATGATCTCTTCGGTGTTGTAGTTTTCTCGCTTCCATCTGCTGCCGCTGACTGGCTGAGAAGACCGAGGCCGTGGTCGTGTTGTTCGAACATTAATCCCAGAGAAAAATGGCCGGCAGCCAGGGGATGTGTGGGTGGAGCTCGCACACAAGCACGCGCGTGGCCTCTCCTCAAGCCTTGTTCAAGAACCCCGTGATCGTGACCAAGCACGATGCGACGAAGCTAACTAATTATGTCGGGCCCCGAGCCAGCGTGTGCCAGCGTGGGCATAAGGGCGTAATGGGCAATAACAGGAACGATTCGTTTCGTTTGTTTGTTTATTTGTTTACGAGCGATGGAAATGGTGCTCCTCCTTGCAGGCGCAGCGTTGCAGTGAACATGCAATGGTGCAACGTGTGACTGGGAATGCAGCTTGGGTGTTATAAAAATAATTCGACTCTCGGCACGCTCTTGCCATCGTGTGCTAGTCTGTCTGTGTACCAGAGGGGCACGACAACAGGCAACTTGTTTGTCCTTTCGAGGAGTTGCCGTGACCGGAAAGCTCTCGTTCTGCGAAAGGACGAAAGGAATTAATTGACATTTTTTGACCACAATTTAATTTGCCCGCTCGGTGACGCGCTTGATGGGCCACGATATGAAGCCGTGATAAAGTGAATGCCACTCGCTCGGACACGCACACATGTGTGCATCCAGGACACCAGAAGAGGAGACGATAAAAGGCACCAGGACAATAAAAGGCGTTAACTGGTGTCAATCGGGTCGCAATAAAGCCAAAATCGAATAGAAATGCTGGGCGTTGGTGGTTGACGGTACGAAGAGTAAAGAAAAAAAAACAAGGAAAACCCAACCCACAGTAATTCAAGTAACAGCGACCAGTCCACGGGAGGGCCGTGGAAAGACGGCTAAGGAGACATAATTCTCTGTAAAAATCCCTCCCACCGATGGAGAACGGAATGCGGATGGACAACAGCATTCCGTTCTAAAAGCGAACAGGACATGCTGGGAAAAAGTGGATGTGTCTGTTCCGAATTTATAGACACTCGCGCCAGGAACAACAGTGTAATGGTGAAACGGTTCCATCGCGTCCACTTCGAACAGCAGCTGGACTTAATGCCACAATTTTCCTGCTGGTGGCTATTCGCCGTCCAATAGTTATAAGTTCTTTAAATTACGTGCACCACGATGTGAGGGTCAATCGTTGTATTCGATGTCTCGATGAATTTGATTGGAATCCTTTTTATGCCGGAGAACTTTGCCTATTGACTGCCAGTCTATGGAAGGGTGCGTCTGGAATAAAACTGTTATGAAATTTCCCCGCACGACAAACGAAAGTGTTAACGAAATCTAATGTTTGTTTCCTTTTTATGCAGCGTTTATTCAAGACGGCCACCGTGTTTGTTTCTTTTTGAACACAATTTTCGGTACCATTTGTCGTTTCATCGCCCACGGTAGACCGGGCGCCTCCATTAGGCGAATTAATTCGTGGGTCCGCATTGTCTTTCACGCTACAACGATTCGGATGGATGATGGATGGCGTCAGGTTTTGTTTTCGGGCATTATTACGAGCACACGAGCGCAGGATGTCGGTTCCTCTGTTCGCCCGTTTCGAGACGCGGCACACGACGAGTCTGTTTGTCATCGAAACTCATTAGACGATGACACAAATGAACTTTTGCCATGGAAACGACCGTAAATGGACGCGTAAGCTGCGCTCATAATGCGTCGCCTCCTTGTTTTGTTTTGTTATGCCGCCCAAAATTTCTTGTTTCTCCGTTTCACGGGAAAAAGCGTCAACAGAATGGAGAATAATTTTCGGATATCTCGTCGCTCGCCCCTGCTACAAAACGGATCCTAGCTAACCCGTGCACGAAACGCCGTCACGGCACCATAATTCAATGGACACACCATCGGCAATCGGTTGAAGCCCAATCAATGCAACCAGCGCCTCTCCGAGCCCCCAATTAGAGGATTCGGAGCGATTTTTCGGATCCCTTTTCCATCCTTCTTCGTTAACTGCACTGCTCGCCGACCGACGAATTAACGCGTAACGTGAACCATCCCGCACAAACACACACACACTGCCATATATAGCGCAAAGTGTTCCTTTTTAGCTCGCGTCAAGCTGCTGGAAACAGTTTGGCAACATATGCTGGGGCAGGATCTGGTGGTGCCCGATTGGTTTGTGTGTAAATATTTCCACCCCGGCACCGAACCACTCGCAGCGAATGGGGGATGATTTATTTTTACTCACGTACCGAGGGACATCTTTATGCTCGACCAAATTCAATTCCGATCAGCCCAAATGGGCAAGGGACGATTGGCTCTAATTAGGATGATTGAACGACAGGGTAGCGGAGGCGAGTGAACACCGGATGGAGAGTGTATTCCAGATTCATATTCATCTTGGTCTCTTCGGTTCGATTTCGGGCTGAGTATCGCCTTTCCAACCAACGGCTGGCGATGGTGATAGGCTCCGCGGGAAGGGTTCGGTTGGTCTCGAAAAGGACGTAGCTGTCCCGTCGGTTGATGGACATCACAAAAAAGACGAGCGTAAAAGCAGGTCATCTTTCTCCCAGCGTCGGCATGATGCAGCCCGATCCAGAAGGCTGCTGTCAGCCGTCCATCAGCAAATGCCGGGGTGCGATAGTTAGCAGCATGGTGAAAAGTGTCACCATGGCGAGATTGTAACTAATTTGAGCCCAGCAACCACGGACGGCATTGCAAGGTGGGTGTTATGCTGGTGAGCCGGCAATTCGAAGTATGTACCACGAGTAGGAGGTATTGTACACGTTACCGACCCGGTTGCAGCCTTGTGTGGGTGTGTGTTCTCAGCGGGAAGTTACCTTCTTTCATCATTGTCATAGACGGGCGACCGTCGAACACAAAGGGCGCAAAAATTTTGACGTATCGATTTCTCCCACTCCCAAGTGGGAAGGCTTATGTCTCACCTGCAATTAATGCGGCCAGGAAATATCGCACTCAGAAGCACGTGCACTCGACCGTTCCACACTTCCATCGGCCTTTCGTAGGGAGCACACGCTGTTCGAAAGTTATGGATTGGTCAAACGAAATGGAACTGCAAATCACGGTCCCTTTCCTGCATTGTGCTGAAGAATAATGACAGCCATTTATTTTTCTGCTTCATGTCATGCTTGTGATGCTTTTGAACAATCGTTTGATGGGGAATGAACATAAATGAAACTAGATGCTTATGTTTATCTGCTTCAACCTGGCTTCGAGAGAGTGTAGTTTTATTCTTTTGCTGTTTTTTTTGTTTTTCAAAGTGATATTCTGCAAAGAACATAATTAATACCATCGGTGGTGGTGTGTTCTGGATAAATTAGAAGGAAATGACACACAAATTACGGAAGTGAGCAAATCGAACAGCAGGAGATAACGAAGCAACGGGATTTCAAAGGCAAAAACGGGCAGACAGACTTATTCAATTACTTCGATTCCCGTTGGGATTCTCCCATACGGCTCCACAGCAGGGGAGATCAACAACGACGGTCGTTGGGAGCGACGCAGACAAACCGATATTCTCGTGCTTCTTTCACGAGTCACGAGCGGAAGGAGTTAATTTTGCGCATCAAGCCAAATCGGCTCCAATCAAAGCCGACGATTTTCGAGCCATTTTTGACCATGAGCCGGTGTATCGCACAGAGCCGGGGAGGTAATCTGTTTCTTCCGTTCTCATTACGGACAAATAAATTATCTGCTAATAGATTAGACCCACCTATCGCCGCCTTGTTTGCCACGCTGGGCGGTGTTTGTTTGCTCACATAAACACCCTCCATCCCACCCACGGTGCTGTTTTTTTTTTGCAACTCATTTTCCTTTTGCTCCTTCCGGCCCAAGGGCGATCAAAGTTTTGTCAGCAAAGTTTGGACAGTCTTACGATTGCGAACCCAAAAATATTGGGCTAGCGTTTGCACTGGGTAAGCGGTTGAAGCAACTTCTACCATCGCTAACGAATCCCTTGCAACTTGAAGGAAAACTCCGGTCAAGTGACAAACAGCAGCCAAACCGAGCAGGCGGCTACCATCGGAATTGATTTTAAAAGGATTATTTTTCCATTAGGTTCAGCTTAAAATTGAATTCATTTTAATCAATGGGAAACCCAACAGTTTTATCTTCCTTTTTGTTCCTCCACCCTACTCTCTGTTTCTCTTTAAGTTTCTCTTTGTCACCCTGGGAACTCGCGCACGTCCCTCTTTCTGGTCCAGTGAGGTTTTGACACTGATTCTGCGGCATGCTGAGACCGGGTGTCCTGTATTTTGACGACAATGTTTTTTTCCTACACAGCATAGATACGACTCTTTTTTCGCAACTGTTTTGCTGTTCCATTTTCCGTTTGATCCTCGGAGAGAGAGAGAGAAAGAGAGTGTGTGTCATTTCGATGTCGGTTGGCGAAAAGTACGCCATGATGACATTTTGAAGCCGGGAACCAAGTGGGTGGAAAAGAATACCTAATAGGGCAACGTGGGAGGAAACGAGAAAAGGCCCGTATCGCACAGAAAATGTGTCAATAATTATCGGACAAACCCGTCGGGTTGGTGGACGTGTACTGTGTTATATTGGATCGCAGCTGAAGCAACTGCTTGAAGAGCACACGATCCAATAAGGGATGATTGGTCCATTTTTTGCATGCCCTTTTTATTATTTGTTAAATTATAACTTTGGCCTGCAACCAACCAAACGGTCCGTCGACCGAGAAGGATGAAAAGCTCATTACGAGATGTCTAATTCATTAATGAATGGTTGCTGATTTTAATTTTGAGTGTTTTTTTACCTCTTTGGGTTTCTAAGAAGTAATTACAGCTTGCCACAGCGGAGGAAATCCAAAACTCTTTTTGTCCTAAATGTTTTAAACAAAAGAGCTAGATCTAATTTTCCTAGTTTACTGAACTGGCTGTGATCACGATGGAGGCGCCCCATCTTTTACTGGTCCCAGTATGAATTATCAATTTGCGAAGAGCTTAAATAGTAATAAAGATATTTTTTAGTTAGATGACTGTCAAAACAAAAAATTGCATGCATATATAAAAGAATGTTGAAGGAATTGAAAATGTTGCTTCTTGAAATTTCATGAAACAAAATAATTTTCTCATGTTGTTTTTATCAGTCTTTGGTCACAATGGAGGCGCCCCATCTTTCACAAATATCATAATGAACCAGCTTAAAAAACTGAAAAGAACATTACAGTGGGTGTCTGTTCCAATAATCCGTCACGTGCGATCAACGTGCATATGTATGCGTAAATTACACGGCAATGTGTGACGGTTTTCGTTCGTAAGCAGGTTTTTCCTTTAACCGCATGCATTTTCCTGCATCACATGGTGGTTTAAAATCAACAAGATATCTTGTTTTTTTTTAAATGGTAAGTGAAATATTTTCTCACACACGGAAAAAAGGGCTTGAAACTGGAGATCACTGTGTGCTCAGTGGAGTGGGTCTACAGAATTTCGGTTTATTGCGTCCCCCTGCTGAATTCCAAAGCATGTGTGGTTCATGTATGGTTTCGCAAGAGTCATCGCCCCAGAGACCCCACAAACAGAATGAAACGGTTAGATGAGCAGATGATGAGCGAAAGAGACCGAGCAAGAGAGCATAAGCTCCGTGACTTTGCGAGTCGCATCGCCGTGAGTGTTGGGTCAAATTTTATATTTTCATTCATAAATTACATCCCCATGGGCGTAAGGCGAGTGCCGCTCGTCTGCTGGACGGTAGCGTTTATCCTTGCGTAGTTTCTATCGAAAGTAAAACCACCATTTGACGGCACACTGCTGGTCCGAACAAAGCGACGCAGGTTCATGTTTCCATTCTTGGGAGGGAAAATCACTCAGCTCAACCAATCAATCATTTACACCCGCTCGGGGATGTAGAGTTTTTTTGTGTTCGTTGATGTATGAACGTTTTTAAAGTGGAGAAAGCTGAGGCCACTTTTTTATCGATCGAACTGTGGCTATATTGCTTTAATGATTGTCAAAAGTTTGTTTTTTCTTGTGTGTGTCCTTTCCCTCTTTTTAAACCATCCAAGGTGAAATAGGAAACCTTCTTTCATCGTTTGCACAAGAAAGGCAATCGATTGTTGAGCGCACCGTGTTGGTGGGACGGTGTCTCTAATGGAGATGGTATTGGTAATCGACAAGGCGAATCCTTCAGCACGAGGAAGGACGAGAGGACCACCCCGTCTTGTGATCCATAAACCATCTCATCTTGCACGTCGACGATGGTTGATTACCAAAGCGAGCGCACCAACGGACGCATTTCGAAATGAAAAATGGTTCATAAAGCAGGAGCGTTGAGTTTTCGCTGCCAGTGGCGTTTCGGCAACACTTGGGAGTGCCGTGTGTGTGTATGTGGCCTTCCCATGCCAATCACCCTTTGTGTGGAAAAGGCTGCCGTCTCTTGATAATGCCAATGCGGGGTTGGCCTGTCACCAGAAGTCACCAGTAGCCTTGTGTCAGTAAGTCGGAGAAAATCGTCTACAAACGTTGGCGGACGACGGTTTTGCTAAACGGTGTGCATATGGCGCTGTCCCGGTTAACCGAAGAGGCGATGCCCAAACCACTCGTACACCCTGCTAGCTAGGTTGTAGTCTTTCGGCGAAGAAAGGAATTTTAATCCTTCTTAAAGCAGCTCATAAGCCGCTCAACGAAGACAAGGTGAGAAAGAAGAACCTGAGTGTGTGTGTGTGAGAGAGAGAGGGATAGAACGCAACCAAATTCGCTTGCTAGTCATGTGTCTCATCGCGCGATGGTGTATTCAAATCAACTTTGACAACAAACTCCTTCTCTACCAGTACACTAACACACACACACATACATATGTGCCCCAATGTCCTCCCGGCCTCCTACGGGCTTTTCTTCCTCCTAAGGGTGTGCTTTGAAACGTCGTTTCTAGAATGGCTTTTTACGAACTCGTCGAACTCTCCGTCGAGGCCGACTATTGTTTCTGACGGTGTATCCATCTCCGCTTTACGTAACACATGAAGCCACGCGGCAGGTATCGCAGGATGTAACGGATGGAAGGATTGTTTTTCGACCCACTGACTAATTTTCGACTCTACCTACCGGCACCACCTGCAGAAAAAGGTTGAAAGAAACCCCTTTCCTGTAGGAGGGCGGTTTGGTGTCATGTTGCTTGCTGCATTGGTCCTTATCCACTAACATTTACGCACCACTCACACCAACCTTATCGTGTTGCGTTGCGTTATTGTTGTGTTCGAGCGCAAAGGGGGTGCTTGTGCGTTGGTCTGGGTTGTAGCGGGATAAGATGAGCAGGCTAAGCAGCATATTTCGCCCACTAAATCCTTGCCGCATTGGTGGTTGTACGTCAATGTGCATGTATGTACACTGCGCAGAAGTCGTCCCATTTGCGAAGGCAAACCCACACATCTACGCGGAGCATTCCAAAATTTTCGTGCCACGATCAATGGACCGGTAGGGGTTGGGAAATAGGCACAAGGGTGAGTTTTCCCTCCCTTCCGTATGGAGAATGGAATAAATTTTCAACTACTTGCACACGGGCACACTGGAACACCCCTCGTTCGGTAGGATGAAACGTCGTGGTGGTAGTTCGGTACGCTGCTGTCCTGTACAGTTCAGTCGATTGTACGCCACCGAAGGAGTAACAAGCGCAAAGAAGTGAGTGCGTCCAAAATGGTGCTTCTGTTCGATATTTTCGAGTGAATTTCCATGTTTTGCATTCATCTACCTTTACATTTCGTTTGGCAATTGTTGTATCGAAAGCTCGGAATATGAAACTAGGAGTGGCCGATTGTTTTACGTAAGGTTTTGTGCAATAGACGCTCGCCTCTTTAGGCAGACAACGTGAACGGCTCGTTTCTCTGCGTGTGTCGGTGTATTTGTGCGCTGAAATAAGGATAATATGGTTATGGGTGAATCCCTCCTTGCGCGATTACGCCCGACTGGGGCGTAAATATCGGTACAACGCGACGCCGACGTTTTCGTGTGTTGGTGTTGCTCGGGTGTGTCGTGTTGTTTTGCACTTCCACCACTACACCCGTTCGCAGCACCCACGTCCTTTAGGTGGAAAAACTTGAAAAAGTGTGTTTTTCGTCACGTTTTCCCTACAAACCGTTAAATTACTTATACAGTAAAGTTTCGGCGATTCGCTTGAAGTGGAAAAACGAAAAACTGGCAAATGTATATCGATTTCATTTTAATTCCGTGAAACTATGCAGTCTTTTAATTGATTTAGGTGAAAGTACGCTAGCAAATTGATGCTGGTTTGTGAAACAGCACAAACTGTAAAAACTCATCAATCTAACCGAACACGATCGTTCAACTTAGAGACTACGTAAGGCCAAGGTCCCAAAAATTCAAGTCACAATGCGTGCCAAAAAACGGTGAGTTTTTGAGTGCAAATAGAAAATTAATTCAAAATGAACATTTTTTTATAATTTCACGTTATTGGTTAGAAACACACAAGGTACAATTGAAATAAATTCATTTCTATTAAATTTATTCATTATGTCAAATTTCGAAAACACATTTTTTGTTTGCAACCTACGTTCCTTGATGGACTGACTGGAGGAGCCCGATGGAGCCATTTCCGTTTTAAATTAATACAAAACAAATTCATTTGATAGATATCAATTTGGCTCAATTTGGGGTTTGAAGGAATCCGGCAAATAAAGTACCTCCCTTCTTGAAACCCTGTTCGGGTACCTATAGTACTTTAATGTTAATGAGGCATAACGGTTAAACGATGCATCCGTTTGGTCTGGTCTTTTCCCTCCCACCCGTTAAACCGATTTTACTGCTTATGGCGGTATCAAGCTGTTCGAGGAATAAGATGCTGGCGAAAGTCGAGATGGCGAACAAGCCGGAAATGTTAGCATGCACCATAAATGGTAACCATCGCCATTTATTGGTTTTAATCGCTCAAGAGGCAAACAAATGATAACGGTGGGCATTTCAAAGATTATTTGAATATCAGAAATCGTCCACACAACACCTTGTGCCTTTTTTTCTTGGGTTCGTCTGTAGGAAAAATAGTACTTGCTTTTTCTTTCTAGCACCCTTTAAGGGCTCCCTCTTTCTCTAGCACCCGTATCAAACACCCCTTTTTCTTTCATCTTTTGATGAAGAAAAAGGTATATCACTAAACCCACCTGTCATCCGTCTGGTGGGGAAAATTTTGACCTCTCAAGCGATGGGGTTATTATATACGCAAGGTTATAAACAACACCGTAAACGGGAATTGAAGGAAATAGCTGCCGGATCGATGGAATCGTTCGCTTCCGGCACAGTAAATCACTTTCATCTGGTCGTTTTTTATTCCTGGTTCGTATATCTCATCGCATTTATTCTTCTTACGCTTTTTGCTGTCCTTTCTCGGAAGATGCCTATGGTTTGTTGGTATTGCCACCGGATGGGTTTGAATGTTTATGATAATTTCATGCATTTCTTCGGGCTTTTTTTTCTCTTGGAAGCTAGTTTCGCATTCCTGTATGAAACTGCGAACTGGTTTGCCCGAATAATAGATAATTTAAGGAGATCTACATGGGCGTATTCTAACTGGAATTTTATTATAGTAAAAACCTTATACTATAGAATGCTATCATGTCCATGCTCCTATTTTCAATTCAAACAATCATCACTAAAAAATACGAAAAGTCTTCAAACCAATAAACATATCCATCCCGACACACATGCACACGATGTACGTACCAGTTTATTTCCGGTGCTTTCCTATCCAACGTCACTGCGAATAACGCTGTTTGTTAAACTCACTCGCATCCATCGTTATCGTGTGCCAGAAATGCTTCCGCAGAGCTTACAACAAGTGCTATTTCAATGCATCGGGATGGTGCGGCACCTGCTGTTGGATAAGCAAAAGGATCGATAAATTTGCATTAAGAATGCTTTATCTTTATCCACACCGGTGGAAAACCGATATGATGGCCACCGGCATGAGTTGTCACTGAAGAGAGCGAGAAATATGATGCCGGAAATTCGAATGCTTTATTTTATCACAACCACGTCGCAGGTTCTCTCCTGAATCAGCCATTTTGTCGTAAAAAACCATACCACACACCGTGGTGTAAAATCTTCCTGCATACAGCAGTGAGTAGGTGTGTCCGAGATGGGAGGTCAGGTGAGTTAGTCTGCTCAACAGGTTGCTCATTGATCGATGCATGGATTGGACATTGACAGGGATAGCAGCTTTCACTGGACACACCTTTACGGAGATTCCAATCTAAACGTTTTGATCTGTTAATTAATTTTTCATAATTTGTCGTTGTTTGGTGAGCTCGTACCAAGTTCTTCTCTTCTTTAATCCCAAACAATTTACTGAAAAAGGCTATATATTTTTTCAACAATAATTAATGGCAAACTAGCATCTGTACCTTTAGTTAGTGGTATAAGCAATTATCAAATGTTGCCAGAAAAAAATCGAATGCAAACAATGCTCTCTGTACGTAGTATTAATTGCATGGAAACAGTCCATGCGAAAAGAGCGTGCTCTTTTGCATCATAAATAAAATCAAGTACGAAACTCCGTAATAGCTTGACGTAATATCGGATAGTTTCTATTGTCTCGTATCTATCGTGCTGTGTTAGTCACGATTTTTCGCGAGAGTGGAAATGGCACGTCGGTCGGATGTGATGCCCTTTCATCAGCAGTAAACGAAGACAGGAAACGAACAACAGTTATCCTTTTGCACAATTGCAAGATTATTACGTCCGCTGTTTGCACTACTTTAACCGTCTTTCATGGCAAATGACTCTTGACATGTGGCGATGGTGTTGGAAACCGAAAGTAGGTATTGATTCTACAACCATTTTTTCTTCAGCAAACGTAGTCGTTTTGATAATGCAAAATTTTCTCTTAAAAATCGCTTCCAACGGCGCTTTTTTTTCGTTCGTTCAAAGACAATCGCAAGAATTGTTCGACCAAAGCCAGACAAAACGGTTTGTCAAAGCAGCAACGCTCTGTACGAAGCCCTCTGTCTAACTTCAAAGGGCAATAGCCCTTAGCACTGAAACGCCATATGGAGGGAAACCCCCGATAGGGGGAAAAAACGAACCTTTTCTTTCCCTTCCGAGTATTATATTCATTCATATTCGCAGTAATCGATCTTTCTTTAAGTTCGCTTTGAAATGGAATCACCGGTAAGCGGGAGGACTTTTAATACCGCGCTTTGGTGCGAGACAGCGGCAGAAAAGGAACGATTTAACACTTTTATAAGAATTCATCACGTTGCTCTCGCGCCAGTAAGTTTCGCAAGAAGCGGCGATGCTGTGCGGGTGTAAGTGTGTACGTCCAACGAGACGGCGACGCTTCATTGTATGCGCAGGCGTCCTTTCCGTTGCCATGGCGACAGCGGACGAACGATGTACGGACGCTCCTGTGCAAAAGCATGCAGTTGTTGAAGGCATTCAATCGAGTAGGCCGAGTTTGATGTCTACAGCCTTCGTTGACAGCCGGAGGGATCGATGAATTCTTCGAATCGATGCAGGGACGAAGAGGAGCCGTATGCCGTGTCCTTGTTGGGCGTCTGGCAGCAGCAGTATGTTTCAATTAATTTCTAGGACCGGAAGTAAGGCACTTCATCGAGCTACTCGGGGAGAAGGAATCAACGCTCTGGATTCGTGAGGTGCTGAAAGGGCACCAACGACGTAACGTTATCGACACGAAGGTTTCCATTGCCTGAAGAATGGGAAGCTTTTCCGGTAACGCACACCACCAACACCCATCCACTTTCCACCGGTGGCCGGGTCGTCGGCTGCTGGATTGCCGAAAAGTGAATAATCACATTAATCCCACCACCACTGCGGTGTCAGATTAGGAAAATAAAATTAATGAACAGCGGTCGTTGCCTTGGCGCCGTGGCGTCCCTTCGTTTCTTGTCCTGCGCTTTCCAGCACCCTCAGCCTCATGGGTGCGGTTGGCGAGGATACTTCCGCCATTGCGCTCGGCGCTTCCTGGGTGGCAGATTAGTATGGCACAGGACACGCCGCTCCAGTCTGAAGCGGGTAAATCCGTTGCCCATTGGAAGCTGAACCCAATCGAATAATAATAGGGGGGACCCATTTTTCAACAGTCCATAAAACGATAATGAGAAACACAAGGGCGCACTCTTCGCGCTCGCGTCAAGCATGGCGATAGTAGTCCATCAACGGATCCGTCGGGATCGCTTTGCGAAGATTTTCCGGCGGCATCGTTATCGATTTTATCGAATGCGTTTTTTTCATCGCTGCTAGCCTGGCCAGCCGGGGGACAAACAGAAGGAAGGGAAGGGATGGGGGGGGGGTGAGTAGGAAGCTGCTGTGGTGTCGTGCTGCTTGCTGCACGATTTATGGCCCCCTTTTTTCGTTGGCAACATATTTTAATGTAACGGCTAATTTTCCACTCCACTGCAGCATCGAGCTTAAGGATCGGCACAATGGTTCTCCAATGCTACCAAGTTCCCTCTCCCACGATAGAGGACCGCCATGGCGACGAGGCTTTGCTGGCCG
Organism: Anopheles nili; assembly: GCF_943737925.1. Taxonomy (NCBI): domain Eukaryota; kingdom Metazoa; phylum Arthropoda; class Insecta; order Diptera; family Culicidae; genus Anopheles; species Anopheles nili. Next base: position 50,807,403 of record NC_071292.1, read on the forward strand.
CTTTTCCGCAGCGACACAAAATGGCACGGTTTCGGTAATCGTAACGGTGCGGGTGGGCGACTGAATGTGGCTTCTGGCCACCCGGAAGCCGATGGCGCCAACAGAAAACCGAGCTTTGCTTATCGCTCGGGCATTGCAAAAGGGGGGCGGAAAGAAAAGAGTACAATTGAAAGGCAAACGAAAGGAACGTGATCGTGATAGCGCTTCGTGACTTACGCGACTCGAGTGTATCGCATGCGTCCTTCGAGGACTTTAGTAAGAGCAGGAAAAGCCAAGTGAAAAGGATCACATCCCGTCATTGACCTCTTCAGCGAGAGTATTGAATTCATTTAAGCGTAAAACTCTATCAAGATGCGCTTTTATCGGCTGGTTTGCGTTCGGGAGGAACCTGTAAAACGAATAATTTCAACGCCCGGGTGTAACCCGTTTCTCATCGATCGGTTTCGCGTACCGCGCCATTTGACGTTCGTCACTCTGCGTTGTGTGGCCCTTTAGTGTGGGATTTCGTTTGTCTGCGTTTTGCAGTTCTTTTGCGGTACGTGTCGGTCGGCCAGGCGGCCCTTCAAGTGTGGTTTTGGGGTTGGTTGAAGCTGTCGTCATCACAGCTACGCCCTGACACACCACATACGATAAATGGTGATTTATGACACCTCCCCAGTTGGTGCAGAAACAGGCAGCTGTGCTCACGTTGGGAGAGTAAATGCCTGCAGACTGCAATTGCACACAAACGTCGGACTGTGCTGGGAATATGTTTCGCCAATGAATATGTTTCGTTGTTCAGATAGATTGAGGTTTTTTGTAGTGGTATGGTGTTGCGCTATATCATCCAGCAACGATAATATAAAAGCTACTATTTTTTAAGCAAACTTTCTAGAAAATCAGACTTAGTATTCTAGCATTGAAGCTCAAACGACTCTGCTTCTAATACTGTACTTGTTTTTATCTTCTCTTTTAGTGTTGCTAGAGCGGTCACCATAGCAGCACCTCAAGCTCGAGGATGTCCACACTATCCCTGCGGATCAGCCTCGAAGGAGGCCGGGTGACAAAGACGATTCAGTTTGATCCGAGCACAACCGTGTTCGATGCGTGTCGCATCATCAAGGACAAGTTCGCCGAGGCGGTGCAGGGACAAGCGCAAGAGTTTGGCCTCTTCCTAGCCGACGATGACATCAAGCAGGGCGTGTGGCTGGAACCGGCCCGCAACCTGGGCTACTACATGCTGCACAACCTCGACGTGCTCGAGTACAAGCAGAAGCACCGAACGTTACGCGTCCGCATGCTGGATGGTGCGGTCAAGACGATCCTGGTGGACGACTCGCAACCAGTCTCGCAGCTGATGGTGGTGATATGCACGAAAATTGGCATCACCAACCACGAGGAGTATGGGCTGGTGCGCGAAGACCTCGATTCGCAAAACGAAAATCAACCAGACAATCGTTCAAACACCGGTACGCTCACGTTGCGCCGGAAGGCGCAGGAGAAGGAACGCGACACAAAGATGGAGAGTTTGCGAAAAAAGCTACGTACGGATGACGAGATCAACTGGGTCGATGTGGGCAAGACGTTGCGTGAGCAAGGTATCGACGAGCAGGAAACGGTGCTGTTGAGGCGCAAGTTCTTCTACTCCGACCAAAACATCGATTCACGCGATCCGGTACAGCTGAATTTGTTGTACGTGCAGGCGCGCGATGCCATCCTGGATGGTACGCATCCCGTCACGCAGGATAAGGCTTGCGAGTTTGCCGGCATTCAGGTGCAGATACAGTTTGGTGATCACAACGATGCAAAGCACAGGCCAGGTTTTCTCGAGTACGTATAGTTATGAAATTCTCCCCAATCTGTCTGTCGAAACATGTATATGTGAAGCTAATAAGATGTTTTTCCTTTTATCCTTATTCAGTTTGCGCGAGTTCCTGCCTGCATCGTACGTGCGAACGAAAAACATCGAACGAAAAATATTCGTCGAACACCGAAAACTCATCGGAGTGTCCGAGCTGGACGCCAAGTACTGCTACACGAAGACCGCCCGCGAGCTGCCGACGTATGGTGTAACATTCTTCCTCGTGAAGGAGAAGATGACCGGCAAAAATAAGCTGGTGCCGCGGTTGTTAGGCGTAACCAAGGACTCCGTGTTGCGGCTGGATGAAACGACGAAGGAAATTCTTAAATCTTGGCCACTCACGACCGTGCGCCGATGGGGTGCATCACCCAACACATTCACGCTAGATTTCGGTGACTATGCCGACTCATACTACTCGGTGCAGACGACGGAAGCGGAGCAAATCGTGCAGCTGATTGCCGGCTACATCGACATCATTTTGAAGAAGAAACAGGCGAAGGATCATTTCGGTATCGAGGGTGACGAAGGATCCACCATGGTGGAGGAAAGCGTCGCACCGTCAAAGTAAGTAACCGGAACTGACCTCGCTCTGATCAAAGGGTCTTCTTTGCTTTTGTTGGGAAGCGATAAAACTTAAGAGCAATTTTTTACTCGGGGATGTGCATGTTACGAAATGCCATTTTGTACAAAAGGATGCAACAGTTAACGTCTCAAGCGTGTATAGAAAGATGGTTTCTAAACCATTAGTTTGTTCGAGCGATGTCTGGTCCATTCGTCCATCGTTAGGGCTTTTGCTATCAGAAAGTCATTCTTGAAACGAGTGTTTTTGCGCCATTTAACGTCATCGGATCGTTCTTTCTTTCGTTCTATTTTCAGAGCCACCTTCCTGCAGCATGAAGAGACGAACAAATCCGGAAAGGTGGAAACTCATTCCATCGCTAAACCGGCCGTAATGCGCGGTACTGACGGTAAGCATTCTTCTTTGGGATGTTGGGTCAGTTTATCAAACTATTTTGACGAGCATAAGGACAACAATGATTTGACGTTGCAATTGTTGCTGTTTTTTATTTTATTTTTATAAATTTTGATTGCCTACGTTCGTCATATATGCGTTCCTTTTTGTTAATTTATATCATATTATTAATTTCTTTTCCTTTTTCTGCATTTTTCATTTGTTTTCGTTTTTCTTTGTTCGATGATGGATGCCACATTATAATTTCGTTCGAACGCGTGGTTGCGTGTGTGATTGGCTCTGTTACGTGCGAGAAAACAGGCGAACGGTCATATGGCACTGGCGAGATGCAATCGATTCAGTACGGTGCATTTGTTGGTCAGGTCAACCTGGCTCATCAGCCACCGATGGTAGGAGCAGACAACTGCACTTATGCGCTCACTAATATTAACATCCTAGTTTACGTTGCAATTTGTGTTGTACTCATGCGTGTCCTTACTGCTGGGCGTTTTTTCTCCAGCACGATCGTCATGTTTCATGCGTCATGAAGCTTTCTACATGTTATTTTCATCTCGTTTCATGCTGCGTAACACTGTTGTCGTTTCCTACTAAAACCAAAAATTGCTTACCTCGAAACAAAACTTCCAGACGTAGGTGAATTACAACTTTTTGCTCCAACTTGTATTAACTACCACATCTCACACACATGCGCCACTATCACTCAGCATCAACTAACACACACTCACACATGCATTTCGCGCGGAAGATGAAAAGCTCACCGTTACTCAGTCGTTTTCGTATCCTTTGCCATCACTGCAGTTGCAGCAAACGCGCGTCAGCTCGGTGCTGTCGGAGCCGCAACGTGCGCTGCTGGGGTACATTTCCGCCGGTCAGGATGCGCTCAACCGTGCGGAGAAGGATCTGGAGTCGAAGGTGGAGCTGCCACCGCTCGGAACCGATCCAGGTTCGCTGCAGTGGCGCGAGGAAACGCTCGACACCTCGAAGCAAACCGTCACCACGCACCTGGCCACAATGAACGCGGCAACCGCACAGGTTGTTACGGCATCGCAACCGGATGAAATCGACCACGAAGCGGTTGGAGCGGCCGTATCACAGATCACCCAAAGCATCCCGGAGGTGACGAAGGAAGTGCGTTTAATCGCGGCTCTCATGGACGATGATTGCACCGGCGACAAGTTGCTCGAAGCGGCACGCAAACTCTGCAACGCTTTCAGTGATTTGCTGCGTTCGGCCGAACCGGAGAGCAAGGAACCGCGCCAGAACCTGCTGAATGCTGCTACGCGAGTTGGTGAAGCTAGTGGGCAGATGCTGAGCACTATTGGGGAGGAAAGCGTCGAGAGTCGCGAACTGCACGATATGCTGCTCGGGTTAGCGAAGGCAGTGGCAAATACTACCGCGGCGCTTGTGCTGAAAGCCAAGTCGATTGCAGCTGTTACTGAGGATGAGTCAACGCGCAATAAGGGTAAGATAGGAGGTAGCCTAACGATGTCAGGTTGATACTAATTTGTTTCCTTCATTTGCTGTTATCTTTCTTACAGTCATTGGCGCAGCTAGTCAGTGTGCCTTGGCCACCAGTCAGTTGGTAGCGTGCGCTCGCGTAGTTGCCCCAACCATCCAGAGTCCGGCCTGTCGAGAACAGCTGGAAGCGGCCGCCCGTGAAGTCGCGAAAGCCGTCGCTCATCTAGCCGAGGTTTGCAGCGAGGCGACGGACAATCAGCAACTTCGCGGTGACCTAACCGCAGCTGCAAAGGACGTCTCAATGTCGCTGACTGATCTGCTGGAGCACATCAAGCTTAGTACGCGCGAGAAGGCGCGCCGTGTAGAGAACGAAAATCCGGTCGACAATGTGCTCGTGGCCACGGACATTCTGGTTTCGTCGTCCGATCCGCAGGAGATGATCCGACAAGCTCAGCAACTTGGTAAAGCAACGGCGCAGCTGATACAGAGCATAAAGGGTGAAGCCGAAAGCCAGCATGATTCGAACATGCAGAGAAAGCTGCTGGAAGCTGCCAAGCAGCTGGCCGATGCGACGGCACGCATGGTGGAGGCTGCACGCCTTTGCGCCAGCAACCCACACGACTCAGCGCATCAGGAAACGCTGCGTGCCGCTGCAGAAGAGTTGCGTGTCATCACGACATCGACAGCGAATACGCCTGCAATCAAGCGGCAGTTGATTGGGCGGTTGGAACAATGCGCCAAGCAAGTGGCCTCCTCCGCCACCCAGTGCATAACGGCGGCCCAGAACGCACTGATCCACAGCAATGACGTGCAGACGAAGGAGATCCTGCTGCAGGATTGCCAGGCTGTCGCAGATCAGATCCCACGGCTGGTGGCCGGAGTAAAGAACACACTCTCGCGACCGGACGACCCGAACGCTCAGCTAGGTTTGATCGATGCGTCTGAGATGTTCCTCGAACCGGGAGCACAAATGGCCGGTTCGGCCCGGGAGCTGCAACCGACCGTGATGGATCAAGCGGCTTCCCAGCAACTCGGACGGTGCTCCGTCAACTTGACGCATGCGATGCACGACCTGCGGCAGGCAGCACATCGCGCCCGAGAGGCGTGCGGTGGTAACGAACTGGATGCTGCTTTGGAAGCTGTTCGCAATCTGCGCAGCGTGCTGAATGATACACGCCGTGCGGCGCAGGAAGGAAGTCTGCGTCCGTTGCCAGGAGAAACGGCCGACATTTGTTTCAAGCAACTTGCAGCCGCTAGCAATTCCGTGGACGTTTCGATGCATCAGCTCTTGAGCGCAGCTCAGCAGGGCAATCGCACATACGCTGGAGTTGCAGGACGTGACACTGCGCTTGCCCTCGGGGATTACACCAAGAGCGTGCGCGGAGTATTGGTGACTACGAAGAACCCGGCAGTGGTAGACTGCGCCGACGAGGTGATCGTGGATGCGCTGCGAGTGATTGAAGAGGCTCAGCGTACGCTACAGAACTTGGATAACCAGGAAGCGCTGATGATCGCAATCAAACGCACGAAACACTCGCTCGGACGAACGATCGATTGCCTGCCAGGCGTAAAGGACATCAACGAGGCGTTCGAAACGATAACCGAGTTGCGGAGCATTCTCGAAACTGGTGAATATCCTCCATCGGATCGCCCATACGTACAGCTCCAGAACGAGCTGAAGTCTGCAGCGGACACGTTGAACGTAGCCGGAGGACAGGTAGCACAATCGTACGACAGCTCCATCAAGCTTGCCAGCACGAGCCAGGAGTTCTGCCACGCGTACAAGGAGCTGCTAACGGTGACACTTGAGATGGCCGGACAGACAGCCGAGGATCAAGCTCGTGAAGAGATTGTCAACTCGTTGCGTGGTGTTTCAACTCAATCGATCAGCTTGCTGGGAACAGCCCGCTACGTCGCCGGTGATCCGGATCGTCCGAACGCGAAGAATGAGTTGTCATCGGCCGCACGCCAGGTGACGGAAAGCATTAACCGATTGGTGGACGTGTGCACGCAAGCCGCTCCAGGTCTGAAGGAATGCGACGGAGCAATCCGCAGCATCGTGTCACTACGACCTTTGCTAGAATCTCCGCAAGAGTCGGTGACCGATCAGGGTTACTTCGACTGTCACGACGTCGTGATGGAGAAGTCACGAGCGCTCGGTGAAGGCATGTCCGGCATTGCCAACAACGCGAAGGCCTCGAAATACGTCGAGTTCGGACACTGTGTGAACTCGGTGTCAGAATCGATTCGTGGAATAATCGAGTCAGCGGCACAGGCAGCGTATTTGGTCGGAGTATCCAACCCCACCAGTGTCGGTGGTCGACCCGGAATCGTTGATCAAGCGCAGTACGCACGGGCGGCCCAAGCCATCCGCCAGAGTTGTGACATCTTGCGTGGGCAAGCGTCTTCGCCACCGCAGGTCCTTTCAGCGGCAACCGTTATCGCCAAGCATACGTCGGCTCTTTGTAACGCGTGTCGTAACGCAAGCTCGACCACGACGAATCCGGTCGCTAAACGACACTTTGTTCAGGCAGCAAAAGAAGTGGCCAACTCGACGGCTGCGCTGGTGCGCGAAATCAAGGCGCTCGATCAGGACTACAATCCAGCATCGCGACAACGCTGTGCAACGGCTACCGAACCGTTGCTGGACGCGGTCACGTCACTGTGCCACTTTGCATCCTCGCCCGAGTTCATCTCGATTCCGGCACGTATTTCAACCGACGGTCGCAAGGCGCAAGAGCCGATACTGGCGGCCGGGCGCGGTATTCTCGATGGTGCAGTGGACATGGTGCACACGGCAAAGCTGTTGGCACTTACGCCAACAGATCCGCCCGTCTGGCAACAATTGGCCATGCATAGTCGTAATGTGACCGAAAACATTAGGCAATTGGCTTCTAGCATTCGCGAAAAAGCTCCCGGTCAGATGCAATGTGACCAGGTGCTAGAGGTACTGAAGGATTGCTCACGCGAGCTGAACTCAGCCGCATTGGCCGTCGGAGTGGATGGGCTCCCACAACGTAAGGATAGTAACCTGCAGGGCTTCACTAATCAATCCCTGAACGCTGCGTCCGAACTGATCGATCGCCTGGAGCCGGTGAAATCGTCGGCCAAAAAGAATGCCGAAAGTCTCGGCCATGCGGTTAACCAGATCGCGAAGCATATCGTACCGTTGACGGGTGGCGTGATTGGAGCTTGCTCGCAGCTCGTTCATTCTGGTCAGCAAACGGTGCTGATCAACCAGGTCAAGTCGGTCGTTGAATGTTGCGCGCTGCTCGTCCAAACGGCAAAGGATGCGGGCGGAAATCCAAGAGCTGCCCAATTCCATCCAGATCTGGATGAAGCCGTCGAGTCGACGCGTGAAGCGATTCAAGAACTGAACGCCACTGTCGAACGGTTGTCCACCGAGAACGGCGTCGTAACCGGACTAATGGAGCAGATCTCTCGTTCTATGTCGCGCATTTCGGACAAGCGGCAGTCCTTCCTTGGCGGTTCGATTAACGACACGTACGTTGACTATCAGACCAGAATGGTGCAGAGCGCGAAGGAAATTGCTCGCTACGCGAACGAAATCAACGCTAAGGCCGCCATCGATCCATCGAAGCTGGCGCAGCTATGTGTGGAAATGACACATCACTACACGCAGCTGGCGCAGGATGCGATCGGTGCATCGACGATCACTACCACACCAGACGTCGCGATTCGCATTCGCAATACGGTGCAGGATCTTGGCCGTTCGGTAAACGTGCTGATCCAGTCGACGACTGGCATTCGTAAGGATGATAGCAGTGGATTAGTGGAAATTTCACGTGGTGCACGTGATGTTTCGGAGAAGGTGGCCCAGGTGCTGGCCGCGCTACAGGCCGGTTCACGCGGAACGCAGGCGTGTATCAATGCGTCAAGCACAGTTTCGGCGATCATTAGCGATCTGGATACGACGATCATGTTCGCTACGGCTGGCACTCTTTCGAGCGACGAAGATGGAAAGTTTTCCGACCATCGTGAGCATATTCTTAAGACGGCTAAAGCGCTTGTCGAGGATACTAAGATACTGGTGGCCGGTGCTGCTGGCACTCAAGATCAACTGGCTGCTGCCGCTCAGAATGCCGTTACGACTATATGTAAGTACCTCAGAGAGAGAGAGAAGGGTGCATCATACGATAGTTACAATGCGATGTTTCTTTCCGTTTTCAGTGCAATTGGCTGATGCAGTTAAGCATGGGGCCGCCTCGCTCGGTTCCGGTCAACCCGATTCGCAAGTGATGGTCATTAACGCGGTCAAAGACGTCGCCGCAGCACTCGGTGAGCTTATAAACGCTACTAAACTCGCCTCCGGCAAGCCCATTAGCGATCCAGCTATGAATGATTTGAAAGATAGCGCTAAGGTATGCTCGTTTTTGTTTAGTTTGTTTTTTTTTTTGTTTTCATTCCTGCTTCCTGTTTGCCTTCCCTTGTTTCGGTACCAAAATGTCCTTCCATGGATTCCAATCGAACCTACTTCCTTTCCATTCCGACTTTCCTGATCGTTACCCACACGTGTCTGCACGCTATTTGTCTGAGCGAGAACGATGAACGTCTATGTATTTATCGCGTGCACGTGCGTGATGGCAAAATGATTCTCCTTTTAACATGTACCACAATTTTTGTGCATCCAAAACGCGTGAATAACACTTTGGCATTAATTTGAACTCAGGCTCGAGGACCCGATCTCTTTGCTGATCATTCGAAAAAGGATAACGAATGTCATCATTCTTCTGAATGACGGCAAAGATGATCGGTCCCACTGCAGCTTCTTGCGACAGATTGTATATATTATATTGCACTATTAACTCGTTAAGAAATGCTGCAACAAAATTTGTCTGGAACGTGTTATATGTTACCGAATATATTCCTCACTAAAAGTTGCTTTGCTTCTTCTTAAACAATACTAAATAACACAAACATATACATACACACTGCGCAATAATGGAAATATATACAAAACAATATTTTGCGATAATAATTCAAGAAAGCCTCGCTTGAAGGCGAAACAAATTATAACATTGAATATTCTGCCATCCAAGCAACATTATCCATTATTACGCGTACTCTGTCCTCGCCCTAAAGCATCGTTTAAGGATACATTAGCAGCTGTGTTAATTAGCATAATCAAAATATTTCCCGTATTTATTTCCACCATCGGGCATATGTTTTTTTTTAATTTTATCTTATTATTATCCCATATCCAACACTTCTGCGTCATGAACAGACACGATTGTTAAGTTGTACCGTAGGGACCGCGAAACATTTTTAATCCACGGCGTTATCCAAACCATTCCTTCGATTTCTTTCGTTTTTGCATGCAGCAGTGGTGTACACTTAGTCCTTCTTTAGCTATCTGCAAAGTGTTCTATGAAGTGCACACTCTATCTCTGAAACTATCTGAAATTGTGCAGTGTATCTGTTTGTCGTTTTTTGACACTCTTCCTATCTCTCTGTTTTTTTTTATTTCTGCTTGGAAAGCGGGATGGAATGTTGTGTTGTATTCGTTTGTATCGGATGATTGACAGTAACAGATTTAATGGTCGCCTTGGAATGATAAGGGAATGTAGTTGGCCTCGTCGTTTTGCATGCTAGGATTCGTTCGTTCTTCTAGCACGTCCAGTGCCTAGTTCGTCTTCGATGTATGAAAAGAGGGCTACCTGTTCGCCTTGATCTAATAACCAACCTATACTATTCGTACCTAACTGCATCCCTAGCGTATGATGTACTTGCTGGTTTTGTACGAACTCCAAACTTCCTCCCCTCTACTGCTCGTACCAACACAGAGTCCGTGGTGTAGTGGTTGTACTGCTGACTGATCACAATCCCATGCTTCGTAAGTAATCTCTCCATTCGTTCGGGTTGATCGTGTAGTATTTGCAACATTCTAACCGCTCGTTTTGAGCTGGGTGTGTAAAATTAGGACTGAGGAGACGGCGCGTTTAACGAGATCAAAATGTACCGGTAGAGGCCCTCACGCGACTTCGCTTTAGAGGAAAAACAAACAAATCCCTTCTGTCCTATAAACCTTAATTACCCATTCCCAACAGATTTTCTCAACTACCAAATACTGTTGAATCCTCAATAGCTGATTCATTTCTCGTTTTCCTATGCCTTTTTTTCTGTCCACCTTTATTCTTTTTCTCATCATCCTTGAACATCAATCCCTCTACTACTACGTGCCCCCTCAACCGTTAATCTCCACAGATGATTCGAGAACTGTGCCTTACGGAGACGAGCTCGTCTGTACGGACCGAGTACCATCCGGAGGATGGCCAGCAATTCATTTACACGCACCAACAGCAAATACACACCACTGCCCACGCGAGCTCTTACTGTTCGTCCTAATTAACACGTTGCTTCGTTGTGCCATGGTCGTCGTCATTGTCGTTGTTTGGTAAATTTGTTGCATCCTCCCCAACGGAATGCCGAGGAACATTCCTGATGAGCGGAACATAGACGCGCGGGGTCTTGCATCCGATCTAGTTGTATGATTTCGCGTTTGTTTTGCTCCTGCAAGGATCAGAAGATCGTTCCTCTTCCTTTCAAACATACAAACCTCGCTGAATTCGATCGCAATGCTGCCGCCCACCTTCAATAGTCACCTCCATTTCTATCGTCGTCCTGTGTATGTTTTCTCTTTCTTTTCAACCATCGCACTGCTGCATTGTGCATTACTCTTGCACGCACCACCCAAAATTGTCCTTTGTGGAACAAAACTTGACCCCATCCTGGAACCGCAAACACACACCCACGCACACACTGCCACTATCTCGCACGCAGTTAACTTCGAGCGGCATTAATGCCGCCTGCTGGTGGCTTTCGGATCAGGAGAAGGAACTGCTGCAACTTCTGTCCGCTGTGCCAACGTTATTCGATGGAGCATTTTAGCGATTCGTATCTTTCCTTGCTAGTTTCTCTTTTTTGTCGTGTCACTGCAATAATAGTTTAAGCGATACTTAGTGCCATGTACACTCACGTAACTGGATTTTATAACTTTTGGCGTTTTAGCAGTTAAAATATGTTTACACTTTTCTTAGTAATCATACCCGGTCGTAGGGATCCCCATATTTATGTACTATGTTGCTTGAAAATAAATTCATTTACGTATTTACTCAAAGTCCTCCCCCATTCGCCTGTATGTGTTTCGTCGTGATCGTCCTCCTCCTACCTTATTGACTCGTAAGTGTTGATCGACTCCTTGTTCCTTTGAAAAAAAATCACTGCAAGAATCATCAACGGTGTTCTGAACCGTGATGATCCATTTTTTTTTCGTGTGCGTGTGTGATACGTGGCTTAAAGATCACCTTATGCTCTGCCGGAACAAATAAGAGGGTACCGTGGAAAGTGAAATGGGATGTGGAACTGTAGGTAAAATTACATTTATTTCGATTATGCTCCCACGGCTGCTATCCTGAAACGAAATCAATCAAATCTTAACTGGCTTTCGAGAGATGAACTATTTTGAAGGATACGTAGTAGGCATTGATCAATTAGGATTATTTGAATGTTTCCTTCGAAACCACAGTAGCCTACGGAATAGTTGATTAATGATACTATTACGCTTTGATTCACATACTCACTCACAAATACTCATCGTAATAATTCGCGATACGTGTGTCGTACGTTACGCACCGTAACATTTGAACACGTTCCTACGACAGGAGTCAAAATATGTCATACTCTCGTGCTTGTTAAAACCCACCTCTAACCTACCTGTGATAAGTTTGCTTCCTTTCTAACAAACCCACGTGCCCTCCCGGTGGCCTGTGTGTTGGACTAAATTAATTGTTTCATTTTATTTTTATTCCATTTTACTCCTCGAAATCACCCCGCAATCCATAGGTCATGGTGACGAATGTCACCTCGCTGCTTAAAACGGTGAAAGCCGTCGAGGACGAACACACGCGCGGTACACGCGCCATGGAAGCAACGGTGGATGCCATTTCCCAGGAACTCCGCTCGATGCAGTTCGCACCAGAAATGTTGCGCTCGAGCATGCAGCAGCTCTCCCGTCCCGAAGATCTGGTCAACGTGACCAAACACGTAACTGCGGCCACTGCAAAGGCAGTAGCCGCTGGAGCTTCCAACCTGCAGGCGGACATTGCGGCCGCCGCGAACCTGGGCCGGAAGACCATCTCGGACATGTTGATGGTGTGCAAGTACGTTGCTTGGTCCTGTGGGGAAACGCAGGAGCTGCGCCAACGTACACTTGATGCTGGATCGGCCGTTGCCATTGCCTATCGGGACCTGCTAAAGGGTATCCTTGAGCACTGTTCGGCGGATGAGCGGATGAAGCTGTCGCGACGAGTTGCGATGTGCGTAACCGATCTGGTCGGTATGGCGCAGCGGTTGAAGGGCTCCGATTGGGTCGATCCTGAGGATCCGACCGTGATCGCCGAAAACGAACTGCTTGGGGCGGCCGCATCGATCGAAGCCGCCGCCAAAAAGCTGGCCAACTTGCGCCCACGTCGACAGGAAGTGAAGGTAAGTCTCGGAGCGTGGTCATATTTCGGTTGGGTGAGAGTAAAACTCATCCAACCGGCGTCCTGTTTTTCATCCCCCCTAACCCCGAACTCCCCTAACTCGATCTCTCTAATAACTGGTTGGTGCTGGTTTGGGATAGTTTCGGTGAGATATGTTTGATATTCTTGGTTGTTAAATGTTAAATTATCACCCAGGAATCAAACATATTATTACCGTGACTATCGTCGGTCATCGAATGGCAGAATGGTGCCACTTTTTGGAAAGCACGTATCAAATACAAAACCCAAAAACAACGTACCGCTTGTCTCAATTGATGAGTGTGTGCCTGGTAAAGTCAGTGAAAACATTCTCAGTGATAATATGCACCTGTTTTGAGTGTACAAGTATATGAAAAAAGAATTACTTTCCTTTTCTTTTGTTATAATTTTGAGTTTGCTACTGCACGGCTCTTTTACGGAGCAAAGTGCATTGTATTGTTTTTATTTTATGTTATTTTGTTGGTTTTGTTGTAGTGTTTTCTAATTATGTCGTTTTTATTATCTTCGTATTACTAAAGGCCGTGGTTTATCCACCTGCAGTACTGCAGCCTTACTTATGAAACGCTAGCGATTTTATTTTCGTCTTATGTTCTCTTTTGTTGATTCTGTTTCGTTTGGTGAATGTTTCTTTCAGTAAATCCTTTGTTTACTGCCTTTTTTTTTGGTTCAAGTTCATGTAAAATTTACTGTTAGTTCGTACTATATTAACGCCTCTGATACTGATATCAGCTTATCATTAAACATCTTTGTTGTGTTTTTCCCCCTCACACTAGGAAGCGGACGAAAGCCTGAACTTTGATGAAATGATCCTGGAAGCAGCTAAAAGCATCATGGCAGCATCGTCCTCGCTGGTGCGTGCGGCTAATGCGGCCCAACGCGAGCTAATCGACCAGGGTAAAGTGGCCAAACGTCCACTAACGTCCTCGGACGATGGCCAATGGTCGGAGGGACTGATTTCGGCTGCCCGACTCGTAGCTGCGGCCACACACAGCCTCGTCGAATCGGCACAGAACCTGGTGCAAGGCGTCGGCACCGAGGAAATGCTCATCTCCTCCGCCAAACAGGTGGCCAGCTCAACAGCTCAACTGTTGATCGCGTGCAAAGTGAAATCGGACCCCAACTCCGAAACAGGTCGGCGCCTGCAGGCGGCCGGAAATGCCGTCATCAAGTCCACCGACAAGCTCGTCCAGGCGGCCCAGCAAGCGATCGAGGGCGAAGAAGAACACACGCTGCGATTGAACCGCAACATGGTGGACGGCATGGCGCAAGAGATCAACGCACGCTCAGAGATCCTGATGCGCGAACGACAGCTGGAGGAAGCCAAGAACAAGCTCATTGCCATCCGGCACGCTAAGTACCGACAGAAGCTCGGTGGTGGCTTTACAACCGACGAAAGTGACGAAGGTGGCATTCCGCCGCCTCCTTTCGCCGGATATTCACAGTCCACGTCACCGAAGCCACCGCAAACATTGCCCAAACCGGGCAGCTACTCGCCATCGGCGATGAGCGGTTCACCGGGTGGTGCCAGCACCATGCCCCGGCTGGGACAGACACCGTCCAGTCCGAGCTTCCAACGACCAGGATCCGCCAACCAGCTGCTTACGGCAAACGCCGTCCCTAAGCCGTACCAATCGGACGCCCTAAAGTCGCCTTCCGCGCTGGTGTCCCCGTCGATGCTCAACCGCACGTACGACACGACACGTGTCGAGAACGCCAACCTAAGCGCGTCCAAGTTCAACCGCACGCAATTTGATGCCTCGATCCAGGACCTGCAGAACAAGGTGCAACCGCTCAGCACGTTCCGATCTTCACCTACGCATCCGCACACGAACGGTAGCGTGGCGCCACAAACGTACGAAGGATTCACTACCAGGTGAGTCCTATCGGGTGATTTTTCCCGGTTTTCCCGAACGCTCCCGAGCTGTGTCGCTGACGGCTTGAGGATCTTCTGCTCCTTTCTGTACACGACACCTTTTCCCGCACACAACATTCCGTCGTGCGTATCAGCATGCGTTCTTCTACTGTCCGTTCTTCCTCTTTGGTGGAAAGGATGGTTCGATGTGCCGATAATGTAACCATCCCCCGTATCAAGACTAAAGCATGCTTACGATGATGATGGCCTCGAGATAGGTTCCCGAACGAGCAACATCGTGTCCCACATTTCATCTGTTAATGCCCATAGTTATGGTGGAGGAAATAATTCCAAACAAAAAACGTTCTCATCCTTGACTCACTCATGATTTATCGACCAATAACAGTGGCTGTATGCACTGCATCTCATCGTCCTTTATTACCTCTCGATCGTTTCATCAAGTATAATCGCACATATAATCGCAACCCTAACCACGATAACAAACCAACTTGTTTTTCTTTTCGTTTTTCTCTCTCTCTCTTTTCGCCGTGCTCCGTGTGCTCGCGCGTCGTGTACGCAGATACGAAACCCGTGTCTTCCAGAATGCCCCTAGTACTAATCCGCACAGTCCAAACCCGCTAACCACTGTGGAGCAGAAGTTTGCCAAGCTTAACCTAGACAATCACGACCTGCAGCAGCAGCAACAGCAGCATCAGCGCTATCAGCACAGCCAGGGCCTTAACAGTCCCGCTGGGACAGTCCCGGCCAGTGCCACCAGTAGCTTCGCTAGTCCCGCTGCAAACGCCACGCTAAGCTCGACTAACGCCCCTAGCAGCCCACAGCAGCAGCAGCAACATCAGCAACACCACCAGCAGCATCATCAGGAGCAACATCAGCAGCACTTCCTTCGCACCTCGACCACAAGCTCGGCGGTGCCTTCCTCCGCAACGACGATTAAAAATGGTAACGTTAGTCTCTTTGACAGCGGCGCGAGCGATGCCGCCGGTACGCTCAGCAAGGCGATGATGGAACAGCGATCGTCCAGCATGCACCACCAGCAACACCAGCAGCAGATCATCCACACCAAAAAGATCCACATGACGACGTCCTCGTCCTCGTCCACCTCGAAGACGCTCAAGACCGACAGCAGCGGTGCCATGTCGGAATGGAAGTAGAAGTCCCAGGCTGGGAAAGATCCGGCGCAGGATGGTCTACATCGTTGGTTTCGTGACGGAGGCGCGTGTGTGTCGTCCGCGAAGTAGCAGCGCTTATTGAATTTGCTTATCGACAGCGGACCGTCGGGAGTCTAGAGGCTCTCGTGCAAAAAGGGCCCGAACGGCGGTTCCCTGATTTTGTTGATTTTAACTATTTGTAGTGCGTAAGTGTACACGATTTAGCGCGTGGCGTGTGTAAAGCCGATTGTTTAATATTGCCTTCCCCCTTACCTTTGATAATCACTAAGTGCCACATATTCGATGTTTGTAACGCGAAACTAAACCTGAATCGAACGAGTAGTAATAGTATTAATGAACGCAGGAGCTCAAGCAGCAGCAGCAGTAGGGAGAGATGGACACCACGCTCTGTGGTGTTTCGAAGCAAAAGTCGTAGCAAAATTCACTAATGTGCCTCGATTCGATTGTGTTTTGCACATTTGCCGAGGAAGAGAGACCGCGTAGAAAGTGCTCCTCTTCGGCACCAAATTGTTGCACCAACCCTGCCATTAACTGTAAATGCCAACGTGTTTGCCAAAACCAAACCGCGCCACGGAACGTTTCCGGAACGAGTAGTATGCCTTTTGCATTGGTGCGCGAATCGTGGTGCAACAGACAGAAAGTTTCATCTTGACGCCGGCTTGACGCTAAACGCGGTCCTGGAAAACGAACACGGAAGTCCACCCCCGTAAGCGTGTACAAGCTGGCCAGGTTTCTAGACAAGAACAAAAAAAAGGACACATGGATATACTAAAAATGAAAAAAGCACGTGCGCGGGAGAGCACGCATGCGCCGAAGGGTAACGCTACCACGGGCGTTTGTGGGTGTTTGTTCTGCCCTTTTTTACGTTCGTCGATCGATCGAGCCTGCGAGGGAGGAGGAGGGCCCTGCCCAGATGGCAGGTTAGCAGTAACTACTTAATTAACGTGCTTCGATAGTCAGTAGCAGTAGCATCGTGTTTCCGTAACCATCCAGTTTCGGTTTTTTTTAATTAAATAATTCCTCTAACGAAGGTTTAGTTTTAAGTACGTTATTATGCCTCTTTTTTTAAACACAACACTTAACACTTGGCTCCGGAGGGGGTAGAGTTTTGGTCGCAGCGGCAACGTGCCGCTTGCCGCCCAGTCCCATCATTTCCGGAACCTTTTTCGCCCTTCCGAGCAAAAAAAAAAACAAAGTGAAAAGTAACCTGCTGGGTAACGTGCAACTGACGAGTGGGTCAAACGAAACAGAAAAATAAAGCATGAACCACGAAACTTGAACTTAACACCAAAAAAACGAATTGCCGAAGGATTTCGTCTTGGAAGTAGCGTATTTTTTTTTTTGGTATACGAAAGAAATTGATGTTTAAATAAAATGCATCTCTGACATCGCGATGCAAAAAAATCTGAGTCTAATCGCAGCAAATATTAAAACGATCGAATGCAACTGGGAGGCTACCCCAACCTGGACTAGGGATTAGCCCAGCCGAAGCTCATCCGTAAACGACAGCATCAGTCGCGCCCGAGCAGCGCATGTGAACGGAGTGTGAAGGCGGAGCTTACGCTCGTCGATCCAAAGCGACAGCCTCCTGTGAATCATGCTCTCCTGTTACTTTTTCGACCGGATTTCGATGCGCTCCCGAGATCAAAAGGTGGCTTGCGTGCAAACTTGCATGCAAGCGAACTATGCAACACGTTCTATGAAAGTTGGCATTTCACGCAAGAAAACACTAATTTATGACTCGTTTACGCTTTAGGATTGTTATTTATTTTTGCAAATTGAAAAATACATTCGCGAATTTAATGGAACTGTTTTGAATATCTCTTATGGATTATATAAACGCCTTATAAAGATAACGTTACACGTTTGTAGAATGTATAAGCAGGAAAAACTCTTCGTTTGAGCTGAACACGAGATAAATATACGGGTTGCACGTAAATATGTGCTCTAAAAATACATCTTAAAATGGGCAAAAAAAAACAGTACAAATCATCATCATTCGCCAACTGGAAGTCAACACTCCGAAGGGAGAAACTGCATTCGAGCATTCCCGGTTGGACGGGTGCTTGGTCTCACTAGTCGATACCTTTCTGGGGACTCGTTTGATCGATAAATAAGTACAATTATCTCACACTATTCTCACTTTGCAGTTAAGTTAAGTAAAGATTACAGCCATTAGTTTGATTGTTTTACCGCTGGATGTAGTGCCTTCTAGCGGGATGAAATCTTCTCGTCCTGCAGGGAGCTGTAATTCGTAATCTTATCCTACTAGTCTACTCTAATCACTAACTGCTCTTAGCGAAGCAGATGCAAATGCACTTGAGCATTGATTATTGCTGCTACTGAAGTCTTTCGTTCGTACGATAGTTTTGTTTTCCGATCTGATCAACTTTATCAGTCGCTGCGCAAATCGCCTATAAGTATCCTAGGTTTGTTAAGTTTTTTGTTGCCTTCCGGAAGTACGCCGGACTCTCTCTCACTCTTTTCCACAAAGAATGTTCGTTTGATGTTCCAAAATATCCTGCCGGATGTTGCTGTTGATGTTTAGCACGCCGTGTTACTCTGAATTCCCGATGGCTCAAAAAACCGTACGACTATTGCCAATACTGCGGGCTGGAAGACTGTTCGTGCGAGTGGTAGGGCTATCTCGTGCCTGCAAAAAAGAAATTACGACGGAAGAACCATAAATTAAACAAACAAAATTCGGTTGAAACATGCTAATGCAACACAATACAATACAAGCAAAATTCCCCAACACCATTTCCCGCTCGAAATTGACATTCCACAGCGAACGTGCTGCAGGAATGTTCATATTCGAGCGGTACGAAATATTCAAGCAACTCCCAAGGTAAATAAACAACGAGCTACCCACTGCATTCCTAGCATGTGCTTTTAGTGCTATATCCGGATATTGCTAATCGAAAACCCTCATACGTCTTTTATTTCGACAGAGAAAAAAACTAGCTGCACTTTTAACATCGAGCCACAGAATTACAACGCGATTCAGGCAAAGAATTAAATGCACCCGGCATGGCGACACTTTGGTACTTCCCTCGCGGCGTAGGCTCACAAAATTCGAGCACTTTCAGAGCCGTCTAACGTTCGAGCTAACTGACAGACGACAGGCCATTTGCAAAAATAGATCACATCACGCAGCACGTTTTCCGCTCAATAGCTTCGTGTCGTCTCGTGTCTTTGGTGTCCTCCTGTGTGGTCTGGTCATTGATCAACTTGTTTCATTAACAAACCCAAATTGTGCCATCAATTTGCTTCAAAATGTTCTGGGGTAAGTAGCCACTACGGCGTCCCGCGATCAACCGTGGTCCGGAACTGGGTCCGGAAAACTTGCAGCATGCGGCGAGCTGCTGGTTGCCGGTTCCGATGGCCTTGAGCGTGTGTGCGTGCGGCGTCGATCTTCAACCGCGCACATGCCACCGCTAGTCTTTTTGTAATTAGCAGCATCCCATAACAATCGGAATGTTCTTCGTTTGCTTTTCACAGGATTGATCTTGAAACAAGGCAAAAAGTACTCCAAGGTAGTGGAGGAAGACTTCCATCTCACCCATGCGGCGCTCGATCTCTCCGAGTGCTCGGGCGATGTGCAGGTTATGCTGACGACAGAAAACATCACGTATCTGCTGTGCACGCTCAACAAAGCGATCCCGCAGGTGATGCTCGACCAGCAGTTCGCTACGGGCGATGAAATCAGCTTCGCCACCAAGGGACAGGGCGTCGTGCATTTGACCGGCAACGTGCTGCCGGATGATATGGACGAGATGGATATGGGCGAAGAGGAAGAAGAGGAAGACGAAGAGCAGGACGTCCCGGCCGCGAACGGCAAACCGCGCATGGCCAAACTGACGGCCAAGTCTAAGGTGGCCAAGGAAATTGCTGCCGGCAAGGTGTCCGACGACAGTGACGAGGACGATGCCACTTTCACCGAGTCGATGCTGGATGATAGCGCCCTGAATGGAGCTGAAGAAGAAGATGATGATGACGACGACGATGATGAGGATGATGAGGATGATGAGGACGATGAGGACGATGATGACGATGAAGATGATGATGAGGACGACGAAGATGACGACGATGAGGACGAAGAAGAGGACGTCCAGCCGAAGGCAAAACAGGCTAAGTTGTCGAACGATGCCAAACCAACGAATGGTAGCGCTAAGGCACCGAAGGAGGCCCTCAAGAAGCAGGACAACCAGGAAGAGAAGAAGACCGCTATCCGCACGCTGCAAGACGGACTGGTGGCCGAAGACCTGAAGGTGGGCACGGGACCAGAAGCCAAGCCGGGCAAAAAGATCGCCGTATACTACGACGGCCGGCTCAAGTCGAACAACAAACTGTTCGACAGCACACACAAGGGCCCAGGACTGAAGTTCACCCTCGGACGCGGTGAGGTCATTAAGGGATGGGATCTCGGCGTCGCCGGCATGAAGGTCGGTGGCAAGCGGAAGTTGGTGATACCGCACAAGCTGGCCTACGGCGTGAAGGGCTACCCACCG
The DNA here is from genome assembly GCF_943737925.1 of Anopheles nili. Classification (NCBI taxonomy): domain Eukaryota; kingdom Metazoa; phylum Arthropoda; class Insecta; order Diptera; family Culicidae; genus Anopheles; species Anopheles nili. Next base: position 50,827,773 of record NC_071292.1, read on the forward strand.
ACCATCCCGCCCAACAGCACGCTCGTGTTCGAGGTCGAGCTGAAGAAGGTCTTCTAAGCCACGGAGGGGAGATGAAGTTCTTATTTTCTTATTCATTTTTTGAAACCTATATGTCTCACTATTTACATTCTACTTCCGCACTACTAGTACCCGCTGGTTCATGTACAGGAGAGGGGTTGGTGCTTAACATAAGGATAAGGACCCAAGTACGGTTCAAACTTCGCTTATTATACACGAAATACAGACAAATTAAAGAAGTATGTTTAAATAAAGAAATAGAATAAGCAAACAAAATACCTTGTTCGCGACATTTAAATGACCAACAGTATCAAATATTAGACTACGAAAAGGGACACACACACGTACCTGTGAATGTGCCAGCACGATGCTTAAACACTGCACCCATTCTTCCGCCTTGTTGCCATCCTTCGGTTTAAGGATGAGCGTCTGGTCACCGGTGAATATTTCGAACGCTTTCGGGATGTTGCGAGCACCGCGGGACACCTTCACCGAACGGATCTGGTTCACGTCAATGCTTTCACCGCCAGCCTGTGTCGGATGCAGGGAAACAGATATAAGTACAGTGTGTACGAACCCCAGCTGCCTTTGTCCCGGACATACCTCGCTGACGGAACCCTTGCACGAAAGGTGCGCTCCGGAGAGCGTAAAGTAGCGCGTTCGCCACCGCCGGAACAGTCTCCATTTGCCCTTCTTCTCTTTCAGCTGGCCCTCGATCACCGGCTGATTGTTACCGTGCAGAAACCCGATGGCCTTCTCCGGATGGTGACACAAAAAGCAACCCCACTGGAACACTTCCAGGTCCTCCGAGCTTCCACCGTTGGACGCCGCACCCGTACCACCCCCCGAGGACGCACCGGATCCCGCCGGACCGGTGGTACCGGGTTGACCCGCACCAGGCACACCTGATTCGCCTCCAACACCGGCACCCAGCGTCACCGGACCCATTTCAAACACGTCAAAGAACCCGGCATGGCGCAACTCGTTCACGAGCGCCTCCTGTTCCTTGCCATTAGGGAACGCACTCGTAACAAGCGTTATGAACGTTCGGTTCTCGCACTTCAGCGTGTCCCAGCAGTGCTTAAGCCGACTCACGCTCGGATCCCAGCTGCTGAGTGCGTTCTTGCCAGCCCGCGCTTGCAGATCGAGAAACATCAGGTGGATCCAGGTGCGCGGGTTCCGCGTGCGCATCGTGAACATCGTGCGCGAGTACAGACAGTGCGGACCTCGAACCTGGCAGGCAAAGTGCAGCTTGGCCATCTTTTTGGCACGCCGTTCCTCGATGATGCACTTGGCCGGAGGTGGTATCCGCAGTGCCACCGCTTCCGTGTAGGATTTGATCTTGTCCAGGTGCTTCTCGCAGAAGTGCTGTATCGTGTCACGCATCGGGTACGGTTCGAACACGCTCATGCGCTGATTGACTGTGGCCGACGTCGACGATGCGTTGAGAATGGTCACGCTCCGGTTGTCGTTCGTACGCGGACGCGTCGTCACCGTGGCCGGTCCAGACACGATCACCTGAAAACAAACACACCGCGTTAGTAAAGGACATGGAAAGAGGGACAAATGTTCACAGTACCTGATTGTTCGGATCATCGCTCGAGTGCAGCGACAGCGTGGTGGTCAACTGTGGCGACGTTTGCTGGGAGTGATTGTTGAACATGGTCGGTGAGGCTGGTGATGCATGGTGCACCTGAATGCCAATCGAACCGGTCGATTGATTTAACCCCCCAAGGGAACTCTTCCCGCCAAGCGCACCGGTCGAACCCATCAACGTGTTGCTGGGCCCATGCGAATACGGTCGCGGAGCACGCGTTGGTGAAGTCGTCACCGTGACACCGCAGGATGTGATCTTCGTCTGCGGTATGCCCCACTTGTTCTCGCCCGTTATCGTGACGTGCTGGCTAAGTGGAGGCGGTATCGAGGTCCCTAGCAAACCAACTCCACCGCCACTTCCGCTGCTGGATGTCATGCCCTTGATGGCGACATTTCCGCTCGAGTGATGGCTGTTGTGCGAGGTAGATCCATCGACCGCAGATGGTCCGTTCGGTGTTACGGCGCCTCCAACACCGGGGCATTTCTCCGAATCGATCGACACTCCGGCACCGATCTCACCGTTGAATTGATTGATCAGCTGGGACGATCCGTGACGTGACTTATGCAGACCACCCATCGATCCACCAGCGTTGTTGAGGCGAGTCGTGCTCTTACTGCCACCTCCTCCGCCCGAATGCAACCGGCCGGTACTCCGCGAGTCACCCAATTTCGGTCGATTCCGTGTGTACCTTAAAAAAAGGAGAAAACACACGTTCAAAAACCATTCTTCGACAGAAACACCAAGGACCTACCCAGTGTGATGTGGCGTCGGAGAAATGACGGTCCCGTTCGTTAGTCCGCCTGTCGTTCCGACGGTCGTAGCGGATGCGCCACTTGGAAGCCCGTTTGCTGCGTTCATAAAGTTGGTCAACAGTGCCGGATGGACGGTCGAACTAAGCGTCGTACCGTTCGATGTGTTGATGACCGTCGTCGACATCATGGTGCCACCACCCGTGGTGTGAGAGTGACCATTGCTGACGATGGCCACGTTCGGTGTCTTCGAAACGATGGGACGCCCATGATCGAGCTGGTGCTGTGCGTAACCAGCGGAACTACCACCCACATTTCCCAGCATCCCCGCGACACCAGCTGAACCCTGGACACAGTGCGTTCCACTTCCGTGTGCGCTCGAAGGATACCCACTGCTAGTCGTCATCGCCACCGGGGATGTCACCGGTGGACCAAGCGTTGCGGAAGAGTTGAGATTGACGATCGTCACTCCACCGGATGTGGTTTGCTTGATCTGGGTGTTGTTGCTCAGCTGACGCTGCCGGACAACGGAGGTGACCTTGTCGGTGAACAAAACCGGATACTTCGTGCACAGTTTCGTGGCCTCGTTCAGCAGGATCGTTTGCAGCGCTCGATCCGCTCGCGGTAAGTGTTCCAGCACGAAATCGAGCGCTATCTGCGCCCGGTCCTTGCCGCAGCGCCCGATGGCGGAAAGAATCTGGGCCACGAACCCCACCGTCTGTGGGACACCGTGGACGATCTGCTTGAAGGCGTCCGTGTATTCGGCCAGCTTTATTGGTTTCGATTCGGCCAGCTTTAGCAGCACGAGCAAGGTAGCCGCGGTTAATGGTAGCCGGGTCGTGGCGAGTTCCAGCAGCGATGGAATGCTTTCGGTTAGGCTTGATGGTCGCACCTTGGCGATCGTTACGAGTAGCTGCAGAATCACTAGCTGCTCCTGGAGTTCGCATCGTGGCACGATCTCGACAAACTTAGGTCCAGCGTCGTTTATGGGGTCTGGGGTTGCTTCGTAGATTTGTGACAGCACGTGGCAGAGACCATAGTTTCCTCCAAACAGGGATTCCAGGATTACGTGCACATGCGAGGACAATAGGTACGAGTACTCGATCGCCGCCGACGAGAGGTAGCTGGCGAGGTTGCGCGATAATTCGAGGTTTCCTTGATTGAGAAATTTGACCGCTACCGGAAGTGTTACCTCCATAACGACCTGTTTACTGTAGTTCTGGAATTAAGCGGAACAAAAATGTACATGTTAAATGGAATTCTTTTACCTAGTACACCCGGGTTAAGGTGCTGTATCGTGGCCGTTGGGAGGAAATGCCCAAACAGCACTTGTATATGCATAACATATGACTTGTCCGTGAATTATGGAATTGAAAAAAAACATTTATTTGCATATATGAGAATCCTTTGCACATACCAAAAATATGCTGGAAATAATGTCGGAAGATATTTTCGCATGCGGTGGGTCCACGTCCTTACTCGAGGGCTGCAGGTTATAACGGAGACACGTTTCCAACAGGTTCACCAACCCAGCGCAATGCTTTTCGATCGTGTGCGTCTTCTTGATGCATGATGTTACCCTGTTGATGCAGATTTCGATCACCGACTGATCGTTGCTGTTCTGCAGATAGTCTTCCTGCGAGATGATGGAAGAAATTTCTTCCAGCTGTAGAGAGGGTGAAAAATATGATATCTTCATTTTCTGCCAACCCATTTGCTACCAGAAGACTAGCACCCAATGGAACACACACTCACCACCTCAGTCAAATCTTTGACTATCTCATAATCTTCGATAGAGAACAGCTCACCGGCTCGGGAAAGGTCCCTTTTGGAAAGGACCGTCGTAAAAAGTTCGTGCATGGTTGCTAGCTCCAGGAGCTTTTATTTGTGTTTTTAATGGCTAAATCGAGGTAATCAATGACGAAAAGCCGCATGCGTGGAATCGCAGCACTTTTTTCAACTCAATTTCATTTTGTCACGATAATTTATTCTTTCCATGCATTGCTCGTTTGCAGGGTGGTTTTTATAAGGAGCCTACTAGATTGTTTAAACGTTATGCAATAGTTTAGGTCACAGTGAGAAGCCTTCCTTTTGCGCCACTTCAAGGACAAATGATAAATAATTGTTCAAAACCTTCCATAGGCAGCTGTAAAATTCGGCACAACCAGATTCTGCAAAGAAAAAATTGAACATAAAATGAGATAAACATTCAAATTTATTGATTAACATAATTAAATTAAATGATTAAATTATATTGATAAAATTCGATTAAACGATGAGATGTGTGACGTGCAAAACCAAACTACAATCGAACCATGGAAGTTTCATTGGAAACATTGATTCACCTAGTGTTTTAGTGGACTAACACATTTTCGCTGTATTTATCTTTTAATGACACGAATAGTACTATCGTGTATGGTATGATTTCAGGTAAAAATTGAACTAATGTGGGGAATATAAGGGAATATAATGTGGGGAATATAACCGAGTCAACCCGGGATAAGGTTGTAAGCACCTGCTGGGAGGAAATGCCCTTCAGCTCCTCTAGCATAGATAGTTATATATATTTTTTATTTTCTTGCTGTTGTCTTTATAATTGTGCCTTTTTTATTACCACTGTCATAAAATTAAAAGTGAAATGGCCGCTCTTATAATTAATTCTAAAAGCAGAAAAACTTAGAATTACGGTTTATTTTTTATTTTCCTTATGTATAGTAAAATGGTTCTACAACGCTCAGAGCTAGATGAAAAAAAAACTAGTAAAATTCTTTGCAGTAGATATGACCATATTGATCGGACATTTATTATTTGAATGAGTTCATCACTCAAGCGTCACAACATGCGTAAAAATCTTCATTGAGTTTAATTGAAGACGTATAACAATACTCCTGCGAAACACTAGTAGTAACATAAATTTTCCCCTCTATGATTTTATTCTTAAAAGCCGATATGCTTGCGCATTTAAGAGGATTCGAACTTATAGACACAATGGCCTTGGGGTACCGATTAACAAAAGGAGGGATCGCTGTCAGCTGATTGTAAGTAAGATAAAAGCTGGTAATGTTGGGGAAACTACACCCGGTTAGATTAACAGAGGCGATGAGATTGGCCTGTAACGAGAGCAATTGAAGGTTGGGCATCACCAATGGAGATGAAGCGTACACGGAAACAACCTGCGAATTTTCAATTATGATTCCATTAAGCGTCGGTAACGATTGCAATACACTCAGATCTACTCGTTTTATATTGTTTTCATAGAGAGATACAAATTTAAGACTTGGAAAGGTCGAATCCGTAAGTGTAGGAACTTCTATGAAGGAATTATTAAAAACATCAAACGAAATCAGCTTCGGAAGTACAAGATTTGGTAAATTCCAGGAGGCAATGTAGTTTGAAGACAGATAAAGGTAAGATAGATTAGCCAAAGTAATTGGAACCGTGGCTTCTATGAGAGCAATGCGATTTTTCCCAACGTCAATAACTTCCAAGTTCGGCATAGCGGCAAACATGGATAGATCAAGCCGTTCGAGCTGGTTTTGGTTTAGATTCAAATTGATGGTTGATAACATCTGCTTTGATGATGATGTAACCGGAAATATTTGTCGTATTTTGTTTGCGGATAGATCTAAATACCTTAGTTCGAGGTTATCTATCAAAATGTCAAGCCGTAATCCTGTCAGCGAACAGCGACGAATGATCAATTCTTCCATCAGGCTGAGCTTGGACATAGTCGGCGGAATCCGGTCTAGTAGACAGTTAATAATTTTAAGTTTCTTCAACTTACTATTCACACCTGCCAGGAACGATCGCATCATTCCCGATCCATTGATGTCAATATCCGAGATTGTGTTGCCTTCTGGCAGTTGAAACACAGCATCTCGATAATTCATATATACGATCGTTTCAGTGAATGCTGCAATCCGCTGCAGAAACGGACCCGACGCAGTACTGGTTACGATCAGCTTTTCTATCTTTATTGATGCCATGTCTTGTTCTGTGTCGATTGTCCTCCGTAGTTTAGCTCCACCATCAGAAGACATGTTTACAACACCCATGTTGCACATGTAATAATTGTCACCGATACATTGGCCATTGCAGGGAACTGACCAACAACAACACCAGATCCACACAATTAACAGTGCTATTATGAATGGTAAAATGTTCTTAGGAGTGATGTATAAGAAAAATACGTTTTGGAATTCTTACAGTGCCAATCAGCCATCAACGCTATTTTGTGTCACATTCGCTAGTGAACTGACCGAAAGCCCGACGCATCTTAGGTATTTAAAGGCTTTCTCTTCAGTCTTGTGGAAATCGATTTATAATTAGAGTTTTAGGTATACTTTGTTTTTTTTTTTTTTTAATTTTCTTCATAAATCAACCGGGCGGGAAATCCCAAATGTGCTTGTCAACAGAATAAACTCACCGGAAGTCGAGGATACTCCGATTAGTCATTATACTTAAAAAATGTTGCAAATGAAAATAGCAGCAAAATATTAGAAACATTATAAACACATTAGCTTGAACAGAAGTTAAAATAAAAATGATTATCCACACATTATTCATTGGATGTAGCAATGCGCTTAATTGTTAACATTCTTTCTGTCATCTAATTGAGCTCATATGTTTTGTATAGAGTAAAATTTTCAGGAATCGTTTATTTACAATTTCTAGTTATAATTCATGCAAAGTAAAAACTAAATTTACACCTGGGCCGAACAATAATAATGATGACTATTATCCAAATTTACGCAAAAAGCTTACCCATGTTCCTTAGATTGACTCAATGGTAATTATTTTTTATTTACATGGAATTAGCAGATAAGACACCCCCTTATTTAGACATTGGTAAGCTATTTCTTATTACCATTCACGGCTCCATGATATTATTCAATGCAATTATTCAAGTTTGGCTATTTATTGAACCATTTATGCCACACAGCATGCCGCTTCGTTTTCATCGATAGTTACTGAAGATGAAGTTTCACATTTTTGATTCGCATTGACGACGGTCGCGAAAAGTCGGTATTCAGTAATTTTGCTTTTAAAAGTTGTCATGCTACTACATTTAATGGGATTCCCTTCTATTGCCAAGCGCACCTTAGGATACCGTTGAAACAGTGGTGGAATTGTAGTAAGCTGATTGTATCCCAGACTCACAGATGTGAGGTTGGGAAAGTCACATCCACTCATAGTCCACGAAGAGATTCGATTATAATCGAGATTCAGTAGCTCAAGGTTTGGCAGCGAAAAGGGCGATGTTGCCCGTACAGATTCGATCTGATTGCTGCTCATGTAGATATCTTCCAATGTTTGTAAAGAACGGAAAATGCTAAGATCTACCTGCTTCAAAGCGTTTTGCTCTAACCCGAGACTTCGCAGATTTGGCAAAGAAGCTCCCGAAAGTGACGGGATTTCTGTAAAATTATTTCCATCTAGAAAAAGTATCTTCACTCTTGAGAGCACTAGATTATTTATATTCATAGTTGAGATTCTGTTCGACGTCAACAGAAATTGGGCTAGGTTAGCAAATGTTGCTGGCATCGTAGCTTCTATGTTAACTAAGCTATTTCTTCGTACATCCAAGCGTTCTAAAGCTGGCATGATTGCAAACATCGACACATCCAGTCGTTCCAGTTGGTTACCTCCAAGATTTAAATATTCGATGGACAACGTTCTTCTAGAAGTTGAAGTAACTGGAAATATTTGTCGTATTTTGTTGTACGACAGATCTAATGAAGTTAGATTGAGATTCTCGACCAACACATCCAGGCGCAATCCTGTCAACGAGCATCCGTTAATGGTCAGAGTTTCCAGTTTAGTCATCTTAGCGAGAGTCGGAGGCACACGATCTAGCAGACAATTTTCTATGTGCAGCGTTTTTAAATTGATGTTCAGTCCTGCCACTAACGCTCGCATCATTCCAGATCCATTGATGTCAATATCCGAGATAGTGTTGCCTTCTGGCAGTTGAAATAGGGCATCTCGATAATTCACGTAAGTAATGCTATTAGTAAATGCTGCAATCCGCTGCAGAAACGGACCCGAAGCAGTACTTGTTACGATCAGCTTTTCTATTTTTATAGATACCATATCCTCTTCCGTGTCGATTGTCCTCCGAAGCTTAGCTCCGCCATCAGAAGACATGTTTACAACACCAATGTTACACAGGTAAACATTGCTACCGATACATTGGCCATTGCAGGGAACTGACCAACAACAACTCCAGATCCACACAATAATCAGTGCTGTGAGTTATGAAATGTTCTGTTATGTATTTTATAACAAAAAATGACGTTTTGGAATTCTTACAGTGCCAATTAGCCATCAACTCTATTTTGTGTCACATTCGCTTTTGAACTATCTGAAAATCCAACATATCCTAACTATTTAAAGGCTTTCATTTCAGTCGTGTTTAAATCGATTTATGATTAGAGTTTTAAGTATGCTGTTGTTTTTATAATAGTTCATTCATAAGCTAACTGAATAGTCCTAATCTACTTGCCAACAGAATAAGTTTACGAGCAGCCAACAGTTGTACATGTTATCAGTGGAAATAGTTCCAATATGTTAGTAACATTATAAACTCGTTAGCTTTACTAGTATGCTAGATTTGGCGGTATGTAACACCTGATACTTAACTCTTTTCCTGCCATACAAGCTAGCTGAGATATCCGATTACATCCGGGTCAATGATTTTTTTACTATTTTTTCATGTAATTTATTCGGAGTAAAACACGCCAACAAAGAGAAGCATGTTCAATCATTTGTGATATTGCAAAATATTATTCTTGAGTTCCAATACAAATATTAATGGGTTTATTTTGTCAACTCTTCAAATTCCTTTCTACATCCATCCAAATTTATTCATTCCAAGCTTAATATGTTTAGTTTCTACGTGCTGTTTAATGTATCGTCGATGTGTTACATTCTCGTGGTAATATACCTCGCGTTGATAAGTATGGTCGGTCGAAGTATGGATGTAAGTGCCGACGTATGGATGAGAATCTGGTCAGCTTCCAGTCAAAGCTCTTTTCAAGAGGGTCTTAGCACTTAGATGAATTAATAAACGATCAGATCAAAGAGTGGCTAAATAAAATGTCTATACATTGATTGAAAAATCATTGAGATTTGATGTTTACAGCTTTTTTCTTCTTCTTCTTAAATAGCTCAACAATGGTTTGAAAATTTTTATTTTTTTATTTGATCTGAATTATTTATTTTTTAAAAGCTTATTAATTATGGAAAAAACGCTGCTTTCAACTTTAGAAATAAATTTAATAAAAAACCAATCTAAAAATACCTTTTCCCAAACTAACAGAAAAGAATGGGCGAATACTTTTGTATATGCTTTGTTGATATATATATATATATATATATATATATATGGAGACGCATGGTACTTTGTGGAAAATATGATAATTTCATAACGACGTTGATTTGACCACGTGAATAATATCATCAAAAATATAAACCTAAATTTTTACAGATGATTTTCAGTGAAATTAACCACGCTCGAGTCAGCTTTTTTATATTGGGTATTGCTTTTATATATTTTATCACCTTTAAAATATTGCAGCAGTTCGTTTAAACAACTCACTTGTAACAGTGAACAAATATGAGATAACAGCAACATTTTTATCGTCATGTCTATGGCATGTTTTCTTTTACATAGAAGAGACGTACAAAAAGATTAAGGAGGCATTAGAAAGCCTACAGTTGGAGATAAACGAGACAAAAACGGAAATAGGACGACGGCACTCGACCGCGGGTGATTACAGTGTCTTCTGCACAAGGACTAACACGGTTGTAGTACCGGATCAGCAAGTAAGTTTGTAAGCAATCATATTCCATATAGATTTACCAGATTGAAACACCACTTCATTACTCATAAATTATCATTAATCATAAATGCTATATAACTCTGACCTCTCTTCAGTTGTCGAATGATTCTTATAAATTATATACATAATAATTGTTATTAGAAGGTGTGCAAATAATTGTTTCGGCTAAAATAAAAATATATGCGAAGACAGTTTTGATTTACTCAATAAATTGAAGCTAAGTTACTTAAATTGTCCAAAAAGAATTTAGCTGAATATCTGTTACGTTTTTATTATACGAATATCATTTACACGAGTATGGCGCATAGCTTTGAATAGCATTTTTCTTATAACATTTAACCGAACGTAAAGTAAAAGCTCCTTGCTTTATATTGCAATATAGTCAAATCTGAATATTTATTGAAACATTTATGCCACACAGCATGCCGCTAAATTTTTATCGATAGTTACTGAAGATGAGGTGGCACATTTTTGACTCGCACTGACAGTGGTCACAAAAAGCCGTTTTTCAGTAATTTTGCTCAAGAAAGTTGTCATGCTACTACACTGAATGGGATTTGCATTAATTGACAAACGAACATTAGTATACCGTTGAAATACTGGCGGAATTGTAGTAAGCTTGTTGCTATTCAACATCAACTCATACATGTTGGGAAAGTCGCATCCGCTCATATTCCAGGAAGTGATCCGATTGTTGGTAAATGACAGTGTTACGAGTTTTGACAGCACGAATGGAGTAGTCGCGCGAACAGATTCTATCTGATTGTGGGTAAAATATATTCCTTCCAATTCAGCAAACGATTGGAACATGCTAAGGTCAACATGCTTCAAAGCGTTTTCACTCATTCCGATACGTTTTAGCTTTGGGAATGAATCTCCTGAAAGTGACGGGATTTCTGTGAGTGCATTTTCATCCATGTTGAAAGTAATTAGCTTCGGAAGGACAAGATTTTCCAAATGCATAGATGAGATTTTGTTCATTTCCAATTCGAATCCAGTCAGGTTGACGAATGTCACTGGGGTCGTAGCTTCTACGCGCACTATGTTATTGCCTGATACAATTAGGCGCTCCAAACTTGGCATAAAAGCAAACATCGATACATCCAGTATTTCTAACTGATTAGCTGCAAGATGCAAATATAAGATGGACAACATTTTCCTGGGAGTTGAAGTAACTGGAAATATTTGTCGTATTTTGTTGTACGACAGATCTAATGAAATTAGCTTGTGATTTTCAACCAACACATCCAGACGCAATCCTGTTAACGAACACCAGTTTATGGTCAGAGTTTCCAGAATGGTCATTTTAGCAAGAGTCGGAGGCACACGATCTAGCAGACCATTTTCTATGCTCAGCGTTTTTAAATTGCTGTTTAGTCCTGCCACAAACGATCGCATCATTCCAGAGCCATTGATGTCAATATCCGAGATTGTGTTGCCTTCTGGCAGTTGAAACACTGCATCTCGATAATTTCTATACATGATGCCATCTGTGAATGCTCCAATACGCTGCAGAAATGGACCGGAAGCTGTATTACTCACAATTAGTTTCTCGATTACTATTGGAATCGCTTCACCTTCAATATCAATGGTTTTGCGAAGCTTTGCTCCTCCATCAGAGGTCATGTTGACAACACCCATAACACATAAGAATCCTTTGTTGAGACATTGACCATGCACGCCATTGTGACAAATCCACAAAACCAACAATGCAACTGAAAATGTCCAATGATTTCTATTCTTACACACTTTGATACAATTTTTCTAGATTATCAATCAAAAATCTTACAGCGTAAGCTAGCCATCAACAGTATCTGATATAATTCTGCTGATGTTTCTCCTTTCGTGGCGAAACAACCGTAAGGCCCAGACTTGTTACCGCTTTTTTAACTCAAGATTTAACGTATCCGGATGGTCATTCCTGCCAACAATGCTTTGCTGATGCTACTAAACTGAAATCCACAGTCCACTGTCTATTTAGACTATATGGCAATATTATAAAGCGATTAGAAACAACAATACTCTTAATTATAGCTTGAATAACACGTGGAAAAGGCATCAAATTATTTTAGTAAAAATGTGCTTGCAAATGTTCAAAATATCATGAAACTTACTTCTCTTTGAAATTACGCCGAAAAATTACTTCTCTTTGTACAGGCTTAGCGTAATTTTAGAATAATAATATGTATATTTGACCATTTTTTGCAACCTTTTGTTTGGGAGCCTTTCGTTGCTCCACATTGGAGGAACTGAGACTTTCCTACTCTTTATGCAAATGGAAAATAAACCTACTTGCCAAATTTCATTTATTCGAATTTGGTACGATCATTTTGATATTTCTAAAAAGAGGTGGAGAGCTGGTTGAAAAGTTGCCCGTCTCTCCACCCCGAGAACTAAAAAAATGCCAATCTATGGTAAGAAAGAAGAATCATATGTGCTAAATTTCAGTTAAATCTGACTTCAATTGTATTTTTTTACATTTTTTTGGTATTTAAGGAAAGAGAATTGTATGTAAATCCCCCATTACTGTCCAGTGGAAGAGCGGAAACCTCAACACTGATTGTATGGAAAGAAAAATAAAAAAGGCTTACGTGTTTCAATTAAGTTAAATTACATGAGCTCACTGAGGGAGTTGAACCTTCTACACTTTTGGTTAGTGGAAAAAATGAAAATAACACATATGAGTCAAATATATTATATACACATCAACTTGAACAGCAGTTTAAATTTAAATAGTTATCTGCACATGAATTTTGCGAAACATTTCATTTTCACCCTCTTCCCACCCTGAATTTTACAAAACATTTTATTTTTTTTCTTTGTTACACTTCCTGTCATCGAATTAAGTTAATGTATTTTATATTTGATAAAATGTACATGAATCGTTTATTTGTAGTTTATACAATCCTCTTCCATAAAATTATGGTATTACCAAGTTAATGAAAGCAAGATAAAAATAATAAATCTCCAAAATATCCAAAATAAAAACAAAATCTCTAAAAATCATAAACTTATTATTGTCTTACACTGTGAATACTATTGTTTCGTACAAAGAAGCAATTTAAGTGATTCTGGCAAGGATTTACTCAAAATGTTTTTTAAATTGACTAAATTGTATTTACTTGTATATAATATACATGCCATTTCAGAGGTAGGTCATTCCTATTATTCATTCTATACACTGAATGCAACCTTCATTACAGTTTTTTTTAGTCTTCATATTTTTTAATCATCTATGATACACAGCATGCCGCAAAAATATTATCGATAGTTATTGAAGATGAAGTGTCACATTTTTGATCCGCATTGATGACGGTCACAAAAAGCCGTTTTTCAATAATTTTGCTCATGAAAGTTGTCATGCTACTACATTGAATGGGATTTACTCCGATGATCAAACGAACCTTAGGATACCGTTGAAACACTGGAGGAATTGTAGTAAACTTATTGACACTCAAAATCATGTCATACATGTTGGGAAAGTCGCATCCGCTCATATTCCAGGAAGTGATCCGATTATTGTTTAATGAGAGTGTCCAGAGTTTTGGCAACACGAATGGGGTAGACGCGCGAACAGATTCTATCTGATTTTCACTGATGGAGATTTCTTCCAAATTAGACAGCGACTGAAATGCGCTAAGGTCAAGATGCTTCAAAGAGTTTTTACCCAATCCGATATTTTTAAGCTGTGGGAACGATGCTGAAAGTGACGGTATTTCTGTGAGAGCATTTCCATCCATGTTGAGCGCAATTAACTTCGGAAGGAAAAGATTTTCCAAATGCATAGATGAGATTTTGTTCATTTCCAACTCGAATCCAGTAAAGTTTACGAATGTCACTGGGCTTGTAGCTTCTATGCGAACTATCTTATTGCCTGATACAATTAAGCGCTCCAAACTTGGCATAAAAGCAAACATCGATACATCCAGTTCTTCCAGCTGGTTACCTCCAAGATGTATATATAAGATGGATAACATTTTCCTGGGAGTTGAAGTAACTGGAAATATTTGTCGTATTTTGTTGTAAGATAGATTTAATGAAATCAAATTATGGTTTTCGATTAACACATCCAGGCGCAATCCCGTTAACGAACACCATTTTATGGTCAAAGTTTCCAGCATGATTATCTTTGCAAGAGTCGGGGGCACACGATCTAGTCGGCAATTTTCAATGATCAGTGTTTTTAAATTGCTATTTAATCCTGCCACAAACGATCGCATCATTTCAGATTCATTTATTTCAATATACTTCATTGTGTTGTCTTCTGGCAGTTGAAATACAGGATCTCGATAATTCTTATATATGATTCCATCTGTGAACGCTCCAACACTCTGTAGAAATGGACCCGAAGCAGTGCTACTCACAATCAGTTTCTCGATTACTATTACAACCGTTGAATCTGCGATATCGATAGTCTTTCGTAGCTTTGCTCCTCCATCGGAGGTCATGTTAACAACACCGATATTACATAAGTACCCATTCTCGAGACATTGACCATTCACATTATTACTACAAATCCACAAAACTAACAATGCAGCTAAAAATGTCAAATGGTTTCTAATCATATACACTTTGATCCAATTTTCTGTATTGTCTATCTAAATACTTACAGCGTAAACTAGCCATCAACGATAAATATTACATTTCAGATGGTGCTACTGAAGAGGAATCGACGCCCAGCAGTATTCTTCGAGTCTAACGCAATATTATAAATCGATAAGGTACAACACAAAGCTCTTTATTACAGTTTGAACTACACGTGAAATATACCTGAACTTATTCATTACCAATATGTACTAATGCAATAATATTATATTGCATGGTAAATATCGCCATATAGTGAATATCAATCACTTGGCTAGTTAATGTTTAAAAAAAAAGATAAATAAATCGAACATTAATCATCGACAAACAACTAATCCTTGAAACCATTATGAAATGTGATCATGTGATATATAATTGCAATAAAGTTTCAGAATAAAACTATTAGTTGATGATTCAAACAATAAACAACACAAAAATTGTTGAGTGCTTGCTGATTTATTCCGTAATAACGCATTTCTAATTGATCAAAAACAATTCTACATTCATGAATCACAACACACAAGCTCGTTTGGTTTGATTGTAATAGAAGATGTGGAGGGACATTCTTCCTGTGCCATGGCCATAGTCACATAAAGCCTCTCATCTGCAATTCTAGTCTTAAATGCCGTCATACTACTACATTTGATCGGATTCCAATTAACATTTAGATGGAGTTTTGGATATCGTTGAAACAACGGTGGAATTGTGGTCAAAAGATTACCAGTCAAGTATATATGGGTAATATTGGGAAAGTCACATCCACTGAAGTTGAACGAAGTAATCCGATTGATGTCAAAAGATATCATATTAAGACTAGATATCGTAAATGGAGTTGAAGTTCGCACAGAGTCGATTTCATTATCCGTTAGGTATATACTATGCAAGTTTTGAAACGGTCTAAACGCACTCATGTCTACTCGTGTTAGTTTGTTTCTTTGCATTGAGAAATACATTAAATTGGGGAATGACACCTCCAAAAAAGGCGGAATCTCTGTCAGTGCATTATAGTCTAAATAAAGGCCTGCCAATTGCGGAAACACCGCATCTCTTATGTCTAATGTAGAAATATTATTAGACGACCAGACTAACTGAGTTAGATTAGCAAAAGTCACTGGAGCTGTAGTTAGCAAATGAATAATGCGATTATTTGTAACATCCAACCGTTCTAGATTAGGCATAGAAGCGAACATGGATATATCAAGTCTTTCGAGCTCATTGTAATCAAGGTATAAATTGACTAAAGTAAGCGTTTTTTTGAGAGGTGAAGTGACTGGAAATATTTGTCGTATTTTGTTGCCAGACAACTCTACCGAAATCAAATTTCGATTTTCAAGGAGCATGTCTAGGCGTAACCCTGTCAGCAAACTTTTACGTATCTTAAGATATTCCAGCTTGGCCAACTTTGTTAGAGTCGGCGGCAAACGATCTAGTTGGCTGTATGTTATATACAGCGTTTTCAATTTACTATTTGAACCAGCCACAAACGATCTCATCGCTCCATTTCCGAAAATTTCAATATCCGATAGGGTGTTTCCTTCCGGTAATTGGAAAACTGGATCGCGAAAATTGTAGTATGTGATTGAATTAGTGAACGCTTCAATTCTCTGCAGGAACGGTCCTGAAGCTGTGCTACTCACAATCAGCTTCTCGATACTAATATCAACACCTTCATCTATAGTGTCTACAGCCCGACGTAGTTTAGCCCCTCCGTCCGAAGTCATATTAATAACACCGACATCACACCGAAACCAGTATTGTTGAAGACATTGACCGAGACAGAGAAACGGTCCTAAATTACTCCAAATCCACAGAGCCAACACTATCGCTGAAAATTGACAATGTATTAATCAACCTTAAGTTGTTGTTGTCGATGAGCACAACTCTTACAGTGGAACCTAGCCATCTACTCTTGTATCTTGTAGAACAATCGTATTGTTACTGAAGTGGGATTTCACGATTGTTTGGCTATTTATCATCACACACAAATTATAATGCAATAAAGTATCAAATTGTTGTAAATTACAGCACAAACTACATTTGTGGAAAACAATTTTTTTAGCAACACATTATGTTCAAACAAGATAAGTCGAAAGCATTTTTGGCTAAATTACAATTTTTAGTTTGACTCAATGTAATTGAAAAATATCAAGCAAAAATAACTTAATACACTAGGTTTGTGAATGTTCACATTGTCAAAATTAAATTTTATTCTTCCTATAATAAAAACATAGTTTTACCCAGTTTTTCATCTTTGCCGAGTAGTCGTGATAAAAAGGTAAAAATGGAAGGAAATGTCCTTTTTTCTAATCCTTAAGGAAATGAGGCGGTAATATCAATTGTACAAATAAGATAGTATGATCTATATCTCCATTATTATCAGAAGAAGCTTTGAAAAACATGAAGAGCATCCAAATTGTTTGAAACGTTATTAATTTTAACAGTAAAAATCAATGATATTGATAAGAGAAAGATATTTATATAGTACTCGTAATTCGTATTGTATTTTTTAAGAATTAATAATCCAAAAAACCATATGATACAACGATTTAGATGTTATACGACCATATTAACGAAAGCTTATTGATCACACTCCTACAAGAGCAAGTAAAATGAACTGTATTGTAAAAACAAACTGTGAAACGTTTAAATTCAGAAAAAAAAACATGGCAATAGGTTTAGTTTGTCCAATAATCGTAGAGATTACTTAAAACTAACCTGAAGTGGATGTACTGAAATGTGACTTCCAAATAATGTTTTCCGAGAAGTATTACTATCACGCAGATTAACTGAATAATACATTTTATTGACAAGCAGTCTCTTTATTTATTATCCTACACAACACATGGTTTTGTTCATCTCCTGAATGTAGATGGATTGTTTTGAACAAGCATTACTAGGTTGACCATCAGCGGATGTGATCCGCAAGCGGTTCGCTACGATTTCGTTGCGAAACTGTCTGACATTAGCACACCTGAGGGGATTTTCATACATCTTCAATGAGATGGTAGGATTTAGACTAAAAATCTGCCGCGGTATTCGTTGAAACAGATTGTTGCTTAACGTCAGAATGGACAGTATTGGGAATTGGCAACCGCTGAGATCGATCTGTGTGATGTTATTGTAGAGAAAACTGAGAACAGACAGCTGCGGCAGTACTACCACGGGCCCAACGGAATTTACCACCTCCAACTGATTGTAGCTCAGCAGGATGCTCTTCAATTCGGCCAATGAGCGAAAAGCGCTCATACTCAACACTTTTAGCTGATTTTTCTGCAAACTAAGCGTGGTGAGCTTCGGCAACTCACCCCAGCTGTTGGGCATTTGTGTGAAATCATTTTCGTCTAACAAGAGCACCCGCAAGTCGGGCAACTGGAAGCTTTCTTCCCATGGTAGCTTGGTTAGATTGTTACGCATCATAATCAATGATTCGATCGATGACAGTGCTAGTTGACTTGTAGATTCCATTTTCCACACCCGATTGTACGATAAGTCGATCCTCTGCAGTGCAGTGAAAGGAAAAAAGTCAGACATGTTGATATGCTGTATGTAGTTATGCGATAGATCCAGATTTTGCAGGACATTATAACACTCAATTCTTTGGGTGTTTCCTATGTTCAAACAATTGTTATTAGTGAGGAAAACTCTTGTTATCTGGTTGAAGGACAAGTCAAGCATAACCAACTCGGGCATACGGAAAACTGCATCTAACTGCAAATTCTTCAGCTTGCTTCTTGTCAGCGAGAAACTATTCAGAGATCGTAGATAGCCGATCGTTGCTGGAATACGATCGAGGGACGTGTCCATGAATTGAAGCTGAGTCACCCAAGCCTCTCCAGCAATGCGGAACGATTGCATCGCTGTTGCATTTTCAATCCAAAGCGTTATCAATGTGACACCACTCGGCAAATGAAACACATTCTCTCGAAACTGCTGAAAGGTGATGGAGCTGGCGATCGACTGTAGTCGCAACAGCATGTTCCCGGATGGCACAGCTGGCACGAGGAGGTTCTTGATATTTATAATCAAAGCATTCTTTTCACTCTCTACTATTGTACGAAGTTTGCTCATGCCGTCGGTAGCCAAATTGATAGTATCAAGATCGCACCTGAAGCTTAATTCGAAGCGACACTGACTACGACATGGCTGCATTGAAACGAATAAAAGCAAATAAAACACTATGATCGGAATAAATTAATTGATTTGAAATCACACGTCAACAATTGTCTCTCACTTGGGCTAGGCTGAAGTAGACTCATTGCAATCTGGCAGCTGCTGGAGAAGTTTAAACGATGGTAATTGGTAAAAACTCCAGCAACAGATTTGAAACGTTGACTGTTTTTGGGTAGCAACAAAATTCCACTGAGGCTACAGCAACTACAGCTCGTTTATTACTAGCGTTTCGATACTATTAAAAGAACATCAACGCTCGTTTAAGCCAGAAATATCGCTGATTCTTGAAAGCATCATCCGTTTAGGTTAAACGAGCTACCATCATTTGAAATGTCGAAAAGAGTCAATACCAATAGCAAAACAAGTCAGGTCGCCTAGTTGGGTTCCACCAAGAATATTAGATGATCAAATCGGACCAAACTTAGTTCTAGTAGCAGAGAGAAATGGATATTAGAATTTTCCGTATTTTTTGCTTTCTTAGGTAAGTTGTACAGCTGAGTTGCTTTTACGGTTTACCCATTAAACTAACTACCCATCATCTTCCGAGTTGGATGCAATTTTTTTCTATCACGAAACTTCAAGCGATAACTTTCAAAACATGCACAAGGGATGACTTAAAACCATTGCCCTGCAAATTGTGCGGAGCGCCCAGATTCGTAACAGACTCAACTTCCAATGCATCAACTAATTTTATCTTCCACAACTGGAGAAAGCCGAGCTTCACGATTTATCGCAACGACTCTTACAGTATGTACTTCCTATATGGTGCTCCTCTGCTGCACTATGTTTATTTTCAGCGAAATACGGAAGTCGTTCAGATTTACATCAAGCGTTGTTCCTTGAACGATATACCAAACACGGTACGAAACCTGCCCGGCCTACAGAGGCTGACCATAACATTCTGTCAGTTGCGATACCTGAAATTGAACAGCTTCATAGGTGTAACCTCACTGAAAGCGCTCGATGTCAGCCACAACAAAATATTGTTCATTTCAGAACTGCCCGCTGGCTCGATGCTGCATATTCATAATCTGCATCTTGGAAATAATAGTTTAGGGCATCTAAACGCGAGAGCTTTGGATCCATTCTGTGAGCTTAGTTGTTTGGTTTTAGATAACAATCACCTGGAGAAAATTGTATCACCGTTTTCGCTGCCTAAATTGAAAGAGCTATCCTTGAACTACAACCGATTGTCGTCACTGGACTGCTCTGATTGGAACATGCCACAACTGATCTTCTTTTACTGTGGGAACAACCGCCTATCCAACGCCCCTATCGGATGGCGAAGATCGCTGTGGCAGATAAACACGTTGGATCTTTCCTTTAACCGATTGCGTACTTTCCGTATGGATGACCTATACCTTACCCAGGTACGAGTGCTCAATTTGGTTGCCAACGAGCTGCAAAGTGTCACCACTTCTCAGATGCACCTAAGGATACCGCTGGAAAGGCTTCGACTTGCTCGTAACCAGCTGACCATGCTGGACATTTCGCGCTGGGGTATGCCCAAATTGTGGGAGCTAAATCTCGAAGACAATCGGCTCACGGAGCTGAGCGATTTGTTCGTGCGGTTTCCTAGTCTCACAAGCATGATGATCCTGCGCAACAATAACTGGTCCTGTGAATGGATCAAACGTGTGCATCTGGCCGACCTACGCCAGAAGCATTACGGATGCTTAGCGACAAATCAACAATGCTACAATGCAGACTATTATGTGGAACAAGGCATACGAATTTGCTGCTGGGATGTAGTGCAATGATGGCCAATAATATTTAACAATACAAAAGTTCTATTACCCAAGAATGTAGCAAACTCGTGTAAAACTGACTAATTAACTCTGCAAACAATAAATATGACAAATCATTTCAATGACACAGTCACCAAACACGGAAAAGCCCTTTCGAATGAATATTTTTGCCATTATGGCATTTCTTCTTTATTCAACCCGTTAGAAAACTCTCCGGCGAGGAGAAAACGCAATCGTTCCTTGCTTTGAATTCCGGTTTCAAATGTAGAATGTCTCCCACGTGTAAAACCCGATCACTCGCCATAACTTATGTCTCCCATTATTTTAACTTAACAATCAATTATTTTGAAGTATATAATATTGCATAAAATTGAGTTATACATTCGTGAATATCTCACATTAAAACTAACAGGGTAGTTTTATAGTACATACAAATTTTTGCCGATGTTATTGATTTATTGATGCATTCATGAGCAGCCCAAAAGAACCAGAAGAAATTTATACGAAATAAATCCTATCATATCGACCAATTTCCCCCTAAGAAAACGGTCAGCGCTCTTTCTCTCCGTGAAAAAGGCGAGAGAAACACGTTTGTTGCAAGAGGAAACAGGAACGGCTCCGTGCAATCAGCCCCTCCCACGGTGTCTCGGGATCAAGTAGCGGATTTGAAGTTTTGTGACCTACATTAACTCGCTACGCGGGCTGCTGAGCTCGGTTCATTCACGGCTCTCTAGTATTTTCTTCTGCAAAACAGTTCCAGTAGATGTGGTGAACATTTCCATACGCAAAAATCCATTAATTTTTTTTTTCATTTACAACTGACAAGATAACTTTGAAAGCTATTTGTTTATCGCTGTTTGAAATTCAAACCAAAAGCTAAACATATCATGTAAGGCATGCTTTGAATAAAAGCTGCCCCCTCAAAGTTTCGTAGATCGTTTTCCTATTTTATGCCCCAATTAGTAAAGTTTTCATATTATGAGATTCGAAAGACCGTATCTCGAAGAGTGGTGTACGGATGGAGCATGCTGACCAACCGCATTCCAACAAGTGGCTTAACCTGGACGAACAGGTCTCCCGTTCTTGAGATCGAGTTGCACAGATGTTTGCCGGAGTTTGAGGGAGTGAAGACTAGAGGAGTTAGATTTCTAAATGCAAAGAAAGCTTCACACTCGATTGAATGAGCAGAGGTAATAAAAAAATAATTCAAAAACATACCATTAGGCTTCTGTATCACACACACTGTACGGCACGCAACCGCCTGGTTAGTGATCCATTACAATAAGTGTGAGGCGATTTGTGCAGCAATAACCAGAAAAATAGACACACGGACGTAAAACACTGCACATCATTTGTATTCACGGCATAAGATTTCACGACTCTCACGCACGTCTAAGAATTGCAATAGCAGGACGATATTTCACACAAGGGACACATCACCGATGGGGCACCACTTTACTTCAAACCGTGAAAATAAATAAACACGCACGCACTCTTTTCACTTCGATCGGGTGGTTGATCTTCCTCAACACGTCACACACGCACTACTTTTATGGGAGGCTCCCGGTCGTGATAGTGGGCAGCCTGCACCAACAAGGAACACCTACATCAACACCTGCCACGGCATTGTTCGGATAAAATGTAATTTCAGCAGTCGGACACGGTAGCACAGCACATAATTAGTGGAATCCCCAAATTTAGATGAATTTATTCCGACATCCGAATCAGGAGAGCCACATAGAATTGTTTACTTCTGTGAACGATCCCTTACTACTGCACCTACACTTCTGAGCATATTATCTCACTTTTTCTTGCTAGGAAACGCGTTCACCTGTGGCTACTGTGACGTCATCAGATAAAAGGAGCGATCATTTTGGATGTGGGAGTTGCTACGCATTTCCAACCCTTTCGCTGTCATATGAGAGGGAATAGATAAGCAGTCTCGTTTATCCGGCCAAAAAGCAGGTTAACTGAAAATGATCTTCACCTGATCTACACATTCAAAAACCATGGTAAATTAGAAACCCTATGCAATTGAAAAAACCTGTATTGCAGCTTTTCAAATGATTTATGATATGTAATGATATAATCATGATTCTCAAATGATTCTAAAAACTGAAACATAGATGCACACTTTTTAAAAAGCCAGCTAATGCAACAATAAAATTTAAAATAAATTCATAAGTAAAACATGATTGCAACGTATATTTTTCGAATGATTTCTTTGTTATATTTCTATATCTTATTCAAACCCCACATCACTATTTTTGGTTGTTATCTCCCGTTGTTGGCATGAGGTGTAAACCTTGAATACATCGTTCGCATTTTCCACCTCTTATTGCACTCTTATCATGGATTTGATCACATTGATAAATCTTCTCGTTCGACAAGAATTACTCATCTTTCGACAGCTATTTTCAATGTATACATTGCCCTTCTGGTAACAGAATGACTACCCAAGCGAATCCCATATTCTATGATTGAGAATACAGAATTGCCCTAATGTGAAAATTGGAACAAACAAAACCTGTTGTCAATGCAAAAGATTTACACCTATCCGAGAAAGTAATGAAAAGTAAGTCTGTCCCAACGAAATCCCTATTCCCTGTTTCCGTTAAGTTTTCTTTCAATTTTAGTCGTTTTTAACTATTTACTATTTACGTCCTTATGCACACTTTGCCGACAATTCATCAACTAGTTTGATGTAGGCTTCCATGGCGGCGTCTTTAGCGACACCCTTCCGATCAGTCCACGCCTGCCACTTGGCCTTTCCCTTCAGGTCGAACATGCCCGGCTTCTCCGTCTCATTATCACCGACAGTTGCCTGCTTAAACAGTGCGTAGAGTTCCAGCAATTCAGAATCGCTTGGTCGCTTGGTGAAGCTTTTCACCTTTTCCGCGGCTTCGTTGAACTTCTGCAAGTGTACCATTAAGTCAATGCATATGTATATTAAAATCAGCTCCCTTGGTATAAAACATCACCAAACCGCTTGTGAAGTGACTGCGATAAGAATCGATCCGAAATCCTTATCAGCATCATTATCGCCATGCAAACTCACCTGCTCCATTCTGGCGTGAAGATTGGTTGATGTAACCGTTGACTAGCACTGTTGAAAATGGAGTGTGAAGAGAGTAAAAGCAAGCAAAAAAAATAACATTAGCTAACTAATTATCGCTATTGCCCTTTAAACCAACAGGGAAAAAATCGTTTGCCCTTGTCGTTATCAACTGGAGACCAATTAGCACGCGAAAAATCCTGACATAAAAAGTGCCCTCAAAGTAATGTCCGCTGATATTGACCTTTGTACATTGGTCAAGCCGTATCATAAATCGACCGAACGCTAACACTAAACCGGCATGGTACACGTTACACGGCTGATTTGAACGACATGCCCCCGTGGGCTGACATTGACGATAGCATTTCTCACGTACAGCGTGGTTAGCTCTTACAATTCAAGTACCTTCAGCTCATAACTATTGCTTTCGGTTAGCCTTTACTCACAACCGAATACAGCGGATATGGCGCTCGAGGTGCGAAACGCTTTGTGAACGCAAAGTATTCGACTGGCTTCTTCCATCTGTAGTTTCTGTGACCTTATTAAAAGCGAGGCAAAATGCTGTAAATCAGTATGAAGTGATTTGAAAAAAGAGGTTGCATTTGGGAAGAAAAAATGTCTCGTTAATATATTTCCTCCCTTTTAGCGTCATTACAATAAATTGGAGAAAAAACACATGCACACTTGGAAGATCACACCTGAACAATCACTATGCGTCACGATGCTTCAAGTGGTTTAAAGTTTTTGTGCTGAAACTATATTCAAATGACGGCATCACGTGGTTTAATTTGAGTTAGCTTTGGTGGTCATTTGCGAATGTTTCTTTAATCCGAGGTAGGTCAAACCGGTATGCTCGATTGGAAAAATCCATAGCTAAAGATTCATGACCTTGGTTTTAACATTTACATATAAACCTTATAAGTGAGAATTGTAATATAAAAAACCCGTATTCCTATTTTATTTCTCGAGTGGAAAACCCCTATGTCGGTTTACTTTTACTGCATCGTCTTTATTATGATCCAACAAGAGTTGAATCTTACGAATGGTTTCCATTCACTGCCAAAATCATGAGAAAGCAGTTTTACTTTTTTGGTACGGCCAAATTGCAACGAACTGCACCGCACCATTACGCACTTAAACAAAGGTCGCGTGCGTTAAAAGTGAACGATGCAAGTTTCTCGTTTCCTATTTCGCGCCTTGTTTCATTTTCTGTGCCGTTGCCAATCTGAAAGTCTTATCCGTGCGAATGCACTTCAATGCACTTGCACATTCCATTGGCCAGCTTCAATCCCACTTTAATCTCTTTTTGAATACTAACGATAGCGTGTTTGTGGTTGGTATTGTTTTCTGGGTTCTCGCTGGAAACAAAACTAAACGAATGAGATTAACAATCTAGCCGTACTAACTCCAAGTGCCACAAACAAGCAGATTTCATAGCATTTGTTAAATTGTCATCTAGTGTGTATTTAATGTGTATTTTGACTTCTGCATTAGTGATCTCTTCCATAAGTTTGTTTAGCTGTTGTAAGTAGAAGAAATAAATAAATAAACAACTAAACCTGTTTGAAAGGAAACAATAACCAATCTCATCGTGGGGCTGCAAATAATGAAACGTGAGATTTTCAGCAGCTCAGGATGCCGTATGCAAATTAGCTGCGTGTATCAGACTCCAGCTGATAGGATTAACTGGAAAACAAATAACTCTTCATTTGGGGGGACATGATTCATTGGAATCATCTTCGAATTTATCGCAAGCGAAAGGAGCAATCGAACCGCTGTAATTTAGGCACCGTTGTGTGGTCTCTGCCCTCGGGACATGTTTCTCTTTCTCTCTCTCTCTCTCTCTCTTTCTCTCTCTCTCTCTCTCTCTCTCTAACGTGCGAACATTTAATTTCCCAACTCGCTTAAAGACCGTCCGCTTGCGAGTCACGCGCAAAAAGGAAGTTTCGCAACAAAACCGACCTGCTTAAATAATGATCACAACTGACGGCGCGTAAGAATGCAGCAGAAAACCCACCCACGAGGGTTTCAATTCAATTTAGGCCGATTGCATCAGACTAACCAACTTTCTGGTGGGGACTCGCAGGTCGCATGGCCGTGCATGCAAGCAAACCGACATGCTGCTAAGTCTTTATCGTCGCTGTTCTGGCCCCTAGCAGCGTAATTCGCAATTAATAATCACGTAACGTGTTGGCCGGCGACTTATGGGCACTCTTTCCTCTGCACGAGCTAAAGTAATGTGGCCGATTTGGTAAACGAGACCTCCTGATTTGGTCGCAACTGCTCTGTGCCCATGTGCTTGCGAGGTTGCACATTTGCGACCCTACACGTGCTACCAGTGACGTCCTTCCTTGTGGACTGCCGTTGCTTCTAGCTTGACCTGTGGTGAACTTTGCCGGCATTTTGGAGACTCTGACACCGTGATTTTCCTTCAATTGACCTTCACTAGGGCCCCCGGCAGAGAGACTCAAACACATTCAAATTTGAAAACGCTATGCACAGAAACACGCATACACGGCGAAAGGCACAAATGATAAGCGACCCCTCTGTACTACCTTCCCCACCCCCACCCCCCCCCCCCCTTTCGTCGCACCGGTTACACTCCCTGTAGGCCCATGCGAGTGAGACTTACGCACCTTTTACTCGAACGCTGGTCTGGCGAAGACTGAGGAACCGCGCGATCGCTATGCAGCTCGTTGGTGGTTGGCTATGAAGTTGCTTACGGACGTTTTTTTTCTACATCATACGCACACGATGTTGTGTAGTGAAGTGTAAATCAATTCGAGTGCTCGGTTCTGGAGGGTGGATGGAGGGATGTCAACTTAAAGCCGGCCTGTGCTCGAACTCTAAGGAGCTCTAGGGAGTTCCATATGACCGATAATGTTATTTATGGATGTACGAGATAGATTAGCCCGCAGTGGATGTATGTGTAGAAATTGATTATAATTAATCTACTTTGCTGGTAAAAGGCGTCAATTGTCATTTTATTCGAGTACTGAGCTCTTGAAACATTATGCAATGATAAATTGCAGTAAAACGTGGTACAAGTATAGTAGCTTTTAGCAATTTTAATCCAGCTTAATAAATCAAGCCACGTGCTTCATCAGCACTGTTTTATTAGCTTCATTAAACAGATTTTTTTAAAGAAAATATTACAAAAAATTATACATCATAAAATATTATGAAATACTGAAAAGATAATGTGATACGGTTTTCTTACTTAATTTCTCAATAATAATATTAACATTTTTATGTATCAGCCGTATGATTGCTCTGTGGTTGATAATGTAATTCGTGGGTTATTGGACTCACGTAATATCTAAGATACTTAAACCATAGCATGAAAATGTGTAAATAAACAAAACATCTTGTATTGATAATGTTTGTGGTCTTTTTAAAAATACAATCTCCATTTTTCCCATGATTTATAATTCATAACTACGTATCAATCGTATATTTTGCCTTCAAAAAAGGACATGTAATGTTGAAAAAAATTAAACAATAAATTGTAGCCATGGTAGCCCCATTCACTAGTTACTCGTTTCGTGTAAGGTAATCGTTTTTAAATATAAGTAACTTTTGTGCGCTCATACATGTCTGGCACGTGTAGCTTTGCTCAAATAAGTGCATTAGGAGTTTCAACTGTTGCATACGAACAGGCGCTTTACTCAATTTTCGTTTAAAATATTTGAGGTTTGTTTATTCTCTTTAAATATTTCATACTTCTCTAACAACAATCCACAAATATGAATTGAAAATAAAGTAATTAAGCTCCCAACTCAGTTCTTTCCCCAACCACACCTAAAAAGAGCTTAGAAATTGGGGCTCCGATTGTGGCATAACAACGGTCGAGGCGATTAGCGGTTTAGTCTGGAAACAGAAGAAACAAAGAAGAACAGAAGAAAGCGCATGTAAGTTACTTTGCAGCTTGAAGGAAACACAAACCGTCGCTGCACCTACCTGTCCAGTTTTAAAAACGAGCACCTTAACGTAGGAATTTTCCGACGTTAAATCCACAGGAGGCAACCCATCCGCCGAGTCCATTGCAACGGTCACACGAAAATCCAACCGTATTGGGGCACCGGGAACGAGCATCGGTAATCGTAGATGTGGCCGTTCGACAACATAGTGCCGATGATCCGCCTGTATTAGCACATTCAATCCCATCACCTCTTTGCGGGTGGATATGTTCTCCAGCACCAGAAACAGCTTAAACGTCGGTCCCAATCCGAGCACCTCAGCAGCTAACTTTATCGGTGCGATACCAACATCAACCGTTGACATGTTACTGTCAGCCGAGTTGATCACATCTACTGTAGCTCGTGCTGTCGTAAGCCGCATCCGCCAAAGTTCTGACTGAAAGGAGTTATGGATCGTAGCCGCGTGTTCCTTCTCCCGCAGTGTTTGCTCCACAAAGATTTTCGTCTTTTTCGGGATCTGCATGCTCCCCGGTGGCTCCTCAGCTTCCTTTACGTCGTACATATTTTCTGTCGTCACAAACGCGGCCGTCCGCTTGAGGATCTTCACGATCAACGACCCATCAGTAGTAACCAATATGAGCACGTGTTCTTCTTGGCCCAACCTACCGAAGGATAGAGCCGAAACGGACTCCGGTGCGTAGAACTGATCGACTAGTTTCTTCTGGCTGTAGAACTGCACCAGGCCACCTTTGAGTCCGACGCATACGAGGTTGATACCGAGATGTGGCAGACACACCGGTGTCATACAAACAGCCGGCTGGGGCAGCTTCACCGTCCATAGTTTCTTGCCCTTTTTCGAGTAGCACACGAGCGATCGATTCATGCAAACGACCACGATCGTCTGATCGATGGGCAGCAACGACAACCCGGCAGCTGGTGCCTCCAGCTTCACTATGTGCTGTCCTGTAAGCCACCCTTTGCGCAGAAGGTAGAGAGCTCCTTCGCGTGTCGTTATCACGACACGGTAGTCGATATCGTACTGCCCACTGGCCGAGATCATAGAAGGTGTTCCGTGAAACGGGCCCACCTTAGCCTGAGCCAGCACAAAGAAAGCTTGCGTATCGAGAAAGAGCATCTCACCGGACTCCGTGGCAAGTATCAGACAGGATGAGGCCTTCGGTTCGTTCGAAGCTTTCTTGATCGTCGCCATCGCGGTGATGATGGAAAGTCGTTCCAGCTTTCGTTCGGCGTTGGAATGGATGTACCCGCCACGTTCACTTTCGGGCAGGCTGAGCAGTTCCTGTGTCTGAAGTGTCATCTGCGAGGGTTCGATCGTGCGTAAGCTGTCGATTAATGCCTCCAATGGCTCACCGCGCTCAACCGGCAACTTCTTCCAGACGTCCACCTCCAGCGGCTCGATCGTCATGCTGGGGATCGTGTACTTGTAGTACGGTTTCATATTGCGATAGAACAGCACCGATGACTCCACCGCAACTGCAATGACTAAGAATGCGTGAAGGTGAGTTTGGGTGTTTTCCTAAAACCTCTTCTACAGCTCATTCGATTGTTACTTGGAATCCGTGGCTCTTGGTCATTGATGTAAAGGCTTTCCACTGCGCTGGGAATCCCGGGAAGGTGCTGCTCACTGATGAGGTTAGTACCCTTGTAAACTTTAAGCTTGGGCTTAGTGTCAAAATCGCTCATTGGCACATCCACTACGACCAGCTGGTAGTAATTGTCATTCTTAAGATCACACAACGTCATGCAGGATGGCAGCGTGTGTAATGCTGCCGTACCGTCACATTGCGCATCCAGCCACTTATCGGTGGGTTTCGTCTTGCTGCTTGAACGATGGAGCGCAAAAAAAAGAGGGTGCTTTCGTTAGCAGGAAAGTGTTGGATGAAAATTGCCCGCAACTGATCGGGAGGCTTTGTGGTCGCTGTTTCATTTCGTTCCGTTCCACTCAACAGATGACCAGAACGGTACAGTTACCCAGGGACGCTGTCTACTTGAGGCTCGTGAAACACACCGAAAAAAAAACTCACCACAGGAACATCCCAACCGAGAATAATCCAATCAGCTTCGATCTAAATAATCCCACCACAAAACCTCACACCGGAACTAACCGTTACGAATCTGGAATCTTGTGGAAAGAGTCTTTTTCAAGCGTTTCCCTCGGCGTTTGGGGCTGTTTCAGATCGGGTATTTTTGACACGTCCAAATAGGACCGTCCCGTTTGTTTGCGTTGTGCCGCCAGCAATTCCGTTGCCAACAGAAACGAAATTGGCCCTTGACGGCTAGCTAATAGTGGCCATTCCAGCGGCCACCTGTTGGCAACGTTCCTTTTAGCTGCATCGCAAGCGCAAGCGCACAAGCAAGCATATCGTTGTCATTGGCAACGGACAGCCACCACTTCAGCAAAACCCACGTGACAGCGGCCTACTCGTGGGGAGGGAAAAAAGTTTTTCTCACCTTTTCCCGAAGCAGGATTTCACTATCACTGCTTCACCGAACCACTCCGCGAACCAACAACGTGGGCGTTCCAGCAGAAAGGCAAACCGATGGGGCGAGAAAACTTTCTTCTACAGCTACAAAGATCCGCTGCCAACCGGGCGCACTATTATTAAATTGATGAACCCTGCCGATCGGTAAGCCGCGAACCGTGCCCTTGCACTATCCCGCACCAACCTGCACCATGTCGCGTGTGACGGATTATTTATGCACGGGTAGAAATACCCCACACCAGCGTACCTTTCCCGCCGGCCAAAATCCGGCCACGGATCGATTAATCAATGAGCCGGGAACGCGACCGTGCAAAATGCTCCGTCCCGATGTTGGCATGCGCCGGTTGGCACCCAAAGGGGCAAGTTTTCCATTTCCTTCCTGCCACGCTCAGTTGGAAAATGTCGGTCACAGCGCCTGCGAGCCTGTTTGCATTCGATGCAGCGATGCTGGAAGGAATCGCGTTGGGTGTGAAAGCCCGCGCACCCCGGAGTGGAAGTGAAAAATTACACCGTCTTCGAAAAGTCTGATCTTCAGTGGAGAGGTAAAAGAACTACCCGAAGCGAACGTCTGCCATGGTTGAGCTTACCGTCAGCACGGTCTTGGCGGTTGGCGAGACAAGCTTCACGCGATTGGTTTTCCAAGCTGAACACATTTTGTCACACTTTTCCCTTCGACGGCACGTTTTCTGAATCGACGATGGTAGCACTGGCCTGGGTTTGGATAATTAAAAAACGTGTACCACGTGATGGCAGCGATGATAGGAAAGCTAGTTTATCATATCACGAGCGGATTGAGACAGGGCTTGTGATAGCATGTATTTGCTTCTAATCAGACACTGCGTGGTGTATATTTAGTGAGTTTTCGATCGAACACTGCCAACGTGCAAGCGTTCGAGTGGAAAGCTTGCCTTAGTGGCATGTAAAATGATTTCTCTAAATTAATAAAACTAATAGTTTTGAGTCCTGACTAACATCCTCCAAGGATGAGAAATGTGTGACACAAATTTGACGAGCTGGCGTATAAAATTGTGTATATAAAATCTTATGCCTCATGTGCAGTAGACAAAGGAGTTCAAACTATTCGAGATTGATTTTGCTATAAATATTGATTGATTGCAAAATGTCAATTATGAAGCCACCACACAATTGACGTTGTAAAGTACTCGCGCACCTTCAACTTCCCGGTAGTGCTTTAGCCTTTTACAGGTAGACTTCGTTCACATGAACACCAACAGATTGCTGTCGATGCAAGACAAGTGCGCACCGTACTCGGAAAAGCTTATCTCAGGTAGCAAGGGGTGCGTGCTTTCGCCCGGACAATGCCATCCCATCAGCACGGGCACCGGAACTACCCTAACCGCCCAAGAGGGTGAATCCCAAGAGGGTGACCTTGCACACCAGGCACACCCTTCGCTGGACATAATCTCTCCGAGCTTTGCCATTTCACCCGTCTGGCCATTTTCCAGTGCCCTTCGGAAGAGAGTGAAAGTGCCTGTGTGCGTGGCATTGGTTCGATGAAACGGAACGAGATTCCACAGACGCGCCATCCGTTCGTCCGCGCAGGTGGTTATTTTTCGGTAGGCTTAGCATAATTGCACCCATCGTTTACCCGTCTGTATTGGAAGCGTGCTCGGGTATGGACGGCCATCATTAGACTCGTTGGAAAACGCACACGGGTTAAACAATGACCCCTTCTGCAACTCGACGAGCCGAGGTGTTGTA
Source organism: Anopheles nili (assembly GCF_943737925.1). Lineage (NCBI taxonomy): Eukaryota > Metazoa > Arthropoda > Insecta > Diptera > Culicidae > Anopheles > Anopheles nili. Next base: position 50,859,684 of record NC_071292.1, read on the forward strand.
AGTCATCAACTTTGGTAAAGCCAGAACATCATCACCGGTACGTCACGGCTTTCAGACGATCGTTGAGATCATTCTACGGTGCATTGCAGCATCGATGTAAGCTCGTTTCTGGGGGTCTCTTCTGGCCAGCCCGGTGATGCTTCATCGCGTGTCAACGTCCTTCGAGAACGGACGAAGGCAAGAACGAACGAAACCGCGTGAGATTTCTATTCAAATTAATGCCCTCCCACACGATCCATTCGAATCGCGTCCCACTTTAGCACGTCCGCGTTTGTGCGTGTGCCAGCACACAAATACACGCCCGAAGGCCGACGAGTGAAAGGGATGCTGAAGCGAGGGTGGTTTCTATTGCGCCTTTGCGACTTCGAGCAGCCCCAGCGGGGCGATGACTTCGACAATAAAAAGGGTAGGAGGACTTTTGTTTCGTCGTTTCACTCAATATTATGCGCCTGTCTCTTTACCGCTCAAGTTTAACGGATAAAGCTAGTGCCGGGGGAAGCGGACGGTGAACGCGCCGTGGCATAAATCTACAGATGAACTGATTAACTTCGCGCGGGGTTAGTAACCGATTCTTGAAGCTTTTTCTTGACATTTTTTCGTTGTTTCTATTAGTGACAGGGTTGCGCCCGCTCGTATTGTTTGCGGTTTAAATGGTGAAGCTTTTTGAAGGGGTGGTTTTTGTTTTTTTTGGAAACCTTTATTTTTAGCGAATGGCACCGCAAGTTGCAACAGAACTCACCGAGTTGATGGGGGCTTGCCAAAAAAAAATACCGACAATTAATTTCATGCTTACAACAGACCTTACCGCTAATAAATATATAACAATCGCCTAACTGTCGATGTCCGCTGTTCACGGGCTGTCTGGTTGAGACACCGATTTAGTGTCGAATTTAACGACTTTGCATTATTTTTTAGCCGAACTCCCACACCGGGTGACCCAGTTTAATGCTACCCTACGAGTAGCATAAGTTTCTGCGCGACCGATGCATTCACCGAGCAGAAGCCGAAAGCTTTCAATATCAACAGCATTGGAGGAAAAGCTCCATCGAGGTGATATTTTCCTCGCTCGAACACCTCAATGGCATGCAAATGCTCTAACCGTCAGCTCGTCGCGGTGCGTTTAATAAATGATTTCCTCCGGTGGTCCAAACCGGCTCCGTAGACCTTCCGACAAGGTCTTAACCCTTTTTTTTCCCTACTCGTAAACTCCACTTTCCATTTCCCGGCCAGCCCGGTACCGTTCTGAGCGCACGCGCACGCGCCTCCAACTCAGCATCCGTAAGCTCTCAGACGCCGATCGCTCTCACTAATGGCGTGCCACTCGCGTACGATAGCTGCGCTTGATGGTGTGTGACGTTTTCTCGATCAAGAGCGTGTGCGAGAGCTGGCTACGGCCCTGGTACGAGCTACGACAAGCTTTGCCAGCTTGGCCGATCCCGCGGGGGTTTTTCCGTGGCCATTTTGCTTGAGTGTGCGAAACCGATCGGACGTCCAGCGCTTGTCGGGTTCGCGACCCAGCGCGCGTACTGTTTACCCGCGTGAAGTGTTTGTTTGGGGGCCTTTTTTGACTTACGCTTTGTCACCGCAGAATAGTCAGTGGCTTCTCAGTGGTGGGTAGCGACAGGGGAGACTTGTGAGAAAAAAAAGAGTTGATTTCTATTACTATTAAAAACGCATTTCGCGCGGGCTAGTTAGTTGTTGGAAAGTGAACAAAAGTGCTGCGCAAACGAGCGCAAGCCAATGTGCCGTTGAGTATCAATGAAAGTGACGAAATTGTTCCTGCTTTGAGGTGTTTGTGACGGGCCGCACAAGTTTTCTATAAAATAATTCAATTCTTCCGGTTACAGGCCGGAAATTCAAAAAACAAATTCCTTTACATCGTAAGAATCATCAATGTGGGGAGAATTAATCAGGCAAGGCTCGAATATGGGAAAAAGCTGTTTTTCCTGTGATTAGTAAAATTCCTCACACGCTCGTTTAAAGTAACGGGTTCTCCGCGATTAATGTGACCTTCTCTTCGATTATGTTTTGTAACTGTTCCGGTGCGTGTGTAAAATCCACTAACGATACGTTTAATTCAGTTCTAATCGGGTTGTGAATCAATCTGGATAGAAATCGCCCAAAATCGAATTACCTCCCGTGGCGCTGAAATGTTGGAGTAAATTATGATGAGAATGGTGCGTAAAATTTTATTCATCGAATGAGAAAATACTACGTGATTAGTGTTGTTAGTGCCTTAATGCTGTCCATCTGAAGTTTGGCAAGTTTTTATAATATTGTCGTGCATCTTTTAGTTGCTTTTAAAAGTCTCAACGTATTGTGTAGTGTGTCAGCTGATTTTTTGAAACGAATTCTAGAAATACATTACACAATTGCTTTCCATCGTTGTGGTACCAGAAAAAGGGATGATATTGAATGAGATACGATCGTGGAGATGGCATCCTCGTTAAGTGTGTGAAATTGTTGTTCATACTAAGTGCATTGTTTGTAAGTGTTGTCTTCTCGTGGTTTGTAATAGCCATTCCAAAAAAAAGGTTCGGAGTGAAAGGGCTGCGCAAAGTAAGTGGTTTCTTTTAAGTGATATCCCAAACACTTTCGTCAGTAAAGCAATCCACAAAGAAATGATGGGCTTGTTTTAATATAAGAACGTATTTTCATGAACTGAACTATTGTTAATAACGAAAAAATATTGCAAAATTCTACCTAACGTAATTGTGGCATTAGATTTTATAAGATAAAAATTATAAGATATAAAAAAAAGGTATAAAAATTAAATTTCAGCAAACCGCAATAACGTTTCAACGAATTTCACTAACTACGCCAACTATGACTAGTTTTGCATTTATAAAATAAACAAGAAACCGTTTGAATTGATATCTTATCTTATCACTGCTACGGACCGTTTTAATTCGCTGCACTTAATAAGCGTCGAACGTCAAGAAAAACGTTTTTCCCGCCTAGATAAGCAGTAAAGTGGTCGCATTTTATAATATTAGCTAGAAAATTATAGTAAATGCTACAATAGCTTTCGTAATATTAATTGAACCTAATCTGATTTTGACAAATATGTATTTTATGATGTGACCAGAGAGTCTCAGTTCTAAAGCACTACGGCTTTGATTTTATTAACCAATAAAGCACACTGGCATATCACAGTGCAAGAAAGCACCTCATCGATTTAAAAAATTTCTCCTAATGAAGCCTAGGACTCAAGCGATCGACGGCATTTACATCCAGCACCTGCCGAAGACGATGAGTCATCGTGGCTAGTAGATGGACGTGGATGGTAGATGGACGATCAACCCGATTCAGCTTTCTTTGTTGAACAGAACGTTCCAATGCAATATACATTTACAAAGAAGTACGATAAGAAGATCAAACCAGTTTCCCCGGGAATAAAGGAAACACGGGCCAATTTACAGGACGCATCCCATGAGCATTTGTGAAGCATGTGTCATACAATATATCAGACTAGTGTAATAAAAAAAGATGATTACTTTTCATGATTTGATATTTCCTATATTAACCGAGACAGCCCGGGATAAGGCTATTTGCGGCTGTTGGGAGGAAATGCCTTTCAGCTCACAAAAAATTATCCAAACCAAACACGGCCTGCCCGTTCTTAAATAATTAACAATAACAATAACGATATTTACTATATTGTTTAAAAATTCTTTCGTAAAACCAACTGTATTAAACTAGCATCCAACCATCAGCCATCAGAAGAAATAGCGTATTAGAAACAATTTTTCCGTTCCAGTAATCCTTTCGATTGAACACAGCTGGCAACGCAGGCAGTATATTTTATTGTTGTTGCGGTAATGCTATTCAGGTCCAGTATGAGATTTAATTCGCTTAGAAGAATGTGACATTTAAATCAAGAGCAAAGATAGTTTACGCTACGAAAATGAAGTTGCCCTTCCGATTCGAATTCCCATTTCAGTTGCTTGCTGTTGGATAAAAAAGTGGTGCTATTGACGTAGAAATTAAATAACACGTGTGATTGTTCTGAGAAATTTGTATTTTATCTACAACAAAAACGTTTTGTATCTTAAGTGTAATTAAATATTATAACGCATTATTTAATGACATAGTTACGCTGTATTAAAATATATAGGATGTGTTTGATACGGTTTTGTAATGGCTTTCTTGCACAATGGGCACTTTTTTTTCATGTGCAAAGAATAGGTGAGGCACTGTTTGCAAAAAATATGCCCACAAAAAGTCGATAGGGCTGGACGACTAGCTAACGATTCGAAACATATCGGGCAACTAAGAACCACCGTCGATTGCTGCGACTCATCTTGTGGACTCTCTGTGACAGTAGTTTTCGAGAAAGTCGTTGCCGCAGAAGGAGATGAAATATCAACAAAGTTACCTAACATTTCCGTTTGTCTGCGATTGGAATTCCGATTTCGGTTGGTTCTGGAGCGACGACGGGTTTGTATAGTATTAGTTGGACTTTCATCGTCGGAGGATAGTATTAAAATAGAATCCGGGATGTTTAATAGTTCTATCTCAGCTGAGTCAGGTAACGAGGAAAGATTGATAATATCAGAACGATCTGCTATGGTATCATCGCCGAGGGTTATAATCGATGGAAGGTTATCAATATTTGAGTATGTTTGTCTGTTGTTACCAATATTAGAATCTGTTTCAAACAGCACGTAGGATACAGTAGAATCGCTGGCTGAATCACTGGTTATATTATTATCCGGCTCCGGTGACGATGCTAACAATCCGATATGCCTTTCGGATGAGTTATTGCGACCGACAACACTGTCTGCTTCTTCATCGACAACATAGCTATCCTCGCTCTGCATATTTTGGTGATTAGTCTGGTTATGGGTATTGATTATGTTTGAAGCTGCAGTCGAGTAACCGCGATTGCGAATCAAGCTCAGCCAGTTATCCACTTCGTCAATTATGTTACTCATGGAAGATCCTATTGCGAGGATATTTTCGATGGTATTATCCGAGTTTGAATTAGCCATAGCTGAAATAAAACTCACTTGTAATACTGTTTACCACACTGCAACGTTAAATATGCTTTTGAATACTCACGTTTGAATACAATGAGCAAATGTCTGCAATGGCGGGTATTTCAATGGTTATTGGATCAGATTCTTAAACTTCGGTAAACATAGCTTTGACAATTCAAGCTCGACAGACATAGACAAAAAACATAACAATCATTCATATAGCACTATTTTTTTTTTGCAAATTTTCACTTTTTCAGATTATGTGAAAAAATGTTATGGGAATTGGGGAAATGATGGAAAGATATTCAATATTTGTGTTGATAAGTGAATTTTACACCATGGTCAAAATTAAAGTATAGCAGCTCTCAAGCAATTTCCCAGACAATAAATAAAAGTTACTGAACTTCATGAAAGTAACTAGAATGTTTCAATGTAACATACATATATTTTTAACAAATTCATCAAATAACATGCAAATATGAATATGTAGCCTATTTACGGCCATGACTGTAGTACAACAGAAACGTCAAATCATACGATATGTCAAAAAGTCTCATTCGGTACTGTCAAAAAGCTTCAAAAATATTCGTTTGATATTTTTCTTAGCTTTGATTTTAATTTGACAGCAATCCGAGAGGTATTAATTTATTAATCATATACTTTTCGAGTAAGCGGAACCAAAAGATATTCCACCTGTTTAGAAATGAAATTAATAATACGATTGCTGTTTTTATCGACTTGCAAAGGAAATTTAATCATATGTTGTCATTTGTTTAAATAGAACAGTAAAAAGTACGATAGAATTTCTTCAATTTTTTTTATTTTCTCAAGCAATAAATTAGTTTTCTAAATTCAAACATAAAATGAAACAAACTGCCAAAATAAGAGGCAATAAAAATAAATGATTTGTTTGTAGGTTACGAGTAGAGAAGTGTAGTGGTTTAATATGAACCAGGGGCTCAATCGACAGTATAAATTTGATCAACGCAAATTAACCAACGCGTCAATCATTACTGGACTGAATTTTTTCGATATTCGATTGATTCGATAAAACGAAGCTCAAAAGCTATCTTTTAATTTGTATTGATAGCGCCATGATAGTACGCATCTTGGCCCGAGCAAACCGGACACACTCGCCGGAATGCAGCATGAGTCAGTGCGCCCATCGTAACCCGGAGCTAGCCATCGCCACTTTTCACCCGAAAGGTAAAACTATTGCATAAGCTTGCTCATGAGAAGCGATACAAACGAGAAAAGACCCAAGCAATGGATAGTATAACTGACCGATGACAAATTCACAGACAGAAAGCAGATCACTCGGAAGATCAGCCTGCATGCTTCGAAATAACGTAACTGTTGGCTTTTGCAACCAACACACGTGCTATACAAGTGTGGAAAATCGACCGCATTAGACATTGGCCAACGCAACGCATGATCATGTACGGGAACGTTTTTCTCTCCCGTAAAGATCTGCATCTGTTGATTTCTATCTCTTTAATGGTGAAAATGAAACGGAAAACTGCTCCCTGAAACTGACTGCAGTCGCCACCGAAGTCGCTGCTTTCCGTTGAGCTGCTTCCCGGATTCCGTTGAGAAAATCAACAAAGTTTAGCTGCTCGTACAAACACATTGTCAACAGTACGGGCAAAAGCACAAACAATTGCGGGAACAATATACGGTCGAGGTCGTGCACGAACAATGCACAAAAAGGCACTTTTTTGCCTGGCGAACACTATGGTTCCGCGATTTTCCCGAGTCTCAACAAAGGTGATTGAGCTCCAACGCATTCGCGACACACTACCAACGAGAAATGTATGAAATTTCTCTAGGTTTCCATTAAAAGTGTCTCTTATAATCCCTTGAAAGGCGATAGATGCAGTTGTAAAGTTGATTGGTCATAAATTGCTTCATGAAAAGACACATTTTCACGATTTCAACATACGTTGCGATCAAGACATTTAATCAATACGTCTTGAAGGATTCAAACATGGGGAATCTACCAAAACAGCTTTCTTCATCAACTGAGACAATAAACGAAGAAAATTTGGTTTGATAATGTGTGTTTGATGTTCAAAAATTTGCAAATGACAATAATTTGCAATGGATCAATAATTTGCAGATGACTGCATCTAAATGTCCTAAATTCATCGAAACAAATTTTACACGCGAATGTTGTGTAAGAGGGTACAAAAACACTCTTAAAGAGAAGTCCTTTAGACACCATTTCCGATATTACGATTCTAAACACGAATTTCTGCTTTACCCCGTTGTGGTTGTTTGCCTAAACCGTTGTTTTTTTTTACAGAACATCCACCCCAAGACGAGTTCATCGTCGCCGTCATCGTTTTCTGTGGCGAAATGTGAATATTTGAATGTGCTGTGTGTCCCGATGGAAACCTGTTTGTGAACGTGTTAATCAGATCCGCAAATTTGGGCCGGAGCAAAGTGTGACCGCAGGCAAGTAGTGGAAGGTCTGGAAGCGAGTAGAAATGAAGAAAAGTGTTTCCTAGTCGCGCGTGTTGAGGTGTTTGATTTTTTCGCTTTTTCTGCCCTCCTCGACTCGGTGGTGTAGAATTCTGTGTCTTAGTGCCGTTACACCAGTAACTTTGCATAAAAATTATTCCACGCAAAGTATCGCATAGTGTTAGCTTATATGCAGAAACAACTCGGGGGTGTTTCGCCTCCAACAGAAAGCTTTTTTTCTGATACAAGTTAGCTACAAGCTCTGCGTTTGGCATTGACGGGAGTAGAAGTCGCGTGTAGTGATTTGATATTGTGCACCTTAAGAGTGTTCTGGAACGCATTCATATACAACGTAGTGCAAGGAATACAAACCCTCGAACAGACAACAGCCAGCTTCTTTCATTCACCGGAATTCATCGACAGGATTGATCATCTTTTTGAATAGTTTATTGTTGAAAGTTCATCAAATTCCTAAAAATGGGGTAAGTGTTTCAATTTTGTTTCACAAATTTATTATAAAGCCATTCCAAAACACTTTAAAGATAACTTCGGATATAAGCTCTAATATGCATATATGACCAACAAATCTTGATTTCTTATTCTATTAATACCGTAAGTGGTAAACCAGAATAAGGCAATTTAACCTCCACAGTATGTTCCGTTCGATAAATGCACACAGCACCTCGATACTTAGCGGTTTTTTTTGGTTGATTGACTTGTGAGTTAGATAGAATATGGTGGTGTTGAATCGAACACTCAATCTTCAGAGGCGCGTTTAAACAACGAGACGCGTTTGAATCGCCATGAGAAACACTGGTGGGAGATGGCGAACGAATTGCTCGCTATGTGAAGCTCGCTTACAAGGTTTCCAAGGCGTTGTAATGAAAAAGAAATTTGTCCCACAGCCGTTCGCCACGTCGGTAGGTTGTGCTCAAACGCGTTCGACGTCCTTCATGGCGACTGACATAGATTTCAAGGTGAACTGAACGAGAACGGTTCGTTTCCTTTGGCGTTTTGTAAAACACAGATGGAATTCTTTGACTCTTGCGTTGATATGCCAGCGGTGTCGGCATCACATTGATTCCTTTGGAAGGCAGTGCACGAACTTAGAACTACACAGAACTTACAAGGTATTTTGAGCAAAACGGTTTTTTGTCTGTAGATTCTTCTAGGTCAAAGCAAACAGCTTTTTATCAGGCCTGCAATGCACAGTAATAGCTTGAAACCTGTTCGAAATACGAAATGTAACCCACCACAAAAGGGTACTGCAAAGCCAGTGTCCAGCAGCACACCCAAAAACGCTTTCTATGCTAATAAACGGTCAAAACCTACCCGAGGGACACGGCTTTTTTTTCCGCACAGCAAAGCGTACACATGAGAAGAAATGTGCCAAGTGGAAACCCCTTACCGTTTTCGAGAGCTTTTAGCAACACGAGCAAATGAGTCCGTTGGGGCCTGGCTCAGAATCTACGGCGGAAGAAATTTCGTACCATATGTCTCTGCCCACGAGCCCACCTACGACATGCGTGCGTCATGTCCCAAAACCTGTTCCTGTTCCACCAATCTGGCACATGTTCTGGAGCGGCAGATTGTCCGATCGATGCCGTTAACTATCGATCGGAACCACCAGAGCCGCTCTCTCTCTCTCTCTGCCAGAGGTCAGGACGATTCGGTTACGAATCGAAGAAAACAACACAAAGATCAACCATTTTCTAGTGGATTCCCCCTAGTTTCCAAATCGCAACCGGTTCTGTTGGGCATCACTTTCAAAAGTGGGACAGCCCAAACGCAACCAAACGGTGATTAAAACTTGATCTTGTTTTTCGCCCATTCCACCGTCGGTACAGCAGAATGGACGCTCGAAAATCCCCGTCGAGAAGAAACGGTTCCGTGCCTGCGGATCGATCATACGGGCGACTTTGACCTTCTCCTTTGTGACGCGGAGCCTGAAGGCGCTCGAGGGTAGCTGCTGTTGATTTTTTTTTGTATATAAATCCACCACCCTGACTGCCGTGCACCTCCGGAGGTCAGAGCGCAGAAACCGGATTCCTGGTTTCTGGTTCGCTGTGACATCAGGCTCCTCGTGTCTACTGTGTGCTGTGGTTGGCCACTCTACTGGCACGCTAAAAATGCATCGTAGGCGTTGTGTCACGACGGTGCATTCGTGCTGATGCATCGCTCGTGAGCAGAAACCGTCCTAGCTGACGCACCATCGCATTAGCTTTATTAGGCAGTTTATAGCCTTCGAACTGAACAAGTGAAAGTACGAACGCGTGGATATACGGGATAGGTGCTAAAATGCATAACCATGATTGACATCTTAGGAAGGTTTCGAATAATCGATGGGACGATAAGCATGCCATGACTCATTATAGGCGACAAAAGATGGATAAAAGTACATTATAAAGATAAAATACACAAAGGGTGTATGCATAGTATCTTTGCATGTATATCATTTACATGTGCGGTGCTTACCAAAAATGCTTATATACATGAATCCCTTCGATTGCGGCAATGTTGCAGCACGATTGCAATACTCGCAAAACTCGCTAACGAGGCTTGGAGCCCTTCATTACACTTGAAAAATCAAGGCGAAGAGATCAATTACCAACCAACAACAATACTTCACAAGCAGTCGTCATCGAGTCCTAATGCCTGCGTAATGTGTTCGTTGCTGGTTCATGATTGGATGGTACTCCAAATGGACTCATGTGGTCTTCCAAAAAGCGTGTCCTTCATTGTGCTGGTTCTTGCCCCTCTGTCTGGCATTGATCAACTTTTTTCCATGGAATGTAATTGATATGGTTTTTATATGCTAATGATCTCCTTTGCTTGTTAAATTGATCAGTGTTAAACGATCTGTTGGCAAACAAGTACGGATATTTTATTAAATGTATTTTAAATATCACCGTTTAATACGATTAAACATCAATTCATTATTCACTTCAAACATTTTTCTACGGTAATGTCAGTCAAATATGTTTGTTAAAATATTAAAATAATTTCTGGCAAACATGCAATTAAACTCTTGTGAATATTTTCGTGGCAGCTAATATTGGGTTGAATATATTTTCAATGTACAATTGTATTATAGATTTAATTAAGTTTTATTAATACTATTTTTGATTAATTATGTTTGTTGCATACTAATCCAACGTATAACTTTGGATAACACAACTTTTGGATGAGAACCAGTACGAATTCAAAAGCCAATGCGCCTCACGGTGACGGGGAAGCGTGTTGGAAAGTGAAATTTCTCACACGTGATTGAACCGTTTGAAGATGGCAGATACCGATTCCATTTACTTTCGATAAAAGGTCTTCTTTTGCCTTTTTCGCATGCAAACATAGTTACTGTCACGTTGGATTAACAAACGTGCGCGGAATGATTTGCAAAAACGTTTCATTTCCAAAATGTACGCATTCGTTTTGTTTAATTTTTCACGTTTATAAATGTCGCGAGTATGTTATGGAAAAGGTTTACCAATGATAAATGAATGTTTGTCTCTCAGTTAGCGTGTTGTGCAATATGCCGCCACTTATTGGACACGCTCGGTGATGCATTTTCCCTCGATCTGTCTTCATTTCCGGTCACATTAAGGTCCGGTGTCAAGTTTTCTGGTGCCGTCATTTTCATTGCCACACTAGCATATCCATGACTGTTAAAGGGCGCGCCACGGTAGTCTCGCAACGTCCACCGTTGATTAGTTGGCCGTTATTTGCTTCGTCACAGTTCCTTTGGCTCTCAATTGTGGTCACGTTTTACGACGAGCCTTTCACTAGGGTCGTTGCTTCATTTCTCTTGACGTTAAACAAAAACGATCCCAAGCGATTTGTCAGATGCAAAATAATGTCTAACATGGGCCCATTTGGCATTTCGACCAAACACTGTTTCTCACTTTCTTCTGCACTGATCCCGAACGGTCATCGAAATCTATCTTTGGGTAGATTTTTTTTCTCCTGTTTTTACCGGAGACAAAATTGACTCGCCGCTCTCCGTTACTTGACGAAAGCATTTATCATCTCGCAAAGCGAAGCTTTAGTCATCGAAATGTGTCCAACCAGTGGACAGGAAATGGATTCCGTAACTTTTGGATTCGTCATTGTGATGATTGCCACCATCAGCTGTATTTTGAAGAGAATTAATAGGAAAGGATTGTTTTTGAATTGCCCAAAGTAATGTAGATTCTTCAGTAGTTCATTTCTTTACGTCTTTAAATTTTCCTTTAATAATGATTTTGTTTTCCCGGCAGAGAAAAGTGCAGTCTGTTGCATATTTGCAATACATGTTGCATATCACCAGGCGCGTACAAAAAGTATACCTACCAGGCGCCTCCACGTATCAATCATGTTTTACACTATGCATTGGAACATTTACAAAGATTAGAAAGAAAGAGTGAATAATTCTATCTTTCTTAACTAGTACATTGTAAACAAGATTATTTTATTTAATCTTTAAATCACATAACAAAATAAAAGATTTTGGTTATATTTTTTTGTGTTTGCAAAATTACCACCATAGGATGCGCTAGGCATAGTACTGATTAGCGATACACTAACATCCATATTATGGGTTTCTTTCGATAAAGTATCTTGGAATCGTAAAACCCTAACTGTAAATTTTTATGACATTTACACATTTGACAAACAGTTGAGTGTTTTGGGAGAGGTTCGTCGCCTAGTCGCACACATAGGCATTGAAGTCTATCGATTCAACCGGTGTTTGCTGAAATAACAATCGCAGTGACATTTTCCTACCTAACATTTAAAAAAAACGCTCATCGCTGTCAGGAAAGTTCCATATTTTTCTGTTTGTTTGGGCTTTTGAGGGTTTGCCTTTCGGCGAGCATAAATTATGCAAATATGCATACAAAAAGACTCATCCGCGAGAGATCCACTCTGCCGATTATGCATCGATAAAAAAGCGTTGAAAATCTGAATCCACGCCAGCATCGCTACCGCAGCCATCGAACGAGCGTAATCATACGAGATTCGCTTACGGAAGCATTGGATCGAGCCTTAGCCTGCTTTCGACTGCGTTCACTGATTAGCTGCGGTCGATGAGAGTCTCGGGAACGAATGGAGGATCGCGTATGATGCAATCGCTATCTTTAACTGCTCGTGTACGGGCTTAGACGCATATATAGACAGCGCTAGGTGTGACGAAAGACGTGGTAATGAAAAATCTATCTCCCACACGAGAAAAAATTCAACTGCAGGTGGTACCACCGTGATCAAATAATTGAGCCAGTAGTATCAGTTTTCTATAATGCATTTATCGAAGATGCTGCATTACTCTCAAGTAATCTTTTGCTATACTTTATTTAATTAAAGTAATTCATATGATCATATTTATGCATAGATATGGAAGGGTTAAGTAGGGTCTGTAATAAAACAGGATTCTAATCAACTAAAAATGACAGTCGAGGAAGCACTCTACATATCATAATTTATATTGTATAATGTAAGCCTCATCATAAGCCACCTAATCAAGCACAGGGTACTCGATTACATTTCCGACGTTGGCCCTACCAATCATATCCAATGATAACAAAGAAATCATTGATATCAATGAATTGCACTGTGTTGTTATGCGTGATGGTAGACATTTCCAGTGAACCGTTCAAGATGCCTAACCCGCTTTCTTCTTTCCGTCGGGCTCAATTATTGCACGCGCTCAAATCAATCGATCGAAACAAGTGTCTTCGATGGATTTTGTGTCTTGTAGCATGTGAACCGCTAGTTCGTCGCCTTTTCCATGAGCTCGCCGCAAACGAAGCGCAACGACACTTTTCCTTCCGGTATCGAGACGTTTCATTTTGTCTTTTTCTTCCAGCGATCCTCATCTCGTGATGCATGTAGCGACATCAAGCGAGAAATGGTCAGTGAAATGGCAAGATTGTCGCATTTACTTTATGTCCCGTAGGCTCTTAATTTAGCTACAGCAGGGAGAAACTACTTGCCAAAAGCTGTTGGAAATTTATTTCTCCACTATACCCACGAAATGCCATTTCCCATAAATGTAATCAAATGAGGAAAATAAGCATTATGCACGCATGCTAGAGCGTGATTTATCGTCGTTGGCATTACCTGAGAGGCAAGGTTTCGTCGTTGGAGGAAAAGTGGATGATTAATTTTCGATAGACAATGATAATGGTAATGGCCGTGGCGTTTTATCCGCAACCATCAAAGCTGTACAGTATGTTGCAAATAGTTTTTCATTCAGCTCTTTTTTTATGCAAATTTCTATGGCATCTTCTTACGAACGTCTTGAGCAAATTGACATTTTACCGATCCTAGCCTCCCAGCTGAAGGGCATTTTCATATCATGGTCATAAAAACATGGTCTCATGGTCGATGAATTGTTTCGAACATTTTTTTTACTAATAAATCTACTAGAAACGCAAGTTTTCACAACGTGCGGAAGTGTTTTAAACAGTTCTTTTTCTTACCTTTTTAATTGTTCCTCGCGATAGTGGCTAACCCGGTGAGGTGAAACTATTCATTTCATCTAGCTTTGAAGCGGAAATGTATGATCTCGATTTAGAGCAACCGGCACGGCAGTGTACATTTGGTTGATTTTTTTTCCGTTAAACCATAAAAATTGATCAAACGGTGGAAGGAAAATGCTTTCAAAGAGAAACGCTCTTTAAAGAGCTTGTTTTCGGCAAAACATGTTTCCTCTACAAATAAAACATGCCCATGCTACGCAATCCGTAAAACATGTTGGCTAGAAAAAGCTTCCCATATGTTGGTGTGTCTTATGGCGATTCCTACCCTGCCTGATTTCGTTACTGATAACAAATCTTATTCAGTGCTAATCTATTCTGTGAATCTTCCCTTTTGGATCGTTTCTTTGCACACTCGGCACTACCGGTTCAAGAGCTTAGACTTATGTGTTTAATCATTCGTTTATTTACCGGTACGAGGTTTGAAAATTTATCGTGCTTTGGTGAAACATTTGCACAGTTTCAGCTTCCAAACCAAGACTGCTACCCTAGCATCAGCTAATCTCAGTGCTTGCGCATACTACTGTATAAACAACCATGCACAAAACATAAATTCATCGACTTTATTGACACTCGAACTTTAGGAAGCTTGAAGGAGGAATATAAGATGAAACGAAGCAGCAAACTCTTCCGTCTTGGCTTCCCCACCATCTGATGTGATGTTGGTGTTGATGATTCAAAGTTATCTCAGCTCGTCGTTCTGCCAGACGCGATCTGCTCAGGAAGAGTTGGTGGAAGCATTGGCAACTAATCTTCAACCATCAAACTGGATTTCTGACGTGTTTTCTTAATGAATTCGTCTATTTCAAGCTATGGGTACGACGAAAATTTTCACGTGTGTGTTTTAAGCTGTCCTGATTCACCTACACAGGTCTAAGGATTTAAGATGATTTTGATGTTTCTATGAGTATGAAGTAAATAAGCTTTACATAACATTTAGCAAATGATGACATACTATTCGTTGAGTTATGGCATTAGTGCACGGCATTCCACACACATGCTAAACGACATTTTACTGCATTGAGCATTTCAGCTCGGATGCCATCACTGCCACCGAGAGTTCTGAAAAGGGTGGCAATTACCCCATTAGTAGGTTCACTTAGCAATTCTAAGTATTCTCACGTACGCCAATTGTGAGTCGAAAGAACATGTGACACCACCCCACCACGAAAGGGAAACCAACATTAACTCGATCGTTAAAACAATGACGTAGCTAAAGTGCACCTTCTGGCCAGCAAATCCGTTCGCCCATCGATGGCATCCTTTCGATGGCATTGCATTGCGTACGGCTTGTTTACGCTACACTCTCCAAACCAAAGTAGGCCCCCAAAATCATTCGCCCTGGGCTCGCGGTGTGTGCGTTTCCATCGCTCTTGTTGACAAAACCCGTTACCTAGCCAACGATATTTTTAGCGCGCATCGTCACGAAACCTCCGATAGCGCCGTCCCGCTCTGTCTGCGCCGCGTGCGTTTTGTGATACGTTTTTATCTTCAGAGACTCTGTTATCTATCTGCTGGCTCGTGCCCAGCGAAGAGAGCACGCCAGAGAGAGAGAGAGAGAGAGAGAGAGAGAGAAAGCGATCGAGAGTTAAAAAGAGAACCAACACGATCAAGATGGAGCACGATCGCGAGAGGCAAAGAAAGTAGCGCGTAAGATGAGCGAAAACAACCCCCCCAGAGTCGGCTTCAAATGGAGAAGCCTTTTGCTCGCTCTCGCTCGCACCCGCGAAAGGTAGGGCGAATGAAATTTTCGCGTCACATCGCCTTCGCCGCTCCAATCGGGGCTTCATTCGCGTTTCGTTAGTCGTTCTAGCTGCCCGTGGCTCCGTGTGGGACAGCGTTATCGCGCGCGTCGCCCTTGTCGTGTGCATGTGTGTGCGTCTAATGTGGCCCCATGCTGGCAAAAATCTGTGCAGAATCCGCCAGGATTGTATTTCCGTGAGATCGCCGATCTCGTCTGCGTTTGCAAACGGCATCCCGCGATTCATCAGCTAAGAGCAACGCTTTGCTTGAGTCGTGTTTCGCGTGTACAATGTTATCGTCCGTGTCTGGTGGAAGCCTTCCAAAGATGGCGTACGGATCGAGTTCTTGGTGATCGTGTACAAACCGAAGCATCCCATCCGATGGTGGGATCGATTGGTGTTGCTTTTTATCGCATACAAACGCCAGATTGAAGAAGCTGCTAAAACGCGCCTGTTTTCCGCGCGATCAATATTCAACAGTCTAGAGCGGGTTTTTGTGGCAGGATGCTCGCCTGTAGTGTGGGCCGTTTGCAGAAGACGCTGTGTGTGATCTTCGCCTTCGATAAAGGCCAATTGATGATGGAGTGATTAACTAATTATTACCGCGTTGGTTTTGTGTGTGCGTGTGTGTGTGTGTGCTGTCTAGCGACAGTTTGTGCAGGCAGCTGCGGGAGCCTTTTGTGCGGTATTATGAAACGTGTGTATTAATACAATTGTTTAAAAATGGCATCCGTTTATTCGAACAAACCCACCCGTAGTGATTTCTTTGCGTAGTGGCATAATCGCACAAAGCACGACTGTGTTTATGCGTGTGCGTGTATTGTATTGGCAAACAAAATAAACGCAGGATCGATTGAAGCCGGACGAAATCACGTATTTCGAAGTGCTTCGTAATAATTTGCGTTTTCAGCAAAACGCTCAGCAAACAGTGGAGCATCGCGGCACTAGGGGCATGTGCAAGCGGAAGCCCCTCGCCAGCAGTTCCGGTCACCCGATTCGTCCCCCAGGAAGTCTCATCGCCCAACTAGGTATGGGAGTAGTCTTTGGAGCGATGGAAAGCGAAATTTGTTTTATTTTACGGATTGATTGAATTATGGCTTTCTGCTTTTGTCGAGACGCCTTTTTAAATCTGCATTTGTTGGTGTAGAAATTACCAGAACCTTTGTAACCATACTTATCCTTATCCGATACTTCGAAAAGCAATGTTTGTCTAATCGATAACATCAATAAATGGGAAGTACATATAGAGCCGTATATTATTACAGCACGCTCTCATATTTACATTCGCTATCAATGTTTGGTTTGCTGCAATATTCGGATACACAAATTTTTCTCAACTATCAAAGAACGCACCCACTTCAGCTCGAGTTAGATAATACGATCACTTATTTCGATAAATCATTACGATGTGACCCAACGGCTTACGCAACCCGTCCCATTTATTATGTGAATATCTCAGCGCGTCAGAAACGCCAAACAATATACTGCAGCTTCAAGATTTGCCCCTACACGGCGATAATGATTAAGGGTGAGACTGGAAAACTGCATCCAACGCGAACCGTTAAGGCTGTTCCCAGTGTGCAATCGAAACAGCTTTCCCATATACCACGCGCCATCTTATGCGCGACGAGTGATCGTTTACAACCCCTTTTGAGGACTTATTGACTAAACGATCACCCTCCCACGGGCCGGCTCACTAAAGCCGACCAATTCGATTACTAATTTGTGTCTCCCCGGTCGAGGCCGATCTGTGGCGGCGTTTTGCTGAAAGCGCTTTCTTTCCTTGGCTGGAATGTTTGGAATGATTTACGTTCGAGTTTTTTTCTTACGCTCGAAAACTCACCCCACACGCCCGGCAGGTGCGTGATTTTTCACACGTGATGCAGCGGCCCGTGAAAGTGGCGAGCAAATGGTGGAGAAATTCGTCGCACACGTGTTGTGGCATTCGCTATGGAGCAGGTCCGTTTTTTTGTGTTTTTTTTTTCTTTTCCACCCGGTCCCGTCCAAATGGCGGTGTCATTTAATGTAATATTGCTTCGGAAGTTGTGTAAATCAACGGAAACGCAGCATTTGCATATTTTGTCTCGGGTTTCTTAAAAAAATAACGGGCTACACGTAATCTAGCGTTTCTCAATCGGCCAGTGGATTTTTTCTGTGAATTTCTGTTATAAAATTCACATTTTCTTAGGTGGACTTTTGTAAACGCTTTTCATGTGAGTGATTTATTTGGTTTGTGAGGGATTTATGCGGGGTTTTCTTTGCAAATAGACTTTGCGTAAAACCGTCTAGCCGGCAGCATTTGTAATCTAGCTCGTTTGCCAACACAAGCAGTGTGAATATGAACCTTTCACTGTCACCGACACGAGGGAGACCTTCAAGTTTTCGGGGAAGGCGCTTTTCGATACTATTTGCTGACCCAGATAAGCCTGCCGATCGGCATTGGTGTGTGAGAAGTCCGGGAAGGTTTTACGCCCTTAATTTGAGCAGTAATGATTCATCAGGCACACGAGCTAAGTCCCGTTGGCAAAGCATAACTTCAAGCCCTACGGTAACCGTTTGCGGTTGGGGTTTTTTTTTGTGTGGAGGAATATTCGCTCAAGATGCCAAGAAGAATGCTCACAAAACTCCGTTAATTGACACCGGTGTGTGAAGATGACACGGGTTAGAGAAATACTCTTCTCTAGGGCTTCACACCAACCAGCTAAATCCCAAAACTAGCCCTTGGGAGAAAGCCACCCTTGCCAGTGGAAAGAGGCACACGTGCTTTGAAGCCCATTCCTGGCCACAGTTTAAAATAGGTTAGCAATTGCCAAAGAGACCAATACGGAGGGGAAAAAAAGCAGTTTTGTCTGCGTTAATGTCCCGCTCAAAGTCTTTCCACCGTCCGGGGAATTTGAACGTGCTCCAAATGCATGTTTCATTGCATGTTAAACATACAAATAACAACTCGCTCTCGCTCTCTCTCTACCCATTTACCAAGGCACTTCCAAGAGCCACCTTTCGGCAGTAGAACCCCAGAAAGGGGAGATATATTCGAGGGGAGCCAGCTCAAGGTGACGTACAAACTACCCCCGGGGCGTCGTCGTGCGTGATCAAACTGGTCACCAACGGGTTCCGGCGAGTTGTTGAGACTAATCTTCTTATTGTACCACTCCATCTAGCACTAGTGAAGGCTGCTAAACCGAATCGCATCTACGCAACGTCAAAGTCCAACCGTTGAAAGGCAGACAAACGAAAAAAAAATGTGTTCTCGTTTATCATCGCTGCACTACGGTGTGCCCTTTGACTGTTACATTTTATTTTTTGTTCGTCTCTCCAACCAACCAACACTACGCGCCTGTCAACGTCCTCGCCTCGGAATATCGCGCCTGCTCTAGTCTTAATGGTTGATGTAGGTAGAAGCGATAATTACTATTGGAAGGGTTACGTGAACTTTTCACAGGTAGGAAAAACTGTGCACCATTTTCCAACGTCGTCTTCGTGGGAGCGTTTTCCCGTTACAACTTATTTCTGTTCAATTTAGAGCCGCGCCAGGGCGCCATTTCGATCGCGCGGTGTATTGAGTGAGGAGCGTAATTTCGAAGAGTTATGTTACGCATTCTCACGTGATGAGCCTTCTAGTAGGTAGTGCCCTCGCTTTGCCTACCATTGCAGCTGATTGGCTTGAGATGCAGGTGCATTGGTGCATTATAAGCAGCTAAGTACAAGGTTGTGATGCACCTGCTGGTGCGTGAGGCATCGGAGAATTGTCAGATGCGTCTCTGTTTTGCAGAGACGTAGACTTAGCGCCTCCCAACGCGTTACATCGACATCTGGGAAGATTAAAATGCTCCAACACCTCGCAAGCAGCAATGCTGGTTGACACGTGGACGAGTTATGGCTTGTAATGTGAAATTGTGGCATTTTATCACGCACTCCCATTGTTCGATATGAAGGTGCATCACGCCAAACGAAGGCTTTTGAGGGATGATTATTGCATGAAGCATCGCGGTGGAAGGTCTCAGAATTTAATTGCTAAAATAAGTTTAGCTTTTCGACTTTAATCGCATGTATGTTTAATTTTATTACCTAATATCTGTCACTCTCACAGTTATCAATGATCCACAAGTCCACACGTTATGTGGCGTTTTAGTGGCACGTTTCATGACTGACCAAGTTACTTTAAGTGTTTCTCAAACACCTACTGCTATGTATTACATTGAAGAGAGCTTACGTGACGAGTAGCTGAACGATGCGTCTATTTTTAGTCATGGATCTGTGTGTCGTTGTGTTGTGATAAGCACAAGCCAACAATAAAGAATCAACTAGTTGACAACAAATGATCTAACCATAACCAGACACTGTGGCCTCTCGATTGTTGGTACGGGATCGATTGATAACAAAATTTGCAAATCTAAAAGCACTCGAGGGCGGAAAAATGCGCAAGCTGTGATAAAGCAAGTAAGCATTAAACCTTCGCAATTCGCCTGAAAACTGTCCAAATCAGATACACTTTTCAGCAAACAGAGCGAGGCAATGAAATCGCTTTCATCCGCTTATTCCAGCTCAGCTCACTGCTCAAAAGCCATGCAAAAAGCCTCCCTGTTCCACCGGACCTGAACCGCATCTTCGGCCAATGCTGCAGCATCTTTTCCGCGCGCAACCGGCAGCATAAATTATGCGAAACCTTGTGCGTGACTTTAGCGAACGGCACGAGGTGCATGAGTGCATCGGGGTTCAGTGAAGTCGCGCAAAAATAATAACAAACTGGCCTCATGTATTGTTCATCCTTCCCGTGCAACCGGTTTTCCCTTTTCGCGCGTATCCCTACGGAACAAAGCAGCATTCTGTAGCGTGCTGCAGCTGCTTTGCTGCTTCTTCTGCACGTACCAGCCCGAGTTGGAGGGCACCATCGGGGGATCTTAACTGCACCAACCACCCATTATGAGAGCTCAATGATCGCGTTGGCATGCCGGGTGCCCATCGTCTCGTTCACGATGGTTTGCGATCGTTTTGGGGGTTGCACATTAAAGTTAATTTGTTGCGATGTTCGCTCGCTCGCTGGCTGCTGCGGTTATGGGCTTCGGTTGTTTCGGAACTACGTCATTCACCGAAATGTGCAACAAACCGTGCACTTGATTCCCTAGCTGCCTTGCAGACGATGCGTCGTGAATGTGCGCCATTCATCGCACGGTTTCCGGGAGGAATTTTCAAAGAATTGCGTCCAATTTTCTTTTCGTTACCGACAAAAAAAAACAACAATTCATCCATGGTAAAGCAGCTTCACGGGCGTGTGTTATCTGCGATTGGGTAGCTATCTGTTGCACTTGAGAAAATTGCAAGTTGTTTGCTCTGTTTATCTGTCATGTGAGTAAACGTTATTGGAAGTAATTTCCTTTGGCTGATATAGATTGTAGACCGCGTTCGGCGAGTTAACATGATGTCATCCTTTTCGCATAGAAGTACCACTTAATACTCGCTGAAATTTTAAAGCTTTACGTACGAAAACTATTGCATTAAAACTTCGGTTGCTAACGTGCAAACATTTGTTAAAATTACATGTTTCTACGAGATATCCCGTATGCAGCTGCTACGTAACATAGCCCTCAACCCGGCGTCGTTACCGACATAATGGCTTCATTTAACTATCGTCATTGTTGGAGGCGCGGTAATTAATTGTTAGCTTACTCAGAAAAGCACCACATAAACCCAGACGTCCAAAATCACATGGGAAGTCGTTAGGATTCCATTCAAATAATTAATACCTCACGGACACAGCCGCTTTTTGGAGGTTTTAGCGTCGCTTGGAATGCCGTGCGGCGATCGCGTCATGAAAAAAAAAATGGTTAATTGAAAGCACTGCTAACTGCAGTCAATTTCGAGCGTGGAAGTGAAAAACGAAGTACGACTCCTCTAAAGGTTGCTCTAACCCCGGGTGAGGGTTTCCGTAAGGTTGCCCACATTCCCGATTGTAAGCCGTTTTTCACTCAGGTGGGGATTGCCAATGCCTCCTGTTCGGTGTGTGTGTGTGTGGGGGGGGTCGACAATTGTAATCACTATTTATGACATTCCACCATTACGATGCTGGGCGCTGTGTGAATTTTCTCGTCCACCCACAACCACGTTGGGTGATTGCATTCAAACGTGCGTTGCTTTCTTCTTTTCTCTTGACTGTGGTCAAAAAATTTTGGCGGGAAAACAACACGCGAGATAACCTCTACGCATTTTCGTCATCAAAGCAACCCGCCGAACGAAAATGGTGGGTTGACGAATAGGGCTAACACACACACACACCCAGCCAGCCAACGGACAATGGTTACTAGATTTGTAAAAAGTCAAATGATTGCGACCGCGACCACGATGGAGGAGAATGTCAATTTTGTGTCAACGTGCGTCATTCGTCTTTATGCTTTCGCTTAAAATTTCTCAACTCCTGACCCGACCCGAGCTGCTCTTGCCGCACGTAAGATGACCGGAAGGTCAGGATGGAAAACTTATGCACACAGTGGAACAGTGAAAGCCAGTCAACCAGCCAGCGATGGTCAGTTTTTCCGACACCGGCGTGAGCTGGGCGCACTTGCAAATGGACGCAACTTTCACGCATTCCGCGGGCTTCCATTTACGTACCGCCGCCGCAGCATCGCACGCGGAAGATCTATAATTTTTAACGATCTGGAGCAGACGAGCCCGGTGCCTATTCTGCGTTGCTTTCAGTTTTCCACTATTAGGGCAATCAATTCTAATGAACACCGCGGCGGTGTGTGGAATGAGAGACACGCGTGTTGGTGGGGATTGATTTTTCCCGCCCGTGCTTGGAGTGCACGGAAAACTCGCTGCACTTTCCATTTCACTGGAGGAAATGTTCCACCAAACGGTGGCCATTGACCATGGGTTTTGAGCATCGCGATGGGTGCTTGCTTGGAGGGTTTTTTTTTTATAATAAAAAGTGAAATGTAATAATAGCTCAATTTTCGAGTACTTCTCCTTAACAACTCGTAGAGGTACAGGGCCGATTATCTCGTGGTTTTGACTTTTTTTTTTCATTCCACAAAGCCCTGTTTCTAAACACTCGCCAAAATAGCGAGAAAAATTAAACCAAATTGGCCTCGCAAGATTTTTTGTTGTCGAAAACAGTGCAAAGTGCAGTGGAATAAATTCGCTTCCAGTTCGCTCTGCAAAACTGCAGACGTAATTACTGCGATTTTGGCTGCCAAAAAGCGCTACAACACAGTGTAAGAGCAACAACATTTACCATTCAAGGAAACTGGATACCCGATAGGAATCGTGCTTAGCCTTTCTGCACCCCAAATGAGCGTGATCCAGAAGAACTGGCCGCCTAACGGGCAACAACCAACCAGCCGTCATTAATATGCCCATATTATTCGCCTCCTTCCCGCCAGTTGTGCCGTATTGGGGGTGTTCGATTTTTGCATACTGATCACCTGCCATTCACCATGATCGTCCCTGGACGTGTGCTGCACGAGAGAAGCGACCCATCGACGGAGCGATTCAGTGACGCATAAGACGTGGTGACAAGCACGGTATTTCCAACTCGAAGACCATGAAAGAACGCACGCACGCTCGGTTCATTGAGGCTACCTTCGGTGGGGGTATCATCTTTCAAAGGTGTCACTTGTGCAAAGGAGAAAAAAAAAGGCAATAAACCCACCCCCTACTCAGCCCCGGTAGCTAGAGGGATGAAAGCGCAAAGTACCGTCCCGGCTAGAGGACACCTGATGCTCGTGGTGGCAAAGCGCACTGCAAATAAATCAGTCATTTTCGCGTGAGTTGCACACGGGGGTTGAGCCTTTGTTTGCTCATCACAGAACATCACACACTAAACGAACTGGGGCTGGCTCCTCTAGGCATCTAGGTCGTGGGTCAGATAAGGTTGAACCATAACGTGGCCGTTCCGGAGTGCGAGTCCTCTAGACGACACAATTTCTCTGGCCTCGGGATTTAGTGGGCTGGTCGAAATCGAGACAACCCAGAAGTGAGAGTGTGCCTCTTCGCTGAGTCTGGTAGCAGGTTTGTGCGAGTCTAGATCATATGATCGACACCTGATCCGGCCTGAGGCGAACGATCCGGTCATGCGCATCGCAACTGGTTTGACCGGAAGCACCCGGACGCAAGTGCTCTCGATACCTCAATCTTGGGATGCCCGCTTGGTTGGTTTGAAAGATGAAACAACAACGCGCGAATCTCCTCACCAGCTCCAGAGGCATCAATGAAACGGCAGCGAACTGGGGGAAGGATCGTGCCCATCCTCCGATCGTTTGATCCCGTGCGATTGTTTGTTGGCTACCGTTAAGAAAGCAGCAATAAAAAGCCAAACACTCGCACGCGCACCCCCTTTTTTTTGCCCGTTTTGCTTGAAGAAAGTCTCCTGGTGCGCGCGGGAATTTCTCCAATATGGCGCATATCTTGTGCCCCGATTTGGACGAGCCCGTGTGCGTGACACACACACACACACACACACACACACACACAGACACACAACGAACCACCTTCCTGCCTCCAGGAATGGGGACTTTCGACGCCCGACTTCAAGGGGGTTGATTTCGCTTTTTTTTTTCTCTCTCTCTCTCGCCTACCCCCGGACATTCTTCGACGTTGTTGGGGTCTTTTGGAGGAACACGGGCGACGGAGACCCCTTCCGCGGGTTCTTCTGGTTCTGGTGATCACCTCAAGCCGAGACAGGAACCGGTGCTCATCGGAGAACCTGCCGGTAAACAACATCTCCCATCTCCAGGGAACCGGGAACTCTGTGCGAAATCGTGTTTTGCGACAGGTTTTCCGCATTGTAGCAAAGAGCGGTTCTGGTCCTGGTGGAAGAAGCCGGATAAAAAAAAACACTACCAAACAGGCTGGCAGCCGCTTCAAGACCGCTCTCTTGAGTCTCGGGCGGAACGAAACCACTCCAAAGCTCGGGCCCTCGTGTCAGCGCACATGTGGTCAAACACATTCTCGCCGCTGCCTGCGGTGTATGACGTGTAATGGCAAGCTGTTGGAATCCGGTGGCCGCCACCATCGGCATGTTGCCGTTTGTGAAGCATCTCCCTTTTGGACGGGACGGGTTTGTTTGTTTTTTTGTTTGCCTTCCCGTTTACCCCCAGATGGGGTTCGACAACACAAGCGTACGCGCGCTCGCCCTTATCTTCCATGGTTGAATTAACCCCCCAACCAGGGTTCAGGTTTCGATCGGTTTCGAAGGTGATCGGTTTCCCTTGGGATCACGGTGTTGCTCTCTCCCAAAAATTCAAACCAAACCCGTGGCCACGTAGCGAACCCGCTAACGGGAGATGGGAAAGAATTTGCTTATCCACGCTGGTCATCTTAATTTAGGCCAGCGTGTGGAGGGAAATCTGCTCTCCGAGCTGCAGATGGGCCGGTCTGATAGACTTACAAGATAGTTCTGCTGATAGGTGTGCATTTGCCTCCTATGTTGATTAGAGTTCATTGACATGCTGGGGGTTTGGGGGTTTTGAGTATCCGGAAATCTGCAAACATCTCTGGAGATGCGAACAGCAGAAGTACACCAACAGGTTCCGACCTATCGATGAGGTCCTAACAGTTTGAGAAATCAATATCAATCCACTCCTATCGGGGGGGAAATGTGTGGTACAAACGCCGTGCCGCGCAATTATGGCCTCAATAAGCTCTGAAGAAAGTGACACATCGGATGCGCTTGACGTACGGGGCGGAGACACACGCGCACACACACGCACACACGCACGCATTCACTGAACCACTCTCTCTTTCCCCAAAACCGGTCTGTTCACATCGTTTCCAGCAGCAGCAGCAGGAAGCGATCGATGTGGCGGCCATCGTTAGTTTGTCGATTGTTTTTTTTTATATTTTATTTTACCCTCCGGAGCCCAAAGCCGTGGCAAAGGCTTCTCCTCTAAAGTAGGTTAAATCGACTCATCGGAAGCCCGTTTTTAACCCCTTTTTTTCAGCGCACCCGGCTCGAGTAGCCAAGTGGCTGCATTTTTGGTGCTTTAAAAAAGGCGCAAAATTATATCACAGGAAATGATGTCACACCGTTTGCCAAACTCCCGAGCGCGTAACTGTCGCCCCCCAAAAAAAAAAAAGGTTAATAAAACCGTGTAAAATCGGAATCAAAAACCGATATCACCAACCGCATCATGTCCATCGAGCGGGCGGCTTTTAATATGCGAAATAGGCTCTCGCAGCAGCGGTGGCTTTTGGTGACCGCCTTTCTGCGGCCATATCGCGTATGCAAAAAAAAACCCCCATTCGTTAATGGTTATTTATGTCTGGCCGCGGATGGCGGATGGATTGTGACGGAAATGCGGCCAACATGGGCCGTGTCCTGCGTGAAAGGTATTCTTTTTTTCTGGCGGGTTTTTTTTTATTATTTTACGCCACGCCGCAACCGAGCCATCTTCCTTCATGGCTGGTTGAGGGTCCTGCCTTACACCATCGAGCCATCGCGTTGGGCTGTTGTTTTCGGTTTTGTATGTGCCCTTTTCTTTTTGCTGCACAACCATCAGCGCCCGTTTGGACACTTATCGCTGCACGTCACGCAGCCCAGAAAGTGTTGTGGCTTCGTTGGTGTGCACTACTTTGCAGCATGCGCACGTGCATCAAGCCGGTCCGGTATCAACCCCGATACGAAGCCACTAAATCAGTCCAAAATGGATAAGCTCGTGACGAACAACGGTCAAAGGGCTGCAGGGTCCGCTCCGTTCTCTCTTTCTCACACACACTGGAACACATTTGCAGGATTGTGCAGTTGCCTCGAGCCCTTCAGAGGGTTATACGAACGTTGATTTATCTTCCTGGTTTGTCACCGATGGCCATGTTACGCAACCGAACCAGCACCTGACAGGGCACGTCTCTGTGGCGTGCGTTTCCTTTTTTTTGCTACGTTTTTTTTCCTTATTCAAAGCCTTTGCTTTGTCGATCGCCGGTTCGGTTTCCAATGTTCAATATCTCCCGGCGGACGATACCGCCGTAGGTGGGGGCATCGTCGCGCATTTTTTGCATTTTTAAAAAGCTCTCCCACCACACGCCGGCAGCGAACGGTTATGCTTATCTTCGTTTGGCTTCCTACTAAAAAAAAAGCCCCCCGTGTGCTGTGGAAATTACTTTTCTATTGCATAATTGCTTTTTAGTTGGTCCGCGGCGTTTGGAAGGCTGCGATGAGCGAAGGTAATGCCCCCATGAGGATGGTTTTTCCGGAGGCTACGGAATTTACCACCGTTAGGGGACGGGGCTTCATTTCGCTAAAAGCACTCCACGGACACGGCAGACCACACGCGGGACTCGGTGGTCGGTGAGTGAAAATATTCGACGACAAAATTAGCCGCTAAATTACAATTACAACCTCTCCCTCCGTTGTGGGATGTTCGCTGGGTGGCGTTATTATGCGCCATTTTTGGTAGTGCACACACCACCGTCCTCCCAAAAACCGGTTAATTGTTGCGCGTCTTTCTTTGCACGTGTCCGCGTGCGTGCGTGTGTGTGTGTGTGTGGTCAATGGCAAAATTCGGAACTGTGGCCATGACTTTGTGGTCCACGCTCGGTGAGGAAAGGCAATGCCGAAATGCCCCACCGGATGATGTGCAAGGATTGGGCGGGGGGGGGGGGGGGGTTTGAGTTGTTTTCACCATTTTGCTCGCATTACTCTAGCAAACCGAAAACGAAGTGAAAAGCGGCCATCTCTCCTGTAGCTCGCCTTGATGGGTTAATGCAAACAACAACAACAACAACAACAAAAACCATTGCCAAAATGTGACCAACACGAACCGACCGAAACTAACCGTGAACTCCTTCTGCTCTGGTTCTGCTTTTAGGTCACACAAATTGAGCGCACCCGAACGAGCGGTGGTGCCGGTGGGCAATGATGCACGTCACGAGCGGCCTCGCCACGCCGGTGGCCGGTGAGAAGCGATCGAAACCAGCGAAAAAGGAACCACCACCAGGGCCGGAACCACGCAAGGTGTCCAGCTTCATCCAGCGGTTCTACCTGTTCGGTACCAACGCCGGTTCACCGGAAGTACCGGAGGGTACCGGCGAATCACCGAAGGTGAAAAAGGCGAAGGTCGGTGATCATCAACCGATCGATGCGAGGCGGGATTCGAAACCCCCCAACAGGTCTTCCAGCGTGGAAAGCAACGGGAGTGTTCCTTCAACGCCGGAACCATCCTCCAAGGAACCGAGTCCGGTTCAGTACCCATCGTACAGTGTGCAGCGTTTGCGGCAGTTCTGGAACAATCGGCTC
This sequence comes from Anopheles nili, assembly GCF_943737925.1. NCBI lineage: Eukaryota > Metazoa > Arthropoda > Insecta > Diptera > Culicidae > Anopheles > Anopheles nili. The sequence goes on from NC_071292.1 coordinate 50,887,609, forward strand.
TTATCCGGGTCCGGAAGTCAGCAAACGAGCGCAACGGCCGCCGGTTCGTCCGTCGATACGTTGGTGAGAAAAACGAAGAGCGCCACAATCGCGGCTCCCACGGGTGTGGCCACGCGAGCAGCTTTACGAAAGTCCCCTTCACCGAAGGCGGTTTCACGGTTCCACCGGAACGGTTCCATTGGCCGCTCGGGAAAGCGCCGGTTGACGCTAGACGATCTGGACAGTTGTGTCCGGGTTTCGCAGGATCTCCCGCTGCGACGACAGTCACAACCAACCGGGGAAGGTGTGGGAACGCAGAAACGTACCTCCCATGCGGCACTGCTCAGTCCGGACCGGGAATCGGTGCAGCAGTTGGTTGAGAAGCGACCGTGCATTGGAACGGTTGGGTTAGGTCCTGTGGGTGCTGTTACAGCGGGCAGCGCAGTACCTACGGTGAGGGATTCGTTCCCGTTGGCAATTTCGACACCCACCGGTGGCCAGATTCATTGGGCTCGACGAACAGAGCTGCTCGGAATTCGGGCACTTACGCAGGACGAAAAAAGGCAGCGCATGAAAATGCCACTGCGAGTGGAGAACTACGTCAACAGTTTCATCGATGTGGACATTCAGAGCGTTACGGGGCAGGTTGGAGCGATGCCGGTGAAGCCAAAGGATGGTGGAGATCATGAAGGTCAAGTAGAGGACACCGGCGAAAGCCCCCAACGGGAGGACGCTTCAATGGAGGCTGGAAGCAAGGAACAGTCACAATCACCACACGCAGACACACCTGCGAGCTGCGATGCTTCATCTCGAACGTCGAATACGTCGTCGCTTAGACGAAAAGTTAACACACCGACGCGGAAGATAAGCTTCCTGAACAATATATCACCATATAACCGTAAGCTGCTGGCCTGCAACGGCACCAAGGTGGCCGCGTTGACCAACAAATTCAACCAAATGATACAGCAGGATGCCAGCCTGCTTGAGCAGGTCAAGAAGCGTGGCGGTTACCTGCAAAAGTGCGGTAATGTGGCGTACAAAGTGCTGGAAGACCCCGGGTGCGATAGTGGGTACGGGTTTACGACGGCCAGTCGGAAAAGTGGTGCAAGAGGCAGCTTGCGAAAGAAAAACTCCAACGCTTCTGCCACGTCCGGGAACGGAGGTAATCGTACGGATGAAAGCTCGGACGAAATCTCGTCCGTATCGAGCAAGAACTCATCGATCCGCAAGGTGGGCGTACGTAAGCGACCTAGCCTAAGGAAGAACATCTACCGGCGGCCAGAATGGGAAACGGGTCGCAGTTCACTGGGTGTTCGCAAGGTGTTGGAACTGTTCGAACCGAACGTGCAGCATAATGGAGGTGTTCGTGGTAGGCGCGCGGAAAACGGGTCCGCCTCGACGGGTCATGGCGATACCGGGAAGCCACCGCCGGGGCGAAGCAAACCGAAGGTACCGGATAAAAGCGAGCACGTGCTCAAGAAGACGAAGGACATCAAGTCGAAGAAGGTGCGTCCGGCGTTGAACGATGTTGGAGAGGCTTCGGATGCGTGTGACATTGGGGCGAGAGATGAGCCAGAGGGATCTACTCCTGCAATCGTCGAGTCAACAGACGATAGTGTTCCAGATGGACCAACCCAAGAATTCAGCGACAAAGAACTGTCAAATGTAGCTCCTGAGAGTGTGTCTAAGGAAGAGCCTATCGTTTCGACTATTGTTGCAGCTAATGATCAGCAGGAGCAAGTTGTCCCACCAAAGGATGTGAAGGAGAAGAAAAAGAGCAAAAGCACCGTCTCTAAAATCTACGAGCGTTTAACGTTTAGATCGTCCAAAAAGATCCCAACCGAAGTGTCGGTCGCAAGTGAAGCCCCGCAAGAGATCGTGATCGTACGGGATGAGGCTAGCACCCGGAAACCTAGCACCGGATCGACCCGGCGATCGTTTGTGTCATCCATCGAAATTCCAGCGATACAGATTGATGATATGCCAGTACCACAACCCATCGCGCTGCCAGCGGAAACTCCAAGCGATAAGGATACATCCGAACAAAAGATCCTCGAGGCGCTTAGTGCCGTTAACCAGAGGATCGACAATCTTTCCAAGAGCGTCTGTGACTTAACTCTCTCCAACTCCAAGAGCGCAATTCTGCCAAATATCACCCAAACGACCAGCATCCAGCCAGTGCTTCCGAACTCGTCGTTCCTGTTCCGTGACGGTGGAAGCCGACGAGGCCCCGGGATGGAAGCAGCCAACAGGCACGCTAGCCAGCGGAACATCGTCGAAGCGGTCAACACCGTTGTCATCAATAAATCCATCTCGATGGACGATCATCACTTCCCGTGTTCGCGCAGTTCAGCAAGCAGATTGAGCCTGAACGAACGTTCGTTGACGCAGCGTGGTCAGGAAGATGGTTACGAGCTGGTTACGCGACCTGACGAAAGTCGGATGCTTCCCGATCTAGAGTCAATCTCCAGTACCTCACTCGCAGCGACGATCGATCTCACAGAGCTGACCTCTAAAATCGAGTCATTTGTCCACAAATCGAAGCGTGAAGCGGACAATATTTACCAGAGCATTCCTCAGAAGGTTGTCGCCTCGAACAAGAACCACTTAGTGCCCGAGGACACGGTTAGCATCAACAGCTACGAATCGTTCGAGAACTACGAATCTATCGAACACGAGGCGCGATCGGACACGCTGCGGGCGTTCGAGTTGGAAGCATCAGCACGTGAAGAGGACACGTACGAAATCTGCAGTCCACCACCAGAGTTGCCACCCGCCCGGGAGGATTCCCGGAATGACCTCACTCTGCCACAACCAAAGCGCAATTTATCCTCATCCCCGAAAACGCTGCCCAAGCACCTGCAGGTGACTTACCAATCCAATTACGAGCGCATCAAGTACAGTAAGATCCCTCCCAGGCCACCTAAGCCGGAAGAGGTTCCGCTGCCACCGAGGAACAACTCCGCGGCGAGCATTCCCGCTGGTGGCACCAGTCCATTGAACGTCACGCTGGATAGCATATCCTCGACGGAGTTTCCTCCAAGCCCGGGTGCAGATTTGCTGGACAAATCAGCCCACAGGCCGGAAGGTGGACTGCCGGAAAACATATACGAGGAGAACATCTACGATACGATCCGGAGCGCGGATGGGGTCGATTACGACGATCCAGCCACTGGCGGAAGCTCAGCCGAACTGGAGCCTAACCACGCGGAAACGAGTTTGCAGAACCGCCGAACGTATGAACGGCCACCAGAGGGCCACGGACAACAGCCTTCGCCGCCAGCGGACAGCGTTTCGCTCGTATCGTCCAACTGCTACGAGTCGATCGGTTCGAGGTTGGAATTTGTACGCCAGCTTGCGCTGAACCGCCGCAGTATGGGCGGATCGACGACGACGTTGGCATCTGACCACATCACCAACAGCCTGTACGGTACCACGGTCGGGCTGGCAAGCTTAACACCACCAAGTGAACGTGGTAGTGACACAAGCAATAGTGCCGACTGGACCGATATCTCCGACGAGGACGACGGCGGGCGTGGCGATGGGATGGGCAGTGGCGGGATCACGGGTTCGAAGCGGCCGAATTTCATTGTGTAAGTATCCCGTGTCCTCAGCCGGAGAAGAGTTGATTCTAATAGTATCTTTCTTTCACTCGGTGCTTTGACAGCGTGCGAGAGCGCAAGCGGACTCATCATACACCGTTAAGGTCGCGGAAACTGGCTCGGATCGCGCACCCGCGGATAGACGGTAAGTGGCACACGATCTTCCAGTTATGCAAATCGCTTTCCCGTGTCCGATCACACCGGATTTTGAACGAACTTTTCTAGCCTCGTTGCGGGCTGCCCGTTAGGAGAACGGTATTCTATGCGTGTAATCAGCTACGGTGTGACTTTTATGCACGATTACACTTGGATCCGTTAAATCCGGTAATACGGAGCATCATTTCGCCTGATAATTAGTGTTAAAATCCAATCAATTGATAATTTCAACAGTGTCGCTTTATTTAATGCATTTATAATTTAAATTTATAGTTCATAAGTGTCAGGAAAATTCATAACACGCTGTGTAATGAAGCGTTTTTCTGCCATGCTCACAAGCGCCATCTTTTGAGCAGAGTTCAAGCTTTGAGCCCAAAGCTATGCAATACGCACAACACAGCATCATCATCCCTGTTAGATGGGGTTTATCACGCTATGTTTTCGTGTTTTTCGTTCAGTAATTAGTAAGTTATAATTCTATCACTCTAACGAGCCAACATATGCAATTCGTGCCGTAACCGATTGCATGCACCGGTGGTATTTGTTGAACAACGCATCAAAACATGGCGCATATTATGATCATTCTGACGAATGGTGTGTCATTGTTACGGCGTGTGTTTGATCCCTTAAGATCTCCTCTCCGCCCGCAATCTATTCAAACGATATGTGCACTGGTGAAACTTCGAGAAAGGCTCAGACCTACGCTCCCATGTCCGCAAAACTTTCTCACTAATGCACTTGGGGCTCGGGGTGACTTCACGCTGGCTTGTATGTTTGCGCATAAAGGCATGATGCCCGATCAATGGGAGAACCTTTACATAAGCTGAAGAGGTACCTGGGAAAAAACACCGTGTGAGCATTAAAAGAGGCGGCCTAGGGTGGACTGATTAATCTAATCTTGGTGGTTACCAGCGACAGTTATTGCCACGACATTCCCCTACACTGTGCGGTGGCATCATCATCTGCCTCGATTGCACCATATATGCCGTGCAAAAGCTGTTCGATCGCCATCGTGATATTGTATCAACAAAATGCCATCATTCTACCAGCGCTCCATTGTTTTACACCGCGGGCCGTGTGTGTAGCAGCGGGCATGACTTGATGGAAGCCTTGAATTGATGAAGAAAAAAAAACACACACCCACCCCATGTGCCACACATTTCCCAGAGACGCACCACAGAATGGCCGGATCAGAGGTGCCACAATCGATTACGCACGAATGGACCCCCATTCCCGTGGGGGAAGAAAGAAGATTTCACGGGAGATTTAGAAGATGGCTTCGGATGCGGCGGTTATGTGTTCATTGTGGCACTGGAGCCAATTAATTGACCCGGCTGATTGATCTTTCGGATGGCGGGGAAAGTTTGCTTCACTCTCGAGTCTGCTTAAATGATTTCGATCGCAGTGCACTGCAAGCAATTATCGACTCCGGTCATCTTCAGTCGAGCCGCATCAATCTAGCTTCGTTGTACATAAATTGCATTTTTCGCTTACCAAACGCGAACGTTAGCATGCTTTTAAAGCCCCTTTCAGCTGGGTTTGCTAAGCTGCGTTTGAAAATATTCAAAAACGTGCCGCTACCTCGAAGATCGTTCGTTCAGCGATCACACTCAACATGCCTTTTTTTTGTTTTCGAAATGTCAAGCTAATCAAACCGCACAAGGTGAGCGTAAGTAGTGCAGAGACTTCACCACCGAAAAAAAGGCTCATTCTCAGCTGAAAACCAGCACCACTCGGGCTGCTCGGGCGCCTTAGTTTTGAAGCGGGCCCGCTCGATGAAGCGCGAGGCTTCACTTTTGCATCATTTTAATGGCATTGGCAATGCTTTTCGGGCCGTTTCCGACGGATTGAAATTAGCCGACCGACCGACCGAGAGCCGTGTGGCGATGCTTCGATGATGCTTATTAAAAAAAATCTCTTCGTACGCAAAAACCCGCCACCCTCGAGTAGAGCGCCAGCTTTCGAGCTTTTGCAGATGCGTTTCAAAACGATTCAAAACGCGATTTATGAAATTACCAACAACCTGACTGATGGGGAGTCGTTGAGTTTGCCAATCAGCTTGACAATCAAATCCTTGTCACCGGGGGTAGAATTTCGGCATAAATCATCGCCGTTGACGATCGATCTGGTGCTGCCGATCAGTGTTTGCTAATCATCAGTCGTACTGCAGCCCATCTACATAATGAATGGTTTGTGTTTATGTTACTGAAACCATTCCAAGCATCATAAAACGCTCCATACGATCGATACGAAACACGCCACAAACACCAAGCTGTGCATAATCGAAACATCTCTTTCGAGAACTGCATTGCATTGCTGAACGTTTAATGTTTAGCACGCAAACTGTTACTGTACTTCAAGCAAACTTGCTGTTAGTTACTAAAATAAAGAGCGATCTTTCGGTTAGAGAGAGAGAGAGAGAGCGTCAGCATAAAAACAGCGCGAGATCATTCTCTCCACTAAGCGAAACGCTTAGAGCAACGTTTACGTCAGGGGTGTCCAACTCGGACTAGAGAATCGTGGGGAACAAAATTTTCCACGTAATTGTTAATCATTTTGCTCACTTTCAAATCATCACTTATCAAAGCATCACCCATTGACTAGCGATCTATAGTGCCTTTTTATTAGTGAGAGAAAATTTTAAAAAAGAAAATGTTCATATTACGATCACACGCTTCAGCTCGGATGGTTTTCTCCCTCCACCAAGGGACAGTGCACCTTCAAGCGACGATGCTCCAGCATGGCCACAACCGTTCACGAATCTTTAGTATACTCTCGCGCATGTCGGCGTACACACGCCACCAGTTCGCGCCTCGCGTAACCAAAAGGCTAACCTCTGCCAGTAAAATCGCATGTAAAAAAAGCCTTATCCCCTCCAAAAAACGCCACAAACGTCGCGACCTTCCACGGGCTACCAGCGTGGGCTTCAACGGCCATTGTGCGCGCGCACGCCTGTATATGATTGTGTGTGTGGACAGTGCAGTGTGGCATCGTGTGCCGCAAGCACCCGTGTACCAGCCCACTCGAATGGAACGAAAAAACAAAGCGTGACCGCCAAGGGCCAAACTCGTTTCTCTGACCAAACAACCACGGCGGGAATTCACCCACAGTGCGTAGGTTGGTACAAACGCCAGTTTTTCGCGCCCGCGTATTAGTCCCGTGTGGTGATCGCGATCGTGCAAACCAACGCTGACGTCACGCAAAAGTTTTTGGGGGTTGCTGTGGAATCGAGAAAAAAAAATCACTCCTCTCCGTAGAACGTTGTTCCAGTGTTCCCGCTTCAAGCAGGAAGCGCAATCGTGCAAACAGCGTGTTGGAAACCCGTTTTGGATTCCACTCAAAATAAAAAAGGTGTTAAATGGTGCCGTCACTAAAGTTATGCTGACATAAGCATACCGGTGTTTGGGTGTGTGCTAATGAGCAGCCACTGGGTTGGTGCATTCGGGCACGCTTCGACAACTCATCCGAAAGGACGATTATGATCGGTTTCGGTAGTGGAGTCGCCTTGCGAAGCGTTTTCGAAACAACCCTCCCCAATCGGGAACGAAGCGGAACGGTGTGCGGTGCAGCTAAAGAAGGGAGGGGGGGGGGGAAATGCAACCCAACACAGGCGTAGGTTTAAACCACAATCACCCAGCACAGCTGCTGGTGCAATACGAAAAATACCTATCCGTGAAACGCATCTTCAAACGGAGACCAGAAATACCGGATTGCATCAAACGCCTTTTTTTCCGATCGCAGGCGTACTGCTCACTGACATAATAATAGTTGAGGTGTTGAAGCTCGGGTTACGTTCGAAAGCAGACGTGCTAGTAGTGTGATCTTTAGTAGCTAGTGCACCACCGTAAAGTTGCACAATCGGTACACCCGTTTACCCGGACACGGAACGTGTAAAATCATCCCAAAAGTGATCCGTCTCCAATCCGGTGGAAAGAAGAAAAAATACCCCCGATTAAAAGTAATTTAACGGCGCGTTTTTTTTCTCTCCATGTGACTCGCCATGTTCCGGTCGTTCGAATTCCACGTCCAATTGAACGTGCAAAAATCACGTCATAGTTCACGTTCGTCGGCAAGCGCATTCGTGGTGCATTTTTGTGGCACATTTCGTTCGTTTTTTCTGGGGGTGGCGGAGTTCCGTCTTACGAAACGAAAGTTTAAATTAATAATTTGTGAAGTGTGACGGTCAGACGAGTGAAGAAATGTGTTGCTTATGGGAAGCGCGTAATTGAAAACAGCTTACAAAAACGCAACGGCACAGAAAAAAAAGGTGTAAATCGTTTGTTTTTTAGTTCGTAACTGTGTTTGTCGTTTAGAAACGTGCTAAAACTCACGCCGCCGTTTAGTGTGCGTAGTTTTGGAGTGGTTCAACATCCGGGAGTTCTTCTTCTAGCTGCTACGTGTTTTTAGTAACGAATTTTATTTACGTCCGACGCGGGGGCATTCGCTTTATGTACATAAACCTTGCGATCGATAGGCTTTACTTCCGTTGGACGCCAAACACGTGGGCCGGAATGGAATGTGCAGATTAATCTCACGTAATGGTGGTCTTTTATTAAGCGACATTTTGGCTGGCCCATATTGATTGATCTATCCGGTCCGAGCCCTTACGTGAATTGGGTCGACAATTTTCGACATCCGCCCAAATGCGTTTTAATTACAATGCTCGGATGCCGGAAGCAAGACGGCTTATTTAGAGCCATTTTAAAAAATTAAACTTGTACGTCGTTGTCAAATGAAACATTGTGCATTCTCTTTCGTTAGAGCCCAGCAACATGTTCCGGGGAAGCTATTTGTTCACAGATAACACGCACGTTGTTTTGTGACCACTGTTTGTGAGATTTGTTTAATCGTTCTTTGTGTTAATTAACTTCCTGTCGCTTTTCTTGAAGGTCGCCACGCGGACCCAAGCGTTGCTAGGAAAGCCTACTTTGTCGTAGGTCTCATTTTATTTGTTTCTCTCAACGAACTTTGCACGAGGAATTAACATCACGATCCAAGCAAACGGGTTTTTATCCCGCAGACAGCGTGCGGGTTGTTGCTGGGCTGAATGCTGGACGAACCAAAAGCAGCTGTAATTGGCAGCGGGACATGTGTTGAGCTATTTTAAAAACGTACAGACACCCTGTGCCAGACATTAGCTGTTCCGTAGCCTACATTCCCGTGAAGCTGTCGAATCACGATGGGGCGCTTTTTGAGCACGAACCGGATCTTGGATCATGTTGCTCTAAATTGCTCTACCTTCTTTTGTGCTGTTTTGCGCCCAGTCTGGTGCCGTATTTCCTGCTTTATAACCCAGCAACACCACACATGAGAGATGTCCATCGTCCATCGTCTACGATGCTTGTCTCGTGAGTTTATCAAACGCACATTAAAGCCCCGTTTTTTTGGGGCTAGAAATAAGCCGAAAAGTTTTCCCATTTGGTGGGAAATTCCCGTGCTTGTGGTGATGAAAATTTTGCTGCTAGCGAATGGCCCCAAATTCAAACTTACCAGCTCATCTCCTGTTACTATGTTCGACTGCAACTCAGTGCGTACGATGGCACAAACTCACGGCTGCTGGCTATCATGCTTGTGCAGATTTTACCCGCCGGTTAATAACCGGCTGTACACGCATCGGATTCAAGGCAAACACGAAAAACTTGTTCTGCATCAATATATCGGCATACCAAGCAAGTAAACGCCCCACTACGCGCTGCCGGGGTATAAAGTAAAAATGTATCTCCTCGCTTCGAGCGTCCATGAGATCACCCTGACGGAATGGAGCTGGTGAGCAGCACATCGACGTAGAAGTTTAAGAAGAAACAATCTTCGCCCTTTCGACGAACGTCCCCCGACTGGCTTAAGGTCAAAAGACCACGACTCATGGGTGCTTTTGCTTGATTATTGTTAATCTCGACGCGTTTGCTTGTCGTTGTCCATGAAAGAGAGACCATTCTAGGAAAAGATTCTTTGTTCTACGTTCAAAAGATAGTGTTCATTTGCGTTTTTTTAAATACATTATTATCAACCGCCTTCTTCGGTTTTCAATTCACAATTGCTCCCCACGATGTAAATGAACGTGTGTTCAATCGTGCTGTAAATGCAACAACGATTTAACGACATAACGTAGCGATCGTCACTGATCATCAATCGAAAGTGCATTCATGCAAAAGAAAGTAATTCAGACGCATATTCTAATGGCAGTGATTGCCATTCCAACTGGGATGGGTGTAACAGACAGGATTCATGCTTCAGTAACGATAATGGGCCGCTCCTCGACATTTCCTCGTTAACAGTTGACCCGTGGGTTATTCTTCTGATCTTCTACGTTTGTACGATCAAACGATCATGGCCAGAAGTTGTGTCATATTCCGTGAATGTGAAATGTAAATAAGCGAAGGCATTGAGACTTAATGAATCAATAAACAAAGTGTTTGACAATACGTTTCGCAACGTAAAAAGTAGGATCGAAATCATAAGAAAGCGAAATACAAAGCTCGTGAGTCATCCCAAAATTTAGATCAAGTTTCCTTAAACGAGGATCCACCACAACCGGATAGCGCATGTGTGCGTTCGTTCGCTTGTGGCTGAGCTCTAGTTTTTATGCAGCAGCTTGTGCGACCTAGACCAACACCTTTAGGGGGGTTTTGCATACACGATCAGATCGCTTGGTCATAAAACCGGTTTGTTTAACATGCACCAAATGTATCACCGGCGTGACGGTTTTGTGAGCTTTCCCAAAGTAAACCACCACCAGCAAACGAAGCTGGCGACCCTTGAAGCCACTTCTAAAGACGGTGTCGTCATACGGCAAAACTCGAAAGTGTCGACCTTTTGGGACTACCGCTCCCTGTTGTGCAATGGACAAATTACGAACCCTCGATGTCAGCTTCCATTCTCTCCAGCGCGACAGTTGAAGTCGCGATGTCTAATCTCCCCAGAGCTCGAAGGTAATAATACACCCATCACCAACGAGCGGCTTCGCATGATCACATCGATGTTCAAGGTTAATCTCGATCACCCGGAATGGTTCTCAGGGCCTAACCGCGATGGATGCTAGTTGCTAGAGCCACCGTCAGGATCCGCCCGGGTGGAAACTCTTGATTTTATTTTAATTGACGGCTACTTCGCCCGCGCATAGATTTTGGCTTGGATCACACAACAAGAAGGCTTCTCTCCCCCGTCGATGCGATCACAATGGATCGTACAGCGGTGAGCTTCGATGGGTTATCCGGTTACAAAAGCTCGCGCTTTCCGGTGCTAGTTGGGGGGAATAATTATTAGAAGGAAGCTACCTGGTGGTTATTGTGCGCCGGGGTAGTCTATGCTACCGGCATTATAAAGCGATAAATGTGCGACAAACTATACCACATCTAGCAGTCCATATTTTCCCACCGAACGCGAACTGTCAAACGAGACATTGACGTTGCGCGGAAAGGAAACCAAGACGTAATCAACCTCGAAGGCTATCAACTACCAGCAAAATCCCAAGCTGAAGCAAGGACAACGTGCTTATGGCATGATTTTATAGCTTTTCCCGCCAATCGAGGAAGCTACGGTTTGCTTGGAGCTTAATTAACGATTTCACGTAATGTGCGTCGATGTTGTTTTTTTTTGGTAAATTATTCTTTTACATTTTCTATCGCTCGGCACCGGTGATCAATACCATCGGTTGTTTTCATTTTCGTTTTCTTTGGTTTTTGATGTTTTTCTTCCCCCCTGCGTTTAACTCCCGCTTTAATTGATAACGATTTTCCAATTTCTTCTCCCAAAACCCAGTAATTGTTAGGTGGATCGGTTTTTTTTTGTTTCGCTGCCACATCCACGGAAGGGAAATTGGATCGCGATTGGAAAACGCGAGCAGTTTAATAGGTACCTTTTGCTCTCGTGCAAATATTTTTGCCCGAATGAATTTATAAGCAATTAAAAGCACAACCATCACATCAATTTGCTGCTCGCGGCGCCATACGCCACCTGAATCGATTCTACAGCTATGGTATTACGCCAGTGGGCTTTTCTCTACGGGCATATGTTTTTTTTTCTATGTACAACTGAACGGTGCCCATGGGAAAGCATTTCTCCCGGCCACACGCACCCTGCATAACACACCCCAAGCATTGCATTGTTCTCCACCCATAAGCGTTCCCTTTTGCCCTGCAGCTCACGATGCATTTGTAGTATGGTTTTCGCGACTCTCCACGGCTCCCAGACGCATGATGTAACCGGCAAAAATTGACCACTTTGCGTAGGTTTCGCACTGCGCGCAGAACCACCGACGCGCCGGGAAAGTGCACCCAGTTCGAGTGCACACAGGCCCCGTTTTAACCCGTTGCACTAACTCGGAGGAAAATGCGTTCGACAGGGCGGACGCGTCGTTTGGAACCATTCATCGTCACAAAGCACGACTGCTAAGCTCTATTAACGCGTGCGTTTGTTTGCGTTGTTTTTGCTTCTACGCCCTCTCTAATCTGCACGAAGTTATGCAACGATGGAAGACGGCACTCGAGCGTTAGTAAAGAAGACACCGCGGTTCGATTGCCGAAACGGCGTGAATGAGACTCGCGTGCGGTCGGTTGGCTGTGAGTTATAGATTCATCGACATTACTACCTCGTAGCCCTTCGAAAGTGCGTTTAGGGCTCCCTCGAAACGGTGCTTTCAATTGCACTAACGACTGGCAAGGGTTTAGTGCAGGTGCATTCTATGAGTGCCACGGTCTGATGCACTTCAAATGCACTTGCTGCAGGTGTGTGTAGCCATGGGTATTACGACGATCGCTCGTGAACGTAACAATACCGTCGATTACAACTACTTGCCGGGGAGTTGGACCACTCGTACTTTAGCCTCCTACAATGTGGGATTTAAATCTGATCTTGCCTTTTTTGTTGTTGTTGTAACACCCACCACAGGGTAAATAAATGGAAACGCTACATTAGCTGCTACAACCCGAACGATCTGCGTGTTTTAAAATGGAATGAATTTCCCCCCGATCACGCTCGCTGATCAAAACGGTGTATGCAAATAATTCTCAACCACCTGCCAAGGGGCGTGTGTGTGTGTGAGTTCGTGTGAAGGGTGGTCGTCCCATTGACCTTCCGTTGTGCGGCCTCAAAACTTTGTTCGCCAAAATGGCGTCCCTCCCATTTGAGCGCCGGCTAATGGCAAAAGTAATCAGCATTTGCTATCAACCCAACAGAGTGTGGCTTGTTGATTGCTGGCAAATCGTACGTTCAGGTGACGAACTTTTGGGCTTCCCTGGCTGAAGGTGGCTCGTTTTGCCGTTACGAACAATAATAAACTGAGATAAACGAATAACGGCTTGGTAATTTTGTGGGATGTTACCAGCTCAGCTCAGCTCTTTTGAACGCGTTCTAGGGCCATAGAATTGGAACAGCATGAGCCACTGATCGCTGCTTTTCCCTGTCAAAACATCGACCCAACACAAGCCCCAACATTGGGCGTGATAAAAATGTCCACAAAAAGATCACTTTCCCCTCAAGCAACACCACGCCTAGCGGTTGATTATTTGCGCAGCGTGGGATTTGCCGTTTGGATGAAATATGGCAACGCTTTCCAAAAAGTTGTGGACCCACTCCCGGCATTTTATGGTGGGACCATTCAATGTTAAACAGATTTACGTGCATTTGACGCCGTTGTGCTAGAATGCAACCCACGCCCGTCGGGTGTAATCTTGATCGTTCAGGTAAAGCTTAAACTGCGCGATCATATCGCTCCGGCTTCGTCTTCGTACCGCGAGTCTGTTGCTCCAGTTTTACTTTTCCATCCCTAAGCACCACGAATAGCTACCGGGGGCCTAAAATCTCCAGTGGCGAAAATCCACGCCCTCGATGAAAGATGGAACAGCTTCCATCGCGGGTGCCGCTGAAATAATAATAAAAAAAAAGTTAATTAAGAGATTTAACTGCAACCGGGCGGTGGTTTGCAGCTGGCAATCGGTTTTTGGGCGAGGCAAAAAAAAAGAGTACGTTTTTCGTTCGTCTTTTTCTTCTCTCCACCGTTAGCCTGCAAAAAACCAACAACCCATTTGGGGCTCGCCGTGGTTGAGCCGCAGAGCGCAGCGCTAATCGAAAATTCAAATCCCTCTCCAAAAATGACTTCGTTTGCGTAGTGGCAACCATTTTCAAAGACGCCCAGTGCTACCTAAACGCCGTTTTCTCGTGAGGCTGTTGTTTTTTTTTTCTTCATCTTCATCTATTTTGTTCACCTTCGTGACCTTCGCGTGGTGTCAAAATAGAAAATGTTTTCGTAATTGATGAATTCAATGCAAAAGCAGGCTATGACCATCTGCTGCTGCGGCAATCGCAAAGGTTGATTAATTCAATGGTGTGAACGAAATTCATAAAAGGGAATCATCCACCTCTCGCGCGATTGCCGCGCAATGGGGGTTTTTCATCTGCTTGTGGGTTTTTTTTATTTTATTTTAATCTTTTTTTGCACTGATTTCACTGCCAGATTTCAGCCGGAAGTGAGCATCGAAAAGCGCTCCACCGCGCTGCGGCTTTGGGAGATGATTTGTTGCCGTTGCGCAAAACAACAACCACGCGCAAGAGGAAAAAATCATCCTCCATGGCCAAAAGCCGATCGGTTGACAATCGCGCTCGGTTGGGGGTTCTGTGAAAAACTCCACGCTCGGTGCCACAAAATGCCGCCCGTTTGACCGAACGGCTCCAATCAGAGCCCGCTCATTATGCGATCGCAAGCAAGCTCGCGTAATAATCGAATGATTGCGTTTAAATTGAAGTCATATTTTTTTTGCTGTCATTTCCGCCGGTAGCGAAAATGGAGGTTTTCCCGCGCGGTGAAAACCCCAAGCGCTGTAGCATCGACAGTGGTTTGTGCGGGTTATGCAAGCCACCTGCGGCAAGTAGCGATGCGAAACTATAATTTGACTAGTGGGTTTTTGTCGTCCTGTCTCACCTTTTTCTCTCGTCAACGGTCTCGACGAACGGTTGAAACTTCTGCAGGGAGGTTTAACCTGACCGCGAACATTACCATCGCCACTCCGTTGTGGTTTTAATCGAGATCAGATTAAAAAACAAAGAACCAAGAAATAGAGCGACACAAAAGCTAGCTGTTCATTTTCATGATAGCTTCCATCACCTGCCGTCATGTTTCGGCTATTACAACCGATTCCACACGTGTTCGCTAAGTTACTACACACCGGTGAAAGTGTTTGACGGTGCATCGCCAGCCCCAAATCGGTGGTGAACGATCACGTGGGTGCGAATAAATTAGTTTTTAGGGCTAATGACGAACCGCGGTTCAATCGCTTTCACTCGAATGCAAGCCGGGCCGCAATTGGTGACGGTTTGATCGCGAGACAGTTTATCGGCTTCATTACACGGGCGGGGAGAAATTATCAGCCCATGTTTTCCTCATTTGGGACCCTTTTTATGTGGCGGAGTAAGAGGCATTTTGGAAAACCGAGGCGCACAATGGCGCTGTCGCTTTCCATCGTGATTATTCGGTGCCAGCAGCGCATAAGTGAACGAACTGTGGATTTTTTTTCTGTGCTGGCCGGAATATATCTTTCGAACGTAGAGTGGCTTTACTGAATCACAACCGATTACGAAGCATTAAATGCGAAGGCCTTTCATTTTATCGATAACAAATTAGCGTCTAAAAGCAGCAACCATGTTAAAAACCATGTCACTTTTGCTGAATCGACGGATGCTGCATTCGTTGTAACAAAGTGCGATACCAGTGTCACAAAGTAAAAACTACCGTTAAACCCGTATCAAGTGCATCCACAATGAACGATAATCGATGCCACCGCCAGCTGGCAAACGTGAGCAAAAGTCCTGCGCAACGATGGCGCTAGGATACGTGAACACTGTCCCACCGTCTAGCGCCGGTACAGTGCCTCGAAAACGCCGACCAAGGGCAGTGGGTGAAGTGTTTGTGTCCTCAACGTCCTCTGTCTACCTATACGACCGAAACGACCCACTATCCCAAGCACCGACGGGTGGTCAGTTAGGTCCAGAAGACAGCAATTCCTCTTGCAGTGGTTCCCAACCACCAGCCAGTATCAGCGGATGTGGTGATGGGCCGTTTCCGGTGTACGAGAATTTTGCAAATGACCGGCAACCACCTAACCGAGCTGGTGCGTGTGGGATCTCAGCCCGTTCACAGACAGTGGTGCGCATCCGTCAACCAGACCGACCGTTAGTTTCTGCAGCATGTGAACCACCCAAGCCTCCGGATGTGCCTCCCAGAAGGAAACATGCGGCCAAAGCAGCAGCTGCAGCTCCTGTGATCGACGAGGGAAGCAAACGAACAACTGATAGTGCGACCAATGGTGGACAGTTCGAACTGCAATCGGTTTCTACGTTTGTTGGTGAGTGAGAGTACTATTTTCTACAGGGTTTTTCTTAGTCTACCTGTGGTCGTAAAGGATCCTTAATGTTTGTGGAACCATGTTATGATGCGACCTGTTTAAATGGTTTTGTTCAGCCTCTGGTGTTCAACTCTGTGACGGTTGGACTATTACTCTGATCACTGTTCCTTATTGCAAACGAACACAGTCAGACACTTCGCTTGGTGAAAGGTAAATAAACAAGCGACTGCTGATAAGAGCTTCCGCAATCATCTGACATTGAAGATCGTCCTGAATGATGCGGCGATCTGTAGTGATCGTACTCGCGCGCTTACTAGTTCTATAGTGCAGACGTTGCTCCAGACACCTCCATATCATCCTGCGTATCCGTTTGCTGGGTGCAATATGTGTTGGAGATCATTATTACTCGTACTCGGGCTGATATGCTCGATCAAGCAAGCCGTTGATGGTGCGTGTATGGAGAATTCCAACACCACAAACGGTTACTGCGTAATAGAAGGCATAACAAACCCCTACGACGAGCGGACATTCCCACACGGTGAAGTGGCGATTTGGATCCGCAACAGCACAATTCCGGTGTTCAACCAAACACTCTTCACTCACCTCGAGCCGGTACAAAACCTCATGATTCATCGGCTACAAATCGAGCAGCTCGAGCTAGCTGGTTGCCCATCGTTGGACATCCTGTTTGCTTCCTACAACGCGATCACTCGACTCGACACCGTACCAGGACTACCTCTGCGTCAACTTCACCTCTACCAAAACCGACTCACCGATGTCACCGCGCTCCGTAACCTCACCGAACTCGAGCAGCTGTATCTGCACGAAAATCTGCTCGAATCATTGCAACTCGACACGTTCGTGCCGCTACAACGTCTCAAGATCCTGACGCTTCATCGCAACCGGTTACGGGCGGTTTCTGCGGGTAGTTTTGGGCGCCCAATCGTGCTCCCACAGCTCGAGCAGCTGTTCCTACAGTTCAATCAGCTGCCCCATCTCGACACGGGCTTGTGGCGAATGGAACGATTGCGCGTGCTTGATCTCAGCCACAACCAGCTCGCGTATCTGTTCACCTTCCTCGAGGAACTGCCAGCGCTGCGTACACTTGGACTACATCACAATCCATGGCACTGTGGATGGTTGTTTGGGATGCTGGAGAGACTGGAACAGCGCGAACTGGATGGTGAGGATGGTTCGATCGGTGGAATCGACGATGAAGCTTCCTGTTCCGGGATTCGATTGGAAGATCGGCTGTGCTGTAGCGAGAACGCATCCACACCTGATCCGGTACTACTGCTCGTCAGCCGGACAGGCATCGTGGATGAGCTGCAGCAGCAGGTTCGCGGTGCTAAACAGCGGATCGAACTGCTCGAAGAAGCACAACGCAAGCAGGCACATCAGTTCGGTGTAATAGCGCAAAAACTCACGGCCATCGAACAGTGCATACAGACCCCAGCAAGGAGTCGAGAAACTCCTCCAACAGCGTGATAACCTTATTTTCTTAATTATGGCAAAAGCTTTATTTAGGCAAACGTGTTATTTTACTTCTTCACCGATCGAACCGTTTTACGGACGATATGGAAATAAACTCTTTATTCGATAAGCTTCCAATGTTTCGGGGTCAAACTGAACGTTCGGGTGCTGCCGCAACACATCCTGCTCGATCAGGTAATACGCTTCCTTTACTTCATCCTCCGCTATATCCACCAGTTCATGCAGTGTGTGAATCATCAGTTGCGTGTCAACCAGCTGTTGCTCGAGCTGCGAGATCCTGCTGGTTATAGTGCGCATACGTGCCTCGCGTTTTCCAAGCTCTAAAACATACGCCTGCACTTTCTGGTGTAGCGAAAGAACGCTTCCACGAACATGCTCGATACTGCTCACGATCGTAAGCTGCTGCACAGCATCCAACGTTGGTTTTGGTCGAACAGCACGCTCATGCAGTTCCTGGATGGTCAGTTGAAGATCCTCCACAGAGCGCACGATGGTCGCCTCCAACCGCTCTAACTGGGCGCTCTCATTTGCGACCGCATTTCGCATGTTAACGATCGCACTCGTGATCACATCCTGCTCCTGTGCTACCGATCCCACCAGCCTGCCACGCAGCTCGTGCGCTCGCTCTGTGATAAGGTTCAGGTCGGCATCCTGCACCTGATCGAACGCGAACTGTACCAGCTCGTAACGCCGCCACAAACCGGCGAGTTGTTCCCAGCGAGTTTCGAACGGATCGTGTGTCAGGTTTTGCTCCGCGGGCTCGTAACAACAGATGCCACGTAGCGTTCTCATGCGCTCCTGTTCGCACCGTCCGGACTGATCGTGATCCGCACGAAAGGTCAAGGATCCGAGGGCAAACTGAGCGTCGCTCAGCCACTCGCAGTTCCAATCATTTCCCGCGTACGAGAGCTGCTGTAGGGTCGTGAATTGGCTCAACTGCTGGGGCGTATCGAACAGTAGGTAGAGGTTGTTACGGGCCAGGTTGAGCGATGCCAACGAGGGTAGTTCCCATCCGCTGATGTTTAACGTCAGCAAGCGATTGTCAGCAAACGAGAGGGTCTTGAGCTTTAGGAACTTAATGTTTTGCACAACCGGTGGCAGCACGTTCTCGGTGAGCACTACCGAAAACAACCTGTTGCGTGCAATCGAAAGGCTCTGCAGTTGTGCCAGCTTCGAGAACGCATCCAACGCCACCTGCTCTAGCCTGTTGCCATCTAGGGACAGGTATTGTAGCTCGTTGAACCTGCTGCCAAACGGTGGCACACTGCTCAGCTCGTTATCGTCAAGCTGTAGTGATCGCAAACGATGCGCGGCGCTCGCGAAGTCCACCACACGGATGGCATTTTTGCGTGCGGAAAGCAGCTCCAGTTCGGGCCAGATGAAAAGCCGCTGCACGCCCATCCCGTCCACGGTGAGATCCTGCACATTTGGTAGCTTTTGGCCGAGTGTGCGCGAAAAATCGGGAATCGATCCGTTCACCATTTGGAGCGCCACGTGCCGGATGTCATCGCGTAGGAAGAAGCTGTCCACTTCCACTGAACTGGCAAGTCGGACATTTCTCAGCAGGCAGGTGGCTGTTATGGGCGGAATATCTGGTGTGCTGCACTCGTACATCGCGGCAATAGCCTGTGCACATCCTGCGGCTATTGCCAGCAGGAGCAAAAGGGATCTATCGCGTAAAGCAAACCGATGAGTGTGATGAGTGGGTGTTTCGTTCCAGAAATTACTTACCGATGGACGGTCATCTTAGGCAAGCCAGCTCAGTCTATCCTGATCACAAGTTGATCGCGTACTAAGCGTTTACAAAATCGAGCAGCATACGGGAGTCGTGCTTCGGAGTAGCGCAATCTGATAAGAATCATACGAAAGTGCGCACATAAGCATAACACAAGCTTAGATGAACATTTGCTCCAATCATCATCTTTACTTGAGATGCTGAGGGAGCTGATCTTTATTGAAAATCAATTCTTAAATGTATTAAGTTGCACAAGCTGACCTTTGCATTATACCGGTCGTTGTTCGAGATGCTCTCGCAGCATCCCTAGCATTGAGCTTAGCTCATTGAGCTTCTGTTCGCCACGCTTCGCGGCCGTGCGGAACTCGTGCTTTGCTATGACAGTCATAAAGCCCACCTGGGCCTGTTTGTCAAGTATCGTCCCCAGGGTGGCGTTAGTCGCGTGCATCATGTTGGTTAGCTCGTTTAACTGTTTCTCTACCTGTTCCAAACTTTCCTTCGAACAGGTGCAAGTAGATGCTTGCTTTTGCGCTTGATCTTTTACGTCTGCCGAGGCCTCAGTAGTTGTTACATTTTCGTCTCCGTTGTCGGCTGTTCCGACATTGTTAGTCGAGGGTTCTGTGGTTGCCGTCCGTTCAGATGCCTTCTGCTGTTCCGCTAAAAGCGAGCTTTTAATTAGTTCGATGTTTTTATCAAAGCTTTGCAACGCATTTTGTACCGCCTCGTCGATCATGTTCTTCGACCCCTCGTAGAGTGTCTTGAGCTCTGCGATTTTTTGCATTTCATGCAACAACTTATCTTCCGACGGTTGATCTTCGGATGTGCAACAGATGGTGCCGTTGCGGATACCGCTACACTTTAGGTCCCCATCCTTTATTTCTACACCGTTTTCCTCGAGTGTTTCCAGCATGCGGTCTAGCGCCAAACATTCCCACCGGTTTCCAGCTAGCGTTGCTCTGGTCAACTCCTCTAGGTGTTCGATGCCGTACACAATCGTGAGATTATTGGAGGCAAGATCCAACTGCTCAAGTGCCGGTAACTTCCAGGACGTGAAGTCCACATTTGTTAATGTATTGTTTTGTAATCCGATGGTGTGCAGTGTCGGCAACAGCAGCTCACCTCCCGCACTTATGTGACTCAGCCGGTTATCGGCCAGACAAAGGTTCTCTAGTTTTGTCATTTTCTCAAAACACGCCATATCAAGCGTTCTAAGCGCGTTTCCTTGAAGGTCCAGCTCTTTGAGTGCGCTGAACGCACAAATTTCGCCCACGCTGTCGAGCCGATTGTTGGCTAGTTTCAAACTTTCAATGCGATATTGCGCCTCCTCCACATGCAGTTTTCGGATGTAGTTATTTTCGGCAGACACCTGCAGGAAGCGGGGCGCAATGCAAAGCTCCTTGAGGCCAACTTTACCGATCGACACCTTCTCGAACGAATGCAGGGCTTTCTTACAATGCATCGTACGCAACGCCTCGATGCTTCCTGCTATAATATTTACGTTCTTTTTTCCCTCACCGTCAAATAAAACAAAGCTTTGGTCCGGATTGAGCAGCTTAATGTTACTCAGAACGCATTTTAGCTTATGATTTGGGGCGCATCGAAACCCAACATCTGTACCGCTTTCGAGCGCACCTTCCAGCATAGTGACGTATGCCAAGCAGCTGCAACGAAAATAGAACACAATCACGCCAAATGTTTGGATCCTACTCAAGCCCATTTTGGTTGCAGCCCCCAACAGCGGGAAAAAAGTTTACTTACCCCAGCAGGATGCAATTGCGGAACATATTTTTGACGGTGAATGCTCCTGCCTCTGTGAATGATTAAACCCAACTGGTTGTGGCTTTGCTGACCCTGATGCTGTCTTCTCTACTCGCGAACGATTACTTCCCAATACACTGTCGTTCTTTATTCAGAAAAAGCCGGATAGAGGCTTTTTTTTATGAATCAAGCAAATGTGCGCAACTTGCGCCAATGGCTAGTAAAGTCTGTTGCCGTCCTGGCTTATCAGTTCTTCGGTTGTAATCGATCATCATCGATCAGAAGCAACTTGTGTTGATCATCTCAGTCATCGCTAACCTTTACTCAGTGCTGAAGGTACGCTCGAGGAAACGCGTCGTTTTGTGAACTGATCCATCTGTTTTCTGAGAAGTGAACCTTCCTCGCAACAATGGACGTTCGCTGTGCCATGTAAGTTTGATAAGTACAATGTGGCAGATTTTACTAGCCACTTTCGAACTTTCTAGCTCTCTTTCCTTCGCCTTTCAGTGTACTTATTTGCGGCAGTTACTTGCTTTCGCCCGCGCTGGCTGTGTTTTGGGACAACGACCAGACAACGTTCAGATGTGCTGCGCGGTTGGATGTTTGCGTGCTTAAGAATGTGACCCTTGAAAGTGAGCATACCATAAGCACAAGCAAATTTACTGACATTCGCGACCCGCTGATCGTCGAATCGGGAAACGTTCCTAACTTTTCCCGCGAGCTCGCTCAAAAGCTACACAACGTAGTGGACCTTACGCTGGACAGACTGGGCATTGTGCAAATGCACGTTCGTCCGAGCTTCGTGCATCTCTCCGCCGTGGGAAATGCAATCAACAAACTGCTCGTTGAGGACGCAAACGCAGGACCGTACAGCTTGCTCACGCTCAAACTATCCCACAACAAGCTGACTGAGCTGCCTCCAGTCGAGCGGTTCGTGCGCCTGATGAACCTGACACTGGACAACAACCTGCTGACGACGGTCGATATGGGAGCATTTGCGAAGCTGACAGAGCTACGTGCGCTATCGCTCGCCAACAACGCCCTGCTGACGGTGTCATCTCCAGACAACACGCCACTGTACCTACTCAAGCTGCGTCAGCTCTCGTTCGGTGGCAACCAACTGGCCATGGTGAACGTACGAACCTGGGAGTTTGCCTCACTAAACGAGCTTAATCTCACCAGCAACAGCCTCACGTGGCTTGAGGGTCCACTCGCACAGTTTCCCTCACTGAAAAGCCTATCGCTGGCTGGTAACCGATGGCATTGCGAGTGGTTGATGGCACTGTACGCCCACCAAGAAACGGCACCTCAGCTCGAGCTCGATTCTGACGAGCAGCAGCAATGCCGAAATCAACATATGATGCTCTCACGGCAGCACTGTTGTAACCCGGCCGGGGAAGACGGTTTCGGGATTATCGATGTGTTCGGTGATAAATGGAACGAGCTTAAGCGGCTGTCAGGAATGCTAGATGCACTCAACAACACGATCGTGCATGGGTCGGCTTCAGTGAAGCCTTTGCTCGAATCGCAACATGTTGCACTCGGGAAACGACTGGACAACCTGCTCGAGAAACAAAGCCAGCATTCCGACCAGCTGAAAACGCTAGACTGGACGCTTAGCCAGCAGAACAGGAAGCTGAACACCGTCGAAGAAGAGCTGAGCAATCAGGTGAAGAAATTGCACCATGTCGTCAATGCTCGCTGGAATCACACGATGGAAAGACCCACGGAATATCGTGAGTCAGACGCGGCTAACGCTAGCATTTCGAAGGACTGGACGGTTGTAGCCGCTCAGCATGAGCACACGTTAACTGGGTTGCGTAAGCAGATTGATTCTACGATCAATCAGTTCAACGTTCACGCCAAGAAGGCGTACGAGCATGGCGCGATTCTTAAAAACCACACATCACGCCTCGATTCCATGAAGGATACGCTCGATGATGTAAGGCAAGCCGGCACGCAGCTCGAACAGCGAGTACAGGAAATCGAGACCAAGACCAACTTCATAGCTCGCTTCCTGAAGGACTTGGCAGAAAGAGGAGTCGAAGAGATAGAGTAATAAACTTGGTTAGGTTGTAATGCAATGGCAGGAAGCCTTGCTTACGTTCTTTATTACTGCAGAAAAAAACACTCTAGCGCATGCAATCAATTTAAAGTAGTATAAACTTTGCTCAATCCGAAGATTGTTTCTCCACTGGTGCTACGAGTTGGATTAGTGCGATGTTAGCCTGCACCAATTCGCTATCGGTATCGATCGCCTGCCGGAGAAGGACGTTTTTCATATCCACCATAAAGTGGAGAAGCCGCTTCCTTGCCGAAAGAAGATCTCTGGCTTTGACTGTGTCCTTTTCCATTCGCGTGTACATCTCTTGCAGCTGTCGCTGCTCCTCGACAACGCGAACTGCTCGTGCTTCGAGTCGCTTAGATTCGTCCTCCTGCCCAGATAGATCCTTTATAAGCTCGTTCGTTCGCTGTTGCAGCGTCTCATTGAGTTTGCGCAACTCCTCATCACGCAGCCGCACAAACGCCTGGTGTTGGGTTTCAATTTCTTTGATACCCTCGCGCAACCGATCGATCTCGGGCTGAAACACATCCTGCCCGTCACTGTCGGGCGTCATGGTCTCCGTGAAACTGCAACAAATGCCTTTGAACTGGTTGAATGGTTGACATTCTGCCTCGCCCGACGTGTCCAGGGAAATTCCTTGCTGCGACGATCCATCAGCGGACATGCTTAACACTGCGTCCTTTAACGCTTGCTGCAACCAACTGCAACTCCACTTGTTGTTGGCCAGCGCGATTTGTCGAAGATCATAGAACCGCTCGAAGTTATCCACGCCCTGCAGTGTCACTAGCGAGTTGTTGTTTAGGTGAAGTTCGCGCAGCACGGGCAGCTCCCAATCATGCATCGGGATAGAGGACAGGTTGTTGGATGCTAATGAGAGCATCGTAAGCTCACCGAGGAGAAGCATACTGCTAGTTGGCAGAATCCTTGCTATCTTATTCCCAGATGCCGTGAAAACTCGTAAATTCAGCATGCCCTTTAGCACTGCCATGTTCAGCTCGGTGAGCTGGTTGTTGTCGACGTTTAGTACTTCCATCTGCACAAACGAGGACAGCTGAGAGATGTTAGTGAGCATATTTTGACGCATGTCAAGCTCCCGCAGCTGGTACGTCGTTGTACCGCTGTCCAACGGGGCTATTGCGATCAGTTCATTGTTGCGCAGGTATAGCTTCTTAAAGCTAGGTCCAACAAAAACACTCGTTAAGCCTATATCCTCGAGCTTCAGTGTATGAATGCTAGCCATCTTGGAGACCATGGTTTGCGTAAGATTCCTTAGAATCCCCTTCGAAATCCGCAGCGTGGATCTTTTGCTTAAGTCTGGTAGCGTAATTTCTCTGCTGTGCGGTGGAATTGCATCGATTTGGCAAATGCTACCTGTGGATTTGGTACATTGCAGCGTCGGTACGCTTGCACTGCTGACACACGGATTTCCATAGGCAAACAACCAAATTCTAAGACAAAGCAAAGAAAAAATAGAATGTTAGAAAATTAATAGAACGATACGCTGTAATGCTGCGAACACTAGTCTACTAGAAGCTTACAGAATTATTTGAGCGTAGTTTCTCATGTTGAGACACTGAATTACAAACTTTCACCTGCGATTCCACCGTGAAGGTTAGCAGAATTTGTACTGAATGTTAGGATGCTTCCCGCTTTACCGACAGTGTTTCGTTATCAATTGCGATTATCAACCCCTGCGTTGATAAAGTGGCGGACGCCAGTTCTACGCCAAGAGTTTTTGTAAACATAATCCGTTACAATGTTTCCATCGCGAACTAGTTAGTAACAGCGAAACGAGTGATTAAGCGCTGATAACGATCTGCCTGGTGTCAAAGATCACCATCCGTAAGTAGATCACTAAGGTTCGCTGACTGACGGACGTCCTGGGCGATTGACCTGCTTTGCATCCAGGAAGTAGGTTTACAAACATACTAGAAACGACACTATTGGGTGATAAAGTGGTCAGAGTGATGACACCTTTTTGCATTTCCTCAATCAATTCCGCATGCGCATTCATAATACGCTCTGATTTAATCTCGATTCTTTTTCTTCTTCGTTTTTTGCTTCTCTTCTATCAATCCAGATGATTCCGACCACCATTACGAGTCCCTCTACTCGGTTGGATCGAACGAAGGTAAACAAGTGGAGCATCCAGAGCAGCATACAAATGGCGCCATCTCCAATCCGGCTGGAGCCAATTTTCACGAACACCGAGGTGATCCTTCCGGCACGCTGCTGTCCAATGACGATGAGTTCGATTCGTTCGATAGCGACGACACGGAGGACGAATTCGAGGACGAAGATGACGAGCGCAACCGCGCCCGCACGGACAGTGGCGTTGACATCCGGAATGCGAAGTTACCCGATCCACCTCCCTCGAACAGCCAGGTGTACGTGCTGGTGCAGAAGATCAAGAGCCTTGGCACACTGTCAAAATCGGAGATCGCGAAGGGTTTCCACAAGCTTTCGAAGAAAAAGCCCACCAAAGGATCCGCAACGTACGAGAACGCGCCCGCTCTGCCTTCCAAGCCGTCCAGTAAGACAGGTTCCAAAGCCTCCTCCAAACCGTTCAAACTGCAGCTCCCTTTAGTCGGTGGTGGTGGTGGTTTAGTGCCGAAACCACCACCAGAAGACTACGAGGACGCACCGTTACCGGGTACGCATCCTGCGCTGCCTGGTTCTGCGTCCTTGCTGTTGGCCTCCTCACCGTCGCTGTCCTCGGTGTCCGCGTCTAACCCGTGCGTGCTCATCTCTAGTCCTACCGCGGAGCAACAGCCCTCTGCAGGTGTACGCAGCACGAGCGAGTCGAGCAACGTGAGCAGCAATGTCCTGCGACCTTACGGTACCGTCACCGAGGAGGTCGCAACGCGCAAGAAGAGCAAAACAACCAAGTCACTGCGGTCGAAGCTGCGCAAGAGTCTCGTTTCCGACACGGCGAACCTCAACATTGGCAGCTCGTTCAATGGCTCGCGGAGTACGTTCTACGTGACGTCCGCAGATGTTGATTCGGGGATTTTTAACGGTTCCGAAGGATGCCTTAATCCACCGATCGCTTCATCGACGCTTCTCGAGGCGAGTCCTGTAAAGGCTTCCGAGGACAATCGACGAAAATCACTGGCCAGTACCGGTGGCGTAAGTCTCCGACCGACGATACCTCCACCACCGCCACCAGCCGAAGCTGGCAAGAAACCGCACGTGATGGGATCTGCACTTTCTCCGTTGTTGGCAGGCGGAAAATCAGCGAGCCGGAAGTTGGGCGCTACCTCGTGGTACGCGGAATGTGGTGTGTTCAAACAATCGCACTCGTTCGGGACGGGCAGTGATCAATCGCTAACAGGCATCAAAGGTGGCAACGTTAGCCCACAGTGCTCACTTCCGGCCAAAGATGGTGGATCTGCTGGTGATCGAACGACAGCTTCCAATGGGTTGATGGCAACGTCGTGGTACGCAGATATCTACCAAACCAGTGGCGCCTCGGTGGCTAGCTCTAGCGAAAGCTCGGGCGTTTCGACCGGTGGTGAAGGTGGCCCTGGAGATGATCACTCGCACAGCATGTTCGTGAATGAACCGCTCTATCAGATCTACAACGCTGCTAAGCTGGAGTCGATCACGCGCGATATCGATGCGGAGATCAGTGGTCGGTCGGAGGCGGAATTGTACGACGATGGGTACGAGAAGATCGCAGAACGTAACCGCCGACGGACGGCTGATGGCGATGAAGGTGGTTCTACGAGCTGTGGGAGTTCTTCCACCGAAGGTGATGATCGCAGCGATCGATCGTCGATGCATTTGCGCAAGCCATCGCGTCCTACCGCACTGGAACTGATTGAGCCGAATGTCGGAAAGCTACGGACGCTCTGGTGTGAAGTTCCGGAGGTACGAAACTCGGAAATACTAGGTAAGTCACTGATGCGTCACTGTCACAATGACGTCGAGACGGGTTCTCTAACAAATGTGCTGTGTTTTGTATTCTTTTAGCCACGTTAACTCCGACTGAGAAGCGCCTGCAAGAGGCCAAATTCGAGATACTAACCTCGGAAGCTTCCTACCTGAAGTCACTTAACCTGCTGCGGACGCATTTCGTCAATCATCCGGCGTTCCGGGACACCCGCATCCTGAGCTCGTCGGAGCGTAAGACGCTCTTCTCGTCCATCATACCGGTCCAAGAATGCTCGGACCGGTTGCTGTGTGATCTGGAGAACTGTTGGCAGGACAACATCATGCTGCTGGGTTTGAGCCACAGCATCTACAAACACGCCGAGAAGCACTTCCACGTGTACGTGAGCTACTGCGAGCACCAGGCCAAAATCGACCGTACGCTAAAGGCGCTAAAAGCGAACAAACCCGAATTCGCGCGGACACTTGCCGCCCTGGAAGCGGATCCGGTGTGTTGTAGCCTGAGCCTGTCCTCCTTCCTGATGCTCCCAATGCAGCGGATCACGCGCATGCGCCTGCTGCTGGACGCGGTGCTACAACGCTGCCAACCGGAAGATGACGACGAATTCGGCAGCTGGGAGAGCACGTTCGTGCTGATCAATCGCATCCTGACGCAGTGCAATGATGCCGCTCACCGGAGCGAACAGCTGTACGAGATGGAGCTGCTATCGCGGCAGATCGAGTTCCCGACGGCCGTACGTCCGTTGCCCATTGTGCCGTGTGGTATCGGAGCCGCCCCGAGCACTATGCACCGGAAGCTGGAAAAACGCGGCGAGCTCGTGCACGTCCTGTGGCGTGGTGACGACGCAAAGCTCACCTTCGGCAAGAAGTTCTCCAAAAGCAACGTGTACGCGTTCCTGTTCACGGATCTGCTCGTGCTGACCAAAAAGAAAAGGTAAGCATTCGCATGGTGGTCCTTTGAAGTTAACCCTGGTTAGCATTTCTCACTTTATAACGTGCTTTTTAGCGATGAAAGCTACCTCGTGATAGACTACTGCCAGCGGGCACTGTTGACCGTCAGCTCAGGTGACGTCGTACCCGGGCTGCCGGCCAAAGAGATGCAAACGATCGGCAAAAATCTTATCATCATGACGCTGCTGGAAAACCACGAGGGCAAGACGATCGAAATGGTGAGAGTCCTTGCTGGCTCGTGAAGACGGCATAATACACGTTTCCCTTTGCTTGTTCGCAGATTCTCAGCTGCCCCTCCGAAACGGAGCGCGAACGTTGGCTTATGGTGACGGAACCGCCGGCATCCGAGAATCCGGACGAAAAGATCTACGAACAGTGGGACTGCCCGCAGGTGATCGCGGTACACCCGTACGAAGCCTTGCAACCGGACGAGCTTGATCTTGACATCAAGGACGTGGTCAACGTACACCGCAAGATGGCCGACGGTAAGTGATGGAGTTCGCGCAATTCCACGTCACGCGTACTCACGTCTGACTTCCGTTTTAGGCTGGTACGAAGGTGAGCGCATCCGAGACGGTGCCGTCGGTTGGTTCCCGAGCAACTACACGAAGGAGATCCCATCCGCCCACATACGGGCGAAGCACATCAAGCAGCGCCATCTGCTGCTGACGTACACCTCGAAGTACATCGACACTGCCACCAAAGCCCACCACCAGAACCATCACCAGCAGCTCTATCAGCATGGCAAGAAGTGAACCCGCGACTGGCGAACTGGGAGGTCAGCTGATCGGTGTAAGGGGAAGCATTTGAGTAGGATTTTGTAAATGAATTAGGCTGTTAAGTGTTTTTTTTTTGGTTTGTTGCTTTCGGTTTGAGTGCGTGAGATAGCACCGCTCCGGAAACAATAGTTTGTGTAACTATAGCTAAACTCGTTAGTGTATTATGTTGTAGATATACCTGTTCCATGCCACGTTTCGTTCTATCTAATCGTTATTGGATTTAAAATGAAATAAAATGTTACTGAATTAGAAATGTGGTCGCCTCTCCGGTGTGCCAGTTCTTTCATACGATTTGAATAAGTCAGGTGAAAAGCATGTGCACGTGTAACTGAACCAAGTGCAATTCATTATATGTGAGCATGTTTCGCCAGCTAAGGCCAATTTCATTGCCCGATCGATCGGTTTGAGGGTTACACTAATCTTTCAACTTTCTTTCATAAGAAGAATTGAACGAAATACGCAAGTGGATTAGTCATGTTTCATTTAGAGCAAATATGAAGCGCGTATCGGTCACTCAGTACAGAACGCATTTGATGCAGCCAACTTCCGGAACCGGAATGCATTGTTCGAGCGTTTCGTTTTTTGAATTGAAGCTTTCAAAAACGTATTCCAATTTTACTTTGCTATTTTGTATATACTGAATATTCCGCTCAACCCATACGCAATCGATATCCGAACAATAGCACCTTATGTTCCAAAGTTTCGGATAACGCTCAAACATGTTATCCGGCAGCGATACCAACGGATTGCCATCAGCATTTAACATTGTCAGCGCCGGAAGCACCCAACCCAGCAAGTCTAGTGAGGCGAGTCGGTTACCGTCAAGTTCCAAGTTTGTCAAACGAAGCAATTCTACTTCCCTGCCGTCGTCATTGTTCAGGCTTGTGAGAGCGTTTTTGGACAAAATCAGTGTCGCCAAATCACGCAGCTTGGCTATCTCTTGGAAATTTACTGCGGTGAGCGCATTTTGTGTCAGATCCAGAGTTCGAATGCTTGTCGAAGAATCACTGAAGCTGGGAAAAATTTCCAATCTGTTGTTTTTACAGCCAACTTGCCGAAGCGAACTGCAGTTGCACCCGGTGAAATCAAACTTGGTAAGATGATTGCTGTTGAAATCGACGATCACGAGGGCAGGCAACGAAACGTATCCTTCCAACGTGTTCAACCTGTTACGATACATCTGCAGCGTCTGCAGCATAGGGAACTGACTCAGCACGTCTAGATTGAAATATTCAATTAAATTGTTTTCAAAACTCAGCACCGTCAGTGGTGATGTTTTTTCGAGCGTTAAGTTGTGCTGATACACGACTTCCGTTATCCGGTTGCCTTCCAGGCTAAACTTGGTGAGGTTGTACAATGGCAGTACCATCGCCAAATCGAACGTACCGTTTATGTGGCAGCGTTCGATTTTTAAAATCTCTAAACTATGCAAATTATGTATCGAATCCGTGAGCGTTTCCAGTGGGCAGGCTCTTATGATGAGATTTCTCATGTTACCGTTCGGGTGAAGCTCTAGCTCGTGTAAGTTGAACGCCTCCATTATTATCAATGCTTTCACCGGGTTGTCAGCGGTTATAAGCAACCGTTCACCGTGGGCATGCCAGATGTGTACGCTAAACCGTTCTGCAGCTATTTTCCCGAAAAATGACGAATCCAAATCGTCATGGACACTGTCAATAACAGTATTTTCATTGCGCTGCGGTATATTTAGACCACTTGCAGACGTTAATAACACCACAGTCACCACGGCCAATAGAAGATCCATTTCCCACCGATATAAACTAGTTCCAGATCGCGGAAATGCGTAGTATTTGTTACAAGCGCAACTATACGAATGCAGTTTTTGCAACGCAGTGCAGTTTGTTTCAGGTCGGCAAGCACACTCATGGATTACTGATTAAGAAATAATATGTTGATTGCCGTTGCAATATTCTCGTTAAACAGTTTAAATCTCGTTAACAGCAGGAAGCTTCACCAGTGGTACAACTATTGCGTAGAAGTGATATGATGAGCGCTAATGGGAGACGAATATCACGAATTGTGACGGACAACTTTTTTTCGTTGGCTACACTAAAGGGATTACAGTTAGGCTCATGGGGTCGGTAAAGGGAATTTTGTTGAGTCGAAAAATCTTTTTTTAGAACATGTTTAAATTACCAACCGAGCAAGCCCGGGATAAGGCCAGAAATGGGAGGAAATGCCCATTGGTTTTGAAAACTTAGTCTGCCCATGAGGAGCAGTCAATTAGGTCATTAGCGTTTATAATAAAATAAAGCATCCAATTTCACAACAACCGAAATAGTGCGCGGCAACAGCACAAGTAGTGAATTTCACAACAACACAACTCTGTTAGCCTGTAAGAAGCAGCTTATTTTGCGCCGTTTATTTTCAGAACCTCGTCAAATAAAATGAAACCAAAGAAGGCAACTCAGCGCCGCATACAAGCGAACAGAAACACGCGCCACCACCAACAAAGTGGTCCATCCCTCAGAAGTGCCGTGAATAGGCGGAGTCGAACGGAGTGTGACCCTCGCCGGCCCAAAAGGACTCGTGCGGGAATCGCTCCTCGCAAGGGTGCGGACAAAATCGTGGGAAATCAAATAGAGGCTCGGTTCACACACGAGACCGGCACGCGCGTCCAAGCCCCTGTAGGGGTGCGTTTGAGTCAGAGCGAAACGGAGCGACAACCCCTGGCTCTAGGGGTGGATAATGTGGCAAAACGGGTCAGATGCACCCCTTGGAAGGATATACGAGAGGAGCAAAATTGTGGGAACGAGGGACCGAAACATCCAGGAATGGTTTAGCCACAGGACAAATCGATGACCGTGCGGTACGAAAGCCTGTTCCCACGATGCTTTTCTTGGTGGATTTTTTTATCGCACCTGCGAACTCGTGTGAAGGGCACAGCGAAAAGAAACCTGCGGAGGAGTGCAGCGTTTGGGCTGATCCTGTGAAGGATATACGTGATGTGAAATAGGTTTTTCGTTTCCTTCTTTTTATGTATATCAGGGTTTTCTACGTTTGAATTCACAACCAAAACTACAACGAGGGTGAACTGATCTGATGGATGCTGTAAAGCTATATTTTCAACAGAGTTTCGTTTTCTATGCGAGAAACATATTCCCATTAATGTTGCTAGTTATAAACAATTGCAATTTTTGGATTGGAAAACTCAGAGCTATAGCTTTAAATGATCATTACACTCAAGCATAGGTGCCGAAAACTTCTTTCGGGTAATTCTCGACTACCAATTATAAACGCCCCACACACGAGGACTACTGATAACCTACATCTCCGTTGCAGCATCATCCAAAAGGCTCACGAGGTCGATAGCCGAGATAAAACGGCCTTGACCGGCCGCGAATCAGCTGGCCCTTTTAACTGCCACCGGGATCGGGAATTGATTTCCGCAAAAATCCCCTCCCCACCTGCTCCACCACCCCTTCCGATGTTCCTCTTCAAAGCACCGACTCCGCCAAAAGCAACAAGTGAAACCACGCTAAAGCGCACCAAACAACCACCGGCGGGGAGAAATGGCCACGAAAAGCAACACAAAAAAAAATGGAGAAAAAAAGTCCGGGAGCCCGCCTGCCGTCCGACCTCAAGCGGAAACGCGTGGCACACCCGTTTGGGGGCCACACGCCCGTCCACGTGGCCAGTCGCGCATCTCGCCCATCACAACCTCACCGTTCGCGCGTTCCATTCGCGTGTCATCTTTCGTCCCTTGCTGGGTTCTTTTGCTGAAGCCGGCATCCTCTTCCGCTCATGCACCATTATGCTCTCGCTCACACAATCTCACACTATCGCGTTAGAGCGCCGTTGCATAGAAGCATAGCAAGCCGAGTGTGTGTTCATTTTTCGATTTTCCATGCGCATGTGGCGGGAGAAACTGAACCTAACCTAACCCAGCAGGCTGGTTTTCCCCCACCACCGCTCGAGAGCATCGAATGAACACTGGCCATCGCTCGCGCTCGCGCTCTCGCTCTCTCAGGCCAACATAAATGCAGCATAAACCCGCGTGACGTCCGCATGGCCGCACTCGCCCTCCCAAAAAGGGCCCCTTTTTCTACGCCAGAGAGAGGGTCGCGTGGCGTTCGTGCGTACACGCCGGTAAAGGGCACAAAGCGGGTGATGGAGGGTGTGGTGGTGAGCGGGATCGACCCAGCGCCGGCATCATGCATTGCATGCGCTCGGCGTACGCTCATTAAATCATTCGAACGCCGCTTACGCACATGACAAGTCACGTGTGAGTCGTCGTCGTCGTCGTCGTCGCCCCGGAAGGACACAGAGAGTGTGGCGCACACGACTGGGCTGGGTCTGGTGGAAGAAAGGTGGGCACCGGTTCCGGGCGCGCAAAGTGCTTCTGCTGACCGTTTCTTGGCCGCTCATCTGCCAAGGCTCTTTGGGAGCTGAGTTTCTGCGAGTGTTTGCTCCACGCTTGGTTCGCGTCTTTGGGCGGTCGGCAGGTCGTCTGCAGGTGACCGCGGAAGGTGTCGGTGAAACGTGGCGACCGGCACGGACACGTTCACGTCCAATTAGTGCAACAGTTCTCGAGCGGTGTGTGTGTGTGTGTGTGTGGTTGTTTTTCTTTTTTGTTTTTCCTCTATGTTACTGATTTCCGAACGCAAAGTACGCGAGTGTCACGAAGTGAAGTGAACATTGAACATTAACGTGAACGTGAAACAGTGGTGAAACATGGAACACCACCTTCCACATCATCACCCACATCATCATCATGGTACGCCGCTGCATTGGGGCTACTCCACAGCGACTACGCCAAGTGCAACTTCTACGCCGACGCACGCTGGCCACAACACGTGGACGCCACCGTCTTCGAAGGGCCACAAGCGGACACTCTCGGAAAGCGACTGTGAGGATCTTTACTCGGAGGAGTCCTCCAAGGAGCAGTGAGTATTTGTTGGCATAGGACGTGGTTTTTTGTTTTTCGGTGGGTTGTGAGGGAGTGCGTAAAAGGACTTCAGTTATTTTTTTTTTTAGTTCAATCTGTGAGCGAAAGGTTTGCTATGAAGCAGGAGTGTACTTGTTGATTCTCAACATTAGTGCGTTTAATTAAAGTTATCTCAAGAGCGTTGCTTACAACAAACCTGTTGCCTGTGTGTATGACTATGATAATAAGGTGTTTGAACATGGTGATGTCTTTTGTTTGACGAACGGTCTTCTGACTGACTCGATAAGGTTGTGCAATTGGTGTAGCTTACTGTGCTATTCTATGAAAATTCTTTTCCAAATTGTAGTCAAATTATTATTCCAACATCAATTTGTGTGGTTTAAAATCAACACTATCCTTTTGATCCTCGATAACGAAGCAGATCTACTGCTTCAAAAACAATCTGCTATTTTGCTTAATAAATCAATACAATCGCCTACTTGGATTATGCTGGCGTTCCTCATGCACGGTTCCCTCGTGGGCAAAGATTTTCCTCAAATTATTGTGCACCACCAGACTTGACATTTTTCTCATGCTTCTATTTCTGTTTTTTTCCTCTCAATCTCTGTTCATTCGCTTTCCCACACCAACGCACGCACGCAGTACGTCACCGGGGGAGTCCGACAGCTGTCAACTGCTCAGCCGCAAAAGGCGACGAGGCGTGATCGAGAAAAAGCGCCGCGATCGCATCAACTCCTCGCTGACCGAGCTCAAGCGGCTGGTACCAAGCGCGTACGAGAAGCAAGGATCCGCCAAGCTGGAAAAAGCCGAAATCCTGCAACTGACCGTGGACCACCTGAAGACGCTTCATGCACGTGGTAAGTTCTGGTCGACCAGCCAGTTTTGTCTCTCGCAGAAATCGGATCCGGGCTCATCTTTCGCCGGTGTCAAAGGATAACTTCCTGTACCCAACGAGGGGCAAACCAAACGGCAAAAGTATCAGCTATCCTTGGCGGCACACCCTACACTCTACCCCGAAATGCCGATTCTGAGAGAGGGATTTCTTCCCCTTTTTCGGTCGAGAACCGCACCATCAATAGAACGAGGAAGAACGGAGAAATCCGTCCCGAAAATCCCGTAAAAGCCCTCGTTTGGCTGGAAGGGACGTGCCGTCTATTTCTCGGGTGTCTAATTAACCGTAGTCACTTAGGCTTTCCCATCCCCGGTGCGGCTTTTCACCGGTGGGAAAGTCTGGCCGCGCGCGCTCACGCATAACAGCACAAGAACCCGGGATCCTGTTGGGTGCATGTACATATATTTTGCTTCCGACATCAACATCCGGTCGTCGACGCCGGCGGTGTCCTTTTTTTTTTTGTTCAAAGCGTACCTTTTTCTCGAAGATCCCTCGAGAATCTCACATTCCATCTCGTTCCCTCTCGCTCGACGACACTTTGCCAAGAAAGAGAGAGAGAGAGTGCTTGTTCGTTCCGTTTTTCTATTTTGCTCCCGGAGGTCCTTGTACTTCCCTTCGTTTTGTTCCCACGGCTCGGCGTTTGTGTGTGTGTGTGTGAGTGAGTGCGCCCCTTGCGTCAAGCACCCCTACCCCCTCCGCGGGGACTTGCGTTGTTGTGCTGTGGAGCGGAAAACGACGATCTGGTCACGTTATATGCATCGGACCGTTAAGCCAACGCAAAAGTCGGCCGATAAATGGCCGACCAAACGGATCCTCACTCACTGGACACGCTGCTGCTTGTCGATCCGGAACGGGTTGAAATGGTGATCGTGGAAACGGGGTGAGAAAAATATATTTCGGGAAGA
Organism: Anopheles nili; assembly: GCF_943737925.1. NCBI lineage: Eukaryota > Metazoa > Arthropoda > Insecta > Diptera > Culicidae > Anopheles > Anopheles nili. Next base: position 50,923,063 of record NC_071292.1, read on the forward strand.
AGATGATGAAGAAGGAGAAGACTTCCCGAAAACTCCATACTCTGCTTTCTCCGCCTGCAGATCATCCTGTTGACTCACGATCGTGTGTTTAGCTTGGTGTGCAGGCATCATCTCGTCTAAACGGCACTTATGCGCTGTCACCCGCTTTTCCTAACACACAATAACAACAGGAACAAAAAACTCCCCACAAGCAACACTTGACGCGCGGCGTAGTGAAATAAAACAATAACAAAAAGCAGACACGACCGTGCCCTCAGAACAGTGGGGAGGTCTCTTAACAGGTTTCAATCACACGATAAATATCAATTTATCGAATCACACACCACCGCGAGGGGCTTAGGGAGAGATTGCCAGCCCTCTCACGTGCGTGCACTCTCTCTCTCTCTCGCTCGCTCGCTCGCGCACCAAATGTACAACTGCTTGATTGAGCCGTGCATTAGAAAACTCCACCCAGATTAGTGCATGGCTCCTACCATCATTTGGCCCCGCAGAACGTTCCCACGCCATTACCAAAGTGCGGCCAACCCCTCGAGGGCTCACACACACACACACACACACACACGCAATTCACGCATATCACGAACGAGAAGAAAGAAAAAAAAAAGGGCTACGATCCCGCGGGACCCCTTTCTCGCGCGTTCTTTGCCTTTGTTTTCCCCGCTTCGCTTCTTGCATTCGATGCCCGTCCGTCCGCTTAAATGGCCCGATGGAACGAAAACGAAAGGGTTTTTTTTTGTTTTTTTTTTGTTTTGCGGATGCAGGGCTTGCTGGTGCTGCTATTACCCACTGCATGGTGCGATGATTTAATCCCTCCCATAGGGCTCTGGGCGTAAAAGCGGAAGCGCGAAAGCGCAGCAGTGTTAATACCGCCCGATGATTACCATCGGGTCTAATGATGATGATGGGTTGATGACGCGGGTGGGCGAAGGTTTTGATCGCTGGCGGGAATTACGCCACGTTTTCCCACACACACACACACACACACACACACACACGAACACATCAGTGACCTGCGCGCGCGCGCATCGACCCGGAACCGAATGTCCCGTGCGTGGCTGGGAACGATAGAGCGGAACAAGGCAAAAACATACACGCAGGCGCCTTTCCGTACCCTTGAAAGGATCCTTAACGCGAGCCTTTCATGTGTGTGTGTGTGTGTTTAGGGAAACTCGCGCTCGAGGGGACTGAAACCGTGAGAGCGCACGTTTCCGTAGGTTTACACGCCCCGCAAGGACGTTCGGTGAGGGAACGATGCGGGAGGGATCCGGGTGACGTTGACTTTTTGTGGTCGTCCTTAACGATCAGGAAAGGGGCCCCTCGTCGGTGCGCATTGGATTGGCAAGGATTCCTGCACACCACCGTCGTTTTGTGATGGGAAAAATCGACCTCGTGGAGGTCCTGTATGAAGACCGCTTCCTTAACTGACCGCGCGTGTGTGATCCTTTTTCTCTGCTTGCAGGACTGGACGATGCCAGCTATGATCCGCAGCGATTCGCCATGGACTATCACATCATTGGCTTCCGGGAGTGTGTGGCCGAGGTGGCCCGGTATCTCGTCACGATCGAGGGCATGGATGTGCAGGATCCGCTTCGTTTGAGGCTTATGTCACATCTGCAGTGCTTCGCCACGCAAAGGGAGTTATCGTCGAAGGCGAATGCTGCCGCGGCCACTAGTCCGGCCTGGTCGCATGGGAACGGAACGGCATATCCTGTGGCAGCTGCTGCAGCTGCCGCAGCCGTTGCGTATCCGAGTTCGCACCATGGCACTGGTGGGTACTATCCTCATCCGCATCAGAACTATGGACCACACCAGAGTGCGACCGCACCGTACATTCCACAGGTGGCCACTATTCCACCTGCGCACGAGCATCTACACCAGCAGCAGCAGCAGCAGCAGCAACAGCATCAACAGCAGCAGCAACAACACCAACACCATCAGCAGCAGTTGTCGGGTGGACATGCAGTTGGGTCGGCATCGTCGGCTGCAACGGCTGCGATTTATGCCACGAGTGCGCCACTGCACGAGTTGTACAATAGTCAGCATGATTCGGCGACTGCTGGACAGCAGCAGCAAGCGGACCAACAGCAGCAGCAGCAGCAACAGTCCGGTGCCAGCTCGTCCTCGAACGGGGCTCCAACGTACACGGAGCTGTCCAATCACAACCCGAACCGTGGGTTGTCTGCGTACGGAAACCCGCAGTACCCGGTGAGCACGTCGACGCACGGGTACACTGCTTCGACGAGCACGTCATACAACTCGGCAGCTAAGCCGTACCGTCCGTGGGGTGCGGAGATGGCTTGCTAAACAGAGCAGAAGCAAGTGTTCGTAAAACAAACAAAAAACACTGCAAATGCAATTTGTCGCTGTAAGATGCATACCTGAAGCCAAAAATATTAAGGATGTAAACATGAAAAAAAGTATTTCCCATACCGGGAATCGAACCCGGGCCTTCTGGGTGAAAGCCAGATATCCTAGCCACTAGACCATATGGGAGGCTTGGATGGATGCTGAAACTACCCATTGTAATGCGGCTCACAACTATGCATTTGCTAGTACGTTAACGTGTCTTTGCCAAAGATAACTGCCATTTTAAACGACTCGAGATTTCATACTATGATGTAATCCCATCACCCAAAGGAAGCCCAAATGAGCAACATACATCCTCAGGAACGGCGAAGCATATACAAACCAATCATATCGGATGGGCCCTCGGAAAGTTACGGGAAGGAACATTTTCATAAGCTTTAATTATACACATGCAGTAAAAGGTGTCCTTAAGGCAGGGTTTTGTACATAATCGAGTGATTGTGCGCGAGTGAACGAATAGTTTTAAGGAATGTGAGCAGAACGATTCATACGAGAAAATTATTTATTGCGAAGGATGGAAACTGACTCCAAATCTACCATTACAAAAACATTGCACTGCACGTGCAAAGCGAAGCTTACTTAGAGTGGTGCATTCGGTCGCAAACCGATAAAGACGTTCCACAAGCCAGCATCCCAAAGGGTTAGAGTAAAGAAAAGGCTAGAAACGCTCCGAAAAAAGACGTTGCGATGCCTTTCACTAGTTTGTTAAGTGAAACCAATTCGAGTCAATTAGCTTATAAGAAAATATTTCATGTAAAACTAAACTGAGGAGCTGATTTACACCTAATACCAATGGAAAGCATGTATTGACACCAAACGAGATGCAACTTGTGATTTGTGCAAACACATTTGAAACGAAAATGTAAGGTATGTTAGGTGAACCAGAATGCGGGTAGAGTTCACGCGAAGCAAAAGAGCGCATTTTATATATTTTTATATGTATTTTAAACTGAAAATTTTACACCGAGCCAAATTTATGACGAAAAATGTATGAAAACCAAACCAAATGTTTGTTTCAAGTATTTCTTTATTGTGATTTGTTTGTTATCTATGGTATTCTAGCTTATCCACTCCTAGACTATTTTTGCCTATCCTTATACATGTGTATTCCGCATGTTTGGATTTTCCAACCAGCCTCTAGAAGTTTTCCTTTCATAGTTTTGATTTGGTAAGAAGCTTGTTGACGCGCGCGTTTCTTTGTGCGTTGCTTTTGCATGTCAGCCGCTTGCACCGTTGCAGCAGAGAGAACGAAAGTTTCGTTTACACCTTGGTAGCTCACTTCATATCTTCAGAGAGAAAGCATGTAAAATTGATTACCGAAAGCGGAGATTTTCCTCAATTATCAGCTAGAAAACGAGTCAATGACTTAATAATAATGGCTTAGTTTTTGTTCATTTACGATTTCTAATGCTTGTTTAACGACAGTATGCAGTTTTTTGCTCATTCTGCAGGTTACCCGCAACCAGCTGCCGGTTGGCAGTTAATTTGCATCGTGTACCAACAAGTACGAAGAAATCAACCCATGGTTGTAAATAAACGGCGCCGCACGGTTAAATGTCATAGTTGTCAGAAAAACGTTCGTCGCATTGGCTGCTGTCGTGTGATTTGCTACTTTTTTTGTACTCCTATTATCGTATCACCGTCGCCGTTCGACAATTTCACCATCAAAAGTGAAGAAACATCGTGATAAATTTGTTGCTAACTTGATTTTGCAGACCAGCCGGTCGTGACGAGCGGCGGAAAACACCCGTTTAGCAATCACCCTTTCCCGGTGACTGATCGAAAAGTTCGTGGGCCGTGTGGCTTTTCTCGTTGCTGTTTATCACCGTCATCCCACGGATACCTGCTGCCAAAGTGGATCATTCCGTCGCTGATACGGTAATTAAGGCGCCCCCGAGTGGACACGGTACTGCCAACCGTTGTACCGCAGGCGTTCCGCACACAAAGCAGGCAGGTAGACCATCGTCCAGTGCCATCCGACGACGTCGTCCGCTTGGGGGCGACAGGTGACAGCTGAAGGTTGTGTTAGCTTATCCGCAAACGTCGGCCGAATAGGCTTCGTCTGGAGTCAGGGAGTCTCGTGGTTGCAGGACTCCAAGGACCGGCCGTCAAGTTGGATAGACGGCAGCAGGGATGTCTGATTCGTTCTTCGGCTTTGACGCGTCACTGCCTGGTGAGGACGATGATGGCGGCGGTGGCCGGTCTCGGGGAGGTGGACGCATCCTGGGTGGAGGGCGCGGTAGTGGCGGCCGAGGATCGGATTCCGAGGAGGAGTACGATGCGCTCAACGATGAAACGTTTGGCCAGGCCCGGGAAGATGACTGGGAGGATTTGCACGAGAATCTCGTACGGCTGGATCAGCGCGAGGGCGGAGACGGCGATTCAGGGCCAGACTCCGACCTTGACATTAACTTCTCCTCGGTTGGGATCGACAACTTTGAGCTGGATAACGACACAGAACCGGAAGCCCGGCTTCAGCTCGACCCGAGTGTTTGGACGATGCCGAGCAAACCGGAAACTCCTCGCCACACCGTACCACCCGTTCCGGCGTCAATGCCACCATCGGTTGTCGGCGGCCCAACACCAATTCCTGGAGCCGGTGCCGGTAAGTTTAACATGAATGGTCCTCACATTCCTACGTATATGACATGCTCTTCTGCTTCCCGTTCGGGATCTGTAACACTAGATCGGTTTGGCGGACCATTGAACCGCTTTCCAATGCCGAATCCGGGCATGCGCATCTGTTCGCTGGAAGAAATTGAGCAGAACATGATCAAGCAGCAGCAGGAGCAAATGCGCCGTGGGATGACACCACTTCCGCGTCCTCCACCCGGGTTTCTGCAGTCATCCAACGCTACACCGACGGTTCCGCCGACGAATTCTCTTCCGCCTGCTCAAATGATACATCGTCCGCTACCCATGCCAATCGGTTTTCATTCTCCCGGTATCATGGGAGGTGCACCCGGTGGTCAACCACCACCACCCAGTGGTATGGGACCGCTGTTTCCACCTACGAATATGCCGCCACCGAGTGGCGGACAGCTTCAGCCTGGCGGAGGAGTACCACCTTTCCCGTTTCCGATAAACTTCCAGGGACCGCCAGGAGTTCCTTCACCCTCTGGTCCTATGTTACCTCCAAACAACAGCAGCAGCAACAACAACAACAATAATAATAACAACGCCAGTTTCAGCCAGCGTTTGGTGGAGGAGATTCAGCAAAACCATCCTATGCTACCGCATTACAGGCAGCAGCCACCACCGGGTACATTAGCGCAACCCACGCTGCCGATAGGAGTTCCACCGCCTGGTCCCGGCCAAATGCCACCGATGCCGCCACATGGTGGTAACTTTAAGCATCCGTTTATGGGACACCATCATCCCGCGTACCCGCCCAACTGGAACGGACCGCATCATCAGCATCATGGTAATCCGCATCATCACGGTGGATATCATCATCCGGGCTATCCAGGGGGGCATCATCACTTTCCACAACAACAACAGCAACAGCAGCAGGGGCAGGGACAGGGCCACCATCATTCGCAGCAGCACCAACAGCAGCAGCAAGGAGGTGGTCATCGGTTGCATAATGGCAAGCAGAATCGCAACTACGAGTACGACGAGTATGCTAACATGATGAGCGAACGAGCTAAACACTGGCTGCTCGGGATTCAGCTGTCCCAATTGAACAAGGACACGGCCTATTACAACGATTATTATTTCTGCGTGATCCGTGATCGCAAGGAGCGCGAGCGGGGTGCTGAGCGGGAAAGCAAAGCTCACAAGGACAATACGTTTTACCATCCATTCAGCCAGCAGCAACACTGGAACGGTATGTCCCGCGAGCGACGTAATTCGGAAAACTCGTCCTCCACGAAGGACGGCATCAAGGAGATCCCGCGACGCTACAAGCTGGTGCAGTTTGAAAACTCGCTCGGCAAGCTGCAGTGCGGTAGCGTAATCGCTCCGCGCAAAATCATCGACCAGGATGTGGTGGTAGATCGCTCGGTGGCAGATGGTGGTTCTGGCGGCACTGGCAACAACAGCGCAGGTGCTGCATCCAGCAGCTCCGAATCCGTGCATAACCAGCGCCGCTCGCGACAGATTCTGCTGCACGTCGAGAACCTGTACCGCTTGGTGTTGCGCCTCGAAGACATGTCAAACCAGCTGGCCATTGAGGCCAAGCAGCAGATGAAGGAGAAGCGTGCCAAAGAACGACTGCTGGCGCAAGAGAAGCAAGCCAGCGGTGGCACAGATGAACAGAACAACGTGAACAGTGGAGTGCAGTTGGCGCCCGTTCCGGCCACTCCCGTCTCTGAGGTGGAACAGGACACGATGGAGAACCTGCACGATCGGATACTGCCGGGCGTCAATGCTGAAGGCGTTTTGCGCCTGCTTTCGGTGCGTAAGGGTAAGCTACTGCTGACACGCATTCAGAAGGCCCTCGGCGAACATCCGGCCCGGTGGACTGTCTGGTGCACGGTGCTTTCGACGATTGTCGTGCTTCCGAAGCGTGACCGTGAAGATTCGGAGGATCAACTAAGCCCGTTGTTCAGCGAACTCGAGATGCACGTAAAGTACGCGCAACCGGCAGAGTTGGTGCCGCTGTTCGATACACTCCTGAACACGGACCAGCTGCTGCCGCTGGTTCCCCGATGCAAGTTCCTGTTGCTGACCGTGCTCACGTTGATCGCACAGATGGAACAGCTGATGGCAACGGATGTCACTCTCCTGCAAGCGGCCACAGTGAACGGTGCCATCGACAGTGAGGGAGACCGGAGCGCGGATATATCGCCGTGTGGTTCGCCCACGTCGCGAGTCGTCTGGACCCGCTGGATGGCTTTGCTACGTGAACTCGGACGCGTGTTAGATGGTGTTCCCGCTGGAACGACGGGTTCCGGCATCGGCGGTACGAAGCAGCAAAAAGTGCTTCTAAAGCTGGACTCATCATGCGGTAAGGTGAAACAGCTGTGGGCGCACCTTCAGCGATATCCTGAGCTGGCGCTAGAGCGCAAACTTCGAGCGATTGTCTCAATCATTGATGCTGGTTCCGGCGGACCATCGACGTTGGCAACTGATGGAGCAACCACGCCGGTGGAAACCAGCAAAAAGTAAGCACTCTTTTTCCGACTCATGCCTCTCTTGTACGGGGTGGGTACGGTGTGTTTGTGGTATGGAACAAGATGCAGTTGGCCAAAATGATTGAACATTGGAAAAGAGAAGGGTCAACGCGTGTGTTTGATTGTGCGAGCGCGTAAGCGTGAATGAGTAACGACGGTCAAATGATGGTAGGGGAAGTTGGCTTCTCTTCCTCATTTTGATATATCTCGTACAGGAATCTGCACTGCTTTCGTGCGGACGAATGCTACGATGGAAGGAAGGGAATAGTTTAGCTTTCATTTATTTTCTATCGTTTTATCCGTAGTGGAATACTTTTTTCTGTTCTTGTTTCTGTCATTCATTCACCTTATTTTTTGTTGGATTAAGCTCTTGAAAATAACTGAAAAAAAAACATTTTGCGCTGCCCTACGCATACAGAGTGCTATGGTACGCGCGCAATATTATCCTCCAGGTGGTAGGAAAATGTGTGTAGAATACTTTCATCCTTATTGTGAATTTTCTTCGATTGAGCGGTCTCTCCTCCAATGCGAGGTAGAGATCAACAACGCGTAAAAAACTGAAACAAATTCATAAGCAGTGTTTGACGATAATAATAATATTAAAAAAATTATAGCAATTTTTTATCACCTCATAAACATTGCGGCTAGTTTAAAATGTAACACTGGTGAAAAAGTGTTGTTTCTAAGATTCTAAGGCTTAAATGTTTGGGTTTACCCACGTTTAAATTATATAATTTTTTTTTGGGTAGGCTTTTAGATATTTTTTTTACTCTCATTGACTTCTTGTTGACAAGCTATTTTGTATATCTGGATATTATTTCGCCATCGCAATCGGTGCTGAATTACACACATTGTAATAATAGTTTCGCTGCATAAATTTATTCACATTCACATAATAGGATGGACATAAAAGAATAAGGTCAAAGTAGTAGCACCACAACAGGCGCACAGTTATAAAATTAAAGGGTAAATATGGTTTTTTGTCCCTATTTTGTTGGATGTGGAAAACAAAAGTTAACTGACAATTGGCTACCAATTATATGTTTATTGTAATTTAACCTACTAACGAAATCTCTGTATCGTAGATTTCGTCCATGCCCCAGCATTTGTGCACTAGTAGCTCAGGCTGTTCAGAGGTTAATAGCAAAAATAATTGATAAAGCGCGAAGTTTGTTGTTCTTAATTTCGATCAGTGCGCAAGGAAATCGATACGGAGATAGGGCTTAGAGCAGATGTAATCAATTGAAAATAATAAAGTAATATTAATTAAGTGATTGTTAAATCATGCACGGTGTATCTAAACGTAATGTGTTCAAAGTGCATTCTGCTGAAAGAAGCACCATTTATTTAGAAGCAATTAGAATATATGCTTGACAAGTGATGGTTATAAAGAAAGAGAATCATATTACGTTAAAATAATCTACAAACCTGTAGCATTATTTGTTTGGTTCGTATAAACGTAAAACTAAAGTGTACTAACTTAAAACTGATGCCATTTGAACAATGTGAAAAGGTGTAAAATACTGGCTTTGAAAGATAGTTCGCGTGTGCATATAGAAAAGTGATTGAAGGTGTCATGCAAAGATAATAGAACTGTCTGTGTGCGCGAAAAAATATGGTTCTGACACTCCTTCGAACCGGATTTGAACCAGTGACCTATGGATTACTATGAGCGCTCTTTGAGAGAGCAGTCGCCTCTACAGTCCACCGCTCTACCAACTGAGCTATCGAAGGTGATGGTGGAAAGGCTCTCAACTGTGTATTAAAATCGTATACGTATACTTTTGTTGTTTGTTTGTCGGTTTTTTTTTCATTACTCAACTCAAAGACAGTGCAAAAAATTAGGATATACCAAACAAATAAGTCGCAATCGGTGAAAAAGTGCATGGTGTATAAATGATTAAAACATAGCTATTTCGGTATAAATACCAATCAATCGTGCTAACCCATTGGGGGATTCATTCATTTCAATTTAATTCGGTATTTCAGAAAGTTGCAACAAAGAAAAAAAGTGTAAAAATTATAATGACTTCAAGATAAAAGAATCATAGAGTGAAGTGTTGTGTAATGTAAAAAGAATGTAAATGCAATCAACTATGTTGTTTTAATTGGTGAGATTTGATCCTGTAAAAAAAAGTTTCTCCTTCGAGCCGGATTTGAACCAGCGACCTATGGATTTCTACAGTACCGTTCATCTACAGTCCACCGCTCTACCAACTGAGCTATCGAAGGGTTCGGAGGCGAGAGCGCTACATTATACATGTAAATATAAGCCTCACATTGTACGGTAAGTACTTTAAATTTTAGTACTTTAAATTAATAACTCTATAGATATTGTTGGTACAGGGATAAAAATATCATTTTGTGTTTTGTAATTGTTTTGGGTTCCTCCTTTTTTGATCAGTTAATATTGATACATTTATTTTTTAAGTTTGACAACATATTTTTGCTTTTTAATTCTCCATGGGATCCGTAAACCTGCGTATCTGGATAAGAATGACCTTGCTGGCACTGGAATAAATCCCGCTGTTATGGACCTCACATCTATGAAGCACATTAATTTTACTTCTGCACGGGTTTATGCTTCCGATTCCAGACGGTTAACAAGAGGACATTTGAAGAGGTCTTAGCATTCGCATTCAGCGGTTCTCTGCCCATAGCGCCAGACTGAAGTCCAACGTGGAGCCAGTTAAATCCTCTTGAACATTTTTCAAAGACTTACTACGCACCACTTGACTCGGTTGTTTTGTGGGAGGATCTGGTTGGGCGAAAAGGGAAGCGTGCAAGTCTGGCAAAGTGAGTGTACAGCTCAAACCGCAAACCATTTCGTCTGTCGAGAGACAAAGTAACTTCTTCGGAGTCAACGCTGCGAGGCATGAGTTGGTCGAGGTTTTCCATGCCCATGCCCTTGGAGACCGAGTGGAAAAGCGTTCATTGGAAGCTAAGCAGCTCCATCCGAATGTTATTTGTTTCGGGTCGACTTGGAAGCGAGAAGAAGCATGTAAACACCCCTGCTAGCATATTTTCTACCATTGTCGTTGTCTTGTTGTTCGGTTCATTATGCATCCCTCGGAGTACTTATAACATATATCGTTTCTTTGGCAAATCATGCGTCGAAATCAGCTGTTTCTTGGGGAAGGCTTGGCACTCCGTATCGGGACAGAAGGAAACCGGATCATGTAAACGACATTTGAATCCGGAATCATGCACATCTCATGGCATCTCATAGAGGCCGGGTATTCAGTAAAAGCGCATGAATGCAAATAAATTCTGCTGCTGACGTGACCATCCTTTTGCGGGCTGTATTCTTTTTTCTTTAGATGTTTGTTTCATAAGCTGCATTATAACAGCATCAGTCGTTTGGAGTAGGCTTCTTACGCTTATTAGTACTGTAAAGAAGAAATATAATTATTTTCCAATATATATCAACGAACTGCTGATGATACTACCGAGAAATATCCCTTTTTACGCACCAGTAAGCATTTTTAAATATTTGTCGTTTGGATACAGCCTTAGAGTGATAATATTTTTCAACTAAATGTTGATATTGCAGAAAATTTCAATGCTTTTTCAACCGATTAATTAGACAAATATTGAACATTGTAAGAAAAATTCAGAAAACGTAAAATTACGCATTCAAACCATCTGTACTCTCCCTTACGGCGGTCGTTATGATCCCATAATAATAATAATAATAATAACAAAAAAATGAACATTCCAAATTGGCATACTTGTCGCGTCAACTGGTAACTCATTTGTCTGCCACAATGTTTATTATCGGGTCGGTAATATATCAATGTATCATTTCCAATTCACTGAAGTGTACAGATGTCGTCGAAGGGAAAACATTTACATGTGCGTCGGATTCGCATTTACATAAATTATCCAAAAGTCACCATAGAATGGGAGTTTCCCGAGTACGGAAGCACAAGGAGGTCGCAGTTCAATTTCCGACCGTTGATCGTTAAAACTCGATGCCACTAGCAACCGATATTGCTAATCGTCTGCCCATATTGGTGTTTAATTCCGTGTCCCCGATCACATCCCCCTTCTTAGCGAATGCTATTTCTGATTTTCTGCTCAAAAGTGTTGATTTTGAATGTGTTTTGTTGCCGCTTTCCTTGCAACATGCTGGCCCTTTTTTTTTCATTCTCGCTCCCTCCTGTAAATGAAGTAGGGATTGAAACGTGGACTAGGCTGGCATATACTCCCTGTTGTCCGTTTCGTCCCTTTTTTTCACCGGTCGCCCTTAGGTAAAGCAGGAGTTGTAATCGTCGAATACAAACGGTGGAAAATGCGAGCAAAAGCTGGTGGCTTCTTCCGCATCAGTTTGCCTTGATTGCTATTTTATTATATTGCTCGCTCGTGCCCGCGCGGTGTTGACTGTGTTGCGGTGGTCGCGCGGTGTGCGTATTTATTTTGCCCTTAATCGAATGGTTTTGCGACAAATTTGCGCCGCAGCGGTATTGTAAAAAGAAAGGGTCCGATATTATACCCTGCTGCCTGTCCTCCCCCCTTTGGTGTTGCTATGCGGCTTCGGTTCGTTGTGCTACTTTCTTGCTTCACCTCGGGAGGTGGAAAACCTTCCGTACCTTGCAGGCTTGGGCTTCCCTTCAGGCTTTCCCTTTTTCGGCAGGCCAAATATCCCTAGAGCACGCCATTGCGCCCCCACATTGTGGTGCTACCGGCAAAAGGAACAGAATTACTAGCGAAACACCAATGAACTCCTCCGCGTGGCGATATCATCGCGTAAGCCATTAACATCGACCAAACAAACTGCCTCGCTAATGTCCTGGCTCACTGCGGCGACGGAACCAAACTCCGTTGCCATCGGGACGGCTTTATTTATTTTCGTGTGTGTTTTTTTTTGCTCTCCTTTTCCCTCCACCCTGTTGTCGACCCTTTTTTGCGCTGGTGTGGGAGTTGGAAGGAGACATGAACTTTATGTCGCGACACCCGCGCACTGAATAATTAAGTTTTACCTCGGCGCCGGCGATTGAATCCGCGTCCGTGCAATGGGTCGCGCTCTCGTTGGTCGGGCAGTTTCTTTTTTGTTTTTGCTTCTCCCAATCCCGGGATCGATTACACTCGCCGTTAATGCTAATTCCTCCCCAAATCGAGGCTTTTTGATGGGACCAGTAGTAGGTTGTGGGACCATTACGTTCATTTGCGTCTCGCATTTGTCGAAATTCTTGAGAGGCTTTTTTTTTGCTGGAATTTCACCCCCTTTCGTCTAGGACCCCCAAAAATCGATATACCTCACATTCTTGACGTTGGCGGTCGTGCCCACGAAAGTGTTTCACCTCGACTAGTTGAGGTAGTGTAGCAATGCTGCCCGTAAAAGGACACACCTCTAAATGGGCGCTTATGCTGACCACCTATGCGGTTCTGCTGCTACTGCTGCTGCAACCATGGCCCTCCACAATCGTTCATTCCGAGAAGGGCACAATTCTTTCGCGCCCCGTTTTTTTATGGCCGTCGCGTGTATTTTGCGGTAAAAGTAAAAGGTATTATTAGGCTCTTGTCAGACCTGAAATATCCATTACTACCGGTGCGTCGATTGGGGTGCGATATTCTGATTAGAATAAGTGATGACTTTTCCGTTGCTTTCCGTTTTCTTGCTGAGAAAATAAAACTCCAATCCCTGTGTGGGGCCAGCTCTCACGAAGCTGGTCGTCACCTTTAGCTCCGAGGTGGAGCCGTTTCCATTAGCGGCGTCACGCGACCAAGCTGGGAATGAGTTTGACGAACATGGGTTTTGGAAGTTTGTTTTTTTTTCCGTTTTTGGAGAAATTATTGATCCTCACATTTTCCCAGGCACACGTGCGCTCTACGATGCAGCCCCCCCCCCCCCCCCCCTTTTTTTTGCAATTTATGAAGACGATCTACAATTGCTTTGTTGGTCTTTTGGTATATAATAAGTACTACATAGTATTTTGGCTAAACTCGAAACGATATTTCAACTGGCAGTGTAACAATTGATGGTTTCAATGGGCATATTGTAGCATTATAACACATTGTATGTAATCCAAGCACGGAAGAATAGTCTAATGGAGTGGAATCATTAGTCTAGCTCGTTCCTATTAATATTCACTTACAAGTCTAGCAGGGGCTAACAGGAATGAAAGTCTTCAATATTAGCCTTTGCTGATAGTGGATTCGAACTAAATTACAGCCCTATTTAGTTAGCATTAAAATACAATTTGATTCGCTTGCTGGCGCTCAAACACCGGCGCATGATCCTGAGAACGACGGATGGGTTCCTCCACGTGAAACACAACCTCCTTACACCTTCGTTCCTTGCAGCCCCTCAACACCGCTGCTTCTGTAGGTCGTTATGGATGGGCTACTACTAGCTGGTCTGCGCCAAGAAAAGTCTTCGACTTCAAGTCCGCTTTGCGGATGCCAATATTAAGCCACAATCACCTGAGGCCCTGCCGAAGCGGAAGAGGATTACAGGTCGTCCGCCAATCGAGGCACTTGCTTTCGTCCTTAGATCGACGGGTGGGTGGGAATCGCTTTCCGAACTGCTTCCGGTCACGTAACTCGGGTGCGATCCTTCGTTTGGCGCTGCCGTCGAATCGGGTGGTTGCGAAAGTTTACTTCCCACCGATGAGAACCGCCGCAAGTGAGGTCGCAAGTTTCGCCCTTTGAGGCAAAAGTGGAGCTTCCCAGACTTCCTCGGTAGAGAGAACGTCGGTAGAACGGTTGTAAATACCACAGGAAGCCGTTGTAGCTGAACTTCTCGAGGCTTTTCCTGGTCGTGACACGAAGCCGGCCCGTGATATGACGGGGCCGGCTGTTTATTTCGAGGCCAATAGAGCCCACGTTTGGGGGTAGGATTATATCGATTATCGTTCAAAAAAAAATCAATGTGAGACAGTGAAAGTAATCCTTCGAAGGTTTACGCGTTGGTTTTGCTACCGGTGGTGTGAATGGCCAAACGGGACGAACGGGGCTTCCGTTCGCTGCCACATTATCGATAGCCGTATCGCATTTTTCCGGGAGGAAGATAAATACAGCAACCAGGACCATACCGGCATCGTGCTCTGGTGTGTGTGTTGGTGTACCTTCGCAATCGCGTGCTAGCTCGCGACGATAATCTCGTCCTTCGAATACCGCAGTGTTGCGGTTTGCAGCTAATGATGGTCCTAATTTATGCGATTTTATTTTCCCATTCTTTCGTCGATTATTTTGAAACACGTTGAAAAGAGGGCAACACCTTTGAACTACGCATTTGTGGTTTAAATAGAGCTGCATTATATATATGGACGAAGCCGACATGTGTTAATAACTTTGGTTTAAGGAAAATGATCCCTATGACGATTGACGTTCGATCGCGAGTGGTTCTAGCTTTTCCTGAAGCTGAAAGGAAAAAAAAAATGAGTCCGTATTGTTTAGCCCATAGACTTTATATCCTTATGGTCATTGCTAGACTAATTAACGTTTGTTTTGGCATGAGATAGTGCGCGAGTGCTCAGAAAGCTAATAACACTAACATACATTCATAATAAACAATGGAAGATTAGAAAAAACTTTCTTTAGTAGCTTAAGACAATAAATGAAAGGCAGCAGGCAGTATAGTGTATTAGGTATAGTATAGGCAGCAACAAAATTTTCCTTTAATGAATACTTATTATATAAATTACTATAAATTTTGTGTGCTTCTCAATAACTCTTGCGCCATTTGTGTTGCGCGCTAGAGAGCTATTGCTTCGCTCACATTTTCATCCCTCGTGGGGATCGAACCCACGACCTTTGGATTAGAAGTCCAACGCGCTATCCGCTGCGCCAGAGGGACGGTCGTGAAAAATGCCTCCTTCGAAGCTACGGGCCAGTATCCTCTCGCCTGAATATAGAACATTGCCTAACGCCCAGTGTCGCGATGCTCCGACGCAAACGTCGGCAGGGTAAACGAAGGCTCGGTAAAGAGGAAACTTTCCTCACGGCATGCAATTTCCTCTCTGCTGCGCGTTACGGAACAATTCTTACGAACGCGTGTCCTTGTTCGGGAAAGCTCCCCTCGTCGGTTTGTTTGCAGGACGGATTAAGCACGGAGGATAAACGAATAGGCCCTGCATCCGGGCAGCTTATCCTTGCGAAGACTCGCTTGACCACCTAAGCGTCACTAATGTACACGTAACGGAAGCGCCGTGAATAGCTGCGCTGCACGGACACACACTAATTAGAAGCTTCGACGAAAAAGGGTTGGATGCATATTGGTCAGTGTTCGATTTACGGCGCCGGATGGATCGATTCCAACCGGGGGAATGAAAAAAAAAAACACACACGTTTACGATGACCACTGGCGATCTACCGTGATGTTACACGCTGCCGGCGCTAATTGGTGCGGACATGTGTTGCGGCTTTTGTGGAGTCTTCCCCGGATGCATGCCTGGTGCTGGGTACGACGAGATTTACATAATTTCAGTACCCCCTTCGGTCGCAATTTGCCACGCGTGCCCAGTGAGTAGTCAAGGGTGCCCTGGATCCGTTGTTTACGCATCATTATGCATTTAAGGGGACACGGCTTAGCAGCGTGTTAGCTGGGAGGTGGGAGACTCTGTGAAGGATTATTGTCGCATGGTTCGCTGGGTTTGGGAGCGGAAGTTCGCGCCTTCGTGACGCATCGCAAGGGGATCCAAATGGGAACGAAGGACATCATGGCACCTTTCTTGTAGCCATCCCCTACCGGGGTGCGTTGGTGCACGCTAGAAACGCTGTAATTGCAGCAATTTTTAAAAGGCTCCCACTTTCTTGCAACCCTGCCAATTAACAGCATTTACAGTGACGCGTTCCGAGGAGAGAGAGTTGCTTAATTATTCGTGCTTTTTCAGTTTGCAAGGACCTCTGCTACATAAACGAACAACAATAATAATGCAGGCTTTGAGAGCAGTGCCTCCCTTTAAATTAATTGTATTTGATGTGCGATCTCAGCAACTCGCTTTCTCGCTTCTCTCTATCAGCTCAACAGTGCTGGAAGAAAATGTGCTAACTACATTTTCTATTGCGTTGGCCAAGGAGACACGCCTCGAGGATCGATGAAAGGGGTGAGTCGGTGCCGGAGCTCCGAAGGCAAGTAACCAAGCCCTAGTTAGTGTTCTGATTTTGTACCCGTCGCCCAGCGGCAGCGGTAGAAAATTGTAATTTTCTCGACACGCGAACTATGAACTTTGAAGGTGACTGCAGCCGTTCCGCAGCGCGGTGAGTCGAACGCGAACGACGTACAACCGCATCCGGTGGTATACCGGGAAAGCGATAGAAAAATGGCACGGCACGATACCACGAGCGTCGCGGGGTTGGCTTTTCGCTGGAAAAGCGTAGTGAAAATCTGCATGCAAATCTGTTCCCTACCGCTTTCCTGGAAGCACTCGCCGATGAGCGGAATGTCTTACCGTGGCGGCGTTGTCGTTGCGGTTTTTTGTTTTTCCCTCAACCGGCGAACGGTGACGTTTGCTTCCTTTTTCTGCATGCACATTATCGGGATGTTCTGGAACGCGCTGGTATTTAATTTCTGCACGAAACCAAATGTGGCAACAACGCGGGCGCCTCCATCGGGCAACAAATCAACCCCACCAGGTTGCAGGACCTTTCGGCGATGTAGTTCGCCTGCTTGACCTCGGCACTGTTGTTTGCCGCCTGATGATGGACAGCGTGCTCTATTCCGGTACGACAGGAGGAAGTCCTGCTGTAGGTCAGCTCGTGAGCTGTTCCGTCCAGTTCCGACATGTTGCCCACCCTCCGGGAAGTTTTTATGCAAATTTTGATCACTAGCTCGCGTGTCCCGAGCACATTTACCATCAACCCCGAGGGTGAGAGTGAAAAAGCCCTGCACAAAGGAGCTAAAACAGGCGGCCCGGAAGATCGGTCGGTCCTTTGTGGGCACTTATGCTGATTGTTGAACCCTTGCCGACGATAATTAGCTGCCTTGCGTCCTAACCGGAGCACCATGCAGCGTTCGCGTTGCGATCGATAAGCTACCTACATCGCGAGCATGTTTTTTCACCCAACACACCGTGGATGGGTTTTCATTCACACACGATCTCTGTGGGATTTTTTATTCCGTAGAAACTGAGCGCGACAAAGCCGCCATCGGGACCTGGTTGAAAGTGTCACCAGCAAAAGAAGTGTGCATTTGGGTCTTTTAACTCCCAACGTTCTTCACGATTATCGCGATCTCTCGCTGCTCTGTCTCGTTCACTCAATTGTGCGTCGTTCCCCAACGCCTGACAAACACATACACGCCGGGGGCAGGCAAATGTGCAAATCTTTGGCGAATCGAAATGAAATTATGGCAGGCAGAGGTATTTTCAATTACATTCCAACCTAACAACGCACAGGGGGTTCAGGCAAATGGGGGAAAACGGAAAAACCCCTTTCCTGCACATCGTTTCTCACGGTTTTCAGTTACATTCCTGGCACTGCAACTCTCCGGAACGCGCGGCGCATTTGCGGCGGTCCGTCGGGCGGAAGTCGTTTAGCATAGGAATTCCTCCTTTCACAAAAAGGACGAAACTAAGGCAACGCACGGTGATGCCCCTGTGTGGTAGGGGGGAACCTTGTTAATCCTTTCCAGCGCGATTCCGCCAGGAGATCGCTGAGAGAGCGCTCGAAGTTTTCGCTTTCTTCCTGTGCCGGCGGCTTCCTGTCGGCGGCGACCGCCTGGATGTGGAATGTGTCACTGACATAATAACCCGGTTTGCCGGTGTGGGGAGAGAAGATCATCATGTGTCCCGGGCATCCTTTGCCGGGCATGGATTCCTACCCATTCCACCGTGGCCCATTGTTGCCTACTTATTTTTCGCTCAACAATGTATTCTTCCGCCCCGTTTGAGCGGTCGCTTGTTCCCGTTGTTTCGAGGATTGAAACGTTTCTTTGTTTTTTTTTTTGCTTCAGCGCCCTTTTCCGAGCTCCGGCTATGGGATAGTTACCTGTGGAGTCGCGCGAGGAAATGCGAGCGCCTCTGTAATTAAGCTAAGTGTGTAGAGAGACAAGCGGTTTAGAACCAAACGTTGGCCGGCAGGCAGGATTTGCGCCAGCTGCACCGGAAATCGCCTAACCTTGGTGCGAGGTTTTACGTCATACGATCTGTTTTTCCCGGAAACAGTTTTAATGCATGATTGAATCTATGTTTTTTTTTTTAATGATTCCGTCTTGTAGCAAATGGGAACATCAAAGCTTTTGTTGTGTTAATCGCACATTACGCGTGTATTATACCGTATGTCTGGGGTTTACAATAAATCGCCTTATTTTTGACATTTCTAGCCAGACAGCGAATCTATTATCATTGGTTTGAATGCCATGTCACATGATGCGAATAATTCGTTACAGTTCGTTTTGTGTGGCATCCTACACTATTGAAGTTCCTACTGCGTTTTCCTACTATTTTATCCCGCAGCTTTTGATGTACATTTAATGGTAACAACGCTTGATTTGGGTATCATTTGACGGCGCTAGCACAGTACAATCATGGCTCGCTTATCAACAGGTACGTTTTATTGTGAACATTGGTTGGTTTCATCGACTCACACCGATTGTTAGCGTTTTTGGTTATTTTCATCCTCTGCGGTGCCTTACTGGAGCTTTCCAACGGTGACTGCAAGCCGGGCATGGGAAGGACGTGTCTTTTGGACAGCCTAAATATGGTTACGGACGGCGTGGCGACATTGCGCAAAATTCCACCCGGTTCGTTTTACAGCATCATAATCGACGTACTGCAGCTGCCCACGAGCCCATCCGGTCCGTTTCTGTTGCGAATTAGCGAGTTTGTGGACGCGCTTGAGCTGAACATGTACCACGAACAAGTGTTTCAATTACCGTCCGGAACTGCACTGCAGACTATTCAGGTTCTCCAGGCAAACTCCTTGCGGCAGGTCCTCGTGGGTACTGACGGAGTTACGCTCACAGAATTGCTCTTCTATTCGTGCGCGCTCGATCGCATTCCACCTTCGATCGGTAACATGCCGCTGCTAGAATCGCTGACCATTTCCTGGTGTGCGTTGCGAGGTTTTTCATTTGATGCATTCAAGCGCAATCCCAAATTGACTGCGCTCGATCTGAGCAACAACCAAATCGAGACGATACAACCTTCGACATCGATCGGTGAGGAGGCCACCCTGGCGATCAAAAATCTGTACCTTTCGTCTAATCGCCTTTCGACCCTCGACATGACGACCTTTGCGAAGTTGTCGGCCATACGCATGCTTGATCTACGGCATAACAATCTCGCAAGAGTGGTCGCTGAAAGCTCCGTCAACTGGCCAACCATGGAGATGTTGGACCTGAGCGGTAACCAGCTGCGGACGCTTGATCTGCAGTGGTTATCAGCACCGAACCTGGGGCGCTTGATCCTGAGCTCAAACTTGTTCGAAGCGATACCCCAGCGTTTGCGGCGTTTCCCTAACCTGCAGCTGATCAGCCTGTCGGAAAACAACTTTACCGGGTTCGATATCGCACCGCTCAACGGCCTGCCCATGCTGAACTCACTCGATCTTTCGGTCAACCCTGCCGCTCGATACGTTCGCAGCTCGCGCCCCGTGCTGTTGCCGATGTTGAACAATTTGTACGTCGAAAATTGTGCCCTCTCGCGCTTTAACACGACCGGCATCGACCTGCCCATCATTAGTTTCATCAGCCTGGCGAACAACAACTTCACGGTGGTGCCACCGCTAGTCCAGGCGTTTCCTGCGATGGATTCGTTCAGTCTGCAAGGCAACCCGCTGTCATGCAATGCTCTGCGGGCTCGTTCGGAGCTGATTTTGTCGGGAAAGCTTATACTCGGGCCACCCCACGGCAGCTCTCAAAATTGCGCGGCAGGTTCGATAACGCTTCAAAACTCGCTGTCATTGTGCTGTAAAGCTTGAAGGGACGATTTGATCATGCGATCAAATTCAAGTGTCAGAGTTGTACATGTCGAAATGGTGAAAAGGATAAAGCATCGATTGCATTGAAACCCAAATTTATATTGTATATTCTTGCATGCGGATGGTATTATATACAAAGTTCTTACTCCACGCAACAGAGCACCCTTCCTGATGGGAGCGTAAAGGTACTATTTGTTTCGCAGGGCATGCCATATGCGGTTGTGTCGATTTGCAGCTTATAATCGCTTACGTATTGCTGCCACTGTCGAACAGTACTGCAGAGTAAAGGGTTCTTAAATGCGGTAACCCTTCGCAGTTTGGGCAGATACTGGAACAGATTCGGCAGCCGCTGTAGCTGATTGAACGCGATCACCAACGAATCTAAGAGTGGAAAGTCCCATTTAGCGACTTCGAGACGGTTAAGTTTGTTGTTTGGTAGATTAAATATCGTCAGATTAGGCAACGAAACTCGTCCAGCTTGCGAGACGAGCACGTTTTGGAGCAGATTGTTGGAGAGATCGATTTTGAGTAATCCTCCACAGCCATCGAAACGGCGCAGATCAACAGAAGTAAGCCGATTGTTTGAAATCAGCAAATTACTGAGCTTTGGGAGCCGTTCCAGACCAACGGGAATCCGTGTTAGGTTGTTGTAATCGAGAACGATCTCCAAAAGCTTCGGAGTTTTCCACCGAGTGACGTTCAAAGTTAGCAGCTCGTTATGCATCAGATTTATGTATCTGACGTTGGGTAGTATGAAGGTTCGCCCGCCGATGCGCTGGATCTTGTTGTTCTCCAGATTTAGATAGTCCAGGTTTCGTAAAGGTTTGAAGAAATCCCCATCAACGAATTGCAGCTGATTGTCTGCTAATGATAAGTCCACGATTGGTATAAAGAGCACCGAGTTGTTACTGGTGATTAGCTGGTTGATTTTGTTCGTACTGATCACTACTGTGGAAATGTTGGGGCTGTTGGCCAGCAAATCCAAACTAAAATTCTCTAAAACACCCTCAACCATTATTAGATGGGCTAGTCGTCGAAGGTTGAGCAACGCTTCGGGAAACATTTCAAGTCTGGTCCGATGTAATTCCAACGATTTTAACTGGAAATTTGGTGCGACGACCGTCAACACTTGCAGCTCGGGAGCATTGTTCAACGTAATCTCTTGCAGGTCGCCGTTAGGTGGGATTCGCAGCACACGTTCATAGTACTGCTCGTAGATAACTTCATTGGCGAATTCCGATAGCAACTGCAGTAGAACACCGTCCACGTACGGAGTGATAAGTTGTTCCACCTCGATGACAAACACATTCTCCAAAAGTCGTGCCGATGCTCTCAAACGCTGTAAGCCATCGGAAGACAGGTTTAGCGAGTTGTAGGTACACTTTGATGCTTCTTTCTGGCATGTCTGTGGAGCAGACTCTACCAGCGTTAAAGTCCACATCCACAACAAAATGTGCACTAGAGAAAAGATAGTAATTCGATTAGACGCACATGAAATTATATAGCACAATCACTTCAAAGTGGAAGCCAACTTACGGAGGGTGAATAACAGTTGGACAATGTAGATTCTATTTTCGCTCATGTTCAATGGCAGCAGCACAAGTGCGAAGTGTTGTGTAGCTATTGAGCATTATATGGTTGGGTCACCGAACGCTTCTTCAATGATTGTACTATTATTAACGCATTAGTATTGTCCAGACAATGTGAATCTTTAGTATGTTGTGGAATAATACCATTATTAGCTTAGTATTTTGATCTGCGTGTGTATTATTATCTTGAAATGGGTACAGAATAATTTACGGAAAACAACATCTCAATGTAGCAACTATCTCTTAAGCTTATGCAACGGACGTGACAAATTACGACGATCGCACTAGGGCATGTACATATCGGGGTGACTTTGGGGAGTAGAATTGATGGATCCAAACAATTGTATACTCCGTTTCTCCATCATGTGTAGGTTCGCGTGCATGTAGCCTGAACGTTCCTCCAGCTTGCTTATGAATTGAATGCTAATATCAATTTTGCAGTGTTTATTGTAGCATCTTTGCGATAGTGTTTACAGATTCACTTGATTTCTTTATTGAACACAGCAAATCGGCCAGCCAGCTGGAGTTGTGTACGTACTATTGGAAGTGCAAGAAAACCCTTTGGCAGACGTTTCGATTCGCAACTTATACTCGTCCACATAACGTTCCAACTGCTGCACGGTGCTGCAGAGTAAGGGATTTTGTAACACATCAACGAGCAGTAGCTTTGGAAAGCTTTGAAATAGATTTGGTAGTCGCTGAAGTTGGTTCGAATACAGCGATATCGATTGCAGCAGAGGAAAGTCCCATCGGGTAACATCGAGGCGGGTTAGTCGGTTAAATCCAAGTTGGAAAACTTTCACCGTGGGGAATGAAACTTTGCCAGGTCGTGATATAAGCACGTTCTGGAGCATATTTTCGTGAAGATCAATTTTCCATACTGCTTTGAATCCCTCGAGGAGACGCAAATCGATACTGGTGAGGCGATTGCCACGTAGCCGTAGGATCTCAAGCTTAGGAAATCCCACGAGGCCAGCGGGAACACGCGTTAAATTGTTGTAATCGAGGCAGAACTCTACCAGGGCTGGCATCTTCCACTGTGTCACGTTCAAGCTCAGTAGCTGGTTTTGAATCAGGTTGAAAACCATCAGGTTAGACAGAATAAAGGGCCGACCACCAAAGCGTTTTATCTTGTTGCGTGTCAACACAAGAAACTCTAGGTTTCTGAGGGGCTTAAAGAAATCCTCATCGACGAATTGCAGTTGATTGTTGGAAAGTGACAAGGTCGTGATCGGTATGAACAGCTGTGAGTTGTTGCTCGTCACAAGCTTGTTGATATTGTTGTCGTCTATCGTGACTATGCTTATGTTGGGGCTGTTAGCCAGCGGATCCAAACTGAAGTACTCTAAATTACATTCAGATATTTTTAGGATATATAATCCGCGCAGATTGTGGAGCGAAGCTGGAAGAGTGCTCAGTCCAGTGTTGTGTAATTCTAGCAGCGTCAGTTTAGTGTTCGGTGCAACGACTGTTATCACTTGCAGCTGGGGAGCTTGCTTCACCGTGATCGCTTGTAGATCAACATTGGGTGGGATTCTCAGCACACGTTCGTGGTATCGCTGATACTCTACTGTGTCAGCGAACTCAGAGAGTATTTGCAAAAGCACACCATCGGTGTACTTGGTGATAAGCCGATTCACTTCGATCGAATACATTCCCGGTGAAAGCTCCACCGATGCTCTCAAATCCTGTAGTCCATCGGAAGAAAGGTTTAACGTGCTGTAGGTACACTGGAACACAGTTTTCTGGCACGTCTGTGGAGCGACCTCTACTAGTAAGTACATCCACAACCACACGTTCACTGAAGAAACAACAGCACTTTGAGTAGAGTTACTTCGATTTTCGATACTTACACCTACCAAGCGTGAATAACAGCGGGACAATCCTGGGACGATACGGTCTCATGTTCAACGGCTGCAGCACTAGTGCGAAGTGTAGCGGAGTTGTTGCGTATGATAAGGTGCTAGCCTGAAATAGCTAAATGCTCAATTATAAATGTATTATTGTAGTACAAATGATGGAAATTGACAGGATTTCCCCGACCAAAATGTTTCTCCCAGTAAATTTGTGGAATATTTTGAAGTTAGCAATACGTTTGCCATGTTTTGATCCGCTGGACTAGAATCTGCTTTCATTCCGTTCTTCGTTGTGAAGGCCAATGCCTTTCTTTAATGTGTATCTCTGGTGTAAGGTGGAAGTACTTCTCGTTATCTGCGGATTATGTTTATACTGATTCTGTGCGAAAAGGAGTCGTAATCAACGGGACAAAAAAAAGAGCGCACAAACTCTGACGTATTTACTAAATAGGGCCTGCCAAAAAAAAAGGACTGGTGTTTGTTTCCGCCCGGGATCGAACCGGGGGCCTTCCGCGTGTTAGGCGGATGTGATAACCACTACACCACGGAAACGATGGCAATTGCACCGACAGGGATATTTTAGCAGCCGAAATGCAACAACGCCCCGCAATGTCTAAAAGAATGCATCATGCCTTGCAATTACCGATCCTAGTTCGAGAGAAAAACGACCAAATAAAAGGGTCAGCAAATTATTTTTAGTGCGTCAATTGATGGCGCAACAAAAATGACTTGTCTGTTGGTGCAGTGCAACGGCACGCAGCCACGTTCAGGCAAAAAAAAAATGTATGCTACAATCCTCCATCGCTCTAAAACCTCGTTTATCTCTTTCTACCGGCCCCCTTCCAACACAACGTTGAGCTCGTTGAAGCTTTGGAGGCTTTAGAGTCAGCGAAAAACGATAAATTAAAGCAGCTGCAGGGGCCAGAAAGAGATTTATCGCCTGCAGCCAATTTCCCGATCGAGTGGTAGTGTGTTGAGGCATAAGGATGCACCTTACAGTTTTGTAGAAAGATCGACCAGACAGAGGATAGAGGATAGCAAGGATAGAGGCGCATTATAGGGCAGAAATGTTTCGAACTTGCTTCAAAATCACAATTTGTTTGCCATGAATCATCTTTAGTTAAATATCTTTTATCTGTTAATTTTTTTTAAATACGTATACTTGATCGTCTCACTAATTACGTTCTACTATTGTGCTTTTTTTCGTTACAGGATGGGAATCCGAGTTTCCCTCGGAAAAGAGCAAAAAACATCGATTGACTTAGGAAGAGTAGTGACGAGCTTTTCCAACCCGTACATGTGCGCGCTGAACTCGACTACGAAGCATATAGCAGCTGGTGAACACGGCTACGAAGCATATAGGAAAATCTCAACGTATCTACCGCCACCTCGAAGCTGCCTCCCTGTGTGATGCTGCGATCTTCCATCTAACATCCGGCTGCCGACGAAGGATCGAAAGAATACGTCATCTTGGGCCACCACTCCATAGGCTCATAGCAATACTAACAGGAAAACCATTAAGAGAACCGTTTGCTGAACCGTTTGCTACGCGAGCATCGATCCTCCTCGTGTATGGAGAGATCTTTCGTAGAAATGCAGGTTAATCTTACCTTGAATTTAAGAAGGTAATTGCAATCCCTAGGCGCGCGAAGGGATTCAGAATCCGCGAGAAAGGGGCGACTAGCGCCAAACGAAAAAGGGGCAGGAACAGATAATACTCCCGACAAACAAATGCGGATATGTGTAGGAAAAAAAAATAACGAAATGTGTGCGGATGTGCGTCTCAGATATACTCGCTTGTAAAGCGTTTGCTCACGTTTCGTTCATTTGTTTTAACGAAATTTTTACTCCGTTTAGTACTACTCCCTTCGCTAGCTTTGTTATAAACGCACACTCCAATTTATCGAGAAAAGCTGTACGGCACGTAATAATTCCAATTATTGTAACAGCAAACATAACATTGAAAATACATAGGTAAATTTTCCAAACAAAGAACAAACACGGTTTCCGTTATTTCGACTCAAAATCCACTATTAATTCCGAAATCGCCAGACATTTCTCCCGACTTGAACCAAAAGAAATGCTACCTCTCAGCGCGTATGCTCTCCTGTTACTTTTGCGGAAAAATTTCGTTCTCAAAAATCCGAAAATTCTCCCGAAAAACCGAAAATTTGCCAAAAAGTAACAGGAGCGCAGGACCGCTAGGAGGTCACTTTTTTGTCGATCGGCGGCGAAAAAAAATCTCCAAAAAACTTCCAAAAATCCGAAAAACCGAAAATTTGCCAAAAAGTAACAGGAGCGCAGGACCGCTAGGAGGTCACTTTTTTGTCGATCGGCACCGAAAAAAAATCTCCAAAAAATTTCCAAAAATCCGAAAAACCGAAAATTTGCCAAAAAGTAACAGGAGCGCAGGACCGCTAGGAGGTCACTTTTTTGTCGATCGGCGGCGAAAACAAATCTCCAAAAAATTTCCAAAAATCCGAAAAACCGAAAATTTGCCAAAAAAGTAACAGGAGCGCAGGACCGCTAGGAGGTCACTTTTTTGTCGATCGGCGCCGAAAAAAAATCTCCAAATAATTTCCAAAAATCCGAAAAACCGAAAATTTGCCAAAAAAGTAACAGGAGCGCAGGACCGCTAGGAGGTCACTTTTTTGTCGATCGGCGGCGAAAAAAAATCTCCAAAAAATTTCCAAAAATCCGAAAAACCGAAAATTTGCCAAAAAGTAACAGGAGCGCAGGACCGCTAGGAGGTCACTTTTTTGTCGATCGGAGCCGAAAAAAAATCTCCAAAAAATTTCCAAAAATCCGAAAAACCGAAAATT
Source organism: Anopheles nili (assembly GCF_943737925.1). Lineage (NCBI taxonomy): Eukaryota > Metazoa > Arthropoda > Insecta > Diptera > Culicidae > Anopheles > Anopheles nili. The sequence continues at coordinate 50,949,678 of NC_071292.1, forward strand.
TGCCAAAAAAGTAACAGGAGCGCAGGACCGCTAGGAGGTCACTTTTTTGTCGATCGGAGCCGAAAAAAAATCTCCAAAAAATTTCCAAAAATCCGAAAAACCGAAAATTTGCCAAAAAGTAACAGGAGCGCAGGACCGCTAGGAGGTCACTTTTTTGTCGATCGGCGCCGAAAAAAAATCTCCAAAAAATTTCCAAAAATCCGAAAAACCGAAAATTTGCCAAAAAAGTAACAGGAGCGCAGGACCGCTAGGAGGTCACTTTTTTGTCGATCGGATCCGAAAAAAAATCTCCAAAAAATTTTCAAAAATCCGAAAAACCGAAAATTTGCCAAAAAGTAACAGGAGCGCAGGACCGCTAGGAGGTCACTTTTTTGTCGATCGGCACCGAAAAAAAATCTCCAAAAAATTTCCAAAAATCCGAAAAACCGAAAATTTGCCAAAAAAGTAACAGGAGCGCAGGACCGCTAGGAGGTCACTTTTTTGTCGATCGGCGCCGAAAAAAAATCTCCAAAAAATTTTCAAAAATCCAAAAACCGAAAATTTGCCAAAAAAGTAACAGGAGCGCAGGACCGCTAGGAGGTCACTTTTTTGTCGATCGGCGCCGAAAAAAAATCTCCAAAAAATTTCCAAAAATCCGAAAAACCGAAAATTTGCCAAAAAGTAACAGGAGCGCAGGACCGCTAGGAGGTCACTTTTTTGTCGATCGGAGCCGAAAAAAAATCTCCAAAAAATTTCCAAAAATCCGAAAAACCGAAAATTTGCCAAAAAAGTAACAGGAGCGCAGGACCGCTAGGAGGTCACTTTTTTGTCGATCGGCGCCGAAAAAAATCTCCAAAAAATTTCCAAAAATCCGAAAAACCGAAAATTTTCCAAAAAGTAACAGGAGCGCAGGACCGCTAGGAGGTCACTTTTTTGTCGATCGGCGCCGAAAAAAAATCTCCAAAAAATTGCCAAAAAATCCGAAAAACCGAAAATTTGCCAAAAAAGTAACAGGAGCGCATACAAACCAGGAGGTCATTTTTTTCGACCCAATGCATTTTGGCGATCACGAAATGGACAACGAAACCTTCCAAAAAACAGTTGCACGAGGAGAAAATTCACCAACTTTGCGAATCAAACGGCACTTACCCGTCTCAAAGCGGACTGCAATTGCAGTATCCCCACGGTTTTTTTTTTCGGATGCATCGAATCACTACAGACACGGGGCAGGTTAGGTTGTGTGTGTTGTTTTGTATTTCATTCGTTTCACGACGAGGCGCAGGCGCAACGTAGCGCAACAATGCTCTTTTATTTATCATTCTATCCGCTCTTTCGCTCACGCAACCACGCATCAGTCGCCAAGTTTTCGAGACATGAGAAACGCTCCGTTCCGTGATTCCCAGACCGACGCGGGAAGAATCTCACCCGGCAGCATTCCAAGCAGCAGCCTCCTTCGCGCGGTTTGCCCCTCGTATGGCGCGGGTTTTCTCTTCCAAACGAAGATCTCCGGATCTTGTGGCATTCGGTGCGTGATTCAGGGCCCAAGAATGCACCAGAGCGCAGCATTGCAGCATCGAGCTGGTCCCATCGTAAGCCTGCAGCCATCGGGAAAGGTACAAACGCCACGTGGTAACGGTGCTGCTGGGCGTTTTGTGAACGTATTTGCCGGTTTTTTTGTTTAAATATAAATTTACAATTATTATCCTTAAACGTAGTGTGCGCTTATGCCTAACGACTCGTGGGAGCGAAACCCCAGAACTTAAAACTATGCTAACAGCGCGCACGCTTGAACCGCGGGAAAGTTTTTATCAAGCTCCTAACTGGGACGACGGTGCCATGGATCATTCAATTAATGCGTTTTAAACTACCGGGAAGGGTTACAGTTAAACACACGATCGACACGACGATCATCAGATCGACCCATCACGACGCCTTTACACGATCACTTTTTTTCTTTTTGGAAGGGTTGCCTCTAAAACGATTAACCTGCCACACTCTTCACCCTCCTGAGACACCTCCTGAGATCATGTGCCCCAGAGTGTTTTGGGCGTTTTGTTTTGTTTTTGTGTGTGTGTGTGTGTGTGTGTTTCTCTCGATTTTCTTATTGGTTTTCCCAGACCGTCGACGATTCGATTCTGTTTCTCTATGGCTACGGTCAACCGCCAACCGTCAGCGAGATTGATTGAGGTTTCCCAGTAATTATCCTGTTTCGATTCTATTCAAATTGCTTTTCCGTTCTCGCGATACCTTCCCGTCCGAGATCGCCCTGCCACTATTCGTTTCGAGGCATCTTTCAGGTGCCATTAGTAATTATGTGCCCCTGCTGCTGCTGCTGCTGCTGCTTAAGAAAACGCACAACCCTAGAAGGTTAGCTTAGGTATCTAACGCTCGCCTCAAATACACAAATAATACGAACTCTAATTAAAGCTTCTCTTAAAGGTTCTTGCCTCACCATCACCTTCCGATCGAGTGCCTGACTCTCTATCACCGCTAGCATCTATGGCCTACATGGCGGGGAATTGGTTGTTCTTGGTAAAGCGCCACACGCAAATTAAACCTAAACCTTGGGAGGCAGCTAGCGACGAAGATATTTACACGCGTCCACGCTCAATGCTCGGTACTAATAATGCTGGTAAGGTGGTTTAAAATTAAAGCAGCGAGAAGCGTGTGCTATCACACGCACCGCACCCCGTGTACTATTATATAAAGGGCATATCACAAGCAAAACACAAAAGCTCCCCCCTTTTCCGGTTGGGTGTTTCGCTTCGCTTCGAAAGCCTTCCACGACTGGTGGTGGAAGAGAAGGAGCCGCACAATCCACACCAAAGAGGGACCCAAAAGGGACGCTGCTCCTGCCAAGGATGCGCGGATCTACTCGCAGATCGCGAGCGTCGCGCAACGCCGCTCGAGCTCCTCGTTGAACGAATTGTCGAACGTTTCATCGTCGATCCACGTCTCGACGGTGCTGGCGCTCGTACGCCGCGAGGAACAGCGTGTTGAACGCCACACCACGTCCGTGTCGATCTCGTACTGCTTGCAGTTGAGGTTCTCCCACACGTCTGTCTGCACCTGGAACGCTGGTCGGTACTGCTGCTGCTGCTGCTGCTGCTGCTGCTGGTGTTGCTGGGACGTTGTCTGCGTCAACCGCGCCAGATGAGCCGGTGAGTACTCGAACGGATTCCAGTGCGATCGCTGGTAGGTGGTCGGTTGTTGCTGTGGTTGTTGAACTGATGCCGCTGGAGGTGTCCGAAGATGGCCACTCGTTTTCGTACGTACTGGACTTGCTTTGGCCGAAGAATCCCAGGGACTTTTCGACACCTTGTCCCAGCCGGTTCCACCACGGATGTTGTAGTTTTTCCACGGATCCACAAAGTCGTCACTTTTCGCCAGATGAAAGGGGGATGAACAGCACGAGGATGAGCTGGGTGTGCCGCCACCACCACCACCACCACCGCCCCCCGCTCCACCATTGTCCGTCAGCTGATCGATGAGGTAGCGTTTCGTGCGATCGTACTTCACCTTCTCGAAAAGGATCGCAGCTGCCGTTTCTGCCACCGTCAATCGCTCCAAAACCGACGGTGTTGATTGTTCCACCATCGTCGTGAGGGTTGTTTCTTGCTCCAATCGGTGTGTCCTCGCGGGTTCTCCTCGCCAACCCTGCGCCAGGATCAACCCACCGTCCGGTGGCTCCAGCGTCCCCTCGTCACCGACACTGCTGCGAGTCATCCTGAGCGCAGGGACAATATCGTCCTCGTCCTCGATCTCGATGTGGTTGTAATTGCTGCGCCGGTGTTTGCTCGTCGACAGGAAGAGTGGTTTCGTGATCTTCGTCGCCAATCCTTCCGCTGGTCCTTCCGGTCCCTCCATCCCACCACCACCACCACCACCACCATCCATCGAACGCATCAGGCTCTTGCTGATCTTGTCCAGCTTAGCTCCAATCAACCGGCTGCTGCTGTTGTTGCTCGCGAGTGTTAGCGAATCGGGTGCGTTGATGGTTGCCGTTGCTGCCGCCACGTTGTTAGCTGGCGGCACCTCGCGCCTTTCGACGACGTGCTGTTCCACGATCGAAAGGGAACTCCCACCGGTGATCGGTTGTCCTTCTGCCGTCGGTGCGTTCTGCGACTCCAGGCTGGCCGCCGCCAACGCGTCGAACGTTTTCGAGCGCAACCGGAAGCACTTGCGCAGTTGGTTGACGTTTTTGTTGCTCGTGATGTTGGTGCGCTTTCGGGGTAGATTCTTCATGCTCCTGCTCAGCCGGTAGTTGTTCTGCGTCTCCGGGATTGCCGGTGGCGGTGTCGTGGGGGATGATGAGCGGGAGGCAGCAACCTGCACACCACCAGCACCATCCGCTAGGCGAGTTTCCATCCAACCTTCGATGGGGACACCAGCCAGGTCGCCATCCTCACCGGCGAAGGATTGTCCGTCACGGGGTTGCACTTTGCAGCGTGTCGGAGTGCAGTTTTTGTGCAGCACGTATTTGGCCGTGATGCGGTTGTTTAGTCCGTGCCCGTTGTTCCCGGTGGGTGATTCGTTTGCACCGGGTCCGTGTGGGGTTCCGCTCGGGTTGAAGGACAGCTTGCGAATGATCTGTGGAAATGAAGAGTGGGGTGAATAAGAAGAAGAAAAAGAAAAAGAGATTAATAATACGGAACAAGTTTGGTTTGTTTTTTTCTGAGCGAACGTGGGAATGAACCGAATTGATCCAAATTCAATCTCACGCTATCTGTTTAAATACCCACTCGAAAAAAGCGGGCACTCTGCTTTGGGAAAAGGGAGCGAATCGGAGACAAAAAAAAACGGGAAAGACGAGTGTGCACTTGAGCAGCAAACAAAAAAAAAAACACCCACAGTCCTTCGCGTCATTCACAGCTTGCGGGTCTCGTTTTGGCACTTGATCGCCGGCGAGAAGCCATTTATTTTTGCATTCGTTGGTCGCGTTAATCTCATGCGGCATGCGGCTCTCACTTGAGCCTGATCGTTTGGTTTTTTGAGGGAGAAACAAAAAAAAAACGCCCGAAAGTCAATCCCGGAGTGTGTCCATCTGGCGTGATTGTGAAGGAGGATAAGGAAGAGCAGAACAACAACAACATCCACGGGAAGAAAAAAAGCACATCCTCGACACCATCTCCATCAAGCGACGGGAAGGAGCTTTTTTCCCAAGGATCTCGATTCCCACGCGAAAGTCTTCTTCCAAGCGAGAGAATGAGAAAGAGGTCCTGGAACAGGAACATCGGATATATAGGTGTGTGTGTGTGTGTTTTTTTCCCCCCATCTCCCCTGTTTGTCCCTCGATCATACCGGACTTCTTCCGCATGCGATCGGCGGGCATGCATTCTCTTACTTTGTGTGTTCGTTTCGTTTATGACGTGCGATGACTCCACGGATGGGCTCAGGGCAAGCAAGCAAACAAACAAACCGACCGAAGGAAGTTGAAACAAGATACACCCAAGAGGGCTTTTGGGTCTCCCCCCTCGACGACGGAGACTTGCAGGTTGTTTTTTTGTTTTGCGTGCCTCATCTCTTCGTTCACTCTGTCTCTGTCGCCTCTCGCTCACAGCAGAAATCCGGATCCTTGGGACGGGAACAAACAAAGTACCAATGCCCTCTTCTGTCCCAATGCCCAATCAACCTCTACTCCTTGGGGAATGAGGACCTGGTTTTATTATTATTATTATTACACACCGACAGTTAGAACGGGATGGAAAGGGAGCATAATCACGCCACAGCATCTCGCGTTCCCACCGGACGAGGTGTTTTCCCATCCGATGACTCCACGCAGATGACGCGCGCTGGTGACGATGACGATAATGACGATGATGATGATGATGATGATGATGGCGACAACAATCTGTCTCCTTTAGGGCAGGGCGGGAGGAAGCAGAACAAAAAACCACCGAAAACAAAAACGGTTATGTGTTTCTTTTGCCCTGATTTTTGCCCTGATAACTTGCGCGAGTTGAGTCGCCACGGTACGATCATTTATTTTTTGCTAACATTTTTTGATTTAATTTTTGTTTTTTGAAACCTCATCTCACGATCCACAAGCCGGTTCATTTGGGGTGGCAACAATGGCGAGGGACGCATTTTTTTTTTCGACCCTCTCCAGCCCAGTTTTAATGTGCACGAATTTGCTCCACAAGCGCGTTGAAATTAGAAGTGCTTTTCTTTCTGCCTTCCTGTAACTGAGCTTGTGGGAGCGCCTCCTCCTCCTCCTCCTCAAGAAGAGGTAGAAAAACAACAACAATAATCATGAGGAGAAAACACAAAACACAAATGCCGAAGCAGCAAAATGAAATATGTTTGTTGCTCGCCCGTGTATAGAACGAAACACTTTCCGTGCACCTTTTTTCTTTCGCTGACGTTTCTCATCCCGCGCCGGGGATAAAAGTCAAGTGCCAAAATGTGAACGTTTATGCGCCCTCTTTCGCCCTCGGTTGGCACCAACTCCACACCAATCGACCGATAAGGGCCGACCGCCAGACACCTGTGTGGAGGAAGGAACTGCGACGCGGAGGAGGCTCGCAACTTGATCCTTTTCGCGGATCCAACCGAGAGGAATGAAGCGAAATCGTGGAAAATAAAAAGGGAAGCAACAAAGAACCCAAACCCGAGGCAGTGATCGAGAATGGTTGTTTCATAAAGGACAAGAGGGCGCCTGTCTCTCCAAGGAGTCGGAAGGAGATAGGAAGAAGAAAGCAACAAAAAAAAAGAGCCAACAGCCAATTGACCGCGCGGCATCCATTAGGCAATCCGTGAGAAGGCCGCCCCAATCTCGGCGCAACGCAGCGGCAGGAGAGCAAAGAAAGAAAGGAAGAAAAAGAAGCGAGCACGAAAAAGCGCAACGCAAATCCGGTTTTTGTTTTGTTTTGTTTTTGTCTCGCAAAAGCCTGGGAACTTCTCGCACGGCCGTGTGTGTGTGTGTTTTATGTTGATGCTAATGCAAGCACCATTCGAACGGCATGTTTATGATGCGCGATGATGCTGCACTTCCTTCCACAAGGAGCTTTGGACACGCCAGACCCTTTTTAGAGTGTGATGGTTTGGTTGCTTTCACGCGCGGAAGCCAGCTGGCGAGAGCTCCTGCCAGGACGATGACGGAAGAGCTGTGGCTAGACAACGGCATGCGTGGGAAAATGGGGTTAAAGCACGCCGTGAAAATCTCCG